>NW_024609879.1:32428703-33134115 GCF_016920785.2 Ixodes scapularis
CTGCAATTCAATGCACTCTGCCTGTTCAAATATAGTAGTTGTTTTGCAGCAAGCAACCTATCTTGTTAGTACACCGAAAAAACACCTGTGACCTATTACTTGGCAATGTCCCTAATGTGAAAACTTTATATTTGCAAAAAAGTACCGTAACACCCGAGCGTTGTCCCATACGCTGATGTACTTTGACAGTACCGAGTCTGTGAAACGACACAGTTAGGGCGACTAAAAACAAGTTTTGTACACAAACAGAAGCGGGCATGGGAGCTTCATATTCGAAGTCGCTTGAATTTACAATACAGAAGAGTCATAAAAAAGAAATTGGTCACCTTTGAACATTGCGAAACGAGCCTCCTGGTATCCATAAGTTCTGAAAATATCCGTTTTGAAAAACATTTATACACATGCATCTTAGATGCTGCAGATTTTCTGACACCGAGACACACAATATCTGTGCAGCGTGTTGGCATTCACGCTGTAGCACCACAAATACCCAAGAGACTGCTACAAGGACACCGACTATCTGCACATACACACACACACCCAGATTCACAGACTTCAGAGGGCAGTTGCCTTTGCATGAGGATGAAGCGCAAGCATGTTGGTGGCCGGACAGGAACGAATTTCTTCAGCCTTGACCCCTCAGCTTTTTTTGTTTTGTTTCAGATGCTGCACTGACACTTATAATATTGTTGTCATCTTGCAACAAAGGTCTCTCAGTTGAATGTTTTCACTGCAGTTCAACGCATGCTTCAGCTCGAACTCATGATGGGTTTATCATCCCAGGCGTCAGATATACTCTTCCTTGGTCTGAGTTTGCTTCTTGACATCCGTGACGGTTGGCAGCAAGTGTCTTTGATTGCAGAGTTTCAGCTTTTCATTTCTTTTGTTTGGCATTCTTGACATTAATGCGAACATTCATTTTGCTGCAAACATGTCGCAAGAAAACGCTTGTGTAGTTTCTTGGGACAACACGTGTTTTAAAACAGTCGGAAGTCCTTTTTTTTTTGGCGAGTAGTTCCATTATGAGATATGTAACAAGTCGGCACTGGCTAGGCATCACCAATTGGTGAACAACATAGTTGTGTTCTACAGCATTTACACCAGCTCAGTCTTCCTGTGCAAGCAAACTAGCCAACTTGTTTCGTGCTGTCGATGCGGTCTTGCATTTTTCGCCCCTTAGGTTTTTCAAGGTGGTGTAGACTGCACGGCTGGCCATATAGCCCAAGGCCGGGAGGCTGTGTCTTATTTTTAACAGCCCAGGGCCACATTGCAGGTATACCACGTTGCAGGTAGGGCGTAAAGTATATGCTCCCTTGGGAAGATCTTTCTAGTTTCCATCCTTGCTAGCTGTAGCGATTGTTGACACTGTGCTCCACAGCAGTGTTTTGTTTTGATCTTCGTAAATCTGCCTTGTAGACACGTGATATTAGAAGTAAGCCAGTTGCCTATACATTCCAAAGCACTCTTCTAAGGTGTCAGTTTTCAGTTTGTTCCTTGGAGGCCGTACAGTAGCCCGAGTTCATCAAAGCAGTATCCGGGATGAGTATTTCACCGCTTCTGTGGGAAATAGAACGAAAAAGGAGGAAATCATATTAATCCAAAGAAAGGTAATGTAATCAAAAACTATTATAAAAAGAAAAAAAATGCTCTTCTTTAAGTTGAAGTAGTTCCGTATTTGAGAAAAAATAATGGCACTGTTTCGATCTTGTATTTTGGATCACAAACATCAAAATTATTCTTGAATTTGATGTTCCGGATGCGCTATAATAATAATAATAATAATAATAATAATAATAATAATAATTATTATAATATGCTCCATAGGGCTTCCTGGTGTGTGGTGGGATTCCTTGGGGAGCCTGAAGGAGTTCCAGCTAAATTGTTAGTATATGGCTCTCGTGTATGGATATGTAAACTGATCAATGAACCATATTTCGGCTTGCGTGCACTCCAAACTATTGCTCAGAGACCCGCTAAAATATAGGTCTTACTAGTTAGTTGTAGGGTGATTTCAGATAAGAACGACCAAAGGGTGGCTGGTCGACATTTTTAAATCAACTGATGTTTTTATATGACATTGTCTAGTGTCTGGTATAAACGAATCCACACTTAGTTTTGACCAGAAAAAAAATTTGGAGACAAGAAAAATCGTAAGGCAGGGAGAGGTGGACAGTTGCAATAACGCGCACTGATGGAGGGGGCAAGTTTGAAAGTGAATAATTAAAACAATAAAATTAGGAGAATTTTAACACTTTTTACAAACAAACTATGGGTACAACTTGCTTGTAATATAAAGTAATAATATTTATTAAAAATTTATTTAGTTTTCAAAAAATTGCCAAACATGCCTGCTCGAACGACAAATGGCAAACTTTGGAAATCTGTATCTCATGAAATAATTTAATCATTATTACATAACTTGCAGACATTATTTTACTAATATATGGCTACTATTGAAAAAATAAATAAGGTATCTGAGTGACAAAATAGTTACAATATATTTAGGCAAACATGGGAAAAAAATCAAACAAAGAAAAATTCCAATGCGAATAAAAAAAAAACACCACCTTCGATTTTTTACAAATTTGGGTACCCTGTTATACTCTATTTCGGCATTCATTTCTAATAAAACATGTTGCATCATTGCACTGTGAAAGAAAAAACAACTCCCCAAAGTAGGGTCCTTTTTCAAAGCCTACAATTAGCAGTGTCCTATACTAGAAGTGACTCTGAGTTCCAGTTTCATGAAACTTGCACAAATCTTTTATATACATTTATTCAGATGAGGTCATTGATAAAAAGAGCGATCGGTCACACAGTAAAAGGGAGGAGAAACTATATACAGCATTTTACATAAGCGTACAAAGTGGTATCATATTAGAGACTAATGATTTGATAAAAGATGATGCAGTGTGAAGTTGTACCTTCCAGTATATTTTACATCTAGAGTAAAATAAATAACTTTACTTCCACACACAAAAACAAATATATAATAATAGGATATTTAGGTTGGCTGTGTATTTACGATTACAAACAATTTCAGGTGACGGATCCCATAGTGCCTAACTGGAGCAGCTTCGATGCTCTCGGTGTATGAATGAATCGTGGCAAGCCGATATATTTTATCCTGCTCGAGGATAACATTTTGGGATTTTTTTTATAGTGATCAGATAAAAATTATTAGTAACCACCAACAAAAACAGTAGGTTAAATACCCCGTGAAGAAAAATGTGATAAATAAGATGTCCCTGCATTCAAAATGAGCAGTCCTTGGGAAATCAAATTCGGCACTTTACGCTAAGGATTTCCTCGCTGTACCCATTGAATAAAGTTGCTTCCAAGCAGATCCGACTGTCCGTGCCACATACCCAGGTAGCACACCATGTCGGCCGATACTGGGATTACGTCGGCCAGTACTGGGAGCTGTACGGCGGATCCCGGCCAGGGACGCCGGTGAGAAACCGACCCCGGTCGATATCGGGGACTCGTTGTCTAAACTGGCCAGCACCAGCCGGAAAGTTCCCGATACCGGCCGACATCGTTTTTTTGCTGTAGTCACTGGCCAGTCTAGCCATGGAGTTTCCGGTGACTGGCCGACATCGTTTTCTTGCTGTAGTCACCGGCCAGTCTGGCCATGGAGTTTCCGGTGACTGGCCGATATCGTTTTCTTGCTGTAGTCACTGGCCAGTCTAGCCATGGAGTTTCCGGTGACTGGCCGACATCGTTTTCTTGCTGTAGTCAGCGGCCAGTCTAGCCGTGGAGTCTCCGCTGACTGGCCGACATCGTTTTCTTTCTGTTATCACCGGCCAGTTCAGCCACTGAGTTTTCGGTGACTGACCGACATCGTTTTTTCGCTGCTTTCACAGGCCATTCGAGCCGTGCAAGTTTTGATATGTAGCCGACATGGCTTTTTCGCTGATATGGAAACTATATGATGGTTACAAATGACCGTTAGGTTGGGCATGTCTTCAATATGCTAAAAGGTGACACCTAATATTATCCTTGGCCTAGTATTAACGCCGCGTCATCCTTAAACCAGTTAACAAAGGCTTATTTCAGTTTTGTCAAAAAAGACGGGATCAAACATGGCTGTGGAATGAAAATTTAATTTGGTTTACATCTATTAATTTTTTAGAGAGCAGCTCTTAGGCGCCCGTTTCCGGCTTGAGCGGCATCGCCGTCGCAGTCGCCGTCGGCGTAACCGCGCGTTGCATTATGGGAAACGTCCCATAATGCAACGCGCGGGTCTCACTCGTGACCCGCGCATTGCATTATGGGACGTTTCCCATAATGACGGCGTGTGTGACGTCACGAGGGTCCCGCGCGTTGCATTATGGGAAGCGTCCCATGATGCAACGCGCGGTCGGCGACGGCGACGCCAACATCGCCGTCGGCGTAACCGCGCGTTGCGTTATGGGAAGCGTCCCATGATGCAACGCGCGGTCGGCGACGGCGACGCCAACATCGCCGTCGGCGTAACCGCGCGTTGCGTTATGGGAAACGTCCCATAATGCAACGCGTCGTCTCATTTGTGACCCGCGCATTGCATTATGGGAAGCGTCTCATAATGCAACGCGCGGGCCGGCGACGCCAACGTCGCCGTCGGCGTAACTACGCGTTGAGTCATGGGAAACGTCCTATAATGCAATGTGCAGTCGCATTCGTGACCCGCGCATTGAATTATGGGACGTTTCCTATAATGACGTCACAATTGACGTCACGTGTGACGTCACAAGGGTCCCGCACGTTGCATTATGAAAAAAGTGCAATGATGCAACGCGCGGGTCACTCGTGACCTGCGCGTTGCATCGTGGCGGCGAAACTTGCTTTCGACGAGTTGGGTATTTTTACTGCGGCACTGCGCTTCCGTAAAAATTTCCACATGTTCTCAACGACAAGTCTCAGGGCTTACACAGGGTTTTAAGGAGCTTCTTCGACGATTGACTGCGAACGAGTAGAAAACGTGTCTTCAGCATGTTGCCGCCAGCCTCCGCAAAGCTCCAAAAACGCGATTTTTCAACATGCAAAATCGTCGATCGGTGGCTTCACTCTCTCGCTGCAGCTGCAGCGACCAAGCAGGGATGCGCGATCCAGCCCTTCGCCCAGGCAGATGCCGAGCGCTCCGCGCAAGCGGTCGTTGAGCGGTCGGCCTCAGTAAGCGATCCTCCCAGTTGCACGCGCTGCCACCGCTTTCATAGCGTCTGTCCTCGCTTTTTAACAGTTTCGGTTCCCATTGCTATCTTGCTGAAAGCATGAAGTTCTGATCGGAACTTAATGCTTTGACAAAAAATGTTGATTGTTACTATTTTATTAACAGTGACCCCGACGTTGAGGCAGTATTTATTTTACCTTACAGTTATATAAACCCGATGAAGACAACTACAAGTATTTTTGTACGAGCCGCAGGATGCAATAGACCCTTTGCAAAAATCCCAAAAGCCCGCGCGCGCCGCGCTTCAAATAATGGGAGTCCTCGGTACGCCCCTCCTCCGGCTACCACGTGGCATACGCGAGCAGGTTACCACGGCAACAAAGCAGCCGAGTTGGGCCGTTGGTTGGGCGAGCGACGATCCTACGGCTGCCCCTTTCGTATCTCTCTCCTTTGTACCGGTTCTGTCGTCTGCTGCACCAACGCTTTGTCGAACTTGGTCGAAACCTGCCATGGTTGCGGTGCAAACTAAATGGATTTGGTGGCACTTCAATACGTGAAGGTAAGTTCCGACGAATAACGTATTGGAATAAGTTCTTTTGCGATGCCTTTACGTTGCCACAGATACGGTACGCCGGCAACGACGTACGACTCGGCGGGATGGCTGCAACGGCTGCTGGCGGTAGCTGCCGGGACGCGTGCGCAGTCGCGGAGGTGCAACGAGAAAGCGCGTGCGCGTGATCTGTACCGAGGGTTCCCAAAATTTCCTGCCGTCGTGGCGCTGTACGTCTTGCAAAGGGTCTATTAAGCAATACCAAACAAGTATGCCGTAAAGCGACCGTCATCTCCGAAGGCGAGTTCCATCTGAGGGGAATTTGTCGTATTGTCTTCTAGCAAACGACATACCTAGCTCTTCATCCGAATAGGTGCGCACAACGTCTTCGACGTAACGCCATATCTTGGGCCTCTTCGCCGGCAAGGCGAATGAGTCGACAAAGACTTCGCCGAGAACGGCTGCCTCGTCGTCACTCGAGCTGGAGCTAAGCTTGTATCTCCGTCGCTGTCGCTGATTTCGCTGCTACTGCGCTTTATTAGACCTCCTGAAATTAACTGCAGCGATGTCAGCGCCGAGCCAGTCGGTCATGACAAGAGGAACGAAAGCAAGCACAGCAATCGAAACAAAAAAACAGCGAAACTCCTTCATTCCCCCGCGGCAACGTTGATAACGAAACTGAAATGTTGCGAGTGACTACAGATCGTACTCCCCCGAAAAAGGCTGCGCGGAGAACTACTCCGGGTCCGGGCGGTCTGTCCGAGGAAGACACAGTTTAGGCGGCACATTCGTTTCTTACATCTTTCTGCATGATCACAATCGAAACATCACGTGCACCCTATATTCAACCAGAAAAGGTCACTACATTTAACTCTTACGCGCTTATTAAAACCAGATCTGCTTCTCGCTACCACTCTATGGACTACTTCCATAAACCCCTGCGTGCAACACGGCGCACGTTGCTCTTTGGAAACTAGTTGGCCAGGGAGGAGAGTGGAATGGTTTCGGTTTCGATCGGCAGCGTGGACTATTAACGGCCGTGATCTCACGTTTTTTGGTCACGAGAGCATCATTTTTGCTCTCTAAACTAACCTAAATGGCCAGACCTCGAATCTATAGCACAAGCCCGAGACGTATAGCTTGTCTTCACACATGCTTGTTGCATTTTTGTACGCAATCGAGCCTTTCTGTTTGCATTTCGAGATATATGTGAACGAGCCAGTGCTGGAAATCTCGACGCTGCGTAGCTCGGGGTTGCTTGTGTACGAGTCAACAAGCTGTAACGACCAATAAGTTTGCATACATCAAACTAGCACCTTTACAGCTGGTCAGGAAGTTTGTTTGTTTTGTGCGTCCATAGACGAAATATTATTTTTTGCAACTACTCTTTTTCTTAATACGCCTAAGTACGTGAGGTAAAACTTGGAGGCGCCATTGAAAAGCTCAATTTGAATACACATCTTATCTCTTATCTGTACTGACCCGCAGCACTGCACGAAGCTAAGTCCCCACCCGCTTGCATTCCACTAATATTCAACATCGCGTATGCACATAAAACTTCTCTGCAATCATATAGGCACATTCCCACACACAAACCGTTTTAAGAAAGCAAAAGTCGAGCAATTGTGTGAAAAATGTCGCACCGTTCGCCGGAAGTGCGTCGGACGGGCGTGAACCTCTATGCGGTGTACCAAAGGAACGAAATTATTCAAAGCGCATTTGACGGTTGCTAATGGCCGTAATATTTATGTGTTTGCTTTCTTCCTGACTGAGTATGCCGAGATAATTTCAAACACACCTTTCAGGCACAGATCTTGGGCGTCAGTAAAAGCTCGTCCAAAAAGGCTTAGCGAAGAGTAGGAGACGCTTTTTAGAGCCTCCGTCGTAGCTAGCCGACCTCAGCGTTTGCCAAAACCTAATTTCCTATCAGCGTAAAATTTGAGTCGGCGATATATGATGACAGGAGGAAGACATCATAGTAATTTGTGTGCAGTAATTTGTGTGCAAGGAAATTGCCCCAGTTTTCGTTTTGTATCGTTCGAGAATGAATCAGATAATCGAAAACTCAAGCGGCGCATTCGGTCACGGCGTGATAGCATGAAAGGAAGCTGCTCAATCGAAACCGAAACTGAGTGGCCAACTAGTTCCCAGAGGGCACTTCGTCGAAGCGTTGTGTATTTCTTCGTGCCCCCGTTTTTTTTTTTTTATAGAGTAGCACAGTAGCACAATTATATATTTGCGACTTCGTGTCGCAATATATAATTGTCGCAATAAATAATACTTCGACTAGAACAGACCTTGCTAGACAGATGTATCAAAGAGTTTCCCATGAAAACAGCTATCTTGATGTACACCACATGTCCCTTGTAAACCCATGTAGAGAAGCGGTATCCCGGAAGACTGAGGAATTCTGAAGTAGAGGGTCGAAGTTTTGTTTAAATTTAGAACCGTCGAGATTGGACGTGTTCTCGTCGATACAGACAGTCGCGAAAGTTGTCACTCAGGATGAGAAGGCAGCTTTTGTTGATCAAGCAATTGGCCGAATGGAAAATCTCATGGGCAGGAATTACCCAACAGAAAGAAGGAACTTTAGTGAAGTAAAAGCGGTAAAAAACGAGTTAGAATATAAATCACTAGAGGTGTTGCAGACGGACAAAACTGGGAAGTTTACAATATTAACCAAGTCGGTTTTCCAGAAGAAGGCAAATGAGGCGTTGGATTCCCTGTTTGTGGAATGGACCGGGAATATTGGAACGATGAGAAAAGAGATCTGTGGGGTTCTTAGGGAAAGAGGAATTTGAAGGGACGGCAAAGGGGATATTGAGCTCAAGACACTCAGCATTGAGCCTGAAGTTTTTTTCTAAAAGATCATAAACCTGAGCTTCCTTTCAGCACAGTGATAAATGAAAACGGGACTTGGCAGAAGGTGGTGTCTAAATTTCTGCAGCAAGGATTAGAGTATGTAAGGTTTGAAGATTCGCTCTCACTGAGAAGCTCAAACGAAGGTATTGACATTCTGGAGGTCCATCATGGCAGGAAGTACTCGATATTTTCTATGGAAATAAAAAAAAAAAGCTTTATTATTCGCTGGAGAAGAGCAACTGATGAAGCGAGTAAAAGGGGCCCTGGAGCGTCATCTCGTAAAATTTCAGCCAGGTTCGGGCATTTCGGTAGGTTGTTTCCTGAAGGTGTTAGATTTGTATCTTCGTTCAACGGTGAATGAATACGATGGGCGAAAAATTGTGCAGGAAGATGGAGTGTGCATAGGTTCATCGGTCGCACCAGCTATGGCGGAGATATACCTGAACTCTCTTGATTCTGTCGTGGTGGAAGGGCTAGGGAAAATGCCGTCGGGTAGCTGTATAGTTAGGAGATATGTCGACGACATTGTGGTATGCACTTTTCAGAGTGGAATTGCGGAGAAGCTAGAGTCACTAATAGTATCAGCTCCTGAACTGAAGTTCACAGTGGAAAAACCAACTAATGATGTGTTACACTTTTTGGACCTAAAACTTCATGTGGGTGAAACCCTATGCTGGGAGTACGGAAAAGATGCCCCGAAACTAGGACTTCCAAGGAAGAGCTGCCACTCTAAGACGGCAAAGGAGAGTGTCGTTAGATCGCTGTTCACCGATGCTCTCAACAGGTCATGTGTTCATTTCATGGCTTAGGAAGTGAGGGGGCAGTGGCAACAATTGATTAACGCAGGCTATGAGGGAGATTTCATCGGGAGACAAATGACATTAATGAACCGGGAAAAGGAAAAGGCAGAGGAAAAATTGAGAAACAGGATCGCAGTGAGGCCTTATTTTCACACCGTGTCACACAATGTAAAAGCGTGTGCAAAAACATTTGGCGTTAATGTGTTTTTCAGCTTGGACTTTAAGTTGGGCAACCTCACCCCCTTCGAAAGAGAAAAAAACAGCGGCCAAAAGGGCCACAGGGAAAAATGTGTGCTTTGTGAAACTGGTGTTGTTTAGGACATACCGATGACTTGCGGTTTTAGGTATATAGGGCAGACCTCGAGATGCTTGAGCGATCGTCTGACTGACCACAAAAGAAATGTAAAGATAAAAGCGACTAATTCCGAAATTGCGACACACGTACAAGAATGCAGAAACTGCTCAGCCAAGTGGTTTGGTACAACGGTAGTATGCAAAGAGGTCAATGACGTCAAAATGGTTGTAAAATAGATCGTAAAAATTAGGTCGATCGGCAATTGCATAAACCAGGCGTCTATGCTTCTTAGTGATAGGGCGAAAGCTTTTCTGCGAGTATGAATTGAAGATGTCTTGTGTTTTTCGCAAGAGGTACCTCCTTTGTCATGATCTTGTTCCGTTTGTATGCGTACGTTAAAAAAAATGGAACAGATTGATGGGTTCGAAGTGCAGTCGGTTCCGTGTGGTTCGCTTGTTCGTTTTTTGCAAATATAATGGTGGCTGCGAGGTAAAAGAATGTTTCTTCGGCCGATGTTTTGATGGTTGTGTACGTTTTGTTAGTTCAAAGTAATTCGTTATTATTATTTTTTTTTTTTAAGATTAGCGTGGCTTCGAAGTCAGGGCGTTTCCCCTTGGAGCCATTGTGGGGAGTGTTTTTTATGGTGAAGAGTTTGAGTTCAGGATGTATAAAAGGAGGGAGAATTGAATAAAGTGGTTAGCTGTGTTTGAGACGTCGTCGTGTTTCTTCCTCCCAGTCTTAGGTGGACTAAAAATGTACTATTTTCATTTATTCCTAAAACAATCAACGAATGGAACCACCTGACCACGTCGATCGCCACCATAACAGATCTACTCTAGTTTAAATCTGCCATTCAAACTCAGTTCTGACATATGAATCTGCCTTCTTTTTTGTATCGCCTCTGTGCCGATTTCATATTTTTTTATTACCACTCCCTTCTGTAACGTCTTCGGGTCTTGAAGATATTCAAATAAAACTTAATAAATTAATAGATGTAGCGTAAAGGTTTGTTGTCAAGATATAAAATAAACCAAACTCAATGCAACCAATGTTGTAGATCGAGCGGAAGGTGTATATATATATATATGTATATGTAACGCAGGCAGGAGGACTTTTGTTAGCACAGACGGGGTAAAGTACAGCTGCAGTGAAAGCATTCCTTCCCTTGCACCCTGCGCTATGCATCGTGTCATAGGTTCACGTGAACCGCGCATGTCTCGTTCTTGCGCACTATATATACCGGCATTGCACATGAATCAGACCTCTCCTTGCTTGTAAAGCTTGCAGTCAAGATGCTCTCGATTCGCGCTAGGGCCGTGGTCAATCCTCTACGCTGTATGACCAGAATAACCAGCAAGAAACATAATTCTGAACGGTAAGTCCGACAACTTGTGAAAATTGATGCAACAAAGTTTCAATTTCAGACTCAGAAAAAAAAAAATTTTTTTTTTGTGTGATTTGAATTTTTGCAATTTCTCTAAACGCTCAATGTAATAAATAAACCGCTGTATGGTTTTAGAAGCACCTGTGAATATAAACTTTGGAAATATATTGATTAAAGTAGACAATGTCACAATTTCAATTTAATATTTAAAAAAATGCTTAGATATTGATGAAGCAAACGAATGTTGAGTGGCTCATGTTCGCAGCATGAAAGGGTCGTTGGATTAAAATTACATGGATTAGGGGATATCAGTGCGGTACAATAATGCTGATAAGGTTCTTTGCTGTAGTTACACGGAAGCCCGTAATCGCACTTAAGTGTGACTTCGGTTGGACTCCGCTGTGGCGATGGCGGCCGGATATCTAGTGTATGCTTGTATTGAATTGCTAACGATGCTTTCGCATACTCGTGGTTAAAGGGTAACCGTTGAGGTAGGGTAATAGTCTAGTAATTTTTATTGTCTATTATTTTTTAGCTGCGAGGACATTTATCGTCCATGCCAGCTACTACCAGGTCGCATTGTAGCAGACTACTAATACGCTCAAAGTAGTGAAATTAGATGTAATACTATTTCTTCATCAGTAATTCTGCACGCAAACAACTACATACGTTATTAGGTAACTCTGTAGTCAGTCATATATTAATAACTTGAGAAATGCTCCACCCCACAGGCGTTATGCTACCGTTCCAAGCGCTGCGCTGTAGAAAAGTAACGCATCGTCGGCTCCGCCAAGTAGCGACATCGGCATCGTCGGTTTTAGGCACGAGCGGAGAGAACGAAGCAACCTTTTGATCAAGCGACACGAAATCGTCGCGAGGTGGCAGATCTACCATCCTGAGCAGTTGGAAAGAGAACCCGCGAGACGCGTGGAACATAGCCTCGAACCGCGCTTGATGCGATACACGTTGTGGGCTTTTTGAAAACAAGATGGCAGAAGTGGTGTGGTGCCGCCTGCTGCCGGCTACTCCCGCCACGGGTGGGTGCCTTCAAACGCAGCACCTGAGAGTGTCGTAGGCATTTGCGGCCTCGCAGAGTCCCAAATGACGTTTGACGGATGCGCGCGGAAACAAATATAAAAATAAAAGGTGCCCACAGTAGGTCTTACGCTGTAGAACCAGCCTGAAAATCGGCTCTTGCTTATAGAAAGTTCCACCATAAACCGAGCGTGCATTTATATAGTGAATTTTAACTTGTAAAATGGCCAAGCCACATTCGATTCCCCAAAAAAGTGAGACCGACAAACTTCTCGAAATAAAAGGAGCATGTCCTCGACCGAACTAGCGAAATGTAACTTGTGACACAATCTCCCGATAGCTGCAGCAAGCAGTCAACCCAGTGCGTCCTCTGCTCGCTGCTTATATCGGGAAACAACGCCACCAGTTTCATCGATCGCTTCTTCGGTCATCTGACAACACGTCCTCTGTTGGCTTCGGCAAGTTTGGTGATCTCGTTTTTTGAAAGAAGGGAAGTCGGTAGTAAAATGTTCTTATGTATTTTGTGGGCCCGAATATGAAGTAAATTACTTCCCTGAATTTGTTGACGAGAAATATGATGGACCTCTTCAGCGAAAACAGATATAATAGGGGTTTGAGTACCTGCAGTACAAAAAAAAAAAAAGAAAACGCAAAACGAAAGTTGAAAGTATTGATTTTAAAACTGATTGGATGTTCTTTGCTTTGCGTGCACTTCTGTCATTGAATTTTTTTTTTTTCGTCTGGGCACAGGGATCTCTCCAAGCTCAGCTACTTTCACAATCCCGGAAAAGAGCCGCTGCTAACCTGGACTGCGGGAGATCTGATTGACAGAGCGGCAGACGCCTTCGGGGACACCACAGCCATCGTGTACCCTCATCAGAACATCAGCAAAACATACGCGGAGTACAAAAAAGACGTGAGTGAATACTCAGAATATCTACTCATTTTCAGGCACATCTATGGGGTTTCAATATTTAGTACGGATCCCTTGACAGGGCCACCGAAAACTCCTAATAGTATTTTTAAGTACAACAAACTTTATGCAAGATAAGCCGATTGAGAGCCACCATTACTAGCCTTCTCTAGCCTCGCCACCAAAATGCCGACTCATCATAGTTGGCGACAAATCCGTGCCGAGCCTTCATTGGTGCACGCTGTGACGTCCCATTACGACACGAGGTCATATGACACCACAAATTTACGCAACACCATGACGTCACGTGGCATTGACTTAAAAAGGTAACTCGGGTAATCTTTTTTTTAGGGTTACGTCTGTTTTTAGTGAATGTAGTTTCTCTGAAGTACGAGGTGCCATTTTTTTCTCGACGCAGTCTTTATTTCTGTAGATATGCTATCCCACAATTTTGTTTCGGGCGAATGCGGTGAGACCGAAACTACCGACTCGAGCATGATGCCAACCCTTGTGACCAGCTACACGGATATCGTGTGACTCAAAGTTCGTATTGCGGTACCGCCAAGCGCACGTTTGGCTTTGTCTTGACAGCGGTTGCAATCAGATAGGGAAGATGCTACTTGTGGTTTACAGCTTTGCTTTGTACATATAAATTATCTTCAGATAATAATAACTTACATATATAAATTTTCGGGCCGAAAAGAGAGTGTGCCATGACGAAGGCTGGCTCAAAATGAGCTCCCATTTGTCTTCTGAGAAGAACAACAATGTTGGACGTGTCCAATGCCCGTTACAAGAGCGTTGGGGAAGCTAATCTTACGCTCGCGCTGATGGGGAACGTGGGAAACTATGGCCGCCAGTGAATGCCACCTTCGGCACCCACGGCGCGCTTCAGGGAGCGGGGGGTCAATCATTTTCGGGCACGATCGCCAAAGAACACTTAAGAGCTAGGGCCTCTAAATCAAAACTGAGCGAACAGAAATCGTCCTCTTGGATGGCAAAAAAGAAAACAGAAAATCACGGTGAACGATGTAGCCTTATGAACGAAAAACCGCCTTGGAAACAAAAAAGACGTTAGTTTGCTTGACAAGAAGCCAACCCTCTAAATGCCTGCTGATAAAGTGGCGGTAATCGTTTTTAAATATCGTTTTTCGGTTGGATCGGGGTTTCTCATTGGTGTGATATTTTTGTGAGTGCTCGTACGTAGTCCCACAACTTGATATTATTGATTTACTTGTTTGGACGTTTGACCGGAGTCACCCTTTATTGTGACGCCATTTTTTGACAGAGTGACTTCACGTTACCAAACGTTTGATGACACAGTGACGTTAGGTGACACCATGGCGTGATATCGTACCGTCACGTTACATGGCGCTAGAGCGGGACGTTACACTGTGACGTCATGTCACCCTGACTACACCCGACCTGAGTTCACGTCAGGAGGTCGCATGCTTTCCCGCTGCTACGTCTCGTTGCATCATAAGGACACGTGCAATCTGAAATCGTGGTATCACAGAAACGTCAGATCACGGCATGATGTCACCGAGGACTCATAAATGATATTCATATACCAAAGAGACTGCACTCTTGTTAAAACGCCTGAGACTGGGTGTGAAAAAACCTTGAAAAAACCAAAAGTAGAAGAAACAGGGAAACAAGACAGCCAGACGACGTCTGGCTGACTTCTTTTCAACCAAACGTAGAATGGATAGACAGTCTTTTTCTATCATTTTGGCCAACTACTGAACTAAAATTGCCTTGCTTGATAGTGTTGAAGAATACAAGTACTGAGAACTATAGTTCTCGTGCCAATAACAATTAAAGAACAAAAAGTGTAACACTATGTCAAGTTTAGTAACATGTTGCAAGCTTTGTACTTTATTCAGACAAATCATTAAATACTCTGTGCGGCATTAATAAACACTGCAATTTTCGGTTGTGAAACCGAATTTAGAGCATTTGCTTTCTATGCGACCCGCCTGATAGCTTTTTGCAAATAGGTCCGAGACGATTAACCATTTGACACTAAAGTTTCAAGCAAACAACCACACTGAGCTTGACAAAAATTATGAAAAGAAATTTGGTTGACTCATTTAAACACAAAATAAAGTGCTTGATGTTTCGCGTTACGAATCCCGGACGCGCATGAACTGAAACAAGCGTGTTTATAGTGGAATCACGTAGGAGAGTCTTGTGATTATATGCTTACTGTTTTTATTTCTGTTGACACCCATCCCGAGTGTAATTTACTTTTGAAAAATCCAAACCCTGTCACTGATTGTCGTTTCTTTCGGCTTTAGGCTGCAATGTCCTATTGTATCATGAAATTTAGGGAGTGCCTGTTGGAATCGAATTGCACTGCGCCATTCTTAACTTTCACGTTGGAAAGGAAAGCTACGACAACCAGCTTTCTCAACAGCGTTAAAGCTACGTATGACACTTCGTTATTCGATTCATCCCGGTATTACAACACCTCTAATGAAATATAATTGTGACGTTTTTCTTTGTCAGAATTTGTTTCGAAGCGTTTCTTTTACGCAATGTTTCATGCACGCCTCGCCCATTGGTTCCAAAGTAATTCAACTACTTAAATAGTGAAGATTGTATATTACATTGCTAGGAAATCGCGTTGAATACAAGAAACGTTCTAGGAACACATGACATGTCATGTGACGTCAATTTCCTCGCTAAATTTAGCGAAAAGAGGGACTGGTGTGGAAGTAACGTAACGTTTATACTCCTACTAAATCTAGAAGATAAATTAAATTGCCGTATGGGTCACGTGACATCAGATCACGTAACGTAACTTTGCCCAATAAAATTCGCCAGAAAGTTGAATTGGAGTATAGCTCAGGGTACGTTAATTTTGTCGGTAAATTTAGCGTGGAAATTCTCGTCACGTGACCTGATGTCATGCAACACATTTTTTTGTGAAATTTAGCGGAGAAACGAAATTGGTGTGTAGGTCTGTGACGTCCCATAACGCAACACTGCTCGCGTTGCTATATAGCACGTCACTGCCGACAGCTTCGCAAAATATGGTTCCACGAAATTTAGCTCCACAAAACGCAGCCTCATGAAATCCGGAGCAGCTAGCCAAAGGAATTTTTAGGTTATGAAAACATAACCAGGGTACGTTTAATTGAAGCCCGTTCCTTTTAATTTAAAGGCCAGTTCTCGTTAAACTATTCTCTTCGTACATTTTTGCGAACGCGTAACAGCTGACATCAAAAATACGTTATAGTTCTAGACCTCGACATGGCTTTTGATAAGACGCCACAGCAAAAGGTTATTGCCGACTTTGTTCACTACTAGCACGCGATAAGATATTACTATTGCTTCAAGATTACTTTTCTTACCGAAGAAAATATGTTTAAACAACCTGGTGTAAATCATTTCAGTTTAATATGCCCTAAGAGGTTCTTCAACATTTTGTCCTCGGTTGGCTGTGTTTTTAATCTCAGGTAATTGATAGAGCGCGGGATATTACACGTAAATTAAGTCTTTTTTTGGATAATAATATTAAATATTCTGCAGTAGCAGCCACCTTCAGACCGGCAATGAATAGTCTCCTGACCTAAAACAAATGTTGCTGTATTTAATCCTTTTTTTTATTCTGTTTTCGCTAACTGTGACGAGTTTAATATCAGTGAAAACATGGCACCCTTCTTACATAAAAACTTAATATTTTTATGGTCTAGAGGTTAAAGCTTCATATGGTCCCGTTAGCATTCCCAATCAGTTCGTGCATCGGTATGCATAACTGTCGGCAACTATTCTAACAATATTTTGATGGTTATTTCCAATCCTCAGTAACCTTGCCTATGACTGAATTATGTGGCGATGGCTGTATATGTCATTAAATAATGTCACCAACAGCATTGGATACCTTTCAGCCCAACTCCTACACACGCACTTCGTGTAAGGAGATGGAACTTAATATTGCCAACCACATTACCGTCTTCACCAACGCGAACAATGGACCCACAACATCTTAGCACCCCGCTGGAGAATGGCTTTCTACAGTTTCAATATGTGGATATGTACTTGACAAAGCGATGTAATTTTTCTGAAATTTAATAAGGCATCTTATTTGGTACCCTGTGGAAAATTTACAGGTATAAGCATATATCCGTCTTCATGACCTTATCGTTATATGACTATTTTACTATTTCGTGTTGGGTGCTCAGTAATATTGAATCTCTCGTCTGGCGTACCAAATGGAAGTGTTCCAGGGTCGTTGCTGTTTGTAATTTAAATTAACGACATTGTCGCACTTATTGACCAATTTCGAAATGCTAGTGTCTTTGCAGACGATTGTGTTTTATTTCAAAGGTATCTGCTCGTGACGAATAACACTTGGAGAACTCGCTTAGTTACCTTAACCTTTGGTGTGATACTTTGGATATTGAGGTAATTGTTGAAAACAATAATTTATATTCAATGAACCAACAAAACCTTTTGTTTTAGCATTAATAGATAATCTGTCTTACCACAAGTAAATATTGTATCTTAGCACAAAAATATATTAATAAATCTTGAATTGGCTCAGCCATATACGCAAGGGATCCTTGCCGGGCTTCAGAAAGAGGTATTTCGTAGGAAGTAAATTGAAGCCTTCTCCTTCATGGGAACACTACTAGTATATAATTACTTTATTGGACGAAACTAGATAATGATAGTTGATTCTGAAACCCGGATACAGAAACAATTCTGAAGAATACAGAAATAAGGACACCTACAGCAAGAAAGTAAATCAGGCTCTCCCTCTTTAATGGTGGATGTGAGCAAACTACCGGCTCTGGAGCGCCGCCGTGAAATAAATAAACGTCTAAATTATTTTGTAACCAAAGGTTACTTATCGATACAAAAAAGCATTTGCTACCTCATTTCTCAAGCGGGGTACTGCAAGTTATCATAAGCACTTCTGAAAAGCTTTTCTGCAGTGATTAGTTAGTATAAATAGTCCTTTTTCTTTTGCACAATTAAAAACAGATTTTTTTTCCTGTGAATGTATTTAATCTTCTGATGTTTCCTCATTACGGGATAACGTATTCAAACTACTTTACGGTAATTCTATTTTTGGTGAGCCATTCGTTGGGATTGCCCAAATATGTGCCTATCATTGTAAATGCTTGCCTATCATAATCACATTACTGCACCTTTTTCGACTTTTTTTCTATTTTTTTACTATCTTTTTGTGTTTTTCTTGTTTATTAGCCTAGTGACTCATTTACTTGCTTTTTGTTCTCTGTTTTTGCCCAGTGTTCGTGTCTCCATAAGTTGGTTCGGATTTGCTTTTTGTGCTAATTTGTCCAGTGAGGGTGTGCATTTATACAGAATTTCGTGACTTCCTAACAATGATCTATTATTTTTTATAATGCTTTCATATTAATAGCAATATTATATTATTCATAAATATACATCAAGGTAAAACATCCACTTCACGAAACGTCTCGACTGCATGTGCATATGAATTGCCTGGTCGTTATCTGAACTTCCCTGTTGAAAATAACACTTCAGGCCTGATATGTTACGCGACCGTCTCAGCTTTTCATCTCCTTCAGCCCATCAGTCACCTTAGCACTTCAAATCCATTCAGTCCGTGAAGCCCCTTTAGCCTTACAAACAATTCAGCCATTCGCATCCTTCATTGCTTCAACTCTTAGACATCCAAATGATTGTGAACTCTAGAACGAAATTGCTGTTTACAACGTTATTGTATGTTTATTTCGTGCATTGATTTGTTCATCCATTCTGTAACACAAAAAGACGATAAAGAGCAACCTGTGTTGCAGCTAAGATACGTGGACGCACCACTCCTAACGTGATATCTCCCTCCTCCTTCTCCGCCCCGCGCATTATAGCTACAATTACTTTTAATAGCGAAGTGCGCTTCATCAGATGCGCGCTCGCTGTCCTGACCTCGGCGCATAGGAGAACGGCATTGCGGCAAGCGCGCATCTTACGCGCGCTCTTTCATGCACGTGACGAACGAGGAGGGAGATAGCGCGCGCTGGGGGTGCGTCCACGAGTCTGAGCACCGACGCTGCCGCTCCACCGCTTTGCTCGCTGCCCGTTAGACTGCGCGGGCTACACTGCTTGGTTAGGGTGCCTACATGTCTGTCTGTCTCAGGGTGAAGACATCCATTGTTGCCCTGAATGTTCCAGCGCGTGACGGTCTCGCGCACTTGGTGCGTGACTCGGGCGGTAAAATGGCGTCTATGCATTAGTTAAAGCTACGCGCTCGAGCTTAGTGACACCGGATTGCACGCACTTCAAAATGCATAAAAAAACGATTGGGCGGAAAAATGGCTGAGATGTCACCACTCAAGCAAGAGCGCGCGTGTGTATGAAGGCACTCTATGCTTGGTGGTTGCTCGCGAATACCAAAAAATATCGCTATCCACTGTACTTGAACCCGGGGGCAAGCAGCTGAAGACCAAAGGGATCACGTCAAATGGGGAGAAGAGAGTCCTTTGTCGTAGAAAAATATCTTTCGAAATTCTCGCAATGTCACGGGCTGAACTCCTGAGATGTACAGTAGTTCATTAACAAAACCAAGCAGGTTCACAAAAAGCAGAAATGCAGTTTGTCTGTAGCATGTTTAGAGAATACCACGAACGCGAAACCATCTTCCGCCGCCCTTGAGATATTTTGGGCACTGTCACGGTGTCGTGCCTGCCGCCGTCGCTGTAGCGTCTCCGGTGTTTTTTCCGCTTGCTGCATGCGCTTCTGAAGAGGGACGCGCAAAGAGGCGCATCAGACGGCACTGAGAGTTCTTCTTGTTTATACGTACACTGAGTTCCTCTAGAAGATAAGTCCCACGCAAGGGGACGGGAAGCAGGCACTGAGCGTCCTCTCACCGCGGCCGCCCGATACAAAATTACCAAGCTGCTTTTCCGACGCATATATCCTGAAGGGTTACGTGCTATCTCCAACAGATCCGTTAAAAAGGTCCTTATGAGTGCCGTACTTTTACAGAAAAAAAAAAAGAAACAGAATACTCAGGCACAACAAATAACTATGAAGGGTATCTTAAGCCCTTTAGAAATATTTGAAGTGTACGCAGACTTTTTAGAAAACTTCTAAGAATATCTAAAACCTCTTAAAGCGTTTTAAAGGACACGTCAAAGCGGTTTAGAAATCGTTATGTGCCCCATAGACGGTTTTCAAAAGATGCTCTGTTTAATCTACGTTGTGAGTACCATGCCGTCTTTGATCTAGGAAATCGCCTCCTTTGCGCACATTATCTACCACACTCCACACGGATACCTGACTCGAGCCACCCGTTAATCAGGAACCTTACCCCGCATTCCCTTCCGAAATCTGGGTTATAGAACAAGAAGTAAAGAACATGCTTTCAGAAGGCATTGTGCAACACTCATCTAACCCCTGTTCGTTGCCTGTTGCATTAGTGCGGAAGGAGGATGTGAACTAGAGAATTTGCGTCGACTATTGACGCCTAAACAAATTCACAAACGGACGCCTGTTTATTTCCACGCATTGATGGCAATTCCAGACTGCTTGCATGGAGACGAATATTTTTCTACCATTGACCTTTGCCCAGTGTACTGGCAAATTAATGTCGCCGAATCAGTCAAGGAAAAAAGCTTTCTTTAACTGTACATGGCCTCTACGAATTCAAAGTTATGCCGTTTGGTCTTAACAACGCCCCCGTTATCTTCAAAATAATGACGGACTGTATTTTGAAAGGCTTAAAATGGTCAACCTGTCTTGGTTATCTCGACTACGCAATTAGGTTTTCAAGCACATTTTCATCCCGTCTGACCCGCTTGGCAGAAGAACCGGGTAACTTTTCCTAATGCTGGTCTGCAATTCGAACTCTTCAAATTGCCGCTTCGGCAGTTGTCACATAAAAATTTTGGGCCATCTAATAGATAAAGATGGTTTCCAACCACACCCCGATAAGGTTAAAGCTGTCTACGAATTCCCAAAACCAAGCTCATCTAAAGACCTACGAAGCTTTATAGGACTGTGTTAATATTTCGAGCGAATTATATAAAATTTTGCATACATTTCACGGTTAATTTAAAGGGCTACTAAAAATATGTGCGACTTTTATTTAGCAGCCACGCCAAGCTGACGCGTTCAAACACATGACAATCGCTCTAACGTCCAGCCCCATTTTAGGCCATTGTGATGACTTTACCACCGCCAAGTTACGGTCTTACGGACTGATGCCAGTGGCCACAGAATAGGCGCTATTCTGTCTCAAAATCACGCAAAACACAACCAAATGATTGCTTACGCTAGTCGCGCGCTTTACTCAGCTGAAAAAAATTACAGAATCACTGACCGAGAGTGTCTGGTTGTCGTCTGGGCAGTCACAAAATGTCGCTCTTACCTGTTCGGTCGCCCGTCCACCGTCATTACTAACCAACATGCCTTGTTGGTCGACTTGGAGGTTTGGCCCTTAGACTCCAAGGGTACAATTTCATCGTCATTTACAAATCTGGACAGCTCCACCAGGACGCAGAGTGCCTCTACCGTCACCCTGTGGACCCGGTTCACCCCATCAACTATGACCATGACATTCATGTTCTTTCTGTATCAACCGCCCTCGACATTGGCCACGAACAGCGCAAAGATAGAGATCTGCGGGCAATTTTTGAAGATGTGACCACGGACAAAACTAAATCCTCTTGTGGCCTGTACTTTATCATACAGGGCGTTCTCCGCAGACAAACATTTCAAATCGGCCAAGTTTCCTTCGCTTCTAGGAATACCTAAACACAAACAAATTATCTTTCTCGCTGACTTTCGTGATGCTTCATCATCCGCCTACTTAGGTGTTAGAACATATGCTTGAGTTAAGCGACGATATTACTAGCCGGACCTGTACAGATTTGAGAAGCGCTATGTCTCTTCATGTGGTTTCTGCCAGCGCCGAAAGACGCCATCTTCACGTGCCAATGGACTACTCCAACTTCGCCAACCACCAGAACACCCGTTCCACTGCGTAGGAGTTGATCTTCCTGGGCCATTCCCCACTTCCTGAGATGGTCACCCCTGGATCGCAGTCGCTGCCGATTACACCACACACTCCGCGACCACGAAGCCTCTTATGACCGGTAGACCTGTTGATGTTGCTAAGTTTTTTGTTTTTTTTTTTCTAGAAGACATCATTCTTAAGAACAGAGCGCCTGGAGAACTTCCTTCTGACCGGAGACGGCCCTTTGTATCTCGCGTTTTGAGCGAAATTTTGCGCTTCTACTGTTTAAAAGGAAACTACTGCTTACCACCAGCAAAAAAAAGGGGGCGGTAGAACGCCTTAATAGGAGTGCAAGGAGGGAAAGTACACAGGCGAGCTGGTTAGGAACATCATTAAAAGGTAACCTGAGACTGGGACACACAAAAAAAACGAACAACACGACCCAGAATCTCAAACGCAGCTGAGTTTAATCACAGGACAATACCATTAAATATCCGTCCACACGAAAGAAGGAAAAAAAGGATATAGGAAAGAGACAACCTCCAAGGAGCCCCCGATTGAAAGATATATTTTCACCGGAATGTCATTTCCAGTAAAAGCCTATTTCACTGAATTATGGGACTGTTTTCACTTCCAGTAATGCCGTAGTTTACTGGAATGTCACCGGTTGCCTTACTGGAATGTCACCGGATTCTTACCGGAATGCCACCAGATATTTTACCAGAATGTCACCGGATTTTTACCGAAAGTTAATTCCAGTAAAAATCTATTTTACTGAATTATGGGACTTTTTTCACTTCTAGTAAAGCCAGAAGATCGCCAGATTGACCGGAATTTACCGTGTTTTTTCTTTCTTTTTTTGGACGCTAGCGGAAGTCACTTTGAAGGAAGCCTGTGAAACGTGGTTGGTTATGTTTATCTGATGCTGGACGATTCGGTAACAATTAAAGTGGTTAGTTCATAAAGATTTGAAGGCTCTATGTATTTATTTAACAGGGTCGATACCAGAGAAACGATTTGCACAGCTGTAAACAAAAGCAATCAGACCAAATAGGAACAACCAAGTTCTTTGCCGCAAAAGATATCTTTCAAGGTACTCACAATGCCGCTGGGTAAATTCCTAGACGCACGGTAGTTCCGCTAATAAAACTGCGCAGGTGCACCACACGGACACACACAGGTATACTGTCAGCAGCATGTTTAGCTAAAACTACGGACGCGCGGAGCGAACATCCGTCACCGCTGAGAAATCCCGGGTACACTTACGATGTCGTCCATGATGCCGTCGCCACGGGTGCACCAGGCGTCAGTAGCACGCTTAGCGAAAACCACGATCGCGCGGAACGCACATCCGCCGCCGTTGAGAAATCCCGGTCACACTCACGATGTCGTCCCTGATGCCGTCGCCGCGGGTGCACCAGGCGTCAGTAGCACGCTTAGCGAAAGCCACGAACGCGCGAAACGAACATCCGCCGACGTTGAGAAATCTTGGGCACATTCTTTTTCGCTCGCCGGATGCTTCTGAAGACGGACGGACAAAGAGGCGTAAGAAACAGGTCACTGAAAAAGAAATTATTTTCATCTGCACACCCAGCTGCTTTGGAAGATACAGGTCGCACACATGGAACGAGAAGCCGAGACTCAGCGTTCGCTCCTGGCCGGCCGCTGCTCGTTGACGGACAAAGAAACCGGTTTTCTTTAAAAAAAAAATAAGTCAACAAAACGACCCTCTTGCATTTTCCCCACGGACCCAATGCGAGGGAGAGAGGGTGCGTGGGGACTCGTTTTTGGTGCGAGGCACCATAATTACACGCCCAGTCTCCGGCTCGTCTGGCTTCCCCCTCCCCTCGCGTCGGCTTCGAGTGACGGTCGGTAAACAGGGAAGCGAGTCACCCGTTTCGGGTAAGATTTCTAGGAAAACCGGGTCGTCTGCGTGGTATACGAAAGGGGCTGCCGGTGACATTCCAGTGAAATCTGTTTGCCGGCAAACAATCTACTAACGACATGGTAAACTGGTTTGGGATGAAAACGGGTGAAAGTGCCCTCCTTTTTGGATCGTCAAAGCAGTTCGCTGCACGAAATTCCTGCAGAATTGCAACGTCGTTTCGAGCTTAAACACCCACTCACGAGAATGCCGCTGCATTGGCGGCCTTCATTACGACCAGAATCCCCCCGTTCGTCTAGGCTTCCTTGACTTTAGCCGTTCGCCCTGCGTCGGCTTCCAGTGATGTTCGGTGTCCGGCAAACGAGGGTGGTTTCCGGTAGGATTCTAGGGGCGGGTAATCGAAAGTGGCTCTGGTATATAACTTCCAGCGAAAGTGGCTACGCTGGTTTCTGGTGAAAATGAGTGGAAATTCACCCGTTTTCACCGAATCTAACTGGAAGTTTTTCCCGGATTTTATCCGTAAGTGGCTCCGGTAAAAGGTCCAGCGAAATCTGGTTACTGGAGGTGGCGGCCGGTAATATTTCCACAAAAGAACTGGTAAACTAGGCTGGTTTCTGGTGAAAATGAGTGGAAATTAACCCGTCTCCACCGAATGTCACTGGAAGTTTTCGCCGGATTTTTCAATAGGGCCCCCTATCCTTCCAGCCCAGCGAGCCCGCGAGCCGGCCCACACATAAAATATGTGTGGGCTGGCTCGGCAGGCAGGGCGGGGGAGCTTATTTTATGTGTGGGCTGGCTCTCACGGCCTCGAGGAAGCTTATCGCTCAGGTCCTTGGGAACCGGTCTTGTTTCAGGGCGGTGTTTCAGTCTATGTTGGGATGCTGTCTCTCTGTCTACGTCCCTGGGGTTGTCTCTTTCCCTCTTTCTTTCTTTGTTCGTGTTTTCGTGAGGAGGGGTACCTATTGACGTTCTGCTGTGGATAAATTAAGCTGCGTTCGAGATTCTGTGTCGTGCTCTTGGTTTTTTTATTTGTCCCATTCACAGGGTTTCTATTAATGATGTTATTCGGACACTAGCTGACATGCTTGCTATGTTCATCTGCTGTCACCACTGAAAATAGGACTGAGCACTAGCTTACGTAACTTTCGCTTACAATTCGTCACGCCATGACACCACCAGCGACTCTCCCTTCTGTCTTATTTTGGCCGTGAGCCCACCCTCATGTTCGACACTTTTTCCACTACAGCCCCAAAGCTAGGCTTACAGAGCACGCATCGGACACAATACGACGTGCTGAAGAGGCCAGACAATTGTTACGGCTCCCTGCTCTGGACTCCCAAGAGCAGCAATGTCCCCATTACGACAGCACGCACGGCAAAGTGTTATATTCCCCAGGTCACATATTTTAGAGCGCAGCTCTTAGGGGCCCGTTTCCGGCTTGAGCGGCGTCGCCGTCGCCGTCGCCGTCGCCGTCGGCGTCGCCGTCGGCGTAACCGCGCGGTGCATCATGGGAAATGTCCCATAATGCACCGCGCGAGCCCCCCCACCGGGGTCACGTGACCTCGTGGGGGGTCACGTGACCCCCCCGAGGTCACGTGACTCCCCTGAGGTCACGTGACCCCCTCCTCAAGGTCACGTGACCCCCTCCTCGAGGTCACGTGACCCCCCGAGGTCACGTGACCCCCCGAGGTCACGTGACCCCCGCCGATGTCGCGTGACCCCCCGATGACGTCATCGTCACTGATGACGTCACCGGCATCCACATCGTCATCGTCATCATCACTGATGACGTCACCAGCATCCACATCGTCATCGTCATCATCACTGATGACGTCACCGGCATCCACATCGTCATCGTCATCATCACTGATGACGTCACCGGCATCCGCATCGTCATCGTCATCATTACTGATGACGTCACCGGCATCCACATCGTCATCGTCATCATCACTGATGACGTCACCGGCATCCCCATCGTCATCGTCATCATCACTGATGACGTCACCGGCATCCACATCGTCATCGTCATCATCACTGATGACGTCACCGGCATCCACATCGTCATCGTCATCATCACTGATGTCACCGGCATCCACATCGTCATCGTCATCATCACTGATGACGTCACCGGCATCCCCATCGTCATCGTCATCATCACTGATGTCACCGGCATCCACATCGTCATCGTCATCATCACTGATGACGTCACCGGCATCCACATTGTCATCGTCATCATCACTGATGACGTCACCGGCATCCACATCGTCATCGTCATCATCACTGACGACGTCACCGGCATCCGCATCGTCATCGTCATCATCACTGATGACGTCATCAGTGACGTCACTGATGTCGTCACCGGCATCCGCATCGTCATCATCACTGATGACGTCATCAGCGACGTCACTGATGACGTCACCGACATTCGCATCGTCATCGTCATCATCACTGGTGAAGCCATCAGTGACGTCACTAATGACGTCATCGGTACCCGCATCGTCATCGTCACGGATGACGTCATCAGTGACGTCAGTGATGACATCATCGGCATTGGGGGTCACGTGACCCCCAAGGTCACGTGACCCCCCCCCCCTGGTTAGTTTACCCCCCCCCCCCCCGTGCCCTTCCCTCCTCCTCCTCAAGAGCTGCGCTCTAATTCGGCGTTACAGGGAGTTGTAAGCGGCTTTCATTTTTTTATCTTTTCACCAGAACGTCGAGCTGGACGTGCTGAGATATCCCTACCCCGCTGTTGTGGTTCTTATCGCTTTTTCACTCGAACATGTGACGTCAATTACGTCGTGGAATCTGTCCAGCATTCTAAGGATAAGTGGCACACGCGAGCACACGCTGTGCACGTCCTCCAACTGAAACCTTACTTAGAATATCAAACTGCGAGTCTCCGTTTTGTCCCGGGGGGCGTAATGCTAGAAAGAGGCTCCTTTCCTTACGGACGACGCGCAACAGAAGAGGAAGCGGCAAAGCCTGGATCAACACAACTGCCATTATTTAATGTCTTCTCACTAGTGTAAAGTAAATCATTGTAAATATATCATTATAACAGTAGAGTCTCGACCTTCAACCATTTTCAAAGTGTAGTTACACGCCTTAATCCCAATCTCGCCTTTCTCTCCCGTCCCGACCCTCACCGTTCTGCTACGGCCCGCAGGTGACCTCTCCTTCTCGCGTCGTTCGTCTGCTTCTGCTACCACGTGCTAGGTCATGTGCGAGAAGCGTTAAGACGGTAACTCGTAGGGAATATATTTAGTTCACATTTTAAATGTGTGTCGTGACACTAATGGATCCTGTAGCGGACGCTATGCAAGAAAGCATTTTGAACAGGGTGGCCAGCTCCGCTTATTATAAGCGCATTTGGGCTTCTTTTTTGACTGAGTCGCTGGTAGATTTTTCCAGCCGCTTGTCGAGTTTTTTGGGCTTATTCCCGTTTATCCTGCAAATATTGTTATTTTAGTGCTCGTCGTGCTCACTGACAGCGCGTTTGTCGTCAAAAACGCGAAAAACAGCATGACCGTTTGGCGCAGCGGTTAGGTGGCGCAAGCCACCGTCTGTCACAAAGTACAAAAATATTACTATCCATTCACAAATATTTTTGCAACTTGTCCATCTTGCCAGTCGGCAGTAGCGGTCATAGTGTCTATTTGTGATTGTATTTTGCGCAAAATATATGGTAAAGAGTGGGAAAAGGAAACACAGCTTCAGGTGAAAAGACGGTGAGTGTGCAGGCGAGCTGGTGGTAGCTAATCATGTCGTATTACACCTGAGACTGCGGTGGAAGAAATCGGAAGAACGTTCAGTGGAAGGAACAGACACAGAGAACGTCTCAAACACATCTCTGTTTGCTGTGTGTGAGCTGTGTTTGAGACGTTCTCTGTGTTTGTTCCTTCCACTGAAAGTTCTTCCGATTTCTTCCACCGCAGTCTCAGGTGTAATACGACATGGACAGCTTCAGGACTGGCTGTGAACAGACACCGAAGACGACAAAAAAGCACTGTGCAAGTGCGAGTTCCGCGCTCATCATGCCGACCTCGTTCAGCACATGGCAACAGAAAAACACCTGAGGAACTCTCGGCTACTTTCCAGTGCACGTTTGACTACCATGGGCTTCACCAAGTCGTCGCCTTCAAGAACGATACGAGAACTGGAGCTCAAGCTGGCATGCTACTCAGCGTGCCATGCCACTATCAGCTCTGTGGATAGTGGTATGGCACGCTGAGTATTTGCCTTCGCACTTGAGCAAGTTCTCTTTCTCATTTCATTATTAATAAACTATTTTTTAAGAATGTGTACATTTATTGAACTTCCGATTGTTTTGGGATTTTTAACGAAGGTCACGCCGCTTTTTTGGGGGCTTGGTTGGGGACGACTATCTGCTTGTTCTCTCGGCCGCATCTGGCCACCCTGATTTTGAACAAAAAAAAAACATAATAGGTCAGCAGTATTATTTCTTTAAAATAATTCTTTGTCTCTTCGTACCATTTTAGTGGACGTCGACAGGCGCCGAAAGACGCTCGTAGTGAATTGCAGCTTGGCGCGATGGATAGATAGAGTGCCACTTTCATGGTCTCGTCTTGATGGCGTTGCAGACGGTGGTGCAATAGCACAAGATGCAGGAAGCTGCCGTGCGTCTGCTCGCACGACTATCCAGACGACAGACTAGATGCACCGGATGCAGTGACAGGGAGAGAATAGGCTCCTGCACACGATCGGATGAGCAGCGAAGCCGAGCAAGTAGTAATAGACGAGGCCTCTGATCCGTGAGTGGGTCTTAGAGCGGGCAGTGAACTTCGCCTTAATTGTGCCTTCTGGCTTAAATATTGCGCACAAAATAGATGGCCTTTTGTCAATTATTTTTTGCGGTATACGTGCTTTATTTAGGCACATTATTTCTTTCATTCAGTGTCTCTTCAAAAGGCTTATTTTCAAGTCTCTTATCAAAATTGTGTTTAAAAAAGACTTGCGCAAAAGTTTAAGCGCGTAATATCCATAAGAAATGTCTCATCTGGACGCTTAAGGAATTTATGACTTGTCAGAGTACTAAAGTAGAGTACATATGGGAGAATTGTTAATGCAGAGCGAGATACAAGTGATAAGAAGTGCAAGTCGTGCAGCTGTACAGCGCTGTACAGTGCTCAAGCTTTCTACAAACGGTGAGGCTGTTATTTTGGGTAGCACAAGCTCACTTGACTGGGCCTCGCTTTACATATGAGAACTGCGCATTCCTCTTATCTTTCTGAGCAGTGCTGAAGGACATAAAAACACATTTCGACGTCCTAAATTAGCTAGACTGAACGCGGAGAGACAGTCGAAAGTGAAAAATTCATACAGCCCCTGCTAGGGTATGCGTATTTTATCTCTAAGTGGTGACGTCAAAACATCTGGCTTGCCGGCGTTTTTTTTAAAATATAATTTCAGTTATAATGCAAATAAATGCAAAGGTGCAAGCGAGCTGGACAAGAAATTATGAAAATAATCCCTGGTAGAGCGCTCCACCTGGTAGAGCGCGCGACCTGTAATGGAGAGGACCCGGACCAGGCGGATTTTTCGGTCGCTCACCATCACCTAGCTGTGTTTGGAGATTTATGTTTGTCCTTTGTCCCTCTTGTTCCCCTTCTCCAGGGATTATTTTCATCATAATTTCAACCCTGGAAATTGCTGACAATCAGGACAGCACAACGAAAATATGTGCTGTCCTCCTTGTCCCCAGTCACCACAGCAAAAATAATGCCTATACTCAAGCAGCTCACCTACACCCTTGCTTTATATTTGTTTCCCTTCTTCTTGTGGAAAAGCGTTAAGCGGCGTCTTTTGTCTCAAGCTCGTAGCTCTTTAGATTTGACTTTAGCTTTCACCTGTGGTTCGACGGCATTCGCATTTTGATTGATTCTTTGTATTATTTTCTTGATCTTGCGTTCCGCACCAGACCAGGCACGCTTCTTCACATATGGCAGTTTGATACGCTAAAGTGTGTACTACCCGAAGCAAGTTCAAACGAGTCACGTTGCGTAGCGTCCCTCGGGCTACGCAGGAGGCCTAGATCAGTCAGTACAAGCGAAAGCTAATTCAGAGTGAATCAACCGAAATGAATGTGTCACATAGCTGCAAGCATTGTCAACATCATATTTTGTATCTTTTAAAGTATACCGCGCAGCAAATTAGATGTCTGCTATATTTTCGCCATCTAGGGGTGGCGTTCGAAGCTTACACGCGATTGCTAAGGCTGGAAACTAACGGCCGAGAGTAATATATTGAGAGGGCCGCTGACGTGCATTTGGATTGCTTCGTGCAAGGCCACTCTTTACAGAAGAAGGTGTGAAATATATTAACGAATACAAGGTGAAATTCCCTGTTTTGCAATTCTCTTCAAGACCTGCGATTCTATAAATTTGATTGGTACGTGTATGCGCACGCAAAACTCACACCGTCGGGATATTAAATTTAGCTCTATGGCAAGAGCGAATGTTTCCGGAGCGTCTATGTTGTTGCTGTACATAACATAAAACCTGCTACGAACAGTGCAGCTTGCGTACAAGTGTTAATGCAACAGATCTTTCGAAATCTGTTTGTGGAAATATGCTCCTAAATATAGCCATGAAGCCATGATGTTCCACGACAGCGATAGTGCCAGACAAATAAGTAATATTAATACCAGGAAAAAACCTTCGCACGAGCTTCATTCTCGTGATTTATTTTATGCTGCGTTATCTTTGCAGATATCCCTGTTTGGTACTTACGAGATACGTACGATTGTGAGCAAGGAAGTAATGAATGCCATATTGCATTCATTACTTCCTTGCACATGAAATGAAACAGCTAATGTAATTGGCTCCGAGCCATTGATTACGTAGGATAAGAAATTCGCCAGAATAAAAATACTGTCGCTTCAACTACTAGTGGTTGGAAGCAGCTGTCAGGGATGCATTTGCTTACCTCGCTCTTCTTTGCGGCCGGTCGTCTTCAGGGCATGGTCCTGTGAACTTTAGAAATTATCGGTAATCGCCGTCAGCATTTATTTTTTCGATACAATAACTACGGAACTTTGATTATTCGCACTCGTTAGGGCATAGACATTATGGTAACGTCCGCCATAAATATTTAGCATGTTGCACTTTCCAGCACAATATTTACCAAAAAAAAATCGTAGAAAGTCTATATCTAGGTGTGTTTTTTTCCTTTGATGAATTATTATACATATTTTTGATCTAGATATGTATTCTTTTTTAACATTTTATTTTGATTTTACGCCGCTGCTATTCTGTTAGAATGCTATTGAAGGAGAGGGTTACAATTGGTGTAAGTGAATACATTTCGACATAATGGTGGAATTTACTGGCTATGAGGTGGCCAGCCGGTGCCGGAAGTTTTCAAGTAAACCTTAATTGACTACGCTGGAGTGATGTTTATTTCAATCGGGTATGGTTCGGTGAAGAAACGCGTTTTCCAGCAATTATTGAAAGTCTGCATTTTTTGGGTAACTTGGGTGTGAAGCTACAACGTTAGTTTGGTGGTATCGGCGTAATGGGGAACATAGTGATTATGCTAAGTAAGTAACTTGATACCTAGTTGTATAATCTTGTAAACTTAAAATGTGTATATCAAAGAGGCGATCTGTGCACAAATCGAGTAGGAACGTCAAAACCATTCCGGAGATGGGGGGGGGGGGGGGGGGGAGGGGGGGGACGTGATGATGGAGAATGAAAGGGAGGGAGAGTTGCGAGCGAAAGTTTGCACCCTCTCCTCCGTATTAATTACATAGATTTTTTAAATATCTGAGGCTGAACGGTCGTTCCCCTATTGAAAACTAAATGCGAGTGAACGTATCTCCTAAAGTGCCCATTGTAAACTCAGAGAAAAAAACAGTTGGGATAAAAGGAGCCTCCACGCACGAGATCATACGGACCTTTTTCTGCAGCGGCGTGTTATTCGTATGGAGGTTGGTATATATCTCGGAGTAACATCTCCAGGTACCTGTCGTGAAGAAGCGTACGGTCAAGATGAAATATTGGTATTTCTTCAGAATATTCACCATTCTGTGTGTACACATAACGATCAGCAGGTTATTAGGCGGAAACCTAAAAGGAGCGAAACTTTTAAGCTTTAATTAAATTTCGTCGACAACTTCATACTTTAGGAGAGGCGGGGACACATTGGGATCGAATACGAGTCCAATTAAAATTGCTCTTTATAAAATTTAGCTTTCATCTTCATCAGCAATCATGTCGATATTTTCAAGAGAGTGTTGTAGAGAGGTACGTAGTTTGAAGATAGCATATTCATAAATAGTTTAGGCCAAGTCGATAACAAAACCAACAAAGAACCACGTCCCTAATCAAACCAGATGGGAGGCATAAAGCGGCGAAGGGAAGGGGCTGTCACGCGCTCAACGAAGCTCTGCACAGGCAGACACCATTCTCCTCGGAATGCAGAAACATGTCAGTAGTGAGTTATTCGACCGTTGTAGCTCGTCAACAAATAATTGTCAACATGCAATGGGTAAGTCGTGTCACTCCATTTTATTTTAAATGGACAATTAAAACAGTTCGGGTGATCAAAATAACCAGTGAGATGGACGAACTGCAAAATAGTATCCCTAAGTTGCGCTTGCGCGGCAAACAAATAAATTTGACAGATCCAGCAATATTACGCTGGGACCAACGACAGCGACGCGTAATTGTGAGCAAAAAACAAATTCCACTTTTCGTCGACGTAGAGGGTGACACCAAGTGAGGCTTATCAGATGATTTTTCCAAGTGAACGAAGTGCACTCGTCCTCGAGCAGACCACAGTGTCGAGCAGTTCACAAATCACAGTGTCCTCTGCTTGAAGCGCCGACCGGGAGATAACTCTGCATGTTAATTACAACCATCTCTGACTCGGTCTGCTGCGTGCACTCTCAGAAAAAAAGGTGTATTATTAAACCGTTGTCCCAAATAATACACCCCCAAATTTCAATTCGACGTACAGTGCCCCATAATCAAACAGGTGGCCCCAAAGTTTACGAGGGGCTTGATAGCCGTGTGGTACCACTTATTAAGATAGCTGATGTACGTATTATTGACTACAAAAAAGATTATCGGAGTTTTCTTGGCCGTACTGCAATAGCTCCGTGTTTTCCTTCTTTGGTCTTTGGTACGTACTTTAGCAATTTATAAGTTATATCGCACTGTCATCAAGCCCCTGGTAACATTTTGTGCCATCTGTTCGACTATAGGGCGCTGTACGTCGAAATGAAGTTTTGGGGTGTATTATATGGGACAAAAGGGTGTAAGGTGATACCCTTTTTTTTAAAGTGTGGACGTCTTCGTGTGACTACAAATTTTAATCATCTCATTTTTCCGGGAAGGGAGTAACACTTGAAAATTTCACCGGGTGAAATGTACTGCCTAAATACATTCTTGGTGATAATTCAAGATTTCTATGTGGAGCCGCTAACTTTCCCGGCTTGTTTTACAACGCTAAGCTATAATGCAAGTACAGTGAGTTCCCGGAAATAGAAAACCGTGCTTCTCGGCTGGGGTAAATAATCTATGCATCGAAGAAAGCTTAAACTTTGTGAGAATGAGGCGCACGATATGGGATAGAGCTTCAAAGTTTGAGAATATGACGTTGTTTGGATCAAAAGATAAATAAAAAAAAATCGAAAGGTCTTTATGAGAGGACTTCAGGGTAAACCTAATATCGTCAAAACAAGAAATGGCGTTTCTGGCGCACGTGTCATCTATTTTAGTGAAACACTTGCCAGCAAAAAGAAAACAATATTATCCTTTATAATGAGAAGTTTTTTTTTTATTTTATAAATCGTACAAGCGTCCAGAGTGAGCTTGATCATAAGCTTGGGATCATACGAAGAGACTAGGGGGATGGGGAGGAAGGGCACGGAGAGATTAGACGGGGATGAAGTTAGATGAAAGAGACAAGTGAGGGGAGGGGTCATGTGGGAAGATGGTCAAGTGTCAAAAGTCGAGGTCACGGTCACACGGACGCAGGGACACACGGACACGTTCCCACGGTCCCACGATCCCACTCTTCCGAACAATCAAAATGACGGACCGAATATGACAACTGCCATATAATTGTCCTGGACAGTATGGTCCCAAGCAAAATGGTCACTGAAAGGATGATCCCAAGTGCCAACTCGGAAAAATGGTCCATTCAAAGTTGCCGCAGTGTTTGCCTGTTCTCCGCAAGTTTTTTTTTAATTGTTTCCAGTTCGCTTGTATTGAACATATCTAATATATATCTTAATACGGTATGGCAAAATACATTTGAATTTCGAATTATCATACGTTTTACTTTAGTTATCGAATTTCAAACGGTGAAATCCTGTTGATTGACGAAGCTGGAGGAAACAAACATAAACAAATCTTGAGGAGCAGGTATAACAGGCATACTGTAACTAATATCTAAGAAAGCATAGAAAGCAAATTTTAAACCACTCTTTTTGCTTTCTGTAGATTCATAGAGCATATAACTAATTTTATTGCATACAAATTTACACTGTAAAATATACACACTCTTTATTGGGTGACAGATATTGAAGCTGAGGTCGTTCCATTTAATGAGGTGACATTTGTGGGGATCGGTGCACACTGCTCAACCCCAAGAAGGACAAGATGGGCAGTACATATAAAACACACCTTTAAGCTCAGCATCCAGTCTTTGACTCACTCGCGTGCTAATTGGGCCCTCGCGCTCGTTCCAGTGGCGCGGCCCTGAATGTCACCGCCGGCGTAAGCGCGCAGGTTGTTGCCCGCTTGCTATACACTTCACCGAACACCTTTTTATCAAATCGCTTTCCACCCTTTGGTAAAAAAGTAGTGAAGACTAGAATTTTTACGATGTTAAAATGTTATTTAGTAGACCTTAATTTTTAATCACCGTAATTATTTTACTGCGATGGTAAATAATTTGTCACAACTTGGGTGCAAACATACAAATGAAGTGGGCATGTCACACATTGAAAGCCATGCTAAAAAAAGACGTAACTTTACGCATAAAACGTTTGATAGAATATACGAACATGTTTTATAGTAAAGTAAACGATGCGTTGCATTTGTAGCCTGTAATCCCAATTTTTAGGCGTTGAGTGAGTAGTGTATTCTGATATATGACAACGTCCTCCGGAGAGCGTGAGGTTAACAGCTCAAGCTGGAAAACTTGAAGCAAGAACGTTTGTACACAGGAACTGTGGGCACAGTGCATCCGTTGGAACATCAATGAATTGTGCGAAAATACATTTTATGGCTATATTTTTGTGCACTATAAGTACATTCTTACTATTCAATATTTTCGTGTATACCCTCATAAGGCGCATTTCACACCTGGATAGTAATTTAATTACAGTTATTTCATTACATTAATTGCTTCACTGTAATCTAATTACACTTGAGTAATTTTTAGTTGTAATTAATTGCTTTCGGTTAAAAGTAATTGTAATTTAATTACTTTCTCCCCTCAGTAATAGGAAAATATTGGGCACAATTACGATTACATTTGCGAGACCGCGGCGCCGGCGGAACCTCTCTGAAAGCCTCAGCGCTCACACAAGCTGCCTAGTTTTTGGTGACACACTCGCACACTGAGACACGCAGTCACAGATGCACGAGAACATTAGCGTCGCTTTTTTTTTTATTGCTTGCAATGCGGATTGACAGATACTCCGTTTTGTAGCCTACCTCAACGGCACTTTGTGGTGCCGTCTTGGTGCGACCAGAAAAAAATCATGTAAACGTGCCAAAATATTGAAAGAAACAAAAGTGAGCTTCAGCTTTCAGCCGACGTCTGAAATTTCAATTCGATATGAAGTTATTTTTTTGCCTGTCTTTTACGTCCTCTTCCAGTACTGTCGCATATTTGTATCTTCGTGTTATTTTCAACTCTGTTTTATGTTGGCCTTACTTCGGATACTATTTGCGTAAGCATTTTGGAAACTGACCTCGTACCTGTGAATATTGTCACCAAGGATTCGAAAGCCCCCGATTCGGTTCTTATACATTTCTGAACCGTTATAATTTCAACTAAATGCAAATCATTAAAATAACACGATGTTTGTATGCGACGCTGGTCGTACTAGCGCGTGCGGATTTTAGTTTTATATTAACGACAGTAAAACATTCATATATTACTAATTGTTGCATTTTTTTTTGCCTGGTTAGCAAATGTCTGTCAACGCAATTTCTTTTTTTAGCGAGCTGGCTTCTTCAAGCATATAAACTAACTTATAATTGTTTGATAAAAATATAAGAACCTAGTACCTCATTGCACGAAACTGCCAAGTTCTATCATCGATTTGAAAAAATTCATAAAAGAAAACCACAATATGTTACATTTATGGAATGATGCTTAAGCCTCCTCAAACATTGGGGCAAGGTATGATCAAATGTTTAGCATTCTATGCAATTCCTTTAAAATTATAAGTCCAGTCGCTCTCAAAAATGAGTAATTGTAAATGATGAAATATAAATTTTAAAAGTAAATTGCAATCGTAAGTAATCACTTTTTACGTAGTAATAATATTAATTCTACGTAAACTACTTTCGGAGAAAAAAATTAGACGTTGGAGGAAATTTACCCTAGTATTGTGCTTGTGAGGAACGGACGCAAAATAAATTTTATATATTATGTATAAATCTTATAGTAACGAAATATTCCGTTTTTTTAACTTAGGGAAATATAATGTTGTAGGCAAAGACTGAATATTTATGATTTTTTCACATTATTGTTTATTTAGAGCAATATTTTAAAATACCGCAAATTGAAGTTTTAATTTTGCAGAAATAGTTGTTTTCACGAATTAATATTATATTGTTTTGCAAGGGACGCTGGTCGCTATTAAATACCAATATTAAATATTATACAGTATTTATCTGGCCCCTTTCTGGCCAGATGCAGGTTTGTGAGCGCTTCGCTGTACATTTTCCAAGCTGGCATTTCTGATTGAGCTTAATTGTACACTAATGGACCTAAATATTAAGTGAATTGGCTGAAGAAATTATGCGTTCACTTCAAATTAGTGTCGTTTATGAGTCCCCCATATCATTGCCATAAAAGATACTGACATGGAAAGGCTTGATCTCTACGTCTCTACATGTTTCCCATGTGTAGACGCTTCTTCTGCGACAACTTGGCGATATCGAAACAAAACCAAGCATCACCTGCAGCGCTATCAAAAGGCCCTACGTTTATTTATTTATTTATTTATGCACATACCTACATCGCCCAGGGGGCATTATTGTAGGGGGGTAACATGAAAGAAAATGCATGACAACCAAGTGGAATAACAAGAAAGCCTAAAATAACATACAAGTTCCAGATACCTATTGGAAACAAAAGTTTTGTAAAACTGAGAAGAACATGTTTTCAGGAGAATTGACAATTGAGCTGTCCAGACGGTTCTATTCAGAAATAGTGTGGGAGAAAAAAGAGTGGGCAAAAACATCCGTTCGGCAGTTAATTTCTCGAACTTTCGTCTGGTGTTCCGTTCTTCTTGATACGTAATTTGGAGCCTGCATATACATACTTTTATCGATTCCGGTTTGATGTTTATAAATAGCATAAAATAGCTTTAACCGTAAAAAGTTTCTTTGTTGGCAAAGGAGACTCCAATTAAGTAAGTAAGCTTTTTAAGTTAGTGATGTTCGAACGAAAATCATAGTTACTGGTTACAAGACGAGCTGCACGGTTCTGGATCCGTTCCACTTTATAAATTAAATTTTAAAAATAATGGTCCCATATTGCGGATGCGTATTCCAAAATTGGTCGCACATTTGTTGTATAAAGCGCCTCCCTGAGGGACACTGGCGCAGTTTTGAAATTGCGTTTAAGAAAGTTTAGAACACCGCTTGATTTATTAGTCACGTAGTCTATGTGCTTATTCCAGGTCAGATCAGATGAAAAGTATATACCTAAGTACTTGGAATTGCTAACACGATCAAGGAAGTGATGACCCAGATGATAGTTCGATAAATGAGGTTTACGCTTTCTGGTAAAACTAATAAGCAACACTTTTTGTGTTCAAACTCATTGTCCACTTGTCACACCACGCTAAGACAAGATCCAAGTCATACTGGAGGGCCGCAACATCTGATGCATTTTGGACACTACCATAAATGTCACAGTCGTCTGCATAAAGCTTTATACTAGACGTTATTCTGTTTGTGATATCGTTAATATTAACGAGAAAGAGCTATGGCCCCAAGTCGGAACCTTGTAGGACCCCTGAAGTTACGTTGACGTAAGATGACATTACACCGTTAATAATGACACATTGTTTTCTGTCTGATAAATAATTCTCTAGCCACTCAAGAACATACGTAGGTAACCACAGAAGCGAAGATTTATGTAAAAGAAGAACATGAGAAACTGCATCAAACCCTTTCTGAAACTCTAAAAATACAGAATCAACCTGTAAACCTTTGTCGTAAGAAGCCAAAATGTCGTGGGTGAACTCAGTCAACTGGGTGACACAAGAAAGGCCAGACCTAACACCATGTTGGTGAGGTGTGAAAATTTTGTTAGCTTCAAGATGCTTCATAATGTTAGAATAAATAATATGTTCCAAGGTGTTACAGCATACACTGGTGAGTGAAATAGGCCTATAGTTTATGACACTGTCTTTAGCACCGGATTTCTGTATTGGAAGAACATTGGCAGTCTTCCATTCACAAGGGCGTTCACGTGCTTCTAAAGGCTTATTAAACAGTATAATCAAAAAGGGGGTCAATGCATGGGCACAATTCTTCAGAACATGGTTAGAAATACCGTCTGGTCCGGGCGCAGCCCACGTATTCAGACCCTGAAGTAAAAAAAAAAAAAACACCGTTTTTTGTTGTAACAATGTCGGGCATAACCTCAGAAATATACTACGCCGCGGCTGGCATAGCGCCGGTAAATGGTTGTGTATAGACCGAATGAAAATACGCGTTGAAACATGTCGCCTTTTCGAGATCGTCAGAGACGATCTCGAAAAGGCGACATGTTTCAACGCGTATTTTCATTCGGTTTATACACAACCATTTCCCTGTCCGTCAGAGAGCGCGGGAATACCAACTTCGTCTTTCCTATTAGATTTCACATACTTCCACACTTCTTTTGGATTACTCACCCATTTTTCTTTAAAGGAAATACAAAAATTTTGATTTTGCTGCTTTCATTTGTATCTTTAAATAAGAGCCTATCCTCTCGAGCCGATCGCGTACGTCACCATGCTGTGTTTTGCGGTAACGTTGATACAGCCGACGTTTCTTATTGATAAGTGCGCGCAGCTCTTTATTTACCCAAGGTTTATCCACTCTACGTTTTCCGGTGATAATTTTGGACGGTACATGACGACCAACCAATTCAGCAAGCTCGCTCTTGAAAAGATTCCACAGACTGTTAATATTCATATGTAAGGAGCATTCTTCAAACTCTGGGGGGATAGAAGATGCGTTATTCGAGAGGCCTTCAAAATTTCCTCTATCATAAACAAAATACTTTCCTCGAGGGCGGTTTCTTAATGTCAAGTGGTTCACAGCGAATGCTACCAACGACTACCTCGTGATCACTAATCCCCGTAATTGCTGTAACAGAACGTACAACCGCAGGGTGGTTGCTAAACACAAGATCAAGAGTAGATGCTCTTGTCCCGCGAAATCTTGTAGAAACATTCACGAACTGATAAAGACTGCTTTCGATAATTAGGAATTATAAAGTCGTGTGAATGTTAAATTTTCACCGTGTAAAAGGAAGTTTATCCTGCCAGTCAATCTCGGGAGGATTAAAATCACCACCTACGACGACGTAATCAGAGGTCAGCACTCACAAAGCATTGGATAACGCCTCGAGTGGCTTTACATCACTGCCCCCGGGAGACCTGTAAAAGGAACCTACGGCTAGCTGTTTTTTATTTGCCAGTTCTATTCTGCACCAGACAGCTTCACAGGAGGGGTCATTGAAATTTCACGCAATACTTTTGATATGACAGCTGACAAGTACAAAAACGCCACCTCCATGAGCGTTGCGATCCCTCCGATTTGACATTGTAATTGGAGGGACATACCTCCGCGTTGCAAACCAGTGCCATCCAACCACGACTCGGTAACTATAGCTATGTCAGGACTAGTAACAGTAATGAGGTCGGCGAGCTCATCCGATTTATTTTAGAGCGCAGCTCTTAGGGGCCCGTTTCCGGCTTGAGCGGCGTAGCCGTCGGCGTCGCCGTCGCCGTCGGCGTCGGCGTCGGCGTCGGCGTAACCGCGCGGTGCATCGTGGGAAATGTCCCATAATGCACCGCGCGAGCCCCCACCGGGGTCACGTGACCTCGTGGGGGGGCACGTGACCCCCCCAAGATCACGTGACCCCGGTGCATCATGGGAAATGTCCCATAATGCACCGCGCGAGCCCCCCACCGGGGTCACGTGACCTCGTGGGGGGGCACGTGACCCCCCCGAGGTCACGTGACCCCGGTGCATCATGGGAAATGTCCCATAATGCACCGCGCGAGCCCCCCCACCGGGGCCACGTGACCTCGTGGGGGGCACGGGACCCCCCCCCCCCGAGGTCACGTGACCCCCCGAAATCACGTGACTCCCCTTAGGTCACGTGACCCCCGCCGATGTCGCGTGACCCCCCAATGACGTCATCGTGACTGATGACGTCACCGACATCCACATCGTCATCATCACTGATGACGTCACCGGCATCCACATCGTCATCATCACTGATGACGTCACCGACATCCACATCGCCATCGTCATCATCACTGATGACGTCACAGGCATCCGCATCGTCATCGTCATCATCACTGATGACGTTACCGACATCCGCATCGTCATCGTCATCATCACTGATGACGTCATCAGTGACGTCACTGATGTCGTCACCGGCATCCACATCGTCATCGTCACTGATGACGTCACCGGCATCCGCATCGTCATCGTCATCATCACTGATGACGTCACCGGCATCCGCATCGTCATCGTCATCATCGCTGATGACGTTACCGACATCCGCATCGTCATCGAAATCATCACTGATGACGTCATCAGCGACGTCACTGATGACGTCACCGACATTCGCATCGTCATCGTCATCATCACTGGTGAAGTCTTCAGTGACGTCACTAATGACGTCATCGGTACCCGCATCGTCATCGTCACTGATGACGTCAGTGATGACATCATCGGCATTGGGGTCACGTGACCCCCAAGGTCACGTGACTTCCCAAGGTCACGTGACCCCCCTGGTTAGTTTAACCCCCCCCCCCCAGTGCCCTTCCCTCCTCCTCCTCAAGAGCTGCGCTCTAATTCGGCGTTACAGGAAGTTGTAAGCAGCGTTCACTTTTTTGATACTGCGACAGTTTACAACTATAAAATCTAGTTCTTGTGGCTTACTTTTGCGGTATTTGACCGGGGTGTTTGATTGCTATTGAATATTTTCGACGACACGATCCGTTGTTGCATCATAGGTAAACGTCTTTGTCCCCATGATAAGCCTATTAAAGCCTATTAAAGCCATGATAAGCCTATTAAGTGTACGTGCCATTGATATGCCCTACCCGCGAGAGCTACATGTTATGTGCTCAAACGTGGTAAGGAAAAGTCAGTCCGTGATAAATATATACATTTTAAATGTGTTTCTTTTTATATGTGCTGCCTATCTTATTGAGCCAGCTTGAAGCAAGTGACCCTTCTCGATACCCATATTGCGAGTATGAAAAAAAAGAGAGAGCAGAAAACTATGGTGATAAGGTTAACCTGAGAGGTTAGGCACGACTTCCTATTTTGTACAGGGGGAAGGGGGACAAGCAATCAAGGTATTGATGAAAAGGACATTGTCATGGATCGTTTGCCACAAAACAACGTTCTTACTGTAGTTGTCGGCCTCTATAGCCAATTCAGCGAAGGCGATGAGCATGACTTTGGGGTTACCAAAGAAATGAAAGAAATAAGATCTTTCTGAGATCGTAATTTTTCCTCGCCTGGCCACGGAAAAATCTGACTTCCGTAGTCGTCCTGGAAACTATTTTTGACATAGACGTCCTTAGAATTCATGTACAATCTGTTTTGTGCAAAAACTAAGTTCCGTTTGGCCGCATCATAAGATCAAATTGTTTCCTGGAAATCGTTTTCTTAAGTGCTGGCGTGCAGGTTGTTGTTCATCTTGCAGTAAAACATAATTAAACCGATTAAAATGGAAATAAATGTGTGTAGGGTGGAATGACACTCTACCTGAAGCGATGTGAATTTGTCCGTCTTGAGGGGAGAGGAGGAATGGCAAAAACAAGTAGCTGAATGAGGAGAAGAAAAAAAGAGACTGACGACTGTTCATGGCTCCTCAGGCGGGACGCGTAGAGAAATTAGGACGGACATTATCCATGTTACGATAGGCACTGATTAGGTTGAAATTTTGTTTTTCAAAGTCAAGGAGACATTCCCACATCATCGATCTTGTCCAGCACCATTCAAAGTACCGCAGACCAATTGGTTCATGCACTTCTTGGGAACATGAGTCTGCATTGTGCTGGTGTTGATGGTAACCTTTCCGAAGTTATTCATTAGTTTTTTTCAGTGGTTCTCGTACATTGGTAGCGCCCAGAAGAAATGCTCTACGGCTTCAAGTTGACTGGACGAGGTTCAATTAGCTGTGTTCTACCGCCTGAGGTACAATTACGACAAAAACCAAGCAGGTAAAAACTCACTGGACTTGTTGAGAAAGCAGTTAAGCACGACCGGGGTGAGGACATATTTATAAATGTGACAACGTATGCCAACTAGACCAAATATTGCGAATAAGTGTACCTCACTTATAAGAAGAAAATAATACCGCCAGGAATCTTAATTCTGGACCCCTCAACAAACAACGCTGCGCGAATGAATAAATAGAAAAACAGGCCTGCGCAAGAAAACTCGATAGCGGTTTCTTAGTTTAATAAATATGATTGCAAGTGGTTCAACGGTTCAAACCGCACCGACAACTTACCATATTTCAAAAAAATCAAACGAGGTGTGTTCAGTACTATAAAAAACACCCTCTTTATGCTAGAAGCGCATTGTTGAGAATATCTTAAATGCTTTAAGTTGTAGAACAGAGATGCATGGTCGTGCATCTGTCAAATTTCCAACATAAAAAACCACCTCTCAAACTTTCTCAGTGTCTCTTAGGTTACCCCTAAGACGACCTGAAGGTGAAAACCCAAGTGCATATCCGTAAAAGACAGACACACTGTTTACTTTGTTTCACTTTCTTTTCTTTCACACTCTTTTTTTGACATTATTCGCTGTATAATCCTTAATTCCCATTCATTACTCCCACTTCCCCTTAATTCTTTTTATTTCACTTTAATTCCTCTAATATCACTTTGATTCCTTTTAATTCGCTTTGTCGTCCTTCTTAAATTTATTGCCTCCGATTCGTCTAAATGGTCTCGTAAACGTTTTGGTACCTTTTCTGTCGCCGACGTGTTTTTACTCAAGGACTTTAAGGTCGACTGAGCGATGATACATATAAGGTTTTCGCCTTAATAAAATGAAACAAAGGCAAAATTTAGACCCTTTAAGCGCTTTCAGTAACGAATATTTAGTACCTGCGTTTAGGTCTGGAAAGTTGATAGCGTATCCTTTTGTGTATTATTATAATCACGAGACGCACGTTGATGCGCGACACCGCACCTTCCACAACGTTACCGGCAGGCTTCTTACACCAGCACGGCAGACGTCCTGTGCAAGCGATATACAGGCTGTGTCACGAAAGGTAGACAAATTCGATTTTGAGAACACTACGGATTGCACCGAAAAAGGGCAGGTGTCGTTTTAGTCCTAAGCCAGAGGCCTATTTGGTAATATAATTAAAGTCCAGAATAATTTTGTTGATAAATATTTTCGCGTAAATAATTTTTTTTTCCAAATGTTGACTTTCAGGGCTTGGTTTCTTTTGGAAAGTTGTTGAGAATCATCGAAAAACACTAAAGAAAATTAATTGGAGTGCGAAAGAAGGCACGCGCTGCATTTTAAAGCTTTCTCAAAAACTGCACAACTTCGACGGGTTTTAAAGTTTCGGCTTGCAGTCGAAGCGCTTTTCAGCACCAGTGGCAGCGCGCGCCATGGAGAAATAGTGTAACCTGCCTCAGCTGCGTTTCACGAGGACAGCGGTAACCTGCCTCAGCTGCGTTTCACGAGGACAGCGAAGCAGATGTTGGTTGCACTATTGCTCTGCGGGGCGCGGTACGGTCGATGTGGAAAAGCACTCCGATGGCAAACTGAAACTTAAAAACACGTCGAAGTTGTACTGTTTTTCAGAAAGCTGTAAAATGCAGCCCGTGCCTTCTATCGCACTCCAATTTTTTTATCTAGCGTTTTTAGATGATGCTCATCAGTATTCCAAGTAAAACTATGCCATCAAACTCAACATTTAAATTATTAATTACGCGAAAATAATTATTAACTTATATATCCTGAACTTTAATATTAAATTTTCCCAAATAGACCCTGGATTAGAATTAAAACGACAAAAGCTTTTTTTTTTTTTTTTTGTAGTGATGCGTAGTTTTCGCAATATCGAATTTGTCCACCTTTTCTGAAACACTCAGTATATATATGTCGCTTGACCATATCTATTCGCTCATCGGTTTATGCTGCCAACTTTGACAACGCGAAACAGAGAAAAATTTATAGCGCTTATTATTGGTTTGAGTCCTTGTTTCTTTAACTATAATGCAAGCTTACTCGTCTTTTTATATCAGCTGCACCCCAAAATAGCTCTGAAATGATAGGATAGTTGAATAGAAGGAGAAACTCCACGAATCACACCCAGGGTCCTTCGTTCTCGGGTATAAAGCCCGGCATTCCGGAGTTTTCACCCCGAACGAGTTTATAAAATCCGGGTTAAACATAATTTCTTCCCGTAAACGTGATTCTAACGGTTGCATTGCATTTCTGGATGTTTCTGTGGAAAATTCAGGCAACCTTTAAAATATTTGAGGTCTAGAGAAAACCAACGCACACCGCAAGATACCTAAATTGTTTTTTGAGACCACCCCACATCTCACAAACCTTCACTAGTTTCGGCACTATTTCAACGTGCCATCACGGTTTGCTCCACAGGTAAGGCACTTAAAGAGGAAGTTGATATTATAAAACGGAACCTTCGTAAAAACGGATACCCAACAAGATTCGTCAACAATATCTACAAGAACCTTCGCCACCCATCTGCAGCCGAGAAAGCCCATCCCACCAGCCGCATGTGCGTCCCGTACCTCAGAGGCACGAGCGAAGTTCTCAACCGTCCTCTCAGACCATACGGCATAGCAGTGACACACAAGCCCGTCTCGACCATTGGCCATCCTCTTCCTCTTCCTCTTCCAAAAGATCGTCATTCAAAAGAAAAAGCCCAAGGCCTTGTTTATCGTATTCCTTGCGTTGACTGCAACGCCTCATATGTGGGAGAAACCAAGAACTTTACCGAACTTCTTCGCAGACATAAATATGATGTATAAAAGAAAGACGTGCAAGGAAACGCTATAGCGGAACATGCAGAAAAGAACAACCACGGCATCAACTTCGACAGCAGTTCCGTCCTAGACACCGAAAGAAACTGAAAAAAAAACGACTCTATTTAGTGTCCTGGCACATACAGCATACCAAGAAAAACTTGAACCGGTCGATCGGTATCCTCGCAAGCAGCTATATTCACTTACTTCGTGGAGTCACAAAGAGAAGAAGACGATTTTCACGGCAGCGACAAGGAGCAGAAGAGAAAGGCGAACACCCAGCCAAATAAGTCACCAGTGAACACGCGACCGAGCAGGCCGTGAAACGTCGAGAAATTTAAACCAGTTGGTTAGAGTACTTCCAGTTTCTTTTCTTAATACTTACCTAGCCAGGCAGATTTTGCCGAAATGTTTACTTTTAAAACCCCCTTTCGTTGGAGGCTATATCCAGCGAAAGTCTGGAAATTAGAAGACATTCTAGGATCAGTTTTACATGTCTCCCCAAGGTCGCTATTTCAAAGATCCCATACCTCTTCTAACTTTCGTAACCGCCGACGAATATTCGCTTCGAAATAAGCTCCAATGGTACTCGGAGACTGAAAGCCAGTCCATGAAAGCGAAGTACTGACACAATGATCTGTTGGCATGAAGATATTGCGCGATAGCCTAGGTAATACATACCATGTCTGCAATGTTTTAACTGATAAAAGAACCTGCGCTACCTTAAGACGAAATTATTTTTTTAGAAATTCAATTTTTTAAAGAGCAGCTCTTAAAAGTCCGTTTCCGGCTTAGCTGCATCGCCGTTGGCGTCGACGTAACCGTGAAGTCACGTGACCCCCCCCCCCCCCCCCTCCGATGTCAAGTTACCCCCTGATGTCACGTGAGGCCCCCTGAGGCGTGTCAACGCCCATCAAGAACCCACGTCATATTTTTAAAGGTTACCGGCGTCTGAAGATAGATGGCGCAAGTGGACCATGCCCGCCCGATCCAAAGGGCTCAGCCGTATTCATCCATCCATCCATCCATCCGTGACTGTTGGGAATGGGAATAAAAAAATATGAAAGAAAAACATCCGCAGCGGCAGTAAAAAAAAAATCTTTTGAGACAGAATGTCGCTTTTCTTTTCTTATAGGTAGATCAGCTAGCTGCAAGCCTGGTGTCCCTCAAACTTCCTTTAGGATCTAGGGTGGCCATATTGTCTCCGAGAGTTTACGAAGGGGCACAGCTTCTTTATGCCGCGTCCAAGGCGGGACTTGTAATGGTAAATGCGATTCAGTTATTTGGCTGCAACACTTTGTGCAGACTCCGTGTGCAGCAATCAATCCCGGTTCACGTTTGTTTTGCTCTCCAGGTTGGCCTCCATACATTCAGCACGCCCTCTGAAGTTGAGTTTTGCTTGAATAAGGTAAGTCATCTCCAATTCACATACATTGTTCTTTCAAATACATGCTCATCTACATTCTTGGTTGTCAAAAAATGTGGTCCGGAGTCAGTAACGTCTAATTGATAAAAAAATATTGTAATAAGCATGTCGATGAACGCCATCGGAAATGTAAGGCTAAAAACGGCATCTAATTTCCTCATAATTTTAAAAATTATACATACAGACCACGCTATTAAAATACGGTCATCAACATTTTATTCAGAAACAGGGGATGGGGAGTATGCAGTGCTTCGGGCGTAGTTCCAGTTCTTCCAGAGATTTACCTTTCTTTTTTTTTTTCATCTTGAACTACCGGGTCTTTTTTTAGAACTGGTCTCTAGGTAACACAACTATAAGGCGCTATGTGAACGACATTTTGGTTTGTACGATTGATCGTGTTTTCGTGGCGTCGATAGAAAACTGAATTTAAGAAGGTGCGACAGAGTTACCTTTTGGTTCTGTGAGGAGACCGAAAATGGTAGCTCGCAGGCTTTAGATATACAGTTGAAGATTTCATCTAAATTTTGTTGACCGCAGTGCAAAACAACGAAATCAAAACCTGTTCTGTCCGTTCGTACCGCCTTACAAAATGTAAAGATGGCATTGTACGGTACCTTGTAAACATATGCTCTCAAGAAGGCATCCTTGAACTCTAGTGGGTCCTCGCAACAATGTCTTTTTACCGTTTTGGTGCTCCAGCTGGTTATCTGGAGGATCATATTTTCCATCAGTTGCCGCAGCTCGTTTCGTTCAGTAATAAAAGAAAGAACGTTCGCAATCCCACCCAGCGCGTAGTTATCTCCTTTCCCACATGATTTCCCATAGTCTCAATTCAGTTGGCCACAGTTACGGTATCGGCGCACTCTTCAAGAATGATTATAAACTAAATCGCTTGACTCCGTTTGCTTCCGCGAAAACTGCATGTTCCGAAAGGCACAGAGGAAAAGATCTGAATTGTGCTTCGGGTAGCCGAACAAAAGCTCACAAGACAAAATCTCATCCTGCAGAGGGTACCGGACAGAAACTCACCAGCCGAAAGCTCACCTAGTTTGCGGATCCCGTCTAAAGCTCAATCACACTACTTCGGCGGACCCGAAAAAAGCTCAACTTTCTTTTTTTGCTTTTGTGTGTTCCGACGTGACTGGCCTCGCTCAGTGAAGAATATACTGAAAATTATAATCTTTGAACTTTGTTAACTTAACACCACTGACAGGCATTGGGAAATTGTGCGGGGGTTGTTTTTATTTTTCTTTGTGTTTGGGAGAGGGTTATATAAAATGACTTAAGGACATTGCTAGTTGCACTTGCTTCTTCTACGAGCGAGGCAGTCATGAGCACCCAACAACGTCTGCGAAGGGTGGAAAAACCGGTTCTGCAAGCTTATGGTACAGGATCATCAAAGTGTCTGGAGGCTCATCGAATGCCTTTAACAGGATCAAGCGTTTGTCACGACTGCTCTGGTGTAAGCTTTCCAAGGTTAGCCCCCGTTGAAGGGGGTTCGGTAGGCAACAAAAGGTCTTCAAAACGTCCTGCTTGTGGACGATCACCTTCAGACATATGAAAAGTGTTTGAGGCAGTGGGAGGATGTATTTGCTTTAAAGTTTTCATGAACATTATTTTATAAACAATAACATATTTTGCGCGAGTCCTTAATATTTTATTTTTCTCAGAAGGCGCTGAATCACTTTTTATGTGATCTCAGCTCATGTATGAAAGCAAACATCTGTATTCCGGTGCGCATTCGTACGGGTTCCCGGGTAAGACTATGGAGCATTTGTCCGTGTCTGTAAAAAATCTGATGAGGTTTTTTACAATGCGCGTTGGTCCAGTTAGCTTTTGTCCGGTGAGCTTCTGTCCGAGATTTTTATCTAAAATATTCTTTGATTGCTGGATATGTGACAGTGGCCAAACGAAACGTTGTCCAATAACTGATTAACTGAGCACAAACGTTGTAATTAAAATAAGGACCCATATTTATAAATGTAAAGATATTATGTCAAATGTATTAATTAAGTATTTTTCTGGCAGTTTACCTTAGATGTCTTAACCTATAGAGATGATAATAAAATGTTGATAAAGGAGTCCCTCATCAATTAGTATAAATACCTGAATTGCGGTATATTCACCTTCCCTGAATTTAGACGCGGAACTAAACGGATACCTACAAATCTTATTTTTTTGTTAGTTGGGAAATAACCATGCAATAACCTTAGTGTTGATATGCTGAGGTTGATCGTTGTCCACTCTATGTTTACCATACCCGCATTTCTTTGTGTGTACAAAATTTTGGGGATGTCTGACCTCGGTTCTTTATGGGTTTTTTTGGGCGAGGCTGGTCCACAAGCTTCACTTCTTTTCGTGTATCTTTTTCCGACTATATGGTGGGGCGTCAACCCACTTTTCTCCGTTACTTCTATTTGTTTCGAAATAACACTGAAGTTATTTTTGTGTCATCTGCTTTATGTCCATATTATTCATGTATTTGTGAATTATTTTCTTCTTTTGCTTTGTTGGAAGAATTTAAACCATATACACAGCCGGCCACTGCAAGACGAACTTAGCAGAGCAAGATTCATGTATCGTTGAAGTTAGCACAGGATGAACGCTACGCCCCACAATATGCTGCGAGGGCTTGAATCTGCGCTATGTATTCGAGCGCAACGAAAGCATATTGTAGCATGACGCAGCCAGAAGCCTCACACTCCTGTGCGGTACTGCGCACTCCGCGATACGTAGTCACGTTCCTCTTTCCATTGATTCGAATAGGCCGTTGCAGACAAAGCTCCCGCCGCATTGACATGTTATACGCTCACGACGTCCTGGCCTACACAACATTTGTTTTTGCTTCAGACACCAGGCTAAGCGACGCCACCAAGTAATAGGTCTAGTTTGAACTATGCAGCCGCCCCTTCCAGGCATACCAATGTTTCTTGTTCCAATCGCTATATAGCGCCAAACAAACAACATTGCAGGTTGCCTATGTAAACCGCAACTTTATGTCAAATAAGTTTAGACGTGTTAGACTTTGTGTCGTTCTGGGGTCCTTCGTATTTCTCCCGGTTTTGGAATTGTTTCTTAAAATATGTTTTACCATCACCAGCTAGTTTTGGGCCTAAAATGTAATGCGTTAGTGCTATTCAAGTTTGTTTTTCTAGGTGTTGGCCAAACCAGATGCCAAAACGGTGTGCAAGTTTGTCTGCTCCTTGCACGCCTCGTACGTTTTCTTACCCACCAAACGCGTCCTCATGTTTTAATTTCCCCCGACCCCAACCCATGGCGGTGTGCGCTTGACTGCCGCGTCATCGCACATTCCCTGCGTCTTGTCTATGTCGTTCTTTGGTTGGCGTACTTCTTCTTACATTCCGACGCGCCAAATATGCACCTTAAAACACTTGCTCGCCGCATGGTTCTTTGTGATCCGGTGTTTGCCGCTCAGCCGCAAAAAGGACGCGACAGGCAGGAGGTAGGAAAACGCAACCTTTATCGATGGTGCCCAGTCTTTCGCTGATTCCACCATTTCCAGCCGCGATCACGCCTCGCACGCCTTGTCCCCGGCTCGTCTCAGGAGCTCTTCCCTCGGCCATCACTCCCGGGCGGCCAACCGCCCCGCATTCTCTCTCCCCCCCCCCCCCCCGCCCGACCCCATCTCTACATTTCTGTTGTGCGTTTTGTGATGACAATGTGAAGCGAAGTGACCGGCTGGCGAAGGTTAGACCCTGATGGTCAAGAAGTCCTCAAGTCGGAGTTTCAAGCCCTGTCCCCGGCGTGGGCGGGACGAAAGTCGGCGGCGTTGCTAGTGCCCCGTAGCCGGGTGGTGACGACCCGGTTGTTCTCAGGGAGCCAGTGGCGGGAGTGAGCAGGACCGCTGCGTCACTCGTTTATCGTAGAATATAATATATTAAATGCAAGAATAAAAACACAAGGTCAGCTCTTCTTGGTTTAAATAGTTTCCTTGTCAAGTGCAACAAACGGCGAATGAATGTCTCAAGAACAGAGCCAGGTACATTCCGCACACACTCGCTAGCAAACACTCAAACGTGTGCGTGTAATTAAATTATTTGTATTCGGCTAATCCAAGTGCGCCAATCTTCTTAGTCTTCTTGTGTATCGCCCATGTTGAAAGCTGCTTCGCTGGGTCCTGGTGAGGCGGGAACCCAGCGACTGACCCGACTGGGGCACGGCACCCTAATATATAGGCTCCGGCCCCCTGGCGGCGACCCCGCTCGTCCCCACGGTTAGAGTGCGGTGGAGGCGAGAGGGGCCGTCGGCCGGGTTTTGGTCGGTGGGCACCCACCCAACCCAACCTGCTTTATTCAGCAAAAGTACAGTCGCTGCAAGAGCCTCCGACGGTGTGAGGGTATGTCCATGGCCGCGTGTCAGGGCTTGGTACACAGCACGGTTGTCGGTGACCACTCTGGTTCGAGGCGGTGCGAGAAGCAAAGCCAGCAAAACAGCCCAAAGTTCTCGAAGGTAGATGGGTGCTGGTCGGGCTGCCAAGATGGCAATGTTACCCTGGGGCAAGCAGATCCCGATGCCTGAGGAGCTGGCGTCCGCGTAGACGTCACGCTCGACGGGCACAATGTCAAAAGGCACAGCAACAGGCAGGCATTGCACTACACTTTCAAAAAGACGAAGCCAAGGAAGGGGAGGGGGGGTGCCCGTAGCGGCCGCAACATGAAGGGGCCGTAATGCATGAAAATGAGACGCGCACAGTGAAAAATAAAATCCCCAAAATCCAGCTGCCCGCTGGTACACTTTCCGTGTCTGGGGTTGGTAAAGTGCGCGTAGCACCAAAAGGAGATCCTGACGCCTCGAAGGCGTGTGCCCGATGGTGCCCGTTGTTCCGTCAAGAAAAAAGCCAAGGAACTTAAAGGAGCTGTGCAACGATATTTAATTGGAATGTTTTTCTCTCTACACGAGCTTACTGGCACACCTGGGACTCAAGGATACTCACACGCAACGCCACTGGCCAAGAAACTCCTTTGTTCCGGTGTAATTTCAAGGACAAAAGCCATCATTTTCATTCAATCTCTCCTTTGCAAAATTTGATGACGTAACTCGGGGATCGCAGTACACCCAAGTGACGATATTTGAATGCGGTTCATAGATTGGACCCGAGCATTGCGTGGGCACTCGACTTGGGCTCGTGACAATTGCTAGCTCGAGAAGCATTCGGGTTGTGACCCGTGTCCAATCGCTGCAACGACGACAACAGCCGAGCCATAACAATGTCTGGAACTCAGCGCGTGTCCTGCGCTTTGCCAACCCCAGCGCGTGGCTATGATCAACACTGGCGGCATATAATCGGCTCCAGATCACGTGGCCGCTTGTTCTGGCTGCGAGTTGAGGGGGTGAACGCTGCTCGTTTCTCTTAAATTTTTTTTCTGGGACTTCTATTGCGTGGGGTGAAAAACGAACGCGTGTTTCATAGGTCATTAACGTTAGGGATCCGTTTTAAGCGGTATTTGTGCACAGTACAAAAATTGTTGCATCGCTCCTTTAACCTGGTTTGCGGGAAGGAACATCGAGTCACTGGGGTTCAAACGAATGCCAGCTTCGGAGAGCTGTGCAAGAAAGATGTCTAGTTGTTGCTTTAAAAAAGTAGGGTCGGGGTGCGCAAATAAAAAATTATCGAGGTGCGACCAGGCCCACAAACCACGGGCACGAGCCTCACGAGTGAGGGCCGTTGCGAAAGCTTGCATGAAAAAAGGTGCGGGCCTAATGCCGAAAGGCAAAACTTTGTACCGATAATAACGGCCATCTAACCTGAAAGTGGTTAGAGCACGGGTAGCGGGGGCCAAACCAAAATGGTAGAACGCGTCACGTAAATCGAACTTGACGAAAAAGGGCTTCGCCGCAAGGGACAGGCCTTAAGGGCCTGAGGGAGTGGAGGCAGGCGAAACTTGGGGCTTGGCAGGGAAGCCGTCAAGTGAGAGCAGTCGAGAACGAATCTCGACGCAGTGGACGTTTTCGGTACAAGTTGGATGGGTGATAAAAAAGGTCCGCGGTTGGTTTCCTCAATTATGTCTGCTAAAAGCATGGAGGCTACCGCCAGCCGGAGCACTGGGGTCTGGTCCGGGTGGGGGGAGCGGCCATTAAAAACGGAAGACTTTCTAGCAAAAAACTGAAGCTGGGCGGGGTCAAAGGAAGGGTTAAACCCAAAAGTTTCGGCGACAAAGTCCCATCTGACCTTGGGGACTGGTTCACTTGGTCGGACGGGGGGGTACGGCGGCAGAAGCGGGAAGGCCGCAGGCCGTCGGCTGTCGTCGTCGTCGTCGTTTTGTTGGTCCTGGTCGAGTGGTGGATGCGGCTGATGGCGCTGAAGCCATTGAAGGATTCGTAGTGCCGCATCTGCCAGGCTATCGTCCTCGGGAAGGTCGTTGGCCACCTCAGAATCGGTCGTGAGTTCCGAAGCGGAGGAGGCCGTGGTTGAGGGCGATGCCGGCCAGGGGAAGGCCCCGGATAAGGGAGCAGGAACCATGTTGGGCACTGCTGCGAGGGAAGGCCAGGCAGCGGTGTCCGGGGAGGTTGCGGAGCCGGGAACGCCGGCTTCGCGTAGCGCTTGCGCTAGGAGATCCTCTGGCACGAGGACGTCCTGGAGAAGTCCCAACGTCGGAACGCCGTCGACGGCTACGGCGATCGTCTGTGCTTCTCCAAGCACCAAGTCGAGCGGACGGGGAAGGCCCGTTGGAAGCGCGTCGACGGCTTGAAGAAGATCCAAGCACTCTTGTGGAGGTTGGAAGTCGGGGGGTAGCATCGAAGCCTCACTTTTTCTTGGGAGGATTCTTGCGGGGGGACTTCGGTGGCTGGGGCTGCGAGCGGGTGTTGGGACGTGTTCCTCGAGGCGGACTGACTGAACGGTCCGAGGAACTTCCACGGTGGGTGGCCACTCTTCGTGGTGCAGGCGGTCCCAACAAAAAGGTTGCTGAGGGGTCAGCATAGCCGTCGAGTGCGGCTCCCCACCCGGACAAGGCAACGTGGTAGAGGAGCCGCACTCGATCAAAGACGCGGAGCTTGCTGAGGGCGGGAAGTCCAATACACCTGCAGTCCCAAATGTCGACGAAGAGCTCCAGGAGCTGAAGCTCCTGGATCTCTCTTCTCCCAATGTGTTGGGAATGTCTTGCAACTTGTTGTACGAAAATGAAAGCCTCCGCGATGTCCCTGCGGGTCGGGGGGTCGGTGACGGTGAATAGTCGCTGTCGGGTGGTATGGGGACCGCGAGGGTCGGTGTGGGCAGCGACGGTGGACTGAGCCTGTACAAACGACGTCCCGGCGTCGTAGGGGCGATGTGAGGGGGGAAGTTCGTGGGGAACCCGGCACCGGCGTGCTGAGTCCCGGCGCTTGGCTGGAACTCGCCTGCGTGAAGTGGCGGCCAGGCGTCGGTGGTCGTGGCCCGGGTGAAGGGGGGCTGGGTGTCCACCGAATAGGTGGGGGGGGAAGACAGATCTTGACGGGGCGGCGGAGACTGCCGGCTGGGTGGGGATGGCCTGGCTTGCTCCAGCGGAGATGGTGGAAGCCCTGCTAAGGGCGTCGGCCACTGCCGCTGCCATCTCGACGTTATTCTCTCGTAGGAGAGAACGTAGGTCTCGTAGCGATGATGCACGGTCTTCCACGAGTACTTGTTCGAGGCGCTGATAATGTTCATCAAACATTTGAGAGAAAGTATGCGGGTCCGGGAAATCGTCGTCATCGGTCCCGCGGTCATCTCCGGGCTGGGGTTGGGCAGGTTGCTTGGGAGGCATGTGAGAAGCAAAAGGGCGAGTGCTAAACACACGCCAAGGTTACCGGACGGGGGTGCCACTCTGATAATAGGTCTATCCGGTGCCAAGTGAAACCTGCTTCGCTGGGTCCTGGTAAGGCGGGAACCCAGCTGCGACTTGCGGCAGGTGTTAAGTGTACGGAGCTACGCCGTGGCGAGCTCGAAAACCTCTAGCGCTCATCCCAGCGCGCCACTTGGAGGGCAGTTTCTCCAGGAACCGTAGCATATTTAAACAGCAAAATAAAGGGTAGCTTTTTTTTCGATTTTACCAACTATTGTTTTTTAATGCTAAAATTCCACACAGTATAAATATACGTACTTTCCGTACTTTTCGTACTGTTGTCCTTTCGCCGGAGCGCAATCGCTCTCGGGGACGAGACAACAGACAGTCTCATTGGCCACTGTACGATAGGAGCTTACTGTTCAAACCAGCGTTCCAACATGACTATCCGCACGTCGATCGATTGCACCTAATCCCTCAAGTGGTATTAAACTTTTTAATGTAAAGCGGAATGTCAACCTGCGACACCCCACCCCCTCCGATTACGGCCCGACCAGCGGCATCAATGCCCGACGGTTTATGATCGCATCTTGTGACACCACTGATGCGCAAACACACGGTCACATCCGCGATATTTCCAGTCTTATGTTCACAACCCACAACACTGCCATACGATGTTGCTGCTATGTTGCTGACACGCACAAATACAGAACCTCGTTGAATGCCGGTTGCACTCGGCATTGAAAAACAGAACCAAACTCAGCACGGAAGGCACCCAGGCACCCGGCAGCAAAACCTGCCTGACTTGGACGCAGTTCCTGCGATCTCCATAACGTCGAAAACGTCGACACAGGTCCGCGTGGTTTCGCTACTTTAGTTCCGTGCCGCGTGAGCCCCGCAATCCGGACACGGCCATCCTACCCAGTGTACGTGGTGCTGCTGGCATTGCTCCGGAGCTTCGGTGTTTCTAGCGGCTTCGTTTGCTCATTTGGTAAAATTAGTGATAAAAACGTCAATGCAACCGAAATGTTCTGCACGTTTAGACTAGAAGACAGAATTACAGGCGGCCTTCGCTGCCACTGAAGCTCAATCAACTCAACAGCTATTTATTAAACAACGTGCGCGACCTGCTTGAGAAACGAAACCGAAAGAAGATGAGTCGGGAGGGCGAAAGCTTGCTCCCGTCTGCCTGGAGAAAGAGAAAAACGTTTCGTTCCTCCCCTTTTCTGGTGTCCGTTTGGGGGCGCGCCAGTAGAAGGGAGGAAGACGCGCCGTTGCTAGTTTTTTCCTCCATTTTTTCTTAGAGTGAAGACGGACTTTGGCATTCAGTTTTTAGTCAGCGTCCGTCCTGTATGCTCCTTCTACTTCTGTCCCGTCCTTTTGTGCTGTTTTTAGTAAGGACGAAGGGTACGGGCATGCATCGCAAACGGTTAGCGCATAAAGGCGGCGATAGTCGGGACAAAGTCGTGCCGTCCCTTTCCTCTTTGGTGCCAGGACGGTCGGGAATGCCGTAGGATTTTGTGACCGACTTACTGCTGCCAAGTGTCGATCATATCCTGGATTGACCCGTTCAAAAGTGCTCGGACTGTAGACTCTGATCAGGCGAGGATTGCAGCGCAAGGCCCGTGCTATCTCGGTATCAATGGAAGGCTTCAGAATACTGGTTCTACCTGGACTCTCCGTAAACTTCCGGCAAAAGTCATCCAAAAGTCTGTGAAGATGCCTCTTTTGCTGGTCCGTAGCAGGAAACTTCTGCAAAGATTCGCTTGACGCGCATAACGACATCTAGGGCGGCTATCTACCGCCGGCGTTCCAGACACAAAAACAATTTGTTAGAGTTCCTTCGGCGCCCGTTTCCTGGCTGAGCGGCGTCGCCGTCGCCGTCACTGTCTTGGCCACTGTCCGCGTGACCCCGCGTTGCATTATGGGACGTTCCTATAATGACGTTACGCGTTACGTCACGTGTGAAGTCATCAGGGTCACGAGTGACGTTACTGCGGCTAAAAGGGTCACGAGTGACATCATGAGGGTCACGAGGGTCGCGAGTGACGTCACGGGGGTCACGAAGGTCACGAGTGACGTTACCCTCGTGACGTCAAACGGGCATATCCTTCCCTCCCCTCCTCCTCCTCCAGAGCTGAGCTCGAATTCGGCATTACAAAGAATTGTAAACGTCTTTGATGATTTTTTCTTCCGCAAAGGGAATTATTTTCGCATTTTCACCGAAATTATAGACTTTATTGTCGAAATCGAGAATCAAGCTCTCTCGTCGGTTAAAATAAGAGTCTGTAGAAGTAATGTAATCCGAATTAAATCGGGGGTACCACAGGGATCAACAGTAGGACCTTTACTGTTTACTATTTACGTAAATCAAATTTTAGCACTGCCTCTTGCATCTCGAGTATATCAATATGCAGATGATACAGCCCTGGTACTAGAACATAGCGAGGAAACGAGCGCACTTTCAATTCTTCAGAAAGGTATCGAATTATTAATGCCATGGTTTTCTGATAATCATTTTTTGTTAATTTTTGTAAAACTAAGTTGATGTTCCTTCATAGTCCGTACAAGCATGTTAACTTATCAACTCCACTTCTCCTTCATTCAGATAGTTGCAAAACCTGTAGCTGCGTACCTTTAGATTATATTCTAACAACCAAATATTTAGGGATTCATCTGATTGCAAATATTTTATGGAATGGTCATGTGGAATATATCATCAAAAAATGAGAGCCGTTTCAGCCTATTTGTACAGGTTGCGTAGTGTGGCGAACGTTTCTCTGAGAAGGAGGGTGCATAACGCACTGTGTGAGTCTATCCTACGTTATGGAATCACGTTATACGGAATGTGTTCCAACTATAAAAAAATCAAAAATCGATACTATACTTTATAAAATTGCTTGTTATATCACATATGGGACAATGTACGAAGAAGTAGAGAAAGATAAAAAGAAATGAATGCCGCGGGAATCTTAACTACTGAGATGTTGTACTGTTCTGTAATTTTGGTAAAAAATTACTTCAATAGTGATTTTAAAATTCCTTTAACAAAAGAACGAATTTTGAGGTGAACAAAAAAGCTCATTCTTCCTAGGCTTTATACTAAATATGAAAAGAATGCAAGGTCATACTATGTAACTTTTTATTTTAATAAGCTGCCAAAAGACCTTTATAACCTGGATTCCCTAAAAAGACTAAAACAAGACCTGAGAGAATGGTGCTGTCAGACGATAGGTGACTGAAATGGACCACGTTTTTCGCTTGTTATCTTGTCGGATATAATTTTCTTTGTTTGGTTTTGTTTAGTTGCATGCAAAAAATGCATGCTTTGTTATAACTATGTAAGCAACCTGTTGGACGCCAGGTCCCGCGGACAAGCATATCCATGCTTCTGCGGGCCGATCTATGTGCTGTGTCAAAAACAGGACAATAAAATATTTATTATTATTATCGTAAAATGAGTTCTCGCTCCGAAATAATTGGTTCTGTTATACCGGTCAGGCTAACAGAACGCCGACGGGGTTTTCTTGTCGAACATAATCTGTAATCTCCCGGCCTGGCCGGCGGGCATTTCTTGTTCTGGCGCTCGCTGTAAGCGCAGATTAGTTTCAGCCAAATTCACATTTTGCTCTTTACATTATTCAATCATGTATTCCTCAATAAGCGACCAACTCGAACCGGTATCAATGAGTGCAGCCACAGATAATTTTTAGCACTGTAACATTGTCATACGAGGCTCAATTAGCTCAGGGTCAGTCTGGATTGGATATACCCATGAAAATGTCACCGGGTTGTCTGTGGCCACCGCGGATGGTGGGCGTTCAGGGGTTGACGCCGTTGGCCGAACAGGTTTTCCAAAGCAGCATGACGGCTGCGCTGCAGGTCACTCCGGATGCGGCGATAGCGGCCACAGCCAGGGCAGCGCACCGAGTTACCGTGTGGCGGAATGCACGGGGCTTGCCTTTGCGGCCTTTAGGTTGCTCCCTCCTGGGACCAGCGATCCCCGCCCGGATGACACCTCAAGGGTAGGACCTTAAACGGTGTTTACCCTGCTGTAGTCTGGATCCAGCTGGCCGGGCACGTAGCCGGGGTTACCAGCTACTGGGTGGCCTCCCGCGATCTCGCTGTCTGTAGGGGTAGGCGTGCAGCGCACGGCGGGAGGGGGAAGGGGGAGATCGCGCCGTAATTTAAGCTCTAGAGCTGAGTCGGATCTCTACAGGGTCCCTGAGCTTGCCGGGCACCGGACAGCTTGAGAACTTAATCGGGCTGCGGTGGGGGCCGGGACTGGAGTTCGGCCAGCGACTCTTGTATGCCGTGGGCGTCCCAGGCCAGGTACTCCAAGGTCGGATAGGCACGGCCATGGAGGCAGGGCCAGAATTCTCGGGTGGCGCTGCTGCACGACCCGAGTAACCCTTTCAAACTTTGACGTCGTTGGGCAGCCTCTAGCGTAGAACTCTTGTTTCACTCGGACCTATTCGACCATGGTTTCGTCCGTGTGGTGGGCCGGCGCTCTATTTCTCTTTGGACTCGAGGCTGGTATTCAGGTAGACGAATTCAATTTTTTAAATATCGCAGGGGTTCTTTCCAGGTGAGGAACGGAACCCACATGGTGCCGCCAGGGTGCTGCACAGCACTAAAACGCAACTGTCAATGCGTGCGCGAGGACGTAATCGTTCCAGGCTTTCGTGGCAAGATGAAATGCCGCTGGCTCGGCCAAGAAGTCCGCCACGCACTTCCTGTCGCGATAATATGTTGAAATCGGCACTGGCACCTGGGGAAGTGAGCCCTGTCCATCATATCCAAAATCAGCCATTACCAGGCTTTATGTGACCGTGTCACACTTGTAGGCCACACCCGCTTTGAAGTCTATAGACGTGGGGTCGAATTCATCTCCGGTCTCGCACGTTTTGCGGCGTGTTTTCGGCGGATCTACATTGCAAAAGCAACCGTAAAAAGGAGAAAAAAAACATAAAAAAGGGACAACGCAAAACAAAATAACACACGAAGAGAACACAAAAGCACTGCTCGGAGTGTCCGAGCTGCATCAGATTTGTTAAAGATGGCGTCCGTTGGCTGAGACCTACTCGAACGACCAGGTAAGCATAACGAACAGGGCCAGAAATAAAATAGAATAAAAAATCTCAGCTAAGATGCCAAAAGGGTGTGGTCTAGAGGTGTGCGGCCCAACCCGCCAGAGAGAAATATGCCCCACGTTTTGCGCCAAATTCCTATGGCGTCCGGTGTATGCCTCTCACCATTCAGAAGGACACGCCATTCAGTAGATACGAATACCAGAGCCTTTATGATACAGCTAAGACTTTCACTGGCCCCGCTATCCTCACTGATCGCCCGCCGTGAGTCCGCCTTGCGTGCCTTGTCCCTGGCCTGTGGCATGATCTCTCCACGTGCCGATCCTGCCAGTGCGGCGCGTGCCTCCACATTGTCCATACATTTGGTGGTGGTGGAAAACCTCTTTATTGGTCCTGCGAAAACCCCTACCCCTCCGTCACCCCTTCACCAACACACCTACGCACAGTCTGCCGGTGAAGCAAGCGCCGGGTTCGCTGGACGAAACCCCTTTGTCCCTAGCTGGAATTAAACGGTGCATAAGAAATATTAAGTTTAATATTAACTGGTAAAATGCGTGATGCCACTTGAACCAAATGAGTCAAAGACATCTGTTGTGGTGGCCCACGCATTTCCAGCTGAACTTCCGCAAGCTCTCTATGACGCCCTCCAGTTCCACATTGCTGATGAGTAGCAAGTCGGGTCAACGCAAGAATTACACTTCAGCGTGCCAGCTACGAAGAAAGGTAGCGTTTTAGTCTTGACAAATCTGCACACATTGAGTGACGCCAGTAAGTGAATAGCAGCGAAGCTTCCAGCTCGATGATTAGGACCACTCCGAATCATCGGAAAACTCTGAATCAACCACATGTTAGGGGCGAAGCTCCTTGGGGGCTAGCCATGCCCGCATATCCGTCCGATGTCCGGCGTTGGGTGCTCGTGCTCACGAGCACGTGAACACGTGCTCCCGTGCTCGTGTAGGGAAAAAAAAAAACCGCATCTCCACGTGGTGAATGATGTTGAATGGGGCGAAGCTCTGGTGGTGCTTGTCTGCGTAGATGGTGAGCCGCAGCATGCCGAGCCTTTCGTTCGTTTTCATCCATGTCAGAAAGAGAATGTGTGGTATGGAACGTGGTTATATAGGGAGTATTCACTGGCGGCCATATCCGTGTGCGCAGCTGCTGAGCGCGTGCTGACGGCGAGCTTCCGCAGTCCTTTCGGAGCGTGCATTTAGCACCACCAAGGTTGCCGGTTTTAGCAGGCTATTAATGTGAGCTCGTTCTGAGCATGCGCTCTAAACAGCACCCACAAATGTGGCGTCCAGTGAATACCTCCTATACGCATTTGAGCATTTCACCGCAGCGTGACATGGATGAAAACGAACGAAAGGTTCGGCATGCTGCGGCTCAGCGTCTACGCAGACAAGCGCCACCAGAGCTTCGCCCCAATCAACATCATTCACCACGTGGAGATGCGTTTTTTTTAAGGGATTCCATTTCTAGTATACTGTTAGGAATAGCTCACGCAGACCAGCTGTCACTGTGTCACCCTCCGTGGTCCCTGATATCCCTCATCTTTTCACATTACAAGAGAGAGTAAGGTTGCAAAGAAAGAGGCGGCTATGCGCTCCTGATATCACAACGACGAGTGGAACACCAGTCGTCGCACTGGTGGCGCCACGATAAGAATAAAACGAAGTAGAAACTAAACAATGGGCTTTCACTGAAAATGAAAGTGTTTTGCTAAATTAGGTCTGGAAGTAGCCCAGTGCTTGGATCTCTGTTGTCGGGAAATGTTTTGGGCTAATGAAGTCTCTGTTGTGATTAAACTCGTTATCTCCAACCAGACCGCTGCGGCGTCATTTGTCTATGAAGCGAGTTCCCGCCTATGTTGGAAAGGGCGAATTGCACAGCGGTACTAGCAAAACTGGTGCGGGTTCGTGCGTTTCTTGTTTTTTTAAACAATCAGTGCATAACAATACAAGCTTTATAGAAACTTTAGATTAATGATACGACTGCGTTCCCTTAGGTACATCAAGACATTGCTGGTCCTTGAGCTTTAAGGGGAAAGAGCTCGAACTACGGCTGGCGTCGGGAAGAGGAGTGTTTTGATCTTGCCTCCTAACTTGCATCCTGCCTTCGGCACTTAGAAAAGTCGGATATAGGTCAATAGAGTTTAGTATGGTGTACCCCAGACAAGATTCAGTCTTTTCGTTTGCGAAATACCGGCGTTTTTGTTTTTTTTTTTTTTTTTTTCGTGTGGTGGGGTGTTTCCGATGAAGTCTTCCGTCTTATTTTGTCATGGTTCAGAGTTAAATACATTCGCAGTTGAATACTACGACCGGAAAAGGAGGTGGTTTCCTTGAATCTTGCAAACCCTTCAAATTGAAAACAAAAAAGATTTCTTAAGAAGTCGCTTTTGTTTTATTCTACTTTTCGAAAATTAACTGAAATTGTAAAATAATGTGTACATTTCCTCTCCCGGAGTTGAATATACAGTGTTGAGCGTTTTTTTTTTCTTCCGAGGTGGTCAGCGCAACAAGCATGCGCCTGAATCATCCCACCTCTCTCCATTTTCATCCGCCTTTTTCCGTGACATCAAGCACAATTCATTAGCCACCTTGTCACCATTAATGAAATAGCACTGTTGCGGAGACGCACATAGACGCAGCTTGCATGAGCAGTACGAACTCTTCCCCAGCGGCTCGCCTCCCGTCGTCTGACTCGCCGGATAACTGTTATGAAAACTACAGCGTTTTCTAAAGGATATGCATGTTTCGAAACACATTGTCTAGATGTCTTTTAAGAGTATTCAATATAACAGACAGTTTTGATACGAAAATCTAGATGGCGGTGTAAACAGCGGAAGGCGAACTGAAGGGAATGAGAAAAAAAGGGGGGGGGGGGGGGGGGGCGGGGGGGTTCTCCCCCACTACTCCGAGGGAGTTTAAGGCCTGACGTATTCTAGGAACTTTGCACCTGGCGAACCTCGTGATGTCACTTCTTTAAGAGCTCCTGCCGTCTGTGCGCCGATGCATCGTCAGGACAAAACCTTACACTTTCCCTCCGCAACGGGTCCTGGAAACCACAGAAAAAGTTTGTGTTTTATCCGCAAGCCGGAATGCTCCAGGTTTGGACCCTAGATTTTGTATAATTACAAAGATGGAAATGTTCCATGCATGGAGCATGGACGCTGGCATCACTGGTTCTATGGGACCATATTGCTGACGACGCGCGTTCTGCAGAAAGAAGGAAAACATGGGTTGCAAGGCCTCTATCAGATGTTTTCCTCGCTTTAGTGAGCAGAAAAGGACGGTCGTCGCGCATTGTATGAAAATAAATAAAGTTGACGGTCTCTTTAAAAAAAAACTTTAACACGTCGCAGCAAAATGAAGACGCCTAACGTACCGGTTTCTCATCAGGCTTTCTGTCGCACTTTCTCTCGTTCCTTTCTCTCAGCGCACGCAACGAACCTTTCTATAGTAACGAGCGCCGTCTGGGGAGTTGTTTGCGAACTACAATAGAAGAGCAGCCTAATTTGCCCTACACCCGCCAAAACACATTGGCATCGTGCCGTTGGGCATAGTACGATACTAACAAACAAAGTGTCAAAATAGACTAAATACGCGCGATTTTTGCATGGCACCGCGTACCGGTGTCCTGCGAGAATGGCGACAGCGGGATTGTTCTCATGGGCAGTAGCTTACTGTTAGCAGGTACATTAAACGTGTTTTGCTCCCGTCTTTAGCACTCAGGTTGAACCACATTTTTGCTTAGCTTCCCTTCCGAACGCAAGTAAAACTTTGAGCTTTCGACGCTGTATGTCTTTCTTCAAAAATACCTATTGCTTTCAGGCAGAGTGCGCGGCTCTCATCCTCGCGGATAAATATACCCCTACAAGCTTCTACGAGATGTTGCTTAAAATTGCCCCTGAACTGGAGAAGTCGGCGCCAACAGAGTTGAAAAGCAAACGGTAACGATTCGGGTGCTTCATTATTGCTTCGAAACTTGGCAGCTGGCTTTCATTCAAAATGTCACATCTTTTGCTGCCTTCTTCCAGTCTACCATTCTTGAAACACGTCATCACCATCGGCGACAACCGGAAGCCGTGAGTACCTTAAAGCACAGATGTGTCTGTCAGCTTTAGAATGTCTTCCCGGAGTGACACGGTCGGCTAATGTTTTTGGTTTATTGTGATTTAAAAATGTCTTTTAATTCCGTTAATCGCACCTTAGATGAAGCTCCAGTAGCTGATTATTTTATTAAAAGATACTGGAAGCTTCCAACTAAAAAAACACTTTTCCTATTATTGGTTCGTTTTATTTTCCATGGTTTTGTAATTGCCTACAATAAGATGATCAGCCTGAAATGATTTTCGACGTCTTTGTATAATTAAGGCGCAAAAGACTTAGTGCGCGATGACTTTAAAAAGACGTATGCCAATGAATAGCGACATTCAAGTTTAGGAATGAAGTCACAAATAAAAAAGAAATAAAAAAAATAAACATTACAATCTAAAGTAAAAAATATTGAGGCAAGCTTGTGCTTACGAAAGGAATTAGCAAGGTGCCAGAATGTTGTGTAGACGACAAACAGAACGACTGATGCGAAGAAGCTTGTTTAGGTTCCTATCACACAGGTGCTATAATCAGGATGATTATAATCCTTAACATGCAGTATTGCCGCGAACGCGCGGGAAAATGCAGATTTCCGCGCGTTCGCAGAAATCTGCATTTCCGCTAATTGCGCGTATCTAAGTTCAATTATTAGAAGTGAGAAAGTACGCAATGCATTCTTGCGTGGGTAAAATCGTCTTGTATAGATTTACAGACAGTTCGTACAAGAATGAACATTACCATATTATGGTACCAACTAAAACTACAAAAATGAAAGATGTTTAGAACACCCTGTAATGCCGAATTACAGCGCAGCTCCTCAGGAGGAGAAGGGGAGGGAATATTAAGGGGAGGGTGTGCCCCTCCTTCTCATCCGTACCCTCCTTTCCTCCCCTCCTCTTCCCGTGTTCCCCTTCGTCCTCTTCTCCTTCTCCCTTCCTTTCCTCCTCCTCTTGCTCCTCTCTTGAGGTATTTCGATTTTGTGATATATCCTTTCAGATTTGTTTAAAAAGGTCATGAAATCTAGACTTATGCAGTTTGTGCAGGTGGGCTATACAGCCAGGCGCACATTATGTGGGAGGCTAATGTTTGCGATAAGTGTAATGAATATTTAAATTCGTTAATTGACTTTTTAATTAGTAAAAATAGACATATGGTTCTAATTAGAAACTCGTAGAGCATAATCGAAAACCACTAGATCAATTATTAAAAGGATATAACGCCACGGCAACATTTTACGGCGTTCATTAAACACGCTCCATTTGGACGCGTTTCCAGATTTCGGTTTCTTGTCGAAGCGCATCTTTGCGCCCGCGGTCCTTCTCCCCAGTGGCTGAGACGCGCAACACACATCTGCCCTACTTCCCTCCGTTCTACGAGCGAGGCGAGGGGGTGGCTTCGCGCCGCGACCACCGGGGAGCAGAACCGCGGGCGCAAAGATGCGCTCCGATAAGAAACCGAAATCTAGAAACGCGTCCAAATGGAGCGTTTTTACAGAACAACTTAAAATGCTGCCCGGCGTTATATCCTTCTAAGAATAGTTGATTTAGTGGTTTTCGATGATGCTCCACAAGTTTTTAATTGGAAGCGTATGTCTATTCTCACTAATTAAAAGTTAGTTAACGAATTCTAATTAACTAGCCGACATATCGCAAAAATTAGCCACCCAGATAGTGTCCGCCTGGCCTGCACATAATGTCCACATAGTCTCCACACAGTGTCAACCTGCACAAACCGCATAAGTGTAGCTTTCACGGCTTTTTTAAACAAATCTGAAAGAATAAATAAAACAGCCTGTATATATATATATATATATATATATAAAGCTTTTTTTTTTTTTTTTAAGCTTAACAGACGTTTTAAAAAAAAGCCATGAAAGCTAGGTTAATGCGGTCTGCGCAGGTGAGTTATACGGCCAGAGCGACATAGTATAGGGAGCTAATCGTAACGATCGGACGGCTAATTAGTTAAAATTCGTTAATTAACTTTTTAATTAATGAAAATAGAGATATAGTTCTAATTATAAATTTGCTCAGCGTGACCGAAAACAACTAAATCAGTAATTTTCAGAAAGACTTTGAACGCGTGAGAAGCGTAGTTGTGCACTAAATTTACCGCTTGTGGAGCAGGTACAAGGCTGGGGCTAGATAAGAGACGAAAAAATTGTGCGGGCGCCTTATCGAAACCGCTAGCTTTGTACGCGCTCCACGAGTGCTAACTTTAGTGCACTACTACGCTTCTCACGCGCTCAAAATCTTTCTGAAAATGACTGATTTAGGGGTTTTCAATGACGCCCAGGAAGTCTCTAATTGATATTATATGTCTATTTTCATTAATTAAAAAGTTCATTAACGAATTTTATCTAATTAGCCGACTGATCGTTACAATTAGCCTCCTATAATATGTCCCCCTGGCCGTATGACTCACCTGCGCAGACCACATTAATCTAGATTTCATGGTTTTTGAACAAAAATTCTGTTAAGCTTAAAAAAAAACCTATATATATATATATATATATATATATATATATATATATATATATATATATATATATATATATATAGTGTTCTCGCTTATCGCTTGTCCGGTGAAAAAATATGTAGTTCTGACATCTGGGCCCGTTTGCTCGAAACGCTAACCGCGGCTAAAGTTAGCCGCAGTACCTAGGAGAGGGATTTTGAGATCATGTGACTGGCTCGGCAGGGATGCGGATGCAGGGAAACATGGCGGTGCCCCAGTGAGTGAGCGCCGGTCACTTTGGAACTAATATGTCGTTGTAGCTGCAATATCGGGCGCGTTAGTCAGCAACGAATAATGCAGGAGGCTTTTGCTTTGCTTTACCTCACTTAAACCGCAAAGCCTGGGCAATGACATCGCCGCATTTTTTAGGTAGTGTTTCGATTCGGGGCATTCCTAAGTCTACGTCTTTAGAAAGCGGATTGTTGATAGCACACAAAAGCAGACAGCGTCCCGACAGAATTTTTTCTAAATTATCCAAGCATCGCGAGGAGAACGCTGGAAGTGTAATTCTACGGTTCACGCGCGCTGGCCTCTCTCATAAAAGATTTGAAGTAAAAAAATCATAATAAGGCATTAACGAACGCGCGTGCAAGGCAAAATTTGTTTTATACTTTTTGCTTTAGTACGGTTACTACTGCAGACGCCAGCACGTGCGACGCGTGAAACTACAGTCGTAGCATGCACCTCGGTGCTTGGGAAATTTAGAGAAAAGGTCTGATGGGACGCCGTCTGTTTTTGTGTGCTATCAACAATCCGGTTTTCAAAGACGTTGGTATGCCGACAATTATACCGTTCATTTAGGCTTAGGAGTGCCCAGAATGGAAACACTATCTAAAAAATGCGGCGATGTCATTGCCCATGCTTTGCGGTTCAAGTGAGGTAAGGCAAAGCGAAAGCCTCCTGCACCATTATTTGCTGACTAACGCGCCCGATATTGCAACCACGACGACATATTAGTTCCAAAGCGAGCGGCGATCACTCACTGGGGCACCGCCATGTTTCCCCGCATCCCAACCGAGCCAGTCACGTGATCTCAAAATCCCCCTCCTAGGTACTGCGGCTAACTTTAGTCGCGGTTAGTGCTTCGAGCAAACGGGCCCTGGACGCTCCACCCTGTCTAAGTTTCGCCGGTGCCAGGAAACAGGACGGAATGATCATGGCGGGAGGACGAGACAGCGTTAAAGTCAACACGTTGACGAAGCACGTAATACTCTCGATGTCATCGTACTTGCTGTCGGCTCTGTCGAAGACTGCTCGCCGTTTTTGATTTCCTCAGCATTAGTCTTGAGTGTCCTCCCCCGAAATGGCACAGCAAAACAGCGAGTGCAAGTCCCCCGGGGCCAATGGGATGTTTTCCTGCATAACTGCCATGAAGTTCTCCTTTGTCTCGCACAAAATATTCCGTGAGTGCCGTAGGCGAGAGATACATAGCTACCTCGGAGCAAGCCTTTGTCGACCTTAGTGGCACACAATTTACCAATTTCATCATACGTGCGACAGAGATCGATGGGTACAGCACGGACCCGTACCCATGTAAATGGCCACTTGGATAACGAATACTCCACGTTTTCGTACGTACCTCTTTGCGAATTATGAATGGTGATATCACTTGACTGCACAACGGGTAGCTTGCATCTCCCCTCCTCGTTCCTCTCTCCTCCCTCCTACTGCTCCCCTTTTCATCCTCCCTCCTCCTCCCTCCCCCTCCCTCCTCCTCCTCCTTCCTTCATCTTCGCACGTTTTGTGGACAAATCGGTTCATATGCGAGACCCCCGGGTCCATCCCGTTCGAAAATTCCGTCATATTTGTTAGGATGGTTACGTTATTCACCAAACGCGCGGCGTTCCCTTGCACGCACTCGCAGACTTGGCTCACTCGTCGTGTCGAGCTTCAGCCTCCATGCTTCCATTCTGAGGTTTGAGCACGCTGTTTCGAGGCGCCGACGTCTACGGCATCGCTGGTTTCGTCGTCAGTCTTTGAATCTGATCGCAGCAGGAATGAGAGTGATGGTTACAAAGATATTTTGGAGGCTGGTCGTTTGACTTCGACCCGCTCGCGACCAGCTCCAACGATGTCGACGAGATTGTCACGGACGAACTCGCCGTCACCCGTGACGGTCTCGCGCGTGCATGTGGGGTTGAAGGTAACAGGGCGAGGGGGCGAGAGCAAAAGCATTCGCAGGAATAGACGAGAAGTGTGAGAGTGTGCGATCGTACATGGCGAGGCGAACTTGAAAGAGCACGTGGGCACCTAGAATGAGAATGCGAATAACTAGATGTGATCATCATGTGGTTTATGGCCACTATTGTGTCACTCACTTGAGCAGTGTTGCCTGATCGCCAGACGAAATTTATTGGCCTTCGTAATTGAAATATTGCATTTACTAGAGCTCTGCAAATCGTGAAACTTGGTGTATGTACTAAGTAGCCGATAGCATTTTATTTCGAGAATAAGCTACCCGTTTAATTTACGTGTCATAACCCACTTAAAGCGGCCTCCCTCATCGCACTTAGGACTCCACTGCGATGAACGTGTGCACATTTTATTTTTTCGAGCCACCGGAATTTTGATAACCCATAAAAAAAAAAAAAAAACAGAGGAAATTGGATGATTTCTACTTAATCAAGACACAGGGTGCTCATAAATGTGTCAGCGAGCCTTTTTTGGCCATGATTGATAAGGAACCTTCAAGTATAATGCGAGAGTGGGCATTCTGGATATGACAGTAATATATTTTTTGTACATAGCATGTAACCGAATGTTTACCTCATAACATTCTAGTTCCCAGTGAGCCTTGCGTCATTATCGTCTTTACTGTGTACCTCTTTTTGGCGCTTTTAGTGTATGATGTGTGGAATAGCCCAACTCAAGATTTTGTTGCATATTATTGAGATAACCATATTTAAAGTACGTTAGGCTATTTCGTATCTAACTTTATCTTCCGGAATGCGCTAATGAATGAGTTGATTGTATTTCACAAAAGAAGTTGTTTTTCAAGTTAAATTGTAATTATATTATGTTATTAGCCCTTTCGGTGTAAGCAGATAAAACATTTACTTATTTATACGATGAGGGGCTGGCATGGGGGCCCTTTTCGCCAGAGTGACGACGCATTCAAGGGCGCTGCTCGGGAGCGCTTTGAGGGCTGAGACAAGGCTTTTTTTTTAATTCTATCAGTTTTTAACAGAATGTGCGTTTAAAGGTGGGATCACTGGGCAAAGTGTGACAGGACAACACGTAGACCGTTACAAAATTTGTAGCAAACACTTTCGAGGGCAGTCTGTGCAAAAAACCAGATGACCGTTGAGGGTAGTGTCAGTAAAGATTGCTCATTAAAAAAAAATAAAAAATAACCGGAGACGAACGAAGACGAAGATAAACTAAACTCAAAACATCTCAAACGAAAAGAGCTGCTTTTGGCGCGTTTTGTGTCTGCCCCTTTCTTCGTCCATCGTCCTAGGTTTTTCGTGTTTTTTTGTCAAAATTATGCAACATAAAAACAAATTGGCAGGTTTACTTACTCTTTATTTTTTTAAATGTCGGTTGCTATTTAAAAAAAAAGCTTTCTGTCATTGTTCTTACGTGATTGATTATTTCGCGTTTTTTTTAATTTGCACGAAATAACAAATAATTTATAAGAAATACTAACTGAAAAGAAAGAACCAAATACTAAGCTCTATTCAAAGGGGAATGGAACCGAAGACTCCACAAATATGAGTCCGACACTACTTCTACGCCAGATTGGAGTTTTGCAAAGAGGAAACAACCCGTCTATTCACTGTTCCGAAGCGATAGCCGAACGCAAGAATTCGGCGTTTGCGTTTGAACAGCGACTTCAGGCAAAGGAAGCTAGCGTTGGGTCTACCCACAAATAATTCTGAGCAGATTTTGGTGCTCTAAAAACTCAGCCCGCGTGCTCGTCTCATTCTTCCCCTTAGTTTTTATACGCATACACTAAAAAGACAAAAGGAAAAACAAAATAACTGCAACGTTTGTTACACGTTTTGTAGAAGTTCGCTGAAACACGTTTTGTGCATACGGTTCTTCTCCCCTTTTTGGCAACACTGCCGCACCACTGAAAGAAGTCTGTCACACCCGACGGGGATTACAAAGAAAGTCTTCAAATGCCATTCACCTGGGAGAATTTGTTCGCAGGGAGGCTCACTGCTCACACATTTCTCGTGTGGAGAACGTGCAAGTAGTTATTGTTTTACTGTTTATTAACTAGGCCGAACCAGGCTATTTCAAGGTTATCTACTTTGCTGTGGGTCTTCATGGCAACCTTGATGCCTTCTCCTATAGAGTTACTTTTGGCAGACTTCTTGCCACTTTAACGAAGGGCTCCCAGAGGCAGTTTTTGCCACCATGCAATTTGCAATTAATCGACAAATTCATCTTCCACAGGGGAACTATTACTTTCGATGACCTGATGAACTCTCCGACGGCCCATGACCACGCCACAATGAGCAGTGTGCGTTCCAAAGTACAGTTTGACCAAGACGCCTTCATCCAGTTTTCTTCAGTAAGCGTTTAAAGCCTGAATTTTTAACTTTAGATAATCAGCATCTCAGATCGAGCAATATTCTAAAAGTACAACAATGTTATGGTTAGCAATGACGAAGCAGAACAGTATAGCGGAGGCCGCACTTGTGTTGTCATAACAGTCCCTCCACCTGCTGCGACCGGCCTGTCGATCCCAAAGGTTGAGTAACGTTTTTACAGTTTTTACAAATTTACTCTTCTAGAAAATTCCCGAATATGTAATTATTACTCTTAATTCCACCGAATGGCACGAATAACTGTATAGTTTTTAGTTTTACGCTCAGGCCGACTCCGGTGACTTGCACATCAAGACGTGGGGCAATTCATTATTACTTAAATTAAGATAAAAAAAAATTCCGTATATCACACAAACAAAACCTCAATAAGAAATTAAACATTCGTGATTTTTCGTCTTTATCCATAAGCAGTGCAGATCGGATTGGCATAATGCGTCGAGCAGACATAAAGGGGTGTCGCATAATTTTAAACTAATAAATGAAAATCAATTAGATGACATATTCTAGAGAAAGATAACTTCCCGAAGGCCAAGTTTAAAATCGTTCGGTTCTTGGTTCTTGCCATCAAACAAGCGGCTGAGCGTCTAATTCCATCTAGATACCGCATAACCCTCCCTAAAAAGTCACATTTAGGGAGCCTCTTTGTCTGCTTCCCTTATCTGTGCGCCAAGTGTAGTTAGTCTATTGCTATGTCCTATGAAATCATACAAAGTGATGTGGCCTTTTATTTTATCGGTTTGACGTGACCAATGCCGGACCACATGAATTATACGAAGCTTTAAGTTTCAACAATATCGAACTATTTAATTAGACGTAGAACCGCATATGACGAAAGGATCTGGTGGCTTGGCCGCCAGCCGCCGAGAATCTGCACTGCCTCAGCTATGCGTTTGTCAGGCGGAATTTTTTTCACTAGGCTATATAAATCTGGCTTTCTAGGCCAGGTATTGTGCAACCTGGAAAGAGAGGGATATGGGAGCAACCAGGGCTGCTACAATTTATGCGGGCACATGCAATTTAATTTGACAGTAACCACGGTTACCTTGTTTTCCCTTCAATTCAATTTTAAAATGCAAACGTTTGTTGAGGATACATTTATATATTTCCAAATAAAAGGAACACCAACCAAAAATTAAAAACTATAGCTTCAACATTTAAAAAAACGTCTTGGTTCTTCTTTAGGAGCACCATCTGCTTCAAGCACAAATTCATGAGTATTGTTCTACCCCCCCCCCCCCCCCCCACACTCAAAAAAAAAAAAGAGAAAAAAAAAGAGTGTATTTGTTTTTTTACTTTTCGACAACTCCAGCGTCACATTTCAGGCGTCTTCCAAATTCGAGCAGTCATTCACCGAGATCTTGGCCTCTAATTCTGCGGAAAAACACCGAACATCACACAGAAGTAAGATTTCAGAGATGACGGAAAACGTCGAGGAAAAGTACAACACAGACACCAACAGGCTCGCCACAAACCTTTCGTCCAAACAACTATCGTAATGCCAGATTGATGTCATAAAAAGTGTCATGACTTCAACGTGGCGACCACGAGGACACCTCTGCGAAAAATTGTTTCAACTTTACAAGATGGCATTCTGCACCTCAACCAAAGCGCCCAGAAGGAGGGAATCAAAAGGTGACTTGCCTGCTATCCAATATTTCGCTAAATCACCAGCATAGCATACCAATGGAACAGGTAACAGCACTCAGAAAACATGGGAAAGATACGTCGATTGTGCTATTAACAGCGAACAAGGGCAACTAGACTGCCGTCCTGAATCGAGGGGCCTACGGAAACATAGCCCCCGATTTCCGCAACAGCTATGCAAAGGAAAATATTAAAAAAGACCCGACATAACTATTTAAAACCAGAATGAACGCAATCCAAGCCGAAATCTGCAAGAAACATCAAGAATCGAGGAACCTTTATCTGTGGGTTATCTGCAGAAACGGGTTTGCGCCAGGTTTTTGCGGAGTTCCGAAGATTGATAAGGCCGAACAATCCACTGAGGTCCATTGGAGGCGTCTTGACATTGCCACTTCGAAAACTATAATAACTACCTGCATCTTACAATTTCCCATCTCGCTGGACAAGCTGAAATCCATGTACGTAACGCCGGCCACTTTGTGGAAATTGTTTCGCAATTGAAGAGCAATGCTGAAGCTATTTGTGTGTTTCGTCGAGGTATATCTTTCCAGAAAACTTCTTGTTCATCTGGCAATCGCCGGGACCAGAACTGTCAATGAAAAAGACAATAAACTGAAAAAGGTGACAATACTAAGCGTGGATGTAGTGTGCCTACTCCTTTTATTATGTTTCAGCAGTACGCACTTCAGTTTTAAAGGAGTACACTTTAGTCAGACAAGCGGCACCACGATGGGCGCATCTGTTTCCGTTACCATATAGCAAACCTAACCATGGAAGACAGTGAACAACGTGCCCTCCAGTCATTTTTTTTAAGCCCTAGAGGGTTCCTCCACTACGAGGATGACTGCTTTTGTATCCTAAAAGAACCGTCACAACTATACAGCTTTCTCGCACACCTCAATTCCATCAAGCCCGCATTTCAGTTTGCCGTGAAATGCGATAATAACAACACACTGCCTTTTCTCGATCAAAAAAAAAAAATGAAGTCAAGTTTTTTTTGTATAGAGGAAGCCAACGCACAGAGGACTTTACCTTCAATTTGACTCAAACCATCCGAAGAGTAACGAAGCATCGGTAATTTCGACCCTCCTCTTCAGAGCGAGGACTATCTGCTCATCCGAGAGGGAAAGACAACGTGAAGAAAAAACCGTCATTGCAGAGCTCAAGAATAATGGCTCCACCAGCAGCTTTATTTAACGAGTTCCATGCGGTCCAGTTCGAACTCACTGTGGCACGCAACAAAAAGAAGGAACTACGCGCATCGGCGTGCCTTATATGAAAGGTACACGTGAGTCATCGGCAGGCGTGCTGCAAAAAGATGCCATTCAGTCGACCATAAGTCCATGGTAACACTGGGACGACTTACGCTATTGCCAAAAGATAGCCCTTTCAAAGTCAAGAAACAAGAAGTCGACTACTGAAGTCCCTGCTCTGATTGCCCCGCCACAAACATCGGCTAAACAAAGAATTTCCACGAATGGCTTCCACCACGCAAAGGCTATGTGCGCTAATCGGCCACGAGCGCAGCACTGTTGCGCAACATTCGGACATCGAATACCATCGAATCGACTTCGAAAACACTTGCATCCTTGACGCCGAGGGTAACCCCCGGAAGGCGTTTTATTGAATCGTGGAACATTCAGAATACAAGAGGCAACATTTATAGATTCTTGGACGCTTTTCAATCCGCGCACATAAACGCTCTACACCTCATGACGACGAAAAATAACATCACCCTAACTATAGATGAAGTTGCTGCTCTTCAAAGAATTATTGCCGTCATGAAAAAGAACCAAGTGGGTCTTGAAATGTTGGGTTCCTAGTTTGTAGGGATTGCTTGGTGTCTTATTTCCGAGTTTTTACCCTACCAAAGAGATATCTGTCGAAGTACATCTTTGTATTTATATGTGCACCTACTTTAAATACGACTGCACAATTTATCTCTTTTCTGCGTATGATAATTAAAATAAAAAAAGCTGGTCACTCGAAACGGCACATTTCGGTACCGTGAAAGTTGGGCATGACGGAGTATAGATAGCTATCCCAAAGCAACCGCAAGCAGTTTTCATACGTTACAATTATTTTAAGCTATGCGATTTGTTTTTGAACGTAGGGCACAACAGGGCAACCCAAACCAGCGCGACTGTCTCACTTCAACGTTGTAAACAACGCCAACAGTCTGGGCCGCCTCTTGGGATACCATGAACAGGTATTGTGCTGATTGCTTTCACCAGTACTTTAGAGGGACACCGATATTCCCAAATGTTTCCTGTTCATTTTATGCCAGGCTATCCAATGTGGTTGTCATCAGACTACCCAATACACATTTTGCAGAGACGACGACGAAGTTGCGCGCAGCGTCTCATCGTTAGTTCGTCATGGCTCACCATCGCGGTGTACAGCCCGCAGTACGTCGCCACATTGGTAACGTCGTGTACATGAACTTCCTGTGACCTGGGCAGTTGCGTTCAAATCAACGTATTTTCCAGTTTTCTAAAAATTCAAAAAATGAAGTTCATTTATTTATTTTTTTGTATTTTTAACGTTGAATGTACGCCTAAGATTACCCAAGACTGAATATTTGGGTACACGTAGTGTGAATGCCACGTATCGTTGGAAAAGAAAGTGAGCGCGACTGAGACTGACCCATTCTCGACCGACTGTTTGCGGGCTGACAGTAAAAGAATTTCGAGTCGCAAAATCTGTTCTGGGGTGGTTCAAATAAGTACATCGGCGAGACATGAACACTGCCTTAGTGTCCCCTCAACTAATTGAGGCACAATATTGACACGTTTACATTAAACCTAAAACGTCCCTCTACAAATTATTCCTTTCGGCAAAATCATAGACAGGGTGCTTTCTCAGCAGCTTTGGATATTAGAACAAAAACAATTACAAATACTCAAAACAAATAGAATAAAACATGAAGGACGAGGCCAACTCTACAACACTCTTTCAGCAGTTGAAAGAGTGTGGTTGTCTCGTCCTCGTCTTTCGTGTTTTTATTTCTTCAATTATAATTATCTACATTTCAACACGCTCACTTCAATAATTAAGAATATTTATTACTAATAACATTACTGACCGGGGCTGACGTGAAAGCATGAATAGAAATGGGGCAATTAGCAATATAATTACCTAAAATTACTTAACTATAGTATTCAATATTCACGTTATTTGTCATGTTTCAATTCTTGCTTTGTTGCCGGCCATCAAAATATCCCATTTAACTTGTTTCAATATGAATACCTAAATACTCCTTGGCGCTATTCACTTTTAAAGTTGCGCTCAGTGTATTCGAGGACACTTCTCTGTGTGGGAACACCGCAATAAACCAAGATATTTTCTTTTTGTATTGTGTGGATGATGATGATTGGAAAGCTGTTTATTGCCGCGGCAAATCGTGGCCTATATATAGGATTGGAAAGGTGGCGCGGCAAAACGCGGCATAACCATTACACAAGAAAGCAAAACTTATTTTCTTTCTATCTTTTCAAAACAAACAAACCAACAAAATAAGATGATACTGATATTCCTGCCTTGTTACAAAAAGTCAATTTTATAAATGAAGACATTAAAAATGTTGATGATGTTAACACTTCTTTAAATCTGTTTTCACAGGTTATGTTTCTAATCGCATTGTTCTTTTGTCTGTTCAGACGATAGAGACGGTTGTGTCGTATGAGACAATCGTAGTAGTTGGGGTAGTGCCTTCACTAAAATATAACAACTCGTCAAAAGCTTCTGGGTGAGATGGACTATCGCCGATATTATTGCACAATTTCAGACAAGAAATTGCTGAGTATATACGTATTATTTTGACAAGTAGCTAAAAACTGGTTGTGTCCCTCGTGACTAGAAAAAAACAAATTTAACTCAGACTTTTATGTCCGTTATAAGAAACTCTGGAGAAAAGTATTGACCAGTGTTCCATACACGCATTGCCTATATGAGTTTTGAAGATATATTGTATAGCTTGAAATATAATTATGTAGCGAAGATGTCCGGTACATAAAACTATTTATTATACTTGACTTCACAAGGTACAGCAATACATGACCGCGTTGGCCCCAGTGCGGGCGTGTCTCTCCGATCCCGAAAGTGTAACCCGAAACTGTTTACTCAAACGCCCGCGCCCTCCGGCGGCACACCTCAGCAGACACAGGTTGGCAGACGCCGGAAGCGAAACCGAAACTAAACGTGTGGCAAAACCGAAACTAGACATGCGATGCCCACACTACCCCCCCCCCCCCCCCCCCGTTCCAGAAAAGTTGAAAAATTAATATAATACCTGCACAAATGGTTACGGCACAAATCGTACGCGGTGACGAACCCTTCGTCCACCACGCGTCGTCGGAGAGTCTGCAGAATTTCTCGCCGGCGCTCTAGTTGGAGTGGTGATTGAATGCTCGAGGTGAGCAGGCTTTAATCGATCCACCGATACCACGTCTGATCGTCCGCGCACTTCGATTGTGTAGTGCTTCGTGCCACGACGAAGGACTTTAAACGGGCCGTCGTACGGTGGCTGGAGAGGTTTTCTCACAGCAATGTGGCGCAGGAATATATGGGTACAAGTGTCAAGTTCCTTAAACAGGTACACGGTAGGACTCTGTTCAGCACGGGTTGGTGTCGGACGGAGGCTTTCCATGATTGTCCGTAAGCGTGACACGTACTGGAAGGGATCTGGAAGCTGCTCGTCTATGTTGGCTGCAACGAATTGGCCGGGAAGCCGCAGGGTAGTGCCGTAAGCAACTCAGCGCTGGTGCACTGCAGGTCACTCTTGAGTGTTGTGCGCATGCCCAGGAGGACGAGTGGCAGCACTTCGGTCCAGCGTGAGGGCTCGCCGTAAGCAGAGCCTTTTATACTGGGAGAGTTCGGCGGATGGGAGGGGCTTACGGCCCGCTAGGTTTAGCGGATTCTGCGGGTTCCACTCCCGCCATGATGTGCCTCCCGGCAAGTGGGTCCCCATTGACGTGCGATGTATACGCGTGTAGGTTTTGCCGTTCGCGCTTTTGTTGCCGCGAGTAGAAAGTCAGAAAACAATCATTTTGTGATTTCTGGCTTTATTCATGTGAAAATTAGCAAACAAACCGCCCATTTACGAACGGCACTTATTTATAAATGGGGAATCGCTCAAAAACGCCCGACGTCCGACACAGCTCAGCGGCCTTCTGTGCATTTTTCAGTGGGTAAGTTCGATTGTCTGGATCGCTCCTGACTCTTTACCACACCACAAGGTTTGTGCACCATTGTACGGAATACGGCGGACCAATCGTGATTTTCCGTCGTGCTCCTTCACCTGCCGGTCGTCTGGGTTTTTTTTTAATTTTTTTTTTTCTGATATTGTTTGGTTTGCTGTGAAGAAGTAGCGTCGGCATCGCGTTGTGCCTGGGCTTTTTGTGATCGACAACTGCTTTCGAATTCACTGCCTGCGAAGTGCACCTAAAAAAAAGGCATAACAAGTAAGTATTTACCACGCGTATTAAAAAATAAAAAATAAAGGTATCGCTAGCAAAACAAAAGCGCTTGCGAGACAGCGAAGCGGAGCTGCGAGGCCGCTTCTAAAAACTCGAGTGTAGAGAAAGCTACGAGAGCGAGATGAATGCTTTGAACGTGCCGACGGAGCGCGTGCACTCGTGCAGTGCACGCGTCGTTCAGCACGACGTGCACGCGCTTGCAGCGATCGGCTCCGTACAGTATACACAGTTCAAATTTGGCAAGCTAGGCCGCTCGCAAGTATCAGGTCTTGCGCGGCAGGAAACGCCTTCGTGATCAACGGACACTGTCACCTGACGCTGCCGCGTCAAGTCGCTGCACAGTTTTAGTCAAAATAAAACGCGTTTAACTCACAAAATAAATTCATTATAATATTACCTTGCACCATCGAGAGCTCGAAGTCGGCTTCCGCTTATCTCTCCTTGTTTTGGCCTCCCGGATCTTGTGCCTTGCACGATTTCCTTTTCCTTACGAGAACCGGTACATCCTGAACCCTTTCACCGCGTTGTTCGAGTACCCAACGGCACTACAGCACCCCATTACGTTTTCTTCTAACGTCTCGCGGAGCGCAGAACGATCATTTTCACCGTCGTCTCTCGCTCCAGCCTAGTAAGACGGCTGCCGGCTCGAGACGACAAGGCACATCATGGCGGACGACGAGACTCGGAATTCGATGCGCACAGTTTCCAGACTGTTCGATCAGTGCTGCAAGACTGGCGGCTGGATCAATACACCGCCGAACTCTCCCAGTATAAAAGGCTCTGGCCATAGGCGGTGATTGATGCCTTCAGGTGCCGGTGCATCCGCTCCACCTGGCCGTTAGCTGCGGGGTGATAGGCGGTGGTCCGAATCCGATGTGTTCCCAAGGGCGTTAGGAACTCCCTGAAGAGTGCAGATTCGAACTGGCGACCACGGTTGGTTGTGACCTTAAAAGGTGTACCGAAGCGCGCAATCCACGTCTGCAGAAACGCCTTAGCGACGGTTTCCGCGGACATAACTCGCAGGGGGATAGCCCCCGGCCAGCGGGTGAAGCGATCCACACAAGTGAGTATGTAGGAGCAGTCTTGTGAGGGTGGCAGAGGTCCCACAATGTCAATGTGAACCTCGCTGAACCGGGCATCGGGCGGCAGGAACGGAGAGAGCGGAGAGACAGTGAGACGCTGCACTTTAGAACGTTGACACTGGGTGCATGTGCGAGCCCAATCTCGAATGTCCGTGTTCATGCCCGGCCACACATATCGGGCTTTCACCAATGCTTGTGCGGCGCGGATTCCGGGATAAGAGAGGTTATGCAGAGAGTCGAACACTGGGCGTCGAAAGGCCTTCGACACAAACGGGCACGCGGTGCCAGTGGAAATGTCGCATGTGAGGAGATGGGTGCATGTCGGTAGGGGCGCGTCTTGAAAAATTAGCGTGGCTGAAGAAGCACGTAGATCCCTGAGCTATTCATCTTCTCTCTGAAGCGTTGCCATCTTGTCAAAATCAATGGGAGTAGCGGACGTAAGGCTCCCCACGTTGGCGCGTGAGTGTGTGTCAGCTGCGGTGTTCTCAGTCCCCTTTACATGGCGGATGTCGGTGCAGAACTCCGATATGAACGCCAGATGCTAACTTCTCTTGGGGAGAGCCCGTCTGTTTTGGTGGTGAAGGCGTGGATCAGGGGCTTGTGATCTGTCATGATGTGAAATGACCGTCCCTCTAAGAAGTGGCGGAAGTACTTGACTGCCATGCAGACCGCCAACAGCTCACGTCCGGAGGTGCTGTAGCGAGTTTCTGCAGGTGACAGGGACTTTGAGAAAAATGCCAGAGGCTGCCAAGTCTCACCAACAAACTGCTGCAACACCGCGCCAACGCCGCGATCAGATGCGTCCACCATGAGGCGTGTAGCTGCATCTGGTTGAGGGTGGGCGAGGAGCGCAGCTGCCGCCAGGTCTTCCTTAATCTGCACGAACGAGGCTTGGGCCCGGTCCGTCCACTCCAACGGAGCGGTGTTTGGTGCCGGGGATGACAGGGGATTGTTCAGAGACTGCAGTGTGCGTGCGCAACCTGGGAGGAATCTTCGGTGGAAGTTAATCAATCCCAGAAGTTGCCGAAGTTTTTGTTTGTTGCCTGGCTGAGGGTTATTCCCGAATTGCTTGCACCTTACCGCCGAGCGGGCGAAGACCGTCGGAGTTGATGCGATGTCCCAGAAAATTAATTTCACTAGCACCAAACTGACACTTGTCTGGGTTGATGAGTACACCATATTCTTCGAGCCGAGTGAAGAGTTGTCGCAAGTGTTTTGCATGTTCTTCGGCAGAAATGCTGGCGACGAGAATGTCATCGACATACGCGTAGCCGAAATCCAGGTCTCGTGTTATATCGTCGATAAACCTCTGGAAAGTCTGCGACTAGTTCCGAAGTCCGAAGGGCATCCGGGTGTACTCAAAGAACCCAAACGGCGTAGTGATGGCAGTTTTTGCGATGTCACCTTCTTCTACTGGTATTTGGTGGTAGGCTTTGACAAGGTCCACCTTAGAGAACACCGTTGCTCCGTAAAGAGTGGCTACGAAGTTGTGGAAGGTAGGGCACAGGGTAGCGTTCTGGTTGGATCACTTGGTTGAGGGAGTGGTAGTCACCGCAAGGACGCCAATCTCCAGGGGTGGACTTGTGGACCATATGCAGTGGGAACGACCATGGGCTGGAGGATGGTCGCACGATTCGGAGTTCAAGCATGTGCTCTAACTCTTGCCGAGCCACGTTCAGTCGCTCAGGAGGTAGTCGGCGAGGGCGTGCATGAACGGGTGGTCCCGACGTGATGGTGTGGTGCGTGATGTTGTGCTTTATGGTGCGAGTTCTGGTCACCGGAGACGTCAGAGAAGAAAACTCACGCAGCAAATCCTCGAAGTCTGACTTGACATGGGGTCGAAGTAGTGTCGAAGTCACCGCCCCCGTGGCTTCCGCGATGCCGTGCACTGACAGGAGCGTTGTGGCATCTCGTAGCCGGGTGTTTCGCATGTTAACGAGAAGGCCGAAGTGGCGTAGAAAACCAGCTCCGAGGATGGCGTGACTGACGCCAGCAACCAAGAAAACCTATTGAAAAGTTCGGCGTAGACCGATGTCCATCGTCAGAGAGCGCTGGTCGTACGTTGCAATTTTTGCAGCATTCACAGCTTGCAAGTTGTAGCTTGGGCGACTCCGACGATCGACACGGGAAGCTGGGATTCCACTGACCTCTGCACCTGTGTCCACCAGAAAGCGGGTCTTGCATACTTTGTCCACAACATAAGAGAGGCGTGGTTGAGAAGGCACTCCCGATATGTGAAACAATCTTTTAGGATGAATTTGCGTTTGGGATGGCACCAAATGGTCTCTCTTCAAATTAATTTTGTTATTACGAGAACTGTTTATTGAAGGCTCCCCCCGCTGCTCATTTGGCCAGTTGGACAGGTGGAAGATGGAGAAAAGCGGCGCGCCGGGAGGCCAGGAGCACCGGCCGCTTTAGTGCGTGGCCCGGGAGTTTCCCTGTTGTGCGCAGAGCGGGACGCACTTGGTGGCGCTGTCGCCAAAGCGGTGGTGGTACCAGCAAACTCCAGTACTCTCAGGCGTGCGCGACGATCCACGACGGCGAGAAAAGAAGCGAAGGCGTCTCGGCCGTGGTTTTCCCAGGGTTGCAAGTGACTGCACGATGCGCTGGACCTCGTCACGCAGGGCTCTGAATTCCGTAAAGGAAACCGCGTTATTTACTTCGTTTGAGGCTAGAAGCGCTTGAACCGAGCTGTCGATGGCAGAGATGCTGGGTCACGCAACTTCCACTACCCTATCCGCCAGGGCAGCGAGTTCGTCAAGCGTCATGTCTCCGGCATCCGCCAACACCATGCACACATTCGCTGGTAGGCGCTGCAGAAACAACTGCCGATGGAGCGAGTCGTCAAGCGTCGAAGCTTTCTCGCCGAGCAACTGGCGCATCCCGCGGAGTAACTGGGACAGTTTTCGGTCCCCCAGATCCTCCGCAGTCAGGAGCTGTTGGAGGCGCCTCTGCTCGGAGAGGGTGGTGCGGCGGACGAGCTCGAGTTTCAGCCGTGCGAATGGCTGGTCGGCCGGGGGAGAAAGTATGATGTCGCGCACCTCCGCCGCTTCCGTTCGGTTGAGGGCGGTGATTACGTGGTGAAATTTCGTTTGTTGGGGGGTTACATGTCTCGTCGAAAATTGGGCTTCTACTTTCGCGAACCAGAGGGCTGGATCCGCCGGCCAGAAGCACGGAAGTTTGAGAGCGACGGTGGAGGCGGTGGGAGAAACCGGTGCCTGGGCGGCCGCGTCAGCCGAGGAACCGTTGGTGGAAGTCATGTTTGCTCACCGGAGGCTGCTTGGGGTCGTGTGACCGATGTGTGCTGTCCGGAACTGCGGGTTACCAATTATGTAGTAGAGATGTCCGGTACAGCAATACATGACTTCACAAGGTACAGCAATACATGACCGCGTTGGCCCCAGTGCGGGCGTGTCTCTCCGATCCCGAAAGTGTAACCCGAAACTGTTTACTCAAACGTCCGCGCCCTCCGGCGGCATACCTCAGCAGGCTCTAATTGCCAGACGCCGGATGCGAAACCGATACTAAACGTGTGGCGAAATCGAAACTAGACATGCGATGCCCAGAGTTCTTTGAATTATTATTGTTATTTATTTTCTCGGTCCTGCCTGAATATAGTCGCTTTTAATCGTGTGACACGCATTTTATTTAGAAAGCTATTGAGAACAAACAACTTGCAAGCTATATTTTTATACTTTTGTGAATCCTTCGATTTTGTGACTCATGTTTTAATGAAAAAGCTTATATTCCTTGGTACCAACACACAAGATCGTCAACTGGGTTACTCACTATTTGTCGGGTCGTGAACCAGCTGACATACTGAAACGCCACAAAAATTCTTCGATTCTAGTAACCTCAGGGATACCGCAGGAGAGTATGCTAGGGTTCGTCTTATTCCTTATATTTATCAATGAGATTTGCTAACGTGTAAAATCGCACATTAAATTATTTGCGGACAATTATAAAGTATTGCGAATAGTTGGAACTGGCGCGGATGCTCGTGCTCTTCAGGACAATCTAGGAGTACTTCATGGTTGGCGTGACCGGTTGGAAATGAGCTTAACTTTAAAAAAGTGCAAACATATGTGTTTTTACGTCTTGCTTCACTGCATATGAAGTGAAAAATGCCATACTTGAATGTATAGAGAGCTAAGACGCGCAACACACTTGCACGCAACTTCCGTTCATCCTACGAGGGAAACAAGAGGATGGCTTTGCGCTGAGACCACGGGGGAGCAAAACCGCGTCCGCGAAGGTACGCTCTGATAAGACACCAAAACCTAGAAGCGCGTCCAAATCAAATTTGTTTCTTCAGAACGTCGTAAAATGCTGCAATGAATTACATATAAATAAAAAGAGTTGATTTAGTGGGGTTTTCAATGATGCTTAGCAAGTTTCTAACTGGAACCATACGCCTATTTTCAATATTTAAAACAATTGTTAATGACGAAATTGTACTAGTGAGCCAACTGAGCGTTAAGAAGAGCCCTAATATTATATTCTCCTGGCCGTATAACTCTTACGACTTTTGAAAGCGCATCTGTTAAGCTTGCAAATTACAACCTGTAGAATATCTTCAAATACGTTAGGATTGCATGGTTTCGTCCGCGTCTGCATCGTTCGGGAGAGACTCGCGAAAACCTCTAACATCGTGCAGTGCAATATCTGGTCTCACCGACATCTAGCGTTCCTTTGTAACGTTAACTGTCAGCAAATCACTGCATCTTCGAGTGGTTTTAAACGAGCAAGCTGTCAGCGCACCAATAAGCTCTTGCCCGAGGTCCCCGTGGAGCCCTAACATCAGTGGTACAATGTAGTTACTTAAAAATTTGATAGCAGGTACTTATTTATAGAAGAAATGCACGCAATAAAGCTTAACTATGCTGCAAAGATGATAACTGTAAATTTATAACTGCACAAAGGTGCTCTTGAGCTGTCATATCAAACTCCCAGTCTTGCTACTCAGGAGCTTCTGGCTTGCGGGTGGAGTGTCAGCACGACCCAGGTGTGTCCTGCGAGCGCTCGCTCGATATAAAAAATGTATTAAACATTAAATGAAAATAAAGTCTCTCACATGGAATGAAAACAAAATTGCAGATGAGACAGAAAAAAAAAGAATTTAAGATACCGCTTTGCTACAATTCCTTTTCTGACATCTCAAATGTTTTGATTTGAAGGAATGGTTATCCAATTGCGGCTCAAATAGAGGACATACAGCAAACATATTAGATTCCTAGATTGTGATTTTCTTGTAGTCAATTATAATATCTCGAATAATTAAAGAAAATATAAAAATGGACAAAAATGGTGTTTTGAGAAAATAGGCTTTAGATATTCAACGTTTGTTACTTCTCACAACGTTTAAGTGGAGGTGGCGGAGCGGCTACTTAGCAGGTTATAATTGTATTATTATATATATAATGGACTTGATTGGAGCCTTCTATAGAGCTAAAGAAAGAAAATGTACATTAAGTACAGACAAAGTAAGAACCTGTCAAATTTGGCCAAATATCGACCTAAACAACGAGTTTGACAATTTAAAAAAAAAAATGAAGTTTCTAAAAAAATTTGAATACATCAAGCTCTCTTTGTACTTCATATGAAATGGTGGAAAAAGTTAAGAGGGCGGAGAAAAAAAAAAAAGCTAGCGCCAGCAGAGGGTGTGAAACACGGGACCTACGACAGCAGGCAAAAATACTAGTTTCTGGCGCTGCGGCTTCTACAATTCCCAACCCGAGAAGAAAAAAAAAGAAAATAGTGGGAATATGCGGTTTGCGCCCTTCTTCTTTTGTGAAATGCCCCCAAAACACATATATTTTTCATCAACATTAAAAATTAAGCCCTTTTAGCCTGCGCGATTTGAAATAAAATTTCCGACATGAGTGAGAATGTACTGTCGAAAACTCAAATGTCACAATAAAAACAAAACGTTTCGCTAGAATACGTGTACAATTATGAATATGGTAATGAATACACTTAAAGCATTCAGAATATGTAGAATATATGTTAAAGCCAAACTCTTAGAAACCTGTTGCATCTACGTTTATGCAAATTACATCGGATAACCAATTGCTGCAATCCAGAGAAGGAGCTCGGTGAATGTGTACACTGAAAACGAGGGTAGACGTAAAAACAGTTTGCTCTGCGACAGTGAGCATTACTTGAGAAAGTGACATATCATTATTATAGTTACGCCGCCAACTGTTCCTTATATATCTGAAGAAGCTGTCAGACGCGTCATTCGGTGAATTACCTGCGTAAATACAGGGTTTGGCTCTGCCAAATGCTTGGCCAGATATTTGATGAACTGGAATTATTTAGCAGAGATCTAGAAAGGATATTTTCAGATGCTTATTTTAGGTTCGTAAACAATATAAAATACTTACCAAAGACAATGCTAAAAGCCGGAGTTGAATAGTGGTGCAAAGCCATCTTGCCGAAGGTACAGTATAAAGTTCTCTTAGGTAGAGCTAGTCCTCGCGTATGATTGTACCCATTGTATAGCATACAAATTACATTTGCGACCTAGAATATTTACAAGTCAATTCAATTCTGAATAAGTGGAACACTAGACAATAAATATTGAATATTGAATGACTGCCAGCAAACTTCAACGTATTTATTCCCAGCAACCTACCTATTTGAAAGAAATACTCGGTGCGAACTGTTTAGAACGTCATACTACTTTTAGAGCGCAGCTCTTAGGGGCCCGTTTCCAGCCTGAGCGGCGTCGCCGTCGGCGTCGGCGTCGGCGTCGGCGTAACCGCGACCCTCCCTCTCCTCCTCCTCCCTCTCCTTCTCCCCCTCCTCCTCCCCTCATCCTCCTCCCCCTTCTCCCCTCCCCTCCTCCTCCTCCCCCTCTTCCTCCTCCCCCTCCCCCTCCTCCTCCCCCTCCCCCTTTTTCTCCTCCTCCTCCCCTCATTGTCCGGCTTGAGCGGCAAGGAGGAAAGCAGTGCGAAGGTGGAGGAGGGGGGAGGAGAGACGAGGAGCCGGAGGCGAGGGGGGGGAGGAGCTTGAAGGACGAGGAGGTGGTAAAGGAGAGGGAGTGGGAGCGGGAGGCGAGGAGGACTAGCAGGCATGATCACGAGGGAGGAGGAGGAATATACCCTCCACTCCTCCTCCTCAAGAGCTGCGCTCCAATTCGGCGTTACAGGAAGTTGTAAACGGCTTTCACTTTTTTGACACTAATACAAAAGCCTGTATTAGGCTACAACTTACAGTTTGTACAACATTATGACGAGGAATTACAGACACGTTATCCTTTAAATATGCCTGCACTGAATTGTTTTCTTAAGTGAGACGTGCTATGCATTTTTCACTATTAAATATCTGAAGAGCTGAAAACGTGCAAGTTCAAGTTTTTTATATATTTCACATCTTCCTGTTGCTAATCCTGATATGCACATAAGCTGGATGACACCAACGTAACATATGTTTTACTAAGAATTTGGGAATAACACGATCGAAGTCATCTGAGGCAAGTTATTTCTGTGACACCGTTTAACCTACATCCACGGGCTTCAATTGCCGGCGTCCTTGTACACAGACATTGTTGATAAATGGGGTGCTTTACCATCTTAATTAAATCTGCAGTCATTTTTTCGTAACTGCCACTCCATCCAACCCTAGGTTTCAGTATGCCTTGTATATTCAAGGGTTAATAGTGCTCTTGCTGTTTCACTTAAGGAATAGGAAAGAAGAACGCTTATCCTGAGAGGCATGCATAACGCCTGGTGGCACGAGGACTTTCCTTTCTTACCGGTCTTTAAAAGTCACAGGCAGGGAGATGCTGCGAAACTCTTGTTTCTGGGGTTGCCTGCCCCATGATCTTGGTCGGACCACGGAGAAGGGTGGAGTCCCAGCTCTTGGCCACAAGGTTTCCCAGATCTTGCGGCACCCATGCAGCTAAAAATAAGAACAGATCGCACTAAATTTCTCGGCAGAGATACACTACTATGGTTACAAAGTTCTTGCGTTATCCGTTGTACTTCTAAAATTACTACTCCTCCAAGGCCACAGTCATGGTCACCCCTGTGGACTAGGCCATACAGTCTTTGATTTTCGAGCCCCTAGTTACAGTAATTGGTTCAGCGTTGTCGTTTAATTCTCTTTCACCACAACCGGAGATTTTTTTCAAATGTTCACGTTGAAGTGTAAAAAAAAGTAGAAACAAAAAACAAGATCAGCAAAAGAAAGATTATTTCAGAATAAGTGTCAACTGAGGATACAACTCAAGTTCACGCTCATTGAGCATGAGGGTGGAGTGTACCAGCAGAGGGCAACTGTCTTCATAGAAAGATCTTATTTGGCGCATCAAGAGGCTAAGCGGTAAAAATTGGTACTTGTCAGAGCAGAATGACAAAAATGCGTCCATTTCGACTTGACAATAACAGTGGCACGCAGTATCTATTTTACCCGCAAAATAGGCACTTCATCGTTATTTTGAGCTACCTAATCAAACTAAATATTTCTCCAGGCTTGCTTTTTAAATGAATCTCTAATTTTACAATAACTATTGGGAGAACTGCTAACAAAAGCAATGCCAAAAACAACAATCAGTTTTACTCGCACTATCTAGTGGAATTGCATCAAAGGAAGACAGTTTTGCAGAATGAGCACGCTCTTTACAAAAAAAAAAATGGGCTACGTCCGAAATATACTTTTTCCTGGTGCTCAGAAAGAGAACGAAGGAGGATTCACGGCATTCATTTCCCACCAACCAACCTCTTGCAGTCAGTTGAGAACAAGTTCGAGTTGTTATGCCACTGTAATAACATTTTCAGTGTTGCCCGTGGAGGCTTTCAAATAAATGACAAAAATGAGGACCAACCTTCACAAAACTACCGGGTGAAACAAGGAGACGGTAGGCTCTTTAAATTGACCGGAAAATTCGTTTTCTTAACCTATCGAGCTACGACTTTGTGCTGCGTTGCCCACACATGGTGCATTTTTTTCGTAAAATTTGCAAAGAGCGGACTTACCTGAGGAAAAAGTAAAGAAAGAAAAAGTCTTAGCTGTTATGGAAACGCAGCGACGCCACCGGTCTGCAATCAACACGGCGCCGTTTTGCACGGTAGACAAGAGATGGCGCAAGCGGTCGCGACACCAACTGCCGCCAACGAACGAGCAGACGACGCCGAGAGCCGACGTAATTAGCAGACAAGGAACTGCAGTTCCTTGTTGTTACCGCGCCTTTCTTTTTTGTTACTGCGACTGTCGCCGCCTGCGGAACGCGCGCCGCTTTTGAGTCGAAAAGATCGTCTGCTAAAGAGCCTTTGAGGAAAACCTCGGCCGGCTCTCGGCGCCCGCATGCTCGTTCGTTGGCGGCGTTCGTTGCGCCATCTCTTGACTACCGTGCAAAACGGCGCCGTGTTGATTGCAGACCGGTGGCGTCGCTACGTTTCCATAAGAGCTAAGCCTTTTTCTTTCTTTACTTTTTCCTCAGGTAAGTTCGCTCTTTACGAATTTTACAAAAAAAAGAATGCACCATCTGTGGGCAACGCTGCACAAACTCGTAGCGCGATAGGTTAAGAAACCGAATTTTCCGGTCGATTTAAAGAGCCTACCGTCTCCTTGTTTCACCCGGTATATACATTTTGTAACGAAAATTTATCTAGACAAATGCACGTGGGTTACAGTTTTTTTCGCGTCTATTCGTGTACTTGACCAATTTTGAGGCAAACCAGCGATAATGAGAAGAAAACGCCCGAGTACTATTAAGGAATATACAGAAAGGATGCATAGTTACAACAAAACAATTTGGAAGTAAGGTACCACCACGGGCAGGGAACAGTGGTGATGCTTGCGAATTGCCACCCTGCCATGGCCTTGCACTGATCGAAAAACAAGACCCAGTCGGGGCTTGCGGTCATAAGGTGCTTCATACCATGAAGTTCTAGAAGCAGCTGCAAGTGGATGTAAAGGGAATTCCATTCCTCTGCAGACGGAGAGTCCAATAGCTAGTTTGTATTCATTAGGTGGTAATGTCATGAATGCGCTGACACTTGAATGCAGCACTATATCACCAAATTTTTAACCTTTTCCGGCAACACTAAAAACCGGAAGCATTTTCAAGACTATTTCAGCTTAAATTTGATCCGGGCAGATGCTTAGAGCCATTGTTGCAAATTCAATGCAGAAAGCCAGTCATCTGACCATGTAGGGTGACTTCACGGTAAGTCGAGCTTATAATCACGTGACGCGCTGTTTTCGCAGCAATGGCTTGTAGCGCAAAAAGTCGTGCAGCTTAACGAAACACAAAGTGTAAACGTTTGTGAGTGGGCACGTGGCCTAGTCTGGCGCTACATGCCGAGGGAGCTACTCAGACCCTAAGACCGGGATGTTTCTTGCCTCTAAACACTTGGCCAGCTTCTGCCCAGCGATTGTTCTAGATCAGTACCTGACCTCGATATTGCCATTACTTAGAAGCAATTAATGAAAATTAAAATAACTTTGACTTGCACAGAGACAGCGTGTCAGGGGCAGGTGACTTGGGATACTTAACTGGATAATGATATACGAAATACATGCAAAGCAGTTATATGGCAAGCATCTTATTTTTCAACAGGGTGGGTCGACCCTCCATTTAATCGAAGGAGTCGATGCGTAATAGGACAATACAAACAAAAATGCGTCTTAGAATTTTTTTTGCACCACCAAAAAGTGTCTTCTTGAAGGCTTGATACCCAAGCTACTTGATTTAGAAAGTGCCTCAGGTGCACAAATGGATATGCAGTAAGGGCACTTGCAAAAACTTCCTCAGCTCTGTCCACGTTGAGCTGAGGTTGAGTACAGAAGTTACACGCTCAATGACAGAATGAGAGGTGAAGGGAAATGTCTCAGTTGTTCCGCCCTAGCACGCCTACTAGCTTCGATGACGTATCGGAGTCTTTTGGGCCTGGAGCCTGCACATGCAGCCAAAGCAGGGTGAAAGGCAACCTGCGCGTGATAAAGGGCGGCCGTACGAAACAGACACCTGGCCACTCTCTTTTTGTCACTAACTATGCTACATATTTGCCTTACGAAATAGTTTTAAAAGGCAGAGAAAGGTATTGCAAATGTGCAGTCCACATTTGATAATAATAGATAATTTTGATAGAGATAACAACAGGGTAGGTGTATTGCCATCCACCATTTTGCAAGTACGTTCCCCGCCTATCTGAACCTCCGCAGATAAAGATGCGTGAGTGGGTTCAAGACTGAGTCTAGAAAACAAAGCGCTCACGACGCTTGTCTGGCCCCTTTGACCTTTCGGGTACATTCGTCGAGGTTCCAAGCTTTCTAGGCAAAATTTTCCAGAGTAAGCAAATCTCGTTCTAAGCCCAAGGCTGACCACTGAGTCGTGTGTACCACAGATTGTGCGAACCACTCCAAAAACTGCCGTACAACCTACAAACAAATTCTGCTGTGCTGCTGCACGAGTCCGTTCTGCCCGCTTGAGAGGAAAAACAATTTCAAGGTAGAAGACGTCAGCCCCCGCCGTACAGGCGAAAACGTTTTTTAAAATAAAATAAAATTCATAGCGTTCAGTACACACAAATAGGCTCAGGAAGGGACGACGTCCGCCTTGTTGTGGTTGGTGTTACTCTTTCATGCGAAGAATTTACCTTATCTTCTTTTCTCCGACTTACGGTTGTACCCATCATTTTTGTGGCTCCTTGATTTTGCGAATCGGACGCACAAGACATAATCTCACCTACTAAATTTTGCGAAGTTAGTTGCCCCACTGGAACTCTTCAGGACTAAAATTTTCGCGAGCCCTTCTATTGTATGAAATTTTCAATTCGCTAAGCTCGCGAAAAGTAACGGCTCGCAAACATTAAGGCATTTACAGTATTTTCCTGTGTCCCCTGATGTTAACACTTCAAGGACGCTTAACGTACTAGTTTAAGAAATAAATGGGCCGGTGGAAGAAAACGTGCTTCCCCAAGTTAGGGAAGTGTGGCTCTCGTGCACTACGCATAAATTGGCACATATGTTTTGGTATAGCTTCTGGTAACACGGAGTCTCAAACCTAACTATACTCGGCGTCAACTATTTTGCGCTGCCCTGTCAAGGCTAGAGTAGCTTCCACAGTGATTCAGTCCCACACTGTTTTGAGAGCACGCGGTTTAGTTTTGCATCTCGTTTGCATGGTCTAGAGGAACTAGCATGAACAGACCTGGAACACTGCAGAAGCTACCCGAAGCTTGGCAGCGCAGCTCAATATACTTAACGCCAACTACAGAAGGATCGAGAGATGCGCGCATGCAAATTGTTCATTTCCAAAAAGTGGATTGGAGCAAATGTTAGAACAAGATGTTTACTTACGGTGGTCATCCTTGCCATTCTGGATCGTGAGCTCCTGTCTCTCGATTCCGCCGCTTGTCGAGTAGCCTCAGCAAGACGCCTGTGACACATGCCTTATTCATGGGTTGTACGATCAAGACCCCTCCCCCCCCCCCCCCCCCCAAAAAAAAAATACACTGCATTACGCCAGATATTTCATCTGGCGGGGCAGGGGCAAAAAGGAAATTAACAAAAATAATCAGAAGAAATAGATTTTTATAGTAGAAACTCGAGGATAGCATGAGTTTTAAAGTGAATTATGTGTCTTAAATAAACACAGGAATGGTTGGTTTATATAATGAACCGTTTTAGTTTAGCAAGTGGCAGCCCCTATTTCGCAGAAATGTGATCAACAGGGTTAAAACAAATACCATTATCAGTAGGCCGAGATAACGCTCAGGTAGTACAAAAGCTTCGTTTGATTTACCTGCACTTCCTGCACCGGTGCAGAAAAGTATAGGGCACTGTGCCGCATGTAAGCAATTAGGCAAGCGACGAGACGAGCGATGGCGACGACGACCCGCTGTCGCTCGGTGAGTCACGCGACGAGGCAAACCGCATGAGAGCGACGGGGGCAAGAGACCAAGGCGATCAGCAACGTTCTCTAAGTCCAAAAATCGATCGACGCAACGAGCGAAAGTGAAGAATCTCTGTCCCTCGTCAATGGCTTCAGCAGCCTGCCGCAGTCGCTCCTCCAGTTGTTCGCTGAATTGCTTAGAAGCGGTTCAGAGAGGCTCTCTAACTGCTTACCACTGCATTCCAGCGAGCTTTTCATTCTGCCATACCCACGGTTTCCTTTTCTAAAGACGCTCATGTAGAAGTTAGCAGTATACATCGTTTTCTAGCACAGATCCTTTTTCATCGGTTTGCTCTACACATTCGTTAAACTAAAAAACGTTACTAAGCACAGTTTTTCTAACTAAACATTGTCACGAGCACTTCGCGCACACGTTTAGATTGAAGCGCTCTTAACGTAGCTTGAAAGTAAAACGAAAAGGGGACGAGATTCGATTACCGCTTCACACATTGACCCCTTCAGTTCCGTGACGATTCTAGGGCTAACTGCCAATTCTTTGGGCGGTCGGGTGCGGTCCGCTGGCCGCGCCGCACTGACACAGGCTGATCACGCCTGGTTGAAATATTAGAGGCGCCGTCGAGTTGAGATCCAGAGTCGAAGAAAAACCGGACCGCCAAACAGCTGTCCTGTAATCCGCAGAAAGACCCGCCCACCCGCTAGCTTTTCCTCCACGCCGCCGCGTCTTTGAAGGCGCGGAAGCTGAACCCACTGTGGCGAAGATGAGCTTCATGCTTCGCTCATTTTTGCCGACGCTGGTGGCGGTTGCGTCTGGTTGTAGCAACTAGAGGCGGTCTTTGGTGTCGCTGGCTCGGTGACGTAGAAAAAGAGCCGCCCTTTTCTTCTTCGACTCTGAACTTCAACGCGACCGGGTCTTTGCTGACAGCTGCGGTTGAGGTGGCTGAAGTAGGTTTACTGTCGATGGCGGGTCGTGGAGGTGGCGGATATTGAACAGTCCACAACGCAAAAATTTGCAAAGCTGACCTGTGTTCCTAGGTGGAAGGATGTCACCGGGAACGTTTGACGCAGGAATAGAACAGTAAAAGCTGGCCACAACATTCCTGCGCTTCTTTACCTTGCAGATATAGCGACCCAAGTAGCACAACACGCCGGGTTGGGGATGGGGCGGTATTGGCCTGCCGGGATAGCGATACCGGCCAGTACCGGAAACGCCCCAAGGGGCGACATCGGCCGGGCCCAATGCCGGAATCCGGCCGGTACCGGGACCTTATTGGGAAACCGGGATGCCGGGAATACGGGATGTTCCCAGCGAGCTCCCGACACAGATCCCCGGCATGGAACCGGTGGTACGGTAGGAAACCATCAGTGTGCCAGCGTGATTCCGGGTCAGAGCCAGTCCAATTGCGGATTAGTCCCAGCGTAAAAACAGATCAGTGCCAGCGTAATTGCGGGTCAGTGCCTGCGAAATTGCGGATCAGCACCAGCGTATGCGTCATTCAGTGTATCCAGCATAGAACCAGCAGAATGCTAGCTGTGTCAGGCTTTAAAGCACAGGAATGACATTCTACTGCATTTTTGAACAGCCAACTTCTCAGTAGATCAAATTGACTTAAACGTGGAAATGCTAAATTTCTCAGTCCAAACCATTTTATTGGTTTTCATATCTTTTATAGGTGCTGACCGTTTTTAACATGTTTTTTCGGACTTGAACTGAAAAAAGCCGGTTTAGTATTTGTGCAATTTTAAGAAACAATTCTGTGTGAACAATTGACTTTCTCCATGTGTACAGTATACTCATGGCAATTACTGTATACTCGTTGAGACGACATGTCCCATTCATCTGTCGCCCAGATGCATATTGTGGGTAGTACAAGAAGGGAACATACAAAATGTTTTTTACCGCGACATTCTTTATTGTGACTCGTGCATCCATAGCAGCTAGCTCCTCAGCCAGAGTGTCCCTCATCGTCAAAGGCGGTTGGAACCACCAGTGGAGTGTCCGTCTTTTTAACTCTATTGCCCTTGCCCGCCTCCCTGGCCGTCAGCCACTTCTGCACCGCGTCCACGCTGCACGAGTGCGACTTTGTATGGCACCTGTAAAGAGAATTGTCAGATCACACAGATTAGTTGAGAAATAGGGGAAGCCAATATCTTGCATATTAGCTACACACAAGGTGCTGTTCAAACACTGCAGTTTGCGAGCGTTTCCTTTGTGTAAATATGGGCCCCTCACCAGCCTGCAATTCAAAGGTGACAGAAAGAGAGCACCACAGAGGTGGAGATTGTGGGTTTGGCTACCACGCTAAGGTGTAGATTCTACGGAGGCATATGGCTATTTCACGCAACATCCTATTAATCTGAAATGGGGGGCGAGACGGGGTGGGGTGCAGAGATGAGTGGCTACAAAAAGAGCAAAACTTCCCCAACTGACACTCTGCAGACCAAGGCCTCTAAATGGTTGTCATTAGATTTTCAACCTGGAAACTAACAGGTTAACAAAACAAGACCAACAAAAACCTTTTTTCACAGTTCCTTCAAAACGCTGCTTTTCAGTATGAAGGTCCGAGAATGCTAAAACAGGAGATATTCATAATAGAGAATGCAAATCAAATTAAAAAAAAAAAAAAGAAAAACGACAGGAACTGACGACTTAAATTTTGCATATTGCAAGACTTAACGGGAAACTGAAGCTGTTCTGTATTTGAGGAAGAACACCAAAATCGTCTTGATATGGCCTCCAGGATCACGAATATCGAGTTTATTTTTTCAATCTGGTGCATGGAGAAGCAGAAATTAATTTCTAAAGTACAGCTGAAGCCCCTCCTTCCCGGGGCGTGACGTCATGCTGGGAGTTTTCGGAAAATTGAATTTGTAAAAAGGTCAGAAATAAATTTGTAAAATTTATTTCTGACCTTTTTCTTGAATTTGAAAAAAAGGTCAGAAATAGACGCCACAACTGGCGTCAGTGTGGAAAAATACAACTGGCAAGCTTGCAATTGCACGCGCCACCCACACGAGCGACACGTGCTTGGCGCCCCAAAGATCCGAGTACGACGTCACGGCTGCTCTGAGGTTTTTCGTGTTTTCTCGCGTCTAGTTACACCTTCGGAGAAAACGAAAGCGATATTCAGATTCACAGGACAAAAATACGCCAGAAGTCACCTATAACTCGTTTTTTTTGTCCAGAAGTGTTTCAGTTTCCCTTTAATTGTCAACATATTTCAAAGATTGTGCTTGTCTATTGAGCTCCAATAGAGACACCATCAATTTAATAGCTAGTAAAAAATATGCATTACCGATGACCACCTTACACATCATGGCGTCCTTGAACCTTGACTTTCCTTGGTAGCCCAGAAGGGCCGGAAAACTGCTCCTGGACTTGCTTTGAGAACAGGCGTCCCACCATCTCTCGCACCACCTTCTGCAGGTTCTTGCTGTCTCCTAGAGACACGAGCTGCCCCTCCTAGAAAGACAAAATGTGTTCTCAATAAAGTTGTTGTCAATAAAGTTATTTATATGCATAACATGTCTCAAGTAAGAGAATGTGAATGCCCAGGTAAATGCAGCAAGCCACACTACACATGCATCAAAATTTTACCATATTTACTAGAGAGAGAATAAAAAATATTAGAATATATGGCAACTCTACTTGTCTTAGACGAAACCAGAAAGATTAAAATATTTCCCTCCATACTCCGCTAAATCTCAATAGTCAGTCAAATTCGTTGCAACGTTCAAATTGTGCAAACGTTTTGATGGATCCTCTATGCCCATCAGCATCCACTCAGTAATTTTAATAATGTATGTGGTTCTCAAAACAGTGCATTCAAGACCCTGCGCATCTTGACTTTCTTAAAGCTTAGTCTAGCTGCCGGTTAGTCACCCTGCAAATTTATCACCTATTTTACGACTTTACGAAGACTGGAATTGAAAAAGGCATAAAAAGGCAGGAATTGACCAAAACCGTCATCATAGTTGCAAAAAATGGCAACAGCAGCACAGTATGAGTAGTTACCTTTCCATATTTTTGTTTAGTGCTGACTCAGTGGTGGCCCTGTAGGCCAATGAACCAACTTACTCAGCTCAAGCTCGCCTCGCGTAATAATCGCTTGTGCGACTACCGTATGCTATGCCTGGAGACACAGCTACGCATGCACTCACACCCCCTGAATAAAGTGGCGGATGCAATGACAGTTACTCTTTCACCTTGGAAAATTTGATTTCCTCTCATAGGGTGACCTTCGGTTAGGACTGGTTAACATCTCATTTTGGAAATGCACTACTAATGTAAAGTAAAGATGGATTAAGATTTATCTGGCAACCCCTTACAAATTTGTTTGGGCATACGCATGTGGTGGGCACGCTCAAAAGCGATTTTAGACCAGGCTAAAAGTTATTTTCAAGCATGTACCTTTACTTCTGTAGCAGATGCCGAAAGCGCAAATGAATTTATCGCCCTAAATATTTAGATCTCTTGACTATAGCCTCAAGTGAGAACAGGAACAAAACCAAAAGAAGCCCATAATATACTACAGCATCTCGATCCTTCTGTCAAGCAAGCATTAAACACAAAAAGCACGCAGGCAGGTTTGTGCGTGCTCCACACACATACTCACGGCGAGAGTTGTTGCAGGTGCGGAATTTAACTTCTAAGGATAAAACGGGCAGAAGTGTCGTAGCAAATCAGCATGATTTATGATTATTTGCAGGCCGACATATTGTAAGCACCCAAAGGCAAATGTGTTGGGCGATTTTACTTCCCCCGTTGTGAAATGTTTTACTTAAAAATATTTCAAGAAGCGGCAGTTGAAAAAGACTTAAAATGCCGTTCAATGAGGATGCACATGAAGGCCTCTTGTCTACACGACCTTCGGGTGGAAAGAACTGTTCAAAAATGTAAAGATGCACAAATATTTAATTTTTGGTGGCCACCGTCCATCATTTCTCCCTTCAGTAGCCTCTATGAAACACAGTTTAACAATTGCAAAAACTTTACGCAGGCTACTAAAGCTGACTTGCAAAACGTGCAACTGGCGTTGCGTCACCTTGACACAATTCTATCGCAGGGTTCAGTTTAAGGGTACCCCTTACAATAAATAGCCTTCCGATGTGCATTGGCTGTGCATGCACTCTGCTGTTATAAATAACAGAAGGCCCGTAATGAAGGGACGGCAACTTACTCATTTTTAATTTGCCACTGACTGTGTTTAAAACATAGTTTGGGTGGGCATCCATTTGAAATATTACGGTAAAAGGCTTCAGTCCACATTCCAACCCCATTTGCATAAATCTTCAGATAACCCAAGTTACACCACAAAGTAAGAATCGCAGCCTTATACCCGTCAATATTGTGAAAAAGAGGACACCGGCAGTGTCCTGTTGGTGAAGTTCTTCAGCTGCGCTTCTGCAGCACTAAGCTGTTCCATGTTGCGGAGAGGCGTCAGGAACAGCTCGGGTGGTTCAGGCCTGGCCAGTTCCTGGGGCGTCACCTGTTCCCCAGGCCTCGCCTGCTCTCCCTGGTGCTTGAAAGACACCACGTGCCCGAGCACCTGCCCAACAGACTTGCAGTTCCCTGTTCTGCTGCTGTAGGTGCCAATTCTGGATGTGCAGGTCTATCACGGCCTAAGCAGCTGAGCGTCGAAGGCTGCAAGATAACCAAGGCATAAGAAAGCATTATCCATTTTGCTGATCAACATTATGCACTGATGATGCGAAGAAACTTTTTCAGAAACTTGGGTTTCGGGAAGTTTCAGAAGAACGCTTGAACCTTCAGGTGTTTTGGATGGTTTGGGTAGCTTTGGAACGATTGCCAGACACAGTGAGTGTTTCAAATTTTTGTAAAAATTTAAGAGACATTATAATTTGTATGCAATATTCATAAATGTAATAAAAAAATGTGTTAATCAAATAAACTTTCTGAAAAGGAGACACGGCCCCAATTTTCAGAACGTCACAGTTTTGGCTTGTTGGTCAAAGTGAATGCTCCCACAAAGTTTTATGATGTTTTTTTGACAATCAAAGGAAATAAAAATACTGATTCGTCGGCGATGCACGCGAGACGCGCTGCGCTTGGCTGCGATAAGCACCAGTTTAAAAATCTGATATATAGGTCCGTGCCTATTAGGCCTAGCTTGGTGGCTGTACCCTTGTTGGAACTGCCATTTTCTGGGCTTTCAGGACGGCCTTTTTTTCAACTATCAACCGTCTAAGAATGGGAGAGAATCCCGTTAAGAACACTTGCCCTGGTATAGAAAACGAAATTGGCTGCAAGCGGCTGCTCTGTGGTCACATGATACCTCGCGCCTAGGCATATGACGCTTTAGAATGAATTGGCACTTCCAAGTAAAGCACAGGTCATCAATTGCACCCCTTGTTAAATAGCAGAAGTTCCCAAAGCAACTTTGTTTTCTATCGTTTCACTTGCAGCATACAGTGTGTAACAGATGATCCACCTTTCTTCGGTTCTGGTAGCAGACGACGCAGCGGCGTCTTGTTTCCCGCAGCAAATGACACTCTAGGGCAGACAAACCCTCCCTCTTTACTCACGTTAGCAGGCGACGTGTCTGTTAAAGAAACGTCAGCTGCCTCAGTACAAGCCTGCCGAGATCTCAATCTCACAAAACACCAAAATCGGGCCATTGGTACAACATTTCAAGGTACACACAGAAGCTGCACAGCACGGCGCCGAACCGAACTTGCTGCACCTAAAAACAACACTCTAAGCTGTCCCTCGAACCTCTCCAGAGTAGGACAGCACCACGGCCGTTCTTGGCAGCATGCAATGCTTTCCCACAGCATTACGAGAAAGTTTTGTGACCAGTAGTGTATTGAAGAACTCGGTCACTACTGTAATTGTGCATGTGTCACTACGAAGATTATGGAGCTAACTAAATTGAGCAACTGCCGCAAGCTAATCTGGTCAAGCATGCTAACAGAGGGCAGATGAAAAACGTGTGCTAGCACATTATCAGGACTTTAGATGAAAAGGAACAGTACAAAATAATACTTACTGTATTTCTGCAAACTTGATGCTCTGAACGAAGGCCAGTCAGAGTCTGGTGCTTGGCCCGGTCGCACACGAGACAAGATGTCCGCCCCAGGCATTTTGCTTGGCCACCTGCCGTTGTTTCATACTCAAGTCGAACCACAACAGAGGGACGGACGCCACCGTCATTTCATCATTCTCTTCGATGAACTGTACTCCTCCTCACTAGAATAAAAGGCGTGGTCAGACATGATGTTCATTCAAGTAACTTCACACTGTCAGGTCTTCGCAACCTTTACCATATATTGTAATAACTCCATTGCTATATCCCCATGCACGGCCACATTGAAACACGACGGCGTCGCATTCCGGTATACGCCAAGTAATAAAAGTAGCAGTAAAAGAGAAAAACGGTGCTCATTTCGCGTAAAGGCCTGTTTACACCATGCTTTGTAGCTTTTTACTTGCAACGGTTTCGTGATACCGCGGTTTCGTGCAATTAGCTTATTTACATCCAGTTTTTCAAGCAATGGCAATGGCGTTTCGACTATACTCCATTCATTTTTAAGCTGAGACTAGAAGCTCCGCCTTCAACGCAAGCTTTCTGCCCTTGCTAAAACAAGTGCGATCACGCAGGCACGCGCAACCAAAGCACTGCAGAAGCCAGCGAGCTCGCACTGAAGGCGGAGATTCTAGTCTCAGCTTAGGGGCGAACGGAGTATACATTCCTTGCATATGACGACATGCTAGGTAAGGACGGGGCCCTGTGCCACGCCGGTGGTGGACTTCACAACGCGCGGTTGTGCTTACCAAGGCGTAGGATGCCGCTAGCTGCCTGGACATACCGTAGAATACCGTGCATCCGCCCATTCCACATTAAGCGCCCATTACCAAATTTGTGAGATCTGAGAAAATACGCACAGTACATTTATATGCAAAATTGACGACCGGACAAGCACCTATCCCCCATTTCTTTGCGATTATTTCCAAAGTTTAAGTGCGCGCTTGCCCGGTATTTAACGGTACACCGTATTTTCATAGAAGGAACCTAGTTTTGTTTGATGTGAACTCGGAAAAACGAGTCGAGCTAATGATGATGACGGTTAGCCAGTACGTGCGGAATTTTTCAGCATTGGTGCGATTGCGCTACGAGCAGAAAGTTTCGATATATCGCTAAGTTATAATAAAAAAAAAAAAAAGTGTCGAAAAAAGAAAAAAAAAAAGATGTATTGCGTGCCGCAAAATTTGACGAGCGGCTCTAGGAGTCACCTGTAGAAAAATTGTTACGACTTTGCGAAGTATGGCAAACAATGCAAATTTACCGTCATAATCTAAAACCTGATGCAAGGATAAATAAAATAACGGACAAGCGTCTCGCGGACGGCACAACCCGATGCCCCGCCAGCAGCGTCTCGGCGAGCTAGTATGCCTCCACCAACACGGCGCGGTCACCCCCGGAGACCGCCTGGATCACCGGACACCGCGCGGCGCCAGCCACCAGTGCTAAATCCCCCCCCCCCCCCCCCCAACACACATACTCACTCACGGATTAAGCGCGACGATGGGATGACGAGCGAGCGGGACGGTGAGACGACGCTCCTGACGCCTGACTCTTACTTCTATCTTCTCCCCCACTTTTCTCCCCTCACCCAACCCCCCAAATGCGCCTAGCGCGCGTACACGATTGACTCTATTCCCCCCCCCCCCCCCCCTCTTAATTTCACTTCAACGCTTACAACACACGGAGGCCGCCGCCGAACGATCGCCGTCTCGCGACATTCGTCCATACTCAGCCGGGAGTACCGAAGGTGCGCTCGAAGCGTGGAAACAGCGCGATGCAACGAAAGGCAAAGGGCATCTACACTACGAACGGGCAGAAGCCGAAGCAAAAACGTGCGCGAACGTAAACAGAAAAGTGCCGCCGCTCGCCACTACGAAATAATACGCGGTCGCATCCCTTTTCTGCTGCTCGTACTTTCTCTTACTTGACGGCTACTCCGTCTTGCGGGACATCACGACGAAACGATCGTCGGGATACGGCGAAAGGCCGTCAACACCGTCGAATCAACCACCAGCAAGCGTTGTTGAGTGGAAGTTGGTTCACTAGGCCTACATACGACGAAACCGACAGAACACGAACATCAAAATCGAAGCACAGGCGGTAACTTCGAGCGACTTCTGCCCCGCATAGATTTACATGCAGCGCTTTCACTCGCCACCACGGTCACATACAATTTTTCAACCCTGGAGCCACCGTACCTGAACCATGCCGCGAACCACGCCAACGTCCCGCTCGCCATTTGAGTTTGCTCACCTTGTCCGGCTTTGGATTGGATGCTGGATCGGCTTTCTAGCAAAGTCTATCAACAGCTGGCTCGATGCTGGATGAGGTCTGTTCTAGTCTCAACACGAAGTCGGAAATATATAATTGTGCTACTGTGCTACTCTATAAAAAGAAACAAAAAAAAAAAAAAAAAAAAACGGGGGCACAAAGAAGTATACGACGCTTCGACGAAGTGCCCTCTGGGAACTAGTTGGCCAATCAGTTTCGGTTTCGATTGAGCAGCTTCCTTTCATGCTATCACGCCGTGACCGAATGCGCCGCTTGAGTTTTCGATGATCTGACTTTTCACGAACGTACAATACATTCATTCTCGAACGATACAAAACGAAACGAGAAAGGAGTCAAAGTACAGGCTAGCTGGTGGAAGTTTTCGTTTTGTCAACCATTTCATCGTTTACCCTGAGACCTGTCTGTTTTTTTCTGTTACTTCTGCTCTTCAAAAAAAAAAAACCAGTCTCAGGGTAAACGACGAAATGGTTGACAAAACGAAAACTGGGGCAATTTCCCTGCACACAAATTACTATGGTGTCTTCCTCGTGTCATCATATATCGCCCACTCAAATTTTACGCTGATAGGAGATTAGGTCTTCGCAAACGCTGAGGTCGGCTAGCTACGACGGAGGCTCTAACAAGCGTCTCCTCCTACTCTTCGCTAAGCCTTTTTGGACGAGCTTTTACTGACGCCCAAGATTTGTGTCTAAACGGTGTGTCTGAAATTATCTCGGCATACTCAGTCAGGAAGAAAGCAAACACATAAATATTACGGCCATTACCAACCGTCAAATGCGCTTTGAATAATTTCGTTCCTTTGGCACACCGCATAGAGGTTCACGCCCGTCCGACGCACTTCCGGCGAACGGTGCGACGTTCTTCACACAATTGCTCGACTTTTGCTTTCTTAAAATGGTTTGTGTGGGGGAATGTGCCTATATGATTGCAGAAAAAAATGAAAGCCGCTTACAACTCCCTGTAACGCCGAATTAGAGCGCAGCTCTTGAGGAGGAGGAGGGAAGGGCACTGGGGGGGGGGGGGTTAAACTAACCAGGGGCGGAGTCACGTTACCTTGGGGGTCACGTGACCCCCAATGCCGATGATGTCATCACTGACGTCACTGATGACGTCATCAGTGACGATGACGATGCGGGTACCGATGACGTCATTAGTGACGTCACTGATGACTTCACCAGTGATGATGACGATGACGATGCGAATGTAGGTGACGTCATCAGTGACGTCGCTGATGACGTCATCAGTGATGATGACGATGACGATGCGGATGCCGGTGACGACATCAGTGACGTCACTGATGACGTCATCAGTGATGATGACGATGACAATGCGGATTCCGGTGACGTCATCAGTGATGATGACGATGACGATGTGGATGCCGGTGACGTCATCAGTGATGATGACGATGACGATGTGGATGCCGGTGACGTCATCAGTGATGATGACGATGACGATGTGGATGCCGGTGACGTCATCAGTGATGATGACGATGACGATGCGGATGCCGGTGACGTCATCAGTGATGATGACGATGACGATGCGGATGCCGGTGACGTCATCAGTGATGATGACGATGACGATGTGGATGCCGGTGACGTCATCAGTGATGATGACGATGACGATGCGGATGCCGGTGACGTCATCAGTTATGACGATGACGATGTGGATGCCGGTGACGTCATCAGTGATGATGACGATGACGATGTGGATGCCGGTGACGTCATCAGTGATGATGACGATGACGATGTGGATGCCGGTGACGTCATCAGTGACGATGACGTCATCGGGGGTCACGCGACATCGGCGGGGGTCACGTGACCTCAAGGAGGGGGCCACGTGACTTCGGGGGGTCACGTGACCCCCCACGAGGTCACGTGACCTTGGTGGGGGGCTCGCGCGGTGCATTATGGGACATTTCCCATGATGCACCGCGCGGTTACGCCGACGCCGACGGCGACGCCGACGGCGACGGCGACGGCGACGCCGACGGCGACGCCGCTCAAGCCGGAAACGGGCCCCTAAGAGCTGCGCTCTAAAAATTTATGTGCATACGCGATGTTGAATATTAGCGGAATGCAAGCGGGTGGGGACTTAGCTTCGTGCAGTCAGTACAGATAAGAGATAAGATGTGTGTTCAAATTGAGCTTTTCAATGGTGCCTCCAAGTTTTACCTCACGTACTCAGGCGTATTAAGAAAAACAGTAGGTGCAAAAAATATTATTTCGTCTATGGACGCATAAAACAAACAAACTTCCTGACCAGCTGTAAAGGTGCGAGCTCGATGTATGCAAACTTATTGGTCGTTACAGCTTGTTGACTCGTACACAAGCAAGCTACCCGAGCTACGCAGCGTCGAAATTCCCAGCACTGGCTCGTTCACGTATATCTCGAAACGCAAACAGAAAGGCTCGATAGAGTATAAAAATACAACAAGCATGTGTGAAGGCAAGCTATACGTCTCGGGCTTGTGCTATAGATTCGAGGTCTGGCCATTTAGGTTAGTTTAGAGACCAAAAATGATGCTCTCGAGACCAAAATACGTGAGATCACGGCCGTTAATAGTCCACGCTGCCGATCGAAACCGAAACCATGCCACTCTCCTCCCTGGCCAACTAGTTCCCAAAGAGCAACGCGCGCCGTGTTGCACGCAGGGGTTTATGGAAGTAGTGACCCTTTCTGGTTGAATATAGGGTGCACGTGATGTCTCGATTACGATCATGCAGAATGATGTAAAAAACGAATGTGCCGAACAAACTGTGTCTTCCTCGGACAGACCGCTCGGACCCGGAGTAGTTCTCCGCGCAGCCTTTTTCGGGGGAGTACGATCTATAGTCACTCGCAACATTTCAGTTTCGTTATCAACGTTGCCGCGGGGAAATGAAGGAGTTTCGCTGTTTTTTTGTTTCGATTGCTGGGTGGGCTCTCTTGCTGTGCTTGCTTTCGCTCCTCTTGTCATGACCGACTGGCCCGAGCATACTGCGGCGCTGACATCGTCTAATAAAACGCAGTAGAAGCGAAGTCAGCGACAGCGACGAAGATACCAGCTTAGCTCCAGCTCGAGTGACGACGAGGCAGCCGTTCTCGGCGAAGTCTTTGCCGACTCATTCGCCTTGCCAGCGAAGAGGCCCAAGATATGGCGTTACGTCGAAGACGTTGTGCACACCTATTCGGATGAAGAGCTAGGTATGTCGTTTGCTAGAAGACAATACGACAAATTCCCCTCAGATGGAACTCGCCTGCAGAGATGACGGTCGCTTTACGGCATGCGTGTTTGGTATTGCTTAACAGCCCCTTTGCAAAACGTACAGCGCCACGACGGCAGGACATTTTATCAAAGCATGAAGTTCCGATCAGAACTTCATGCTTTCAGCAAAATAGCAATGGGAACCGAAACTGTTAAAAAGCGAGGGCAGACGCTATGAAAGCGGTGGCAGCGCGTGCAACTGGGTGGATCGCTTACTGAGGCCGACCGCTGAACGACCGCTTGCGCGGAGCGCTCGGCATCTGCCTGGGCAAAGGGCTGGATCGCGCATCCCCGCTTGGTCGCTGCAGCTGCAGCACGAGAGTGAAGCCACCGATCGGCGATTTTGCATGTTGAAAAATCGCGTTTTTGGAGCGTTTCGGAGGCTGGCGGCAACATGCTGAAGACACGTTTTCTACTCGTTCGTAGTCAATCGTCGAAGAAGCTCTTTAAAACCCTGTGTAAGCCCTGAGACTTGCCGTTGAGAACATGTGGAAATTTCTACGGAAGCGCAGTGCCGCAGTAAAAATGCCCAACTCATCGAAAGCAAGTTTCGCCGCCACGATGCAACGCGCAGGTCACGAGTGACCCGCGCGTTGCATCATTGGACTTTTTCCATAATGCAACGTGCGGGACCCTTGTGACGTCACATGTGACGTCAATTGTGATGTCATTATAGGAAACGTCCCATAATGCTATGCGCGGGTCACGAATGAGACTGCACATTGCATCATACGACGTTTCCCATAACTCAACGCGAGGTTACGCCGACGGCGACGTTGGCGTCGCCGACCCGCGCGTTGCATCATGAGACGCTTCCCATAATGTAATGCGCGGGTCACAAATGAGACGGCGCGTTGCATTATGGGACGTTTCCCATAACGCAACGCGCGGTTACGCCGACGGCGATGTTGGCGTCGCTGTCGCCGACCGCGCGTTGCATCATGGGACGCTTCCCATAATGCAACGCGCACACGCCGTCATTATGGGAAAGGCCCCATAATGCAATGCGCGGGTCATGAGTGAGACCCGCGCGTTGCATTATGGGACGTTTCCCATAATGCAACGCGCGGTTACGCCGACGGCGACTGCGACGGCGATGCCGCTCAAGCCGGAAACGGGCGTCTAAGAGCTGCTCTCTAAAAAATTAATAGATGTAAACCAAATTGAATTTTCATTCCACAGCCATGTTCGATCCCGTCTTTTTTAACAAAACTGAAATAAGCCTTTGTTAACTGGTTCAAGGATGATGCGGCGTTAATACTAGGCCAAGGATAATATTAGGTGTCACCTTTTAGCATATTGAAGACATGTCCAACCTAACGGTCATTTGTAAGCATCATATAGTTTCTATATCAGCGAAAAAGCCATGTCGGTTACATATCAAAACTTGCATGGCTCGAATGGCCTGTGAAAGCAGCGAGAAAACGATGTAGGTCAGTCATCGAAAACTCCGTTGCTGAACTGGCCGGTGATTACAGAGAGAAAACGATGTCGGCCAGTCAGCGGAGACTCCACGGCTAGACTGGCCGCTGACTACAGCAAGAAAACGATGTCGGCCAGTCACCGGAAACTCTATGGCTAGAGAGGCCAGTGACTACAGCAAGAAAACGATATCGGCCAGTCACCGGAAACTCCATGGCCAGGCTGGCCGGTGACTACAGCAAGAAAACGATGTCGGCCAGTCACCGGAAACTCCATGGCTAGACTGGCCAGCGACTACAGCAAGAAAACGATACCGGCCAGTCACCGGAAACTCCACGGCTAGACTGGCCGGTGACTACAGCAAGAAAACGATGTCGGCCGGCATCGGGAACTTTCCGGCTGGCGCTGGCCAGTTTAGACAACGAGTCCCCGATATCGGCCGGGATCGGTTTCTTACCGGCGTCCCTGGCCGGGATCCGCCGTACAGCTCCCGGTACTGGCCGACGTAATCCCAGTATCGGCCGACATGGTGTGCTACCTGGGGATCGGTTGTTTGGGGTGGTCAACTGATAGTACAACGTTGGTAGAAACATAATGACTGGAGGCATAGCAATTTAATTTATGATGATGCTTTAGTGGAATCTACAGGTTTTCCCGCTCATTTTAATCCAAGCGACGTCCAATTTAATTCCGGGTCACTCAATTCAATTCAAGCGCCATACAATTTAATCCCAGCGCCACACAATTTAATTCCGGGTTCAGTCAATTTAATCCACAATACATATATATATATATATATTGTGAGCCAGACGGCATAACCCACAATTCGGTCTGGCAATCATCGTGCCCACGCGCTCAAGGACTGGCGCGTGCAGTTGTTCTTGGTCGCCTCGGCGCGTTATGCCGCCATCTAACCCAGTTCTCTCTTAATTAAACCTTTTTATATTCTTATCTGCCTACCGGTCCTCACAATATATATATATATATATACATATATATATACGCACTTATTGTGTTCAGTGGCCGTGTTTCGTGTACACATTTGGTAACTTAGAACAATTGTTTATACAATTAGAATTTTTTGCGGGCAATTGATAATTTGATTACTAATGTGATTACCTTAAGTTAGTAGTCCCACTATGAATGAGGCTTAATTGATATGTTGGTTACTCTTTTTAGAGCGCAGCTCTTAGCTTAGGCACCTGTTTCCGGCTTAAGCGGCGTCGGCGTAACCACGCGGTGCATGATGGGTAAATTTCCCGCTAAATTTAGTGGAAACGTTTCCCCGCTAAATCTAGCTGAACATTTTTCCCGCTGTATTTAGCGGAAAAATTTTCCCGCTAAATCTAGCGGAGAATTTTCTTAGCTAGATTTAGCGGAAACTTTGCCCTGCTAGGTCTGGCGGAAAAGTTGCCCCGGCAAATCTAGCGGAAAATTTTCCCCTCTAAATTTAGCGGAAAATTTTTCCCGCTATATTTAGCAGAAAATTTCCACGCTAAATATATTGGGAAAAATTTTCCGCAAAATTTAGCGGGAAAAGTTTTCCGCTAGATTTAACGGGGAAAATGTTCCGCTAGATTTACCGGGAAAAAATTTTCACTGAAGTTCGCGGGGAACTTCTCCGCTAGATATAGCGGGAAAATTTTTCCACTAGATTTAGTGGTGAAATTTTTCCGCTAAACTTAGCGAGAAAATATTCCCGCTAAATTTAGCGGGGAAAAGTTTCCGCTAAATTTGGCAGGGGAATTTACCCATCATGCACAGCGTGGTTACGGCAACGGCGACGGCGACGCCGAGGCCGCTCAAGCCGGAAAGGGGTGCCTAAGAGCTGTGCTCTAAAAAGAGTTACCAACATATCAATTAAGTCAATAGTCAATAGTGGGACTAGTAACTCAAAGTAATTACAATAGTGATCAAATTATCAATTGCCCGGCAAAATTTCTGATTGCATAAACAACTGTTCTAAGTTACCAAATGTGTAAGCGAAACATGACCACTGAACACAGTAAGTGCGTATATTGTGGATTAAATTGACTGACCCCGGGATTGAATTGTGTGGCGCTTCGGTTAAATTCTATGGCGCTTGGATTAAATTGAGTGACCCCGGGATTAAATTGGTCGTCGCTTGGATTAAAATGCGCGGGAAAACCTGTAATTGGCTGCATGTTATAAGCCTGACGAAAAGCACAGTGATCATTGCGGCTGCAGCCATAGCAATTAAGAGCATAACGGCAAGATAGAGGAACCGTGTTGGTAGCATGTATGACGATTATATTATATGTTGAGTCTTGATGGAACTATATGAGCTGCTTGATTATTTCTGTTTTTTTTTTTTTTCAAATAAGAAAATACGGCTCTTGTCTAACTCTCACCACCTTTTGTTTAAAAATAGAATCCCACGAATTAAAGTGACACACCCTTTATTCGTAACTTTCACCCGGTGTGTCCTTGTGCTTCTCTACATCTCCGTTGACCAAGGCGAAATCAACCTTGCCATCGTCCAATCTGAGGCGACCCCAGAACAAGAACATTTTCGTCAACAACAAAGAACTAAAACAAAATTAAACTATCTTTCAACGCCGTCTTTAAAAAAAACAGAAAATCGACTTCGTCTTTTTTATGATGTCACAAAAATGATATTCAAAATGACACCTTTCAGTGATAGTATAAATAAAGAGCAGGTAATTTCAGACATCTAGGACTTTATCCACTTTCGCGTGGAAATCAACAAGATCCTTGCCTTCCCTTTGAAATTTAAGCTGGTCTAATAGACTAGTATTACACATCTTCAAGCATTACTATGATTATCCACATTCGACAGGCTTTTTTACCATCTCAATTTGCAGCAATTGTTTGATACAAGGACTGACTTTAATATTGGGCCACTGTGTTTTATCGGCGAGGCTCAGGCAAATGAGAAGCTGTACAAAACTCAAGTGGATACTCCTTGGGTTTTTGCTTGCAGCGTGAATTCATGTGCGCGAACGGAGACTTGATCTATGGATTCGCCAGAACACTGGGCGTGTTTGCTGCGACGATGTTCGGCTCCACTGTTCTATTGCCGGGACCTAAGTTTACGGCAAACGACACCCTGGAAGCCATCACAGAGCACAGGTAACGCGAGCCTTTTAGAAAATTTAGAATATTACCTTGTATAACCTATTTGGCATGGAAACGAATAGCCCTACGGTGGCAGTGAGGTCTTAGTTGGGCTAATGAGCCATGCTCTTAATATTCAACCTACGGTTAGCCCTAATAATCTGGCGCACACGTTTCTTCTGTACTGACTACCATATCTTATGGTCACCTAAGTGTTAGAGGCACGTTTCAAACTGAGGTCGTCTTTCTGTACAAGCAGGAGATCGCAATTTTGCGTGTTTAAGGACGCCATCGACTTTACAAGATTTGCGACCGATGCGGTCTGACTAGATGATTGGGCTAATGTGCCATTTGACGTCGAGAAGAACGGCGTCTTCTTCAGTTTTGGTTGTCATGAGCATGCGCGGAGAATAAGTTATAGTTTGAAAAGTGCGTACAAGAACTCACACATGAACCGAAAACTTCTTGATCGTTCATGGATCGCTGGCTTACCACTAAAAGAAATACTCTCGACATTCCAGATGCACCATCGCCACCGGTTCACCGAGCATGTTCTTTGATATGTTGCGTGAGCTTGAAGAAGGATCGTACGACGTTTCGTCCCTTAGAAAAGGTATGAAAGTTTGATCTAATAATTGTACAGGGTTACACTTTCTGAGACCACCTATACTTCAGCCCACCTAAACAGTGACTACTGTGCAGATCATAAGCGCGAGGTTCGTGTTTTAATAGCGCTATGGTTGGAGTCATCCTCGTGCAGCTCGTTCAGTGGAAGCTAAAGTAATAGTTGCGCAATCTTTTTTGTAACCTTCTTGGTAATTATTACAGAATAAAAGCTCGGGCACATGCGCTAAATCGAGCGAAAATTTGAACAAGCAAGAATTATTTAAGGCACTGCAAGAAGACTGCACAGACGGTCTCGTTAAATGAGCGTAACGATATTCGTAATGGAAAGACACTGGAGCGGTTCCTTTAATAAAAGCAATGTGTGGAACTGTCTGTTCAACTTTTTTTTTAATTTTCGTACTTTTCCGGCGGTATTTCGCACATGCTTTCCAGTTTATTTTAGCCTCAGGTGCGAAAACAAGCAAGAATAAATTCGTAAAAATGGAAACGAGGCTGGGGTTTAGTTAGGCTTTTCTTGAACTTAAGCGTGTTTTGTATGATTACCATAGTCTGATGAATAAGTTGAGATGGACCTCCTCGTGGCAACGCAAGCCCGCATTGCTTCTCTCTCCCAAGTACAACACTATTCTCTTTTCTGAGCGTATCATTGACATGACGAACGCGCTGATCTTTGGTGAGCCACCGGTTCTGTTGAGTAATATCCGGTTTAATCCACTCCTTTCTCTTCCGAGGCTGTGCCGCTGTGTTAAGACAACCGGAGAACATACAGTGAGCGTCTGACATCTATCATAGAGTGGAGCCAAATGCGACATGCGCGTATCCACCGAGAAAACTGCATATCACACCGCCCGTAGTTCAATGACGCAGAAGCTAAAAAATCCATGACCCGTGCATGCGCATAAAAAGGAGAGGAGGACGCGCACTGCCGAAGAGGAGGAGGCCAAATCGTTTCTAGTTATAAATGAGAACTTTCCGTGGGGGCTAGCGATATAAATGCTACCGGAAAGCATGGCCGAGGAAACGTAGTGTGCAAGTCTGAACTGCCGTATGTCAGGCAATCACTGCTTCACAAGAGCGAACTTCACTATGTGGCATACAGCCATCTTTCTAACGCGTCACATGGCGAACGGGCGGGTCGTCGAGTATGTGAGCTGGTGTTTAAGTGCGAAACCTTGGACAACGAAATGCCCTAAAGGCAGCAGAACGTGTCAGACTGGCATGTTTCTTTACAATATTGAACAAAAAGGGGGGAGCTGATTTTTATGAGACAGCTACAAAGACGCTCTTTCGGTATAAAAAAGTGCCGTCGCTGCTGCAAGCATCACCAGCCTGGGCTACGTGATGCTGCGCGGCCATGCTTCCAAAGACATACAGCCTCGAATAACAAAGGATAGTGAAACTAACAATATAACTTTAATGGGGCAAGCTTTTATAATGGCGCAAAGCATAAAAAACTGATTGGAACAGCGGAGACAAAAGGCCTCAGTTCCTGTCCGACATCGGCTTTTCCTTAGCTGTCCGTAGTCTGGCATCTTCAAGGGCAAGACCGCTTTTATTGTTTAGTGATGAAACCAGAACTTTATAGGGTCACACGGGTATTGGCGGTCGGCCGGAATCCGGGGCACTGTATTGAGGCTTTGACTAAAACACCCTACAACGTCGCTGGAGATGTACCGCCATGTTCCGCCAGATGGTGTTTCACGCTCATGACTAATGCGCAATAAAAATTAAAATAAAAATTAAAAAAGAAAATAAAAAATTGTGTTTTTTTTTCATATGACAGGCGAGGTCAAAAATATCAGTCATTGCCAGGTTTCATGTATGCTGATGACATAGTGCTAATGGCCGATAGCTGTATAAAGCTTAGATGGTTAATGAATATATGGGGCTCAGATGGCCACAAATTAGGCTTGAAATTTGGTGGTGACAAATCATTGGTCATATTGTTCATTGATGACAGAATTGCAAATCAAGATATTCGAGGGTTAGAGGTTGAGCGAGTCGGTTAATACAAGTAGCTAGGAACATGGATTAACGAGGACAGAATGCCTCAATGAACATGCGAAATGTGTAGCTGAAAAGGGCAACAGAAATGCAGCTGCAACAAAAAATATAGCGCTTTGGAGCTATAACAGGTATTAGGTAGTGAGGGAGATCTGGACAGGAGTTATTGTTCCGAGCCTGGCTTTTGCGTAAGCAGTTCTTGTGCATAAAATCGGACGTCCAGGCAAGGCTGAAAATAAGGCAACGTGCAGTAGGCAGATTGACTCTGGTAGCATATAGTAAAGCATCGAACCAAGTTGTGCAGGGCAATATAGGAAGGCCCTAATTCGGGGGCACGGAGGCTAGCAGTAAGATAGAATATTATGATGGACTAAACGAAATAGATGCAGAATGATGGACACGAAGATTTCTTAGGTATTTACACATGACAAGCGTCGATACAAAAAGGACAAGGCGGGCATAAAAACTTAGATTTATATATGTGGGTAGTAGCAGCGAGGCAGATCTAAAAATAGCGGTTCAAAATAGTTTTGAGGGAACTGAGAGGGATATATTGGAAGCAGGCTTGCAGAATAAACCGGCCTTCGAAATGTAAGATCGTTTACTAAGAGCATCAATAAGGAGCCAATGTTTGACAATTCTTGGGAAAGCTCTTTGTTGCTCGAGGAGAGGACGGGAATGTTACGGACTTAGTCATATAGAGCTAGATATCAGGAAGTAGATACGGCGCGTGGAGCTTGTGGAGAGGACGAGCAGACGGCTGAGCACTTTATACTTTACAGCAAGGAGCTTCGGGCCGAAGTCGCTGAGGGGACGACTAATTTACCAAAAGCTCTGGGATATTGAATAGTGAGGGAAACAGAGAAATGGGATAGGTGGAGATAACCAAGAAAAAATAATCTGACTGCTGGCCTAGGTCAAGGCAGCAATGAATATTTTTATATTTCACTTCCGGTTATCCGTAGGACGGAAGGAGTGGGCACCCGGTTGGAGAGGGGCGCCAACACCTCTCCAACTTGTGCCTACTCCTTCCGCTTTACGGATTGTATGGATTGTAATAGCTTTTAAGAATAAACCTCTACATATATAATTTTATGTTAAATAAATGTAAAAAAAAACTGGTTAGGTGGTGCAATCCGCCTCTCAATTTAAAAGATTCGCCTGCATCCCTGCATTCATCCATCCGGCAGGCGCTCCTATGTTTGTATTTGTTTTGACCACGACTGAAAAATGTGGTGGAGCGGGAATGCTCCCTGAGGCTTTTCCCGAGGGCTCGTCTAATGAATGTCTAATCTCAATTTGATTCAAAATAGTACAGAAGAAGATTGGTCATGTTTCGAAAAATTTTGAAACACAAACGTATAACGGCAAAATTATCTTCTACGACAAAACTGAAAACTGTGTTTGCATCATGTTTTTCGTTTTCGAGTTTTTGACTTATAAATGACCAGACGCGAATTTTGGAATTTGGGCGTAAGTCACGGGACGAGTATTTAATACCATCTATAGGCTCTAACACCTTCGAGAAAAAAAACGGTTTTACATAGATTTATAAAATACATTTAAAGTACAACATGCTGATAAAAATGTTGTTGTTTTTATTTATTTCTAATCAAAATAAGAACTCAGCATTTTTGGCGATAAGTAACCAGGTCTTCGTACTAATATATGTTGTGACATTAAACATTATTTCCTATATTATATATCAAATGAAAACTCGGCGAAATGCCTATTCATCAAGCACAGTATCATTATGCTCAAATAATGTTATATTGTCGGAAAACGAATTTGGATAGAAGAGGAAACTCTGAGTTCGAAGTAAAAGTTTTGACATAAATTTTGGAGAGACACATTTAATGGGGCCATGCAAACATGCTTGGACTCGGTCAACTAATTGTGGCAGTTGTACCCTGTCACGCCTGGAATAAAGAACTGAATAAATGCTTGCAAACGTCAGTCCTCCAGAAAAAGAAAGGTAAAACACTTCACGTTTCAGAAGCTTCCAACCGCTCTCAACTCTCTCGCCGTCTTCTGAGACGCGTGCGCAGTGAAGCGCAATGGAGACACGTACAATCCAATTGGGTTCTCTTTCAGAGCCTCCAGCGCGCTCGGCGTCTACTTACGTTTTACATGAACACCTTGAAGGTTGGTCTGAGTGAAGTCGAGATTGCGAGAGGGGAAAGAGAGAGCGAAGAACTTGCCTGTCCCTAAGGAAGTTCACACTGAAATAGTGGCAACCCCTACTGAAAAAAAAACATTTGGCGCCTATATGAAAATGAACGGGTCCATACCGGTAACCGTTTAACCATACCGGTCACCAGTTTGTCAAAAGGGTAGCCCGTATGGCTCAAAGGGGTATCCCGTATGAGCCATAACGCTCACCTATTTGGACAAACAGGTCACTCCTTTGTCAAACGGGTCGCTCGTTAGGCAAATGGGTCGCTGGTCTGGGCCAATGGGCGACTCGTTTGGGCAAAGTTGTCGCACGTTTGGTCAAACCGGTGACCATGTTGCAAACTGTACCGGTTTAATCAAACGGCTCTCAGGAGCCCGTTTGATACTCAACGTACAGATCGGCGGCGTGGGCACGCCTAGCGTTTCATCCGTGGCAGCCAATGATTCCGGAAGGCTGGGAGCGCCGGTTCATCGATTTCAGATCGTCCGCGTAATGCAAGTAATTAAATTTATATTTCAATTTCGCTGATGTTCGCTTATATTGCAACTAAAAATAACACCTTTTTTTGTTGTAGTTTTACGTAAACGCGGGGCGTCGGTGAGCCGATATTTTTGACAGAACTTTAAAACTTTGTCCATCTTTGTTGCCTCAATTTACTTATCCAGCTCGAATCTCTCTCGCAGCAGACGCGACCGCGTGAAAGAATGTACGTCTAGACTCCGTTTCACTTTAATTCAAGACGCAGCGAAGGTAGCACGCGTACACGCGGTTGCAAGAACATCGAGCATTGCGAGAGCACGCCCGCCGTTGCAGCAGTCAAACTAGTACGTTCTTCGCTCGGGCGCAAGCCGGGCTTCTGGCCGCCCCGCCGCCATTTCCAAGGTTCGAGCGTGCTAAAATGCGCGCGCGCGTTTTTTTTTTCTCGAGGTTACAAAAACACATCTCATTGGAATGCCTGGGGAGAGGGAGAGGGGCCGTCCCTGTGGTCCTCGCCCCCTACCTCCTCTCTTGTCACCCATCACGTGACCTGCAGCCGCGCGCGAGCTACACACTGATAAGCACCGAGATCCGGAAGGGTGCGCCTATCAGCCGCTTTTTTTTTGTCTGCTTGTTGTCAGTTCCAGCTCGACCTTCGCGCGTCCACCTGCTTCGACCTGTCGCCTAACCCCGCGGTCTTATTAGGATGTCTCTCGACAACGTATTGGATGTGCACGAAAGCTATCAGTGTTCGAAAAGTCCTACGCCTATATCGGCAACAAGCGATTCTTCAAGGAAGTCAGGAAATCTTGAGGTTTGGTTGGGTTCGGCAACTGACAGCTTGTGCGCCACATCGTGTTGAAACTTCCAAGAAGCCGTTCCCTCTCATTTGTGTTTGTGTGGTTGTCCTGCTTTTACCGTGTCGACAAATTTCGCGGATTACATCTTTCTAGTCCGCTATTTTTATGGTAAGTGCACTGCAACCTTACTTCTTGGCAACGATTGACCGTTCTTCTGCTCCTACTCTTCCAGATTATCTATATAATTATGCAGCCACTATTCTCGCGGCAGCCGGGCGAATAATTTACCGAAAGTCTACCTTCATAGTCTAGAATTACCTCGGTTCTTGTTTGCTTTGCTATCTTCTCAGTTGTATAAAAGCTTAGAGTGCCTCTTACATTTCACAGATCGCTTGCACGTTTGTGCTTGTCTACAGAAGACGTAATAAACTTTGAGGAGAATTGAAAACAATCTTTTGTGTCTGTTTTCCTGTCCATTTGCAAGCACCTACGCGAGCACATTTGTTCTACGTGTTTCCTTCATGTTATAAATAGGTTTATGAGTTTCGGAACGTCTTAAATAAGTTTAAGATAACCAACCTAATAGACGATCCCCGTTTAGGGCTAGCGCATAATTTCCCGATTCAAAAGACACGTTCAAACGTGTGTTCACGTGCAAGGTCGAACGGGCACCTGTATCAAACGGGCACCTGTATGAAATGGGTACCGTTTCGAGCGGGTACCGTTTCAAACGGCTACCCGTATCCCATAATCACGTTTGATCCAAACGGGTCGACAAGTTTGCACCCGTTTGATTTACCAGTTGGCCACCCGTTTGAATTTCAAATGTTTTTTTTTTCAGTAGGGACGGGGTCGTGTTCAAGGGAGGAATAGTTTTTTTTTTTTCACCTCGTGCAATTTATTTATTTATTTATTTATTTATTATACCCTCAGGGCCGAAGCATTACAGAGGGGGTGGGCAACGGAAGTACAAAAACGCTGAATATGGTTAGTCCGGCACAGATCATGAATAGTAACTTGTTAGTGCTCTTTAAAGAGAACAAAATCGCCAATAATCGCAATGGATGAGGGAAGGCCGTTCCATTCACGAGATGTTTTTGGGATGAAAGATTTGAAAAAAGAATTTGATATGGAAGTGGGTATACTAACTTTGCAGCAGTGATCGAGGCGAGATGATACGTAGATGGGGTCACTGATTAGTTGCTCTTTCAAGAGTGAATTGGCATAGCAAATTTTATGAAATAAACAGGGACGGGAGATAGTGTGACGAGTGGAAAGAAGGGGCAGAGAGAGACTAGCTTTCATGGATGTGACGCTTGATGTACGATGGTAGTTTGATAATATAAAACGTGCTGACCGGTTTTGGATGGCTTCAAGAGCTGATCTTAAGTGGCACCACTAAGACAAAATATAATACAACTTTGTCTATGATGTGGAGTTTCTGACGCTTTTATTCATTGTGAAACATCAATATTTACAAAATATAGCATTAGATTGAGTATATAATTTTTGTCTTTGCTTTAAGACAACGGAACCGCGATATTTCACAATAATGAGGCAGTTTCTCCATCCATTTTGGTAAGATAAACAATGTAAAAATTAAAAACTGCAAATTCGTGCGAGGGTGAAATTGTGTAACGTCCGTTTACGTATTTTTTTTTTCTTCTTGTAAAACGAGCCGTCGGTATAGTCTAAAACATTCACTGAAAATCGAATCTGGTATATAGATTGAAAACATAAATTCATGAGTTTAAAAACTAAGGAATGTTTGAAGTTCTGTTGCGTAGACGGGATGTTATGTGTAATATATTAAGGTTTGCCTACAAATGGCCAATTTATTACCTTAACAAAATTGAAATCACCAATAGATGCATTCCTTTCAAAGGTTTATAAGAAATAAAAGATTGATTGATTGAAACCAAACTCATTCTATGTGCCGACAGCCCTAGCATAAAAATGATGCCTTTTTTTAACTCTCACTTCTCCACGCAAAATAAGCCTTGCAAGAACGTAGGCTGGTCTATACCTACTGGCACACGTTTTTTTGTTTTTGTTTTTTTTAGAAAAAGGAAAGCGTGCACAGGACCTGGGTCCATACAATTTCATCAAATATCTGGTAACTCAAGTTGACAGAGGGTTTAATGTCACAGGAAAGCTTCGTTTACGCGGGGTACAACATTACTCCCAATACTTAGGTATTTGTTTAGCATACAATTGGAGAACCCCGTTAATTTGTTTAGCATACAATTGGAGAACCCCGGTAAAGTGACGACGTACCTAACTCGCAGCGTAGAAAATTGGAGAGTTCCAACTTATAGGACAACGTATGGCCAACAAATGATATCTTATACCCTTCCTAGCCTACTTAACTATCTTTCCGTAGCAAATGTGCAGCTATCGACGACTTCAAATAAAGGTCTTCGATTGTTTTTTTCGAATTCCGATGTGTAAATTATAAAGATTTGTAATTAATTGTTTTGATTATGTTGTGTTGATAGTTAGTTTACAAGTTGTTCCTGTGGATCACGTGAATCTATTTTTGCTTTTCGTAGACACTTTGAGCACAGTCGTGCCATATGTATTGTTTTTAGATTTCTTCAACTATTCAAATGTTACTTTTGTGTGTGTTTATGTGTGTATGTTTTTTGTAACTAATTAATTTACCACATCGCCGCTGTGTGCCAAATTGTGTGGGGGCCGAGGGCTAGTCAAGCTGCTTGATGCAGCTTTTTTCCTCGGTCTCCATCCGTCATTGTATGTGATGGAAAATAAACAATTTATTATTATTATTATTATTATGATCTGAGCTTTCTTCCTTAAGCGGCAATGAGCCATACGTGCTGTGACGTCATGCTAGGGGCGTCAGGTACGTGTCGCGGCGCGTGGAGACCACTCAAGCATCAAGCCTTGTGGAAAAGCCGCAAATGGACGGAACTAAAAAAAAAGTGAACGTGCTGATGACTTAGTTCAGATAGTCGCCCCTGAAGACTAAAAAACACCTTTTTTACGGAAAGTAATGCAGAGCATGGGCCCACAGCTGCGACGTAAAAGAGTAGCAGAAAGCTTTTATGCATGTCAATAATATTCGGTACATGTCTTGTGAAAGAAAACTGGAAATGAAAAATATTCCCCTTATTTTATGTAAAAATATTTGTTAAGACTTAACAGCCAACCTTTAAACCATTTTAAAGTCGTTGTGTGGTCACAAAGCAGTTCTCCGGAACCTGCGTTATTTGTTATTTATGCCATTGCTTGCAACGTGCTCTTCAAAAATTACGCCACCGCTAAGTTACCCAAATATTGATCCATTGCCGGCTACTTAAAGGTAAAATTGTTCCTGCAGTGTCTGGAATAACTTCGCCGTGCTAAGTTACGATCTGGAATCACAACGACACCATGTAGTTTGAACGGCAGGTCCTAAAATAACACGAAAATGGCCAAAACAACCAATGCGAGCATTTTTTAGGGAACAAAAGTGAGGATGGTTAAGCAAGCCAGGCTTCGCGTTAGTCTTAGCTTACGTGAAGAAGCGGCAGTTGAAAAAGAGCGAAGTTTCGCGTAAGGCCTTTCGGCCCATGAGTAACAGCTATCCCTAATGCCACAGTATTCCGAATAAGACTTTCAGGTAGTGATATTTATAAACTCTTAACTTTTTTTTACTCAATTAGGACGTGTTTTTCCTGCCAAATCTTTTATTTTTTAACTAAACAAGATGAACGTATATATTGAAACCGTCATACATTATACATAATATGCTTAGTCATTTGTTAAATTGAAGCCAGCCAACGCTTCGAGTAAGTGCCAAGAAATAGTTAACGACGAGAAACAAATGGCTCATGAACTATCCTTTGATCTTAAAATATAACTTCAAATACATAGTCTTTACGTATCAGCGGATTCATAAATTCGAACTATATATTACATATGTTTTATTGGATGTTTTCTTTCCGCGGCTTCTTCGTGCAAAAAACGCAAAAATATTTGAATAAGGTCTTAAAAAAAAAAAATGATGTCGAATTTTTAACTTTTTTTTTACTTTATTTTTGTATTCAAGAGCATTTTCGTCCAAGATAACATCTTTGTCTCTAACAATCTTGTACTTGCAAATAGGTGCATGATCACGCTTTAATTCTACATTTCTTTCATAAAATTGAACCTTACAAAATGTATCATTGACACCTAGTAAATTTTCGTCAAAGAGGCAAGGTTCTGGTTTTTTTCGTAAACATAAATACATCTTTTTATACATTTGCGTTAAATGTAGTTTAAAAAGTCGTGCGAAAAGGATCTTCGTAATGCGCAGGCTATCTGAGTCTGACGAATCTCCATAATACTCGACCTGTGACGATCGCATAAACACCAAAATGCGTCTTTTATAATTCAAAGGGAAAGAAAAGCTGCAAATAAAAATATGACATAAAGTGCGGTTTCTGTTTTCGTCCAATATATTAATTTTCCCAGCATAGCCTTTTCATGAAAAGTCTATAACACTTAACTTTGTTCCTGCACTCTTTTCTATAAAATCGCCCCTGAAAGAACTGTTTCAGTCTAGTTCATTTCGTTTCATTTATTATACCCTCAGGGCCCGAAGGCATTACAGAGGGGGAGAGCAACAAGAAGGTTAATGCAAATAACATAATACATATTTAGACACACTCAGTAATAAAGTAATTAGTTATTGTACTTTTAAAGAGCTCAGAGTCCGTGATAAGGGCGATCGACCGGGGAAGGTGGTTCCACTCCTGGGATGTACGGGGAACGAAAGATGAATAAAACGTGGTTGTGATAGAGTTAGAAATGCCTACCTTATGTTGATGATCAAGACGGGAGGAAACATAGACAGGCCGAGCAATTATTTTGTCGCGCAGGAAAGAATTATGGTGATACATTTTATGGAATAGGGAAAGACGAGAAATTTTACGACGTAGGGATAAAGGTGGTAATGAGAAAGTTGTTTTCATAGAGGTGACGCTAGCGGTGCGGTGATAGTTTGTGAGGATGAAACGAGCGGATCTGTTCTGAACGGCTTCCAATGTAGATACGAGAGTGGCTAGTCCGGGATCCCAGACAGAAGCTGGATATTCTAACTTGGGACGAATTAAAACTTTGTAAAGAGTTAATTTCAGTGAGACAGGGACTAATGAAAAATTTCGCTTGATGTAACCTAACATGCGGTTAGCGTTAGCTGAAATATGCTGAATATGTGTTTTTCATGAAAGGTTAGAAGCTATATGTACGCATAAATATTTGTACGAAGATACCAGTTCTAGATGAGCATTATTAAGGAAATAGTTAGGGCAGTCCTGAGACTGGCGAGACACACGCATGACCTTGCATTTGTTAGTGTTAAGCTTCATAGACCACGAGTCAGACCAACGGTAAATAGCATTAATGTCTGGTTGGAGTATACAGGTGTCATTATGATTGAGAATCTCACGGTAGAGTACACAGTCGTCAGCGAACAGAGACACGGACGAAGAGACACTAGTGGGTAGGTCGTTAATATAAATTAAAAATAGCAACGGCCCTAAGACTGTCCCTTGCGGAACCCCTGACGCAACTTTGACAAAAGAGGAGTTACAAATTGAGACCGTTGAGTTAAAAAAAGACTGTATCCATGCGAGAACGTTATTGTCTATGTTAAGTTTGGAAAGTTTTAGAAGCAGAAGATTGTGAGAAACTTTGTCAAATGCTTTAGCGAAATCCAGGAAAATGCAGTCCGCCTGGGATCCTCGGTCCAGAATGTGATGTAGGTCATTCGTGAAAGATAGTAGTTGGGTCTCACATGAAAATGCTTTTCGAAAACCGTGTTGGGCATTGTTGAAGAAGTTGTTAAATTCAAAGAAGTTGACGAGGTGAGAAAAAATGATATGTTCAAGAAGTTTGCAAGGAATGCTGGTTATTGAGATCGGACGATAATTAAGAGGGGAATGTTTATCTCCAGCCTTGTGAATGGGTACCACCTTCCCTACCTTCCAGTCTGATGGGAGAACAGCGTCTTGTATAGATTGTTCAAATAATTTTGTTAAAATAATTGAGGAGTATTGTTTAGTGTTTTGTAAAAACTTGGAATTAATGTCGTCCACTCCTGCTAAAGATGACAGTTTGAGTTTATCTATGATACGACCGACACCAACGTAATCAAGAAAAAGAGGATCCATGGGCAAGTAATCGGCACTCTCTAGCGAAGGGAAATCGTGCATGTTATCAGTAGAGAATGAATTTGGAAAAGTACTATTTAATAAATTTAAACACTCATCGCTGGCTATACAATCCCCATTTGCGGTTTTTAGTGTGATAGATGACTGCGTCTTTTTGTTTATTGTGTTCCAGAATTGTCTAGGATTGTTGATCAACATTGCGGGTAGGCTATGAGTCATGAATTCTAGTTTGGCATTTTCAATTGCTTTTTTGTACACTTCAGCAGCAGTACGATAACGCAACCAACGGTGCTCGCACGTGGAAAATTTTGCGGCGCGAAATAGACGCTTTTTTTGTTTGATAAGCGTTTTAAGGCTCTGGTGAACCAGGGTGACTGAGAGTTTTCGATAACTCTCCTTAAGGGAATGTACTGATTTGTTAGTTTATTAACTTCGGTTTTGAAAAAGTTCCAGTTTTCTTCTACTGAGCGACTTGAGAAGAGTGATAAATATTCATCGAGGAAAGTTGCAAGGTCAAGATTAATTTTATCAAAGTTAGCTTTGGCGTAATCTCGAATTTGCTTTACATTAGTTGATGGTTTTGGTACTGCTGCTTTTACATTAAAATGCAATATGGAATGATCACTAAGCCCTGGAAGATAGGAGATGGGTGAAACGAGTTCAGGATGAGTAGCGAGAACAAGGTCTAATACGTTCGCCGTCAATGGGGTCACTCTGGTTGGTTGAGTAACTAATTGCGTGAAACAAAAATCTAAACAGAGGCTAACAAGATCATTGCATTCAGATGAGGCAGATGAGGGTGTGCCTGTTGGTGGGTTATTGCCTGTCCACACAATATCAGGATAGTTAAAATCTCTCAACAGAAAAATTGGCGAACTGGGAAAGCGAATGACGACCAGATTTATGGAGTCCTGTAAAGCTTTAATGAAAGATGATGAGCACGAGGGCGGCCTATAGCAAACTCCCATGATCCACTTCATGTGATTAGTACCAAGACATACCCAAACTATTTCTATATCACTAGCTATGTTTAAACAAAAACAATCAATATGACTTGCAATGGCAACTAAAACGCCCCCACCGCACCTATCTTGCCGATCGTTCCTGTAAATATTGTACTTTTTAGGTCCATAAAAAAGTTCGCAATCACGCACCCTCCCAGTGAGCCAAGTTTCCGTTAAAACAACCACATCAGCAGCTGTTGAATCCACAATAGAACACAAGTCGTCTCGTTTTTTAATGAGGCTTCTAATATTTGTAAAAGGTACCGATACATAAGAGACAGGTGAAAGAGACACTCTACCCCTCGCGGCCTGTTATTGCGATGTTGATGGCTGAGATGAGTCATTAGCAGGCAGGGAATTATGTGTGACAGTAACAACCGGCGTAGTAGAGGGACCAGCCTCGTACACATTTTCGGTGGTGAGATCAAAAGCATAGCATTTATTGTTAATGTGAATTCTGTTATGTCGAAGCTTAAAGTGCAACCTTTTTCTTTCGCGAAATCGATTAGTTTTTTTCGTGCGATACGTGTCCCAATTGAGTAGTCTTCGCTTACTGTTAAGCGTTTTGCTTTCAGGGGGGCCCTTGAGAGAAGAACGTTGTCTTTCAACTTGTAGGACCCGAATTTTACGATGACTGGGCGGCATTTGTTCTGACAAAACGTGCCGATTCTATGGGCACGAACAATAGCTTCGTCCGATACTTGTAGATTAAGCGACTGTCGAAATATGTTCAGAATTGTTTGTTCTGTCTGCGCCCATGTTTCTGATATTGTGTCGGCCATCCCGAAAAAAAAAAACAAATTATCATGGCGTGAATGATCTTCAGCATCATCTAGGCGTGTTCGTAGGACTATGTTCTCTTTCTGCACTTCTTCCGCCAAGCTTCGCGCTATGGTTACTTCAATCTGAAGATTAGGGACTGCAGCAGTTTTATTTTCAACCTCGTTCAGTCTCATTTTTATTTCCGTTATGGCCCCCTTGATAGATTCTTGACTTTGTTTAACTTCGTTAAGTGTAGCAATTATACCCGATTGAGCCTGATCCATCCTAAGGGAGCGCTCGTTAACGGCTGTCAGCATTGAGTGCATCTCGTTAAACAGTTTAAGTTGGGCCTCGTTCATCGGTCCGGGATTAGATTCCACGTCTCCGGAAGTTTTTAGTAGAAGGTACACCACATCAACTGAGTCACAAACAGTTTTTTGAAGCACTTGTGAGCACGGAAAGAGCAATAACCATATATCGCTAGTTTTTTTAGCGTATAACGAGGGAGGTGGACCAACCTGTACGAGCAAGATGACAAAATGAGTGGTCCGCATGGTTCGGCTGATCCCGTGCTCACTCAAGGGCTGAAGACGTTCCAAGCTGCCTATATGGGCGTTTGTAGGCGGCGTAGATGACAGTGTCGCTGACGATGCTCGGTTGATGTCGAGGGAACAAGGAGAGATTGCTTGCAGATTATCCCACAGATAGGTGGCAGCCTGCCGATGTCGAGGCGATCCAGCACGATGATCCGAGGAACCGCTCATGAGAACGGCGGCGTCACGGCTGGGCAGGGACGCAGGCACCGGAAACTGGAGGGCCGAAATCTGTACGAGCAAGATGACAAAATGAGTGGTCCGCATGGTTCGGCTGATCCCGTGCTCACTGCACGGGATTAGCCCATGTTCAACACACAAAATGCCCATGTTCAACACAAGTTGAACATGGGCATTTTCTTATAACATACGATAAATTAGCGTGCTGCCGAACGCTGTCACAGCATTGAGGTAATAGGTAGCATATGCATAACGACGGCAGCACCGCCGGTTTTTGTCACACGGTTCTCTTTCTAGCGTTTGATAGCAATCTGGGATTGGTGTGAACATTCTAATGAGACTGCGATGCATATTTCACCGCCACTCTGCTGTACTCCATACATAAAGTGTTTACGTATGGTGACGGCTTCGCTGGAGTTGCCGTGTCCTCATTCGGTCTTTGTCTAAACTTTACCTCTATCCAAACCTGCCCTTGTTTCACCTGTAATTACCTGTATTTACTTATGTCTTAAATACTGTTTGTCGTTTCTTATTTATTTCGCAGCGGTTATGGGTGGGTCCGTGTGTAAACCTGCCATTGTGGAAAAGATAAGAACACGGATGAACGCAAAAGGTTTATACGTATGTAAACACCTTTTTCAACCGTCTCTTCACTAGGACATGCTTTACAGTTTTATTGGATTGCTACCTGATGCCTCGCAATGATGCGACCTTTCAGATCCTGTTCGGTGGCACCGAAACTAGTCCAGTCTTCAGCAGCACGAATCCTGATGAGCCAATGGATCTCTGGATTCGGACCGTTGGGACACCGCTGGACCATGTTGAGGTTGGTAAACAGGTGTCGCTGCCCACTTTTGACAAGGGACACCCCAGGAATAGTCAGTGCCATCCATATTTACTCGAATGTTTTGCTGGAGTTATCCACGTTTCCATAAGTTGTCGCGCTGTAGCATGCCTAAAAGAGGAGTTACTTTAGGTACTAAATTTCGGAAAGGCGTAGAAAAACCACGGTTTCACTTGAAGTTTTTTTCACATGTGTCTCAGGCGTTATGAGCAACAGCACAAGTGTGTAGTGACTCTGCATGTAGCGAAATATTTTTTTTGCAACCATGCTAATTTGATAACCAAGTCATGAAGTTTCTGCTTCACCAAGCTGATCATAAGGAGAGCGATGAAACCTTTACCGGAGAGATTTGTAACCGCCACTTTTTGATTCGATTTTTGTGAGCTGTAATTGTGCACATGCCCATATAATGACATTTTCGCTCATAAACATGATTTCACAGTTTTCATGTAGCTGGCGTTTTTCGACATCGTACTAAGCATATTTCTCTTCTTTGATTATGTTTCCCGGTAAAATAGCGAACCTTCTAATTCCTAATTTTGAAAATATAGGCATGGTGATTTTGTCATTTCGAAATCTTTCTTTTCGTTAATCTAACTGTGATCTTTACAAGTTCCCTTTTGAACGGCTGATAATGCTATACCACAAGGCATGTCCCTGCCTTCATGACTCGCATAATATATTTATGTTTTATTCTAAGTTGTGTGTGTTTTAGTTTACAGGCAGAGATATACATGGATGATTAAAAACAAAAAAGAGGTAAGGTAAACAAAATACAGTCATAGCTTGACGTAGTCTGCTTCTAAGCGAGACTCACACATAAGCAATAAACAAATTGCGTACGTTTCCGAGAAGCTACTCAAACAGCGTATCTTGTTTACGTAATTGGATTACCTGTATCCCGATGGGGTACTGCTTTGTCGGAGCTAAGCGTGTGTGCCTGTTTGCATCTGTGTATATGAGTGTTTTTTTTTTTCGTTTGTCACTGTGTTACGGTGCCTGCAAACTTTGACGTCATATTTTGCATCCTATTCCGCGACGAAGTGCTCAAAAACGCGTCTTTGACGGATTATAACGGGATGAGACGCATGCCCTCCAGATGGAAACATAAAGAACGCGTACGAAACGAGCGCTGAGGAAGAAAAAAAGGTCTCTGCATTATTGGGTGAGGTCGGGGGGAAACAAAAGAAGGGGGTACATCTGGTAAGTGAGCGGTCACACTAGGTGCGTCAAGAACAGACGAACTTGTACCCCGTTTGCTTCCCGTGCCTCGAAAGTGGTTTCGAAAGGGTAAGCAATCGCATTACGGGAACCGATGCGTCATAGTCACAGCTATCCTAATTCAGGCGATAATTTGTTTTAACATATTGGCAGCGAAATTTAAGTTCAGCGCTGTGATGCGTGGTATGTAGCAGTTTGTATCACTCTTTACTGTGTTTCTAGAAGACATGAAACAGTAGTATCGGCAGGTGGGGTTGATGAAGAGCCTAAAATTCCACAATTTAGCGGTGAAAGCGACCTGCTGAATACGTCATGTGATATCAATTTTCCCTCCATATTTAGCTGGAAAAATTAATGGGTGCGTACGTCCATCATGCCAGGTAACGTGACGTTTATACAAACACTATATTAGAAGGGGAAACTTACTCGGTGCGTAGGTCACATGATATCGATTTCCCGCCAAATGTAGCCGAGAAAGCGATTGGTGCAAAGGTGACGTGACGTCTTATCACGTGGTAAAGGTTCTAGCCGGTTTAGTGAGAAAATTATTTGGTGTTTATATCACTCGACTAGGGGTCACGTGGCCTTACTGTTTTTATCCAAGTTCGCGGGAAAACGGTACAAGTGCATAGGTCACTTAGAGTCAAGTCACGCGACATTAATTTTACCTTCAAATTTAGACGGGAAATTGAATTGGTGTGTATGAATCGTGAAGTTAAGTCACGTGACGCGAATTATTCTTCTAAATTTATTGTGGAATCTGAAATTGTGTACAGGGCTCATGACAGGTCACGGAACATCAATTTTCCTGCTGAATGTAGCTGGAAATTAAGCGTCGGAGGAACGGGTTGACGCATATAACTTGGGACTTTTGGGTTGGTGTGGGCTGAAAGCTACATTGCATATATTGCGGTGAACGTTGTAAGATCCGTTAAGTACGACTCGCATATGTGATTGGATGTACTGTTCCCGTGAATTGTTTGCTTTTTGCTTTAAGCTTGCATACTGAAGTTAGCTTGGTGACAGTGAGGTTTCAACATATTCGTTTCAGATACAAGGCTTGTTAATTTTTCTCACGAGGCACGTTCTAGACGAGCGGATAAATGTGCTGCCGGTTTCATAGCGGTCGACAAAGACACACGATCACTGCGGAATACTTCCACATATGGCAAAAAAGTTGATATCTGGAACAGCTAAAGAAACGTTTGATTCCATTTGCAAGGCGTGTTTTTACCGTGCATCCTCGACAGAATAAAACATATTCAGACAGTGTTTTGACGTATATTATTTTTATCGCATCATCGTCTGCTCTGAAAGCTGTGGACTACGCTTTTACATTTTACATTCGTGGCTACGATGCCACAAATTTTGCATTCATGGCTACGATGCCATCCGCAGCTGTAGACCAAACATGTAAAGGCTGTTAAAAAAACAACTAAAGTAAGTTACTTTTTGTCCTCCTTTTTACGTAAATAACCCTATTAAAAAAGGTCCGGCTCCTCGTGGAGAATTACTAATTTCCCAATTTATGAAATATATAAGACATATGTAGGCACATTTTAGATTAGGTTTATCTTTCAATATCAAGACGTACCTGTTTCAAACGCTAAAAGCATCGCTTCTTCTTCCGAAAATCAAGTCTTGTAAGAACTACTTCGCGTGGCGTATGAACAATGCTCGAAACTTCCTATTTGCTTGAGGTTAAAACGTGTACGGAATCAGCGTTTAACGTAATTTTGAGTCGAGTAAAATGTAAAGAATAGCAATAGTCAAAAACCAAATTACTAACAACCGTAATAATGTAGCGACATACTTACAATTTATATTTATTATACTTATTATGGCAGGGAAAATAACCTGAATATTCATTTGGCAACAAAGCCCCGTTAGCCTAACAATTTGCTTCATATTAGCGCACAGAGTCAATTCACTCAAAACTCTTGTCTCACAATGAGCCCAATTTTCTCCCGAAGACATATCCTGCTAGCTTAAAATGGCCTCCTTCTAACGAGGCAATAAATTGGATGAAAACAATGAACATAAAAACACATTTTGCATGGTTGACTATTTGAATTGGCCTATATTGGAGAAGTGCCGTTCTTCATTTGGAGGTTTCGCTATGCTTGAGTTAGGGACTTCAGCCACTTTGTTCGCTTGTTTATATTAATTTATTATGGAGGAGGTTTGTGGAAGTTTTAATGTCTCTTGAATATTTTCAATATTTAAAAACTTCTGGTTTGTGGAAAGAAAAGGCAACCCAAAGGAATAACAGGGCTCCTACGCGAAGGTGCAGTGTTGCTCTCTCCGATTTTTTCTCTTTCCTCGCTACTGCCCGAATACTTGTGAGTTCTGATTTGGAACTTCGAACTTTGAAGACAAAATGCTAAAAAAGAACTTCGTCCTTATTTGTGTTGTTCACAAAGCAACACAAGAACCTCAAACTCAACTAAAAAAAAATATTTAAAAAAATATGACCAGCGACAGAACGCGAGTTTAATTTTATCATCTGGTGTGGGTGGTATGCCTGTGTTTAATGTGAGCGAATTCCTATGAGAAAAAGGCCTTCATTCAAATAACCCGAGTTTTTGTCTCCATCCGGGATCTAAGCGCCACAGGAACTCTACACTGCGGCGCAAACGCCCAGCTCACGAACACTAAAGTCGGTGGCGTTTTAATTCTTCAGGGAAACCTCTTTCCTACTTATTTCCACTTTAGCAGAGCGAGCGCTGGAGAGGATCTCGCCTATTTTCCGATGTTTGCTTTGATAAGGTGCGAATGGGTGAGAGGTGCTTCCCCCGAACTCTCAACCTGTTACTGACTGTTCTTTCCTGGCTACCTGTTTCCTGTAATTTTGAGTTGCATTTATGGCGCAGTCAAGCTTCTTTCAGCGATTAGTCAGCACCACTTGCGAGCCTCCGAGACACCTTCACTTTCGCGTCGCGTTTCGACAGACATTGAGGGAATTTCCGCCGGGTGGCAACAATACGCAGGCAAAGTACCGCTCAGAATGTATAGCTTGTCTGAATAGTCTTTATTTTGTGGCTTCCTCACTCTAGGGACCTTGATGCTCAAGTGTTTTCTGATGAGAAATCCTATAGTTAGATTTTGAACGAATACTGTGATTTAAGTTTACTTTAGACTCTTTTTCGGAGTAGCTTCTACTCCGAAAAAGAGTTTAAAGTAAACTACAACTTACGAAAATAGGATAGTGATTAAAATTAATTAAATTATAAGATGCTGCCGTTGCTTCAATAGAGTAGTTTATGTACGGAAAACTCCTGCGCAGTAAGTCCTTCAAAATAAAATTCACTAAACAGATGACGCCTTCTATCGATGCAGGTGAAGGTTGTGGACGCCGAAGGCAGGATTGTTCCTGTGAACTCGGGGGGAGAGCTGTGCACCCGAGGTCCCCACGTCTTCAAGGGCTATCTTAACGATGAGGCCATGACAAATGAAGCCATTCGAGACACCTGGTACCACACGGGGTAAGGAAGGCAGCAACGTCAATTTCAGTGTCCGCAGCTGTGACGAACGCTTCCACACTGCAATAGAAGAAAATACACATAGTTAGCATGGTGTAGCTTTTTTTATGCTTTATGCTGAAAAATAATGCGCGAATCAAGAGAGCCAGGTAACGTACTGAATATAAGACATATCTTTGTTCTCGAAGAAGATTGGCGAATGCACTGACGGACGCGGGAAATCTCTGCAACATTTCGGTTTAGCAACATCAATTTTTTATATCTAAGATGTGGCCAAATTAATCAAAAGTAAAGAAATCGTAATAATCCTCAGAAAATGAACGGTTCAGTAAAGCTACATATATCGTAAGCGATTGTGTATTATGATTGTGGAATTTTACATTTTGCCGCAGTCGACAGGATAGCATTATGTGCATTACCCTCACGGCACGAGGCAAAGTTCAAGTTGTGCAGATCTTCTCGTGTGGCAAGCCGAAAGAAGAAGAGGCGTTCCCGCTACTGGGTCGGGTCATTGCTCCAGACTTCAATCAACACGTTTGTGAAAATTCAGGAATGTATATTAATGCTATCTTACGGAATAAGACGTTAAAGGTCAACGTAAGGGTCGCAGATTCCGACGCCTCGATTAGGGACCCTATAGAGGCGGGCCGAAACCTTCATTGAGGATATCGTTTAAACCCACCCAAGAAATTATCCTAGTCAGTTCACAATACAATTGTCAAGCCAGTACGCAAGGTGACTTCCCAGTCGGTGTTTAAAGCGAGTTATCAAGCGCTCCCTAAGCCGGCTTTACGGCAGGTCCTCAAGGCAAAGTTCACGCCGACTTCACTCTTTGAAATCTTCAGAGTGCACCAAAGGAAAACTTCTCAAGCAGTCCCGACAGCGGTTTCCCCACTGGTCCTCAGGCAACTTCCAAGACGGCTCTGCTCTTAAAAGAACTCAGAGCGCAGGTGGTGCCAGCCCCGTAGACCCTAACTACCTGGTGTACCAGATCCTACATGCGCAAGAACAACTCATAACACACAAAAAAAAGATTCTTCAGGCTTTTGTGGGACTTTCAAGAAGCCAGCAATATTCACGCTTTTGAATTGGGAAGCCTGAACTATTTTATGGCCAGTCAACGAACTCCGACGCGTGGCTGTCTTTCTGTGAGTATGCCTGCCAGATAAGCGGCTGGCACTCTAATGACGACCGAGTTAAAATACATGCGACGTTTTCTCACTTAGATGGCGATAAAGTGGTGTGAACTGTACTTAACTGACCATCTCAATGACTCTTGGGAGAAGTGCAAAAAAGGGTTTTCCAACTGTGTTTTTAGAAAATACCGTGGACAAGTGGGATATGCGATATTCTGCAGATGCCAGATAGGAAAGGTCATGTAATACTTCTATGAAAATAATGCTGTTCTAGCTAGCAGACTACTCCCTACCAAATTCATCTGTAGCACCTCTAGTCATTCACAGACTTCCCAATGACCTACAAAAACAGGTCCACGTGAAAGCGCCCAAGACTGCTAAATATCATGTGTATTACTTTTAACATCTGCGCTTAGATGTACGGCCCCGGGTATTACAGAAGCCTGTAGAAGGAACAGGCCAATCCCAGAGATAGGCAAACTTTTGCCAAGTCTCCCCAAAAGCAATCTCCGACAAACTTAGTAAAGTTTGAAGAGGGTGGATCACCTGATGCACATGCACCCGAAAAAAAAAAAGAACGCATAGACGAGGGCGTACGGTCCCGCCCAGTGATAACCAAAGGGACTGCCTGCTTGTCACAGTCATCACTTTTGCACATAGATGTAAATGGAATAAATAGTCTTAAAGGCTCTTGTCGACAGCGGCGAGTCTTTGAGAATAGTCAGCCAAGAGGCCGTTTAGTATTAAAAGCCTTTTGAGGATCGTACAATCAATTTATTTATTCAGATACCTACAGCGCCATGGGGCATTACAGTAGGGGGGGGGGGGGGAGAAGTTGCAAATGAGGAACACAAATAGTTATACAAAAGTTAAAAGAGCAATATTCACAAGCCATAAATCTTTCAGTATCACAACAAAGTGCAGGCTACATAAAAAAATAAAAATGCGGTCTACTAAACACTACGAACGCTACTCAACAACTAACTAGACACTACGAGGTTAGTGTTGAATAAAACATATCGTTAGGAACAATGTTGACCACCGAGGCTGGCAAATCGTTCCAATCCCGTATTGTTTTAGGAAAAACAGAGTTCATATAGACGTCACTTTTACAGCGGAATTCCCTGACCTTATACACATGATCCTTTCGTTGCGATATGTAATCTGGCGGGTGAAGGTAGGCATTTCTATCTATCCCAGTTCTACAGTGAAATATGTTATTAAAAAATTTCAGTCGAAGGTTCTTCCTTCTAAAGCTTAACTCCTTCCATCCTAGGCTCTGTTTCGCACGAGTCATACTAAGTCGCCTGTCGTAATTGTTTAAAACAAAACGGGCAGCCCGGTTTTGTACTTTTTCAAGTTTGATTATCTGGACAGCAGTGTGAGGATCCCATATAGTGCAGGCATATTCTAAAATTCAGCGGATATGCGAAAAATAAAGTCTTTCTTTCAAGGAACGTGGTACAGGCTTAAAATTACGAGCGAGAAAGCCAAGCATTCTCGAGGCTTTAGAGACAGTATAGTCAATGTGCTTATTCCAACTTAGGGTCGAGGTTAGGAATACACAAAGATATTTGTATTCGTAGGCAACAGTGAGTGGCTCGTCATTAATGGTATAAGTACTGAGGGACGAACACGCCGTCTCGTAAATGGGATGTGGACAGTTTTCTTAAAATTAATATTCATTTCCCACAGTTTCCACCAATCGGTAATTGCATTTATGTCTGCCTGTAGAATGTCGACGTCATCACTAGCTCGTATTTTTCGATAAACAACACAATCGTCTGCAAAGAGACGCATTGGTGATGACACAACACCCACGATATCATTCAAGTACAGCATAAACAACAGCGGCCCAAGGACGGACCCTTGCGGGACTCCTGATGTCACGTCAGCAAATTCCGACTGGCAACCATTTAGCACAACATATTGTTTACGGAGAGACAAATATTCGCGTATTCAATATACCACTTTCTTATCAATTTTATAACCGTGAATTTTCGCAATTAACAAGTCATGGGAGACAACATCAAACGCCTTGCTGAAATCAAGAAAAATGCAGTCAACGCTATCACGGCCATCAAGAGCACCTGCCAATTTATGTACAAACTCTGTTAGCTGTGTCACACACGAGTAGCCTTGATGAAAGCCGTGCTGGGAGGAATGTAGTATTCCCGAGGCATTTACATGATGGATTATGCCTGTATATAAAACGTGCTCAATTACCTTACAAGCGATGCTAGTTAGTGAAATCGGACGGTAATTTGTGACCACGTTCCTTGGGCCACCCTTGTGTATCGGGACCACCCGACCAAGCTTCTAATCTGACGGCAATGATGATGTATCTAAAGATTTTTCAAAAAGAACATAAAAATACAGGCAGACTACACCAGAGCATGACCTAAGAATACAAGGAGAAATGTTGTCGGGGCCTGTTGCCTTGCTTACATCAAGTTCATATAAAAGCTTTCTAATCCCTTCCACTTGGAGTGTGATCGGAGGCATCTCATTAGTCACAAAGGGCGCATCGAGAGAAACATCCCGCTGTGCAGGTGGGTTAAACACGGAATAAGAAAATGGATTCAAAAGCTGGGCCTTATCGGTATCACTTTGTACAACACTGTCATCGTGATTAAGCGGCGGAACGGAGATACCACTTTTGGCATTGCTGCGCACGTATCTCCAGAACTCCTTTAGATTATTCTTCACCCTCTCTTCAAATGCCTGGAAATATTGTTGTTTGGCTGTATGAATGCTGGTTTTTACGTGTGAAGTTAGTTCGCTCAGCTTGGCAAGATGGGCTGCAAGTTGAGTGCTACGGTACTTGAGGAACGCCCTTCGCTTCTTTTGAATAAGGCTACGGAGCTGGCGAGATACCCAAGGTTTGTCACGTGCACGCTTCGAAGTAAGCATAGCAGAAGGAACAAAGCAGTTCGTTAATTCAGTTATTTTGTTCTTAAAACACGCCAGAGATCCTCGATACTCAGTTCCTCAGCCAACGTTTCAAAGGTTGGAAAAAACGAATCAAGTACAGCTGACATGCTATCATAATCTGCTTTGTTGTATAAAAACACCTTCCGCGGTTTTGACCGACCGACATTGGTATTTGCAAGGTTAACATCTGCCACAACTACTTTATGATCGCTGATGCCAGTGATGACTTGCGTATTTGAGATAATGTCTGGCGTATTGGATAAAAGTAAATCTAGAATGTGGCCTGTTTTATCGTCTCGCGTTGGCTCAAGAACGTGCTGTTCAAGTGAACACAGGTCCATAAGAGTGAAAAACTCGTTGTATAATTCTCCTCCTGCACCAGTCCTGTGATTATTCGCCTTCCAGTTAATTGCAGGTAGATTAAAGTCACCTCCAATTATAATTTTAGCGCATCTAATAGTAGAAACAATTTCAGACAGCGAACTTAAAACGCTCGGCTGTGTACCTGGTGGCCTGTAAAAGGCACCAACGGCCAGCCGTTCACCATTACCCAAGGAAAGTTCGCACCAAACGTTTTCAACGTTTTCAGTTTCAATCGGCATTTTTTGGAAACAATACTTTCATGAACAAGAATAAAAACACCCCCTCCGTGGGAATTTCTATCTTTTCTATAACACAAGTAATTGTCAGGGAAAACCTCTCGATCGAGAACGTTTTCGTCCAGCCACGACTCCGTCCCGATTACAACCTGTGACTGAGTCATGTTTACAAGCTGCCGTAGCTCATCTACTTTATTTTTCACACTTCTACAGTTGACAAGGGTTATGTTTATTGGACATTATTTGCGGTTATTAGGTAGTCAATGCTGAATCACCAGCTTTGCCTCATCATCCCAAGTGAATTTGACCCCGTCCAGGAGCAAGCAGTCATGTTTTAGCAGAACTTTGCTATCCGGTCGACGGTGAGCCTTCGCGTATTCCCATAATTGCTTTCGTACAACACGAACAGATTCGGAGAGGTCTTCTGAGATGCTTAAATTTGTACCTTTTAGTTTGCGAAAATTAAACATGATTCTTTCCTTATCTTTCAGAAAACGAAAACTTGCAAAGATTGGTCGGTTACGATCAGTAGACTGCTTGCCTAGCCGGTATGCCGTTTCGATAAGAATATCATCTACGCCTAAACGAGTGTGGCACAGGTTCGTAACAAGTTATTCACAAGCAGCGGCGGTTTCTTTCGCATTTGATTCAGGGAATCCATAAAAAATCAGATTACTGCGGCGGCTACGATTTTCGAGAGTTTCTACCCGGGATGACAGAGCTTGTATCTGCGTAAGTTGTGCGTCACATTTTTCTTTATACCCTGGAAGAACAGTCTGTATATTGTCAAGTTTATCAATTTTCGCTTCCACTGATCCTATACGGTTGCACACGTCATTCAGTCTGGAATCGGCCGATGCCTGGTTTGCTGCGATTTGATTTAATTTGGCCATTAGACGCTGTTGCCCGTCCAGCAGTTCCTCTAGCTGCACCTGAGGGCCAGGGTTCAATTCAATATCGCCGCAAAGAAGTAAAAGCAAAAAGTAAAACGCGTAATTTCTGAGTAACAGAAAACGCCGCCTGACACAGTTGGTCGTCGTTCGACAAGCACTCATTGATGCATGCAGCTCATGGGGTGGAACCGGCAAGACATAGACATAAAAACGTGCAGGACAGAAACCAACCTGCGTCAGCAGAAAAGTGCTTGTCAATCGCGGCACCAACATGACGCCGGTTTCACGCCCCAGCGCCGAAATGGTGCCTGCTGACTTATGTAGACGGTAGTCCCCAAGAGCAGCACTCGGAGCACTCCATTGTTCGTAGCGGACGATGTCGTTTTCGCCAAAACCGAATGCTGGGCACACTTCATTCTCGTAGTTGTTGTCGTCGTAGAATTCGTCCGAGGACGACACGTGGTTGCAGGCCCAGTCCGGCGCAGCGACGCAAAAAGCCTGCGTCAGCAGAAAAGCGCTTGTCAATCGCGGCACCAACATGACGCCGGTTCCACGCCCCCCATCAACATAGCAAAGCTACGTTGATAAAAAAGATTATACAAGACATTGATTCAATTCAACATTATATATGAGTGCCAACAAATACATAACGAAGCTCTAGTGGTTAATGGACTGAAGTATGATTTACCACTTTCCCAGCAGATACGAAGAGAATGCATATCAACATATATAGGCATGATATCATTAAGGTACCTTATGCAAACAGTGCCGGTGCGGTAGATGATATACTCACCTACCGCACCGGTAGATGATATACATATCAACTTCCCAGAGGTAATATATGTTGGCAAATGCCCACCCGCCACTACTTTATTGAAGTAACCTTCGTGCTGGCGAGCGACAATTCAATGGGTTGGAGGAAACCATGCATCATGATATTATAAAGGAACGGCGGCTGAAGAAAGAGTTTCAAGACATGTTGGATGCAGGCACAATTCTACCCTAAGTCTCCTCTTTGGCTTCGCCAATAACCACGGTACCAAAGTAAGACGGATCAGAACGGCTATTGACAGATTATCGCGTGATCAATTATAAAACATAACTTCTCTCGTTCCTGATGCCGAGAATCGACAATATTATCGATGAGACAGGCGGATGTACAGTATTTTTTTAGTATTGACCTGTGCAAAGGAATCTTACAAGTTCCTTAAGGGGATGAGTGTTAGACATTTACTGCATTCTTAAGACTATTTGATGTATATGAGCGCATCAAATGATTCCCCATCGGCTGGTAAATTTCATTATAATGGTTCCAAAAGATGATGAATGGAGTACCTAATCGGTTTGGGGGAAAGTTAAGTAACGTCTATATGGTCACAAATGACAATTGATGTGGCGACGGAGACTGAATGAAACTAAACGTTCAACGGGGCGAACTTTTGCTCAAAACAATATAGAAAAGACTAGCGCCGCACGCGTCAATGGCGACGAAAGAGCAAGATCGAACGCTGGGCAAGACCGATCCTGCTCGCCACGCAAAGGGTTTTTTGTACATGCGTGGGCTTCTTGAACAATCGCGGCAGAAGATTCGGCGTGTCAAACATTCTGACCTCAAAGAAGCAACAGAGTTATCTAATTTATCAGAACGCAACAATTATAAAAAACAGACGCCTCCGCTTCTGGGCATCGAACCAGGGCTTTTTGCGAGTGAGCCACATGCGAAAACCATGCGGCTACGACTGCGCTGCCAACTTGGCCAGGTGCGCACGGAGCACTACTCCCTCTCCCCCCCCCCCCCCCCCCCTTCCTTAAAAAGTGCATCGGCGCGATGCAGCACAAAACAAAACAAAGCAAATAAAAGAACGGTTTGGTACGCTAAAGTACGCAGTCCTATCGAGCGTAGAGTCGCTTGAGTCGAAAGATGTGAACCACCTCGGGTCGCGGTCAGCTTTGCGGTGATGAGTGCGTTCCGTAGAGCACCACTTCGTACTTAAGGTCGCCGAGGCGTCGAAAGACCTTGTATAGTTTAAAGTAGCACTTCAAATAGCGTCTCGCTCACACCGGGACGTCATATCGGTGTCCACACTTACAGCCTTCTTCCGAGTTGGAAGTAAACGTCCGGACGACAAATTTTGTAGCGGCCAGCGTCAATACGTTGCTCGTCTTGAATCCGGACTCGGGCGAGCTGTCGGACTTCTTCTGCACATTGCGCGACCACCTGGGCTTCATCACTTCCGTCGCCATTTGGCTCGTGAGGTAGCATGGCGTTAAAGGGGCTGTGCAACAATATCAGGGCTTTGCTTAAATTATTTTGGAAGTTGATGCCTGACACTTCTGAAGTGAACTACAGAAAACAGATTTTGCCTGGATACCCTAGTTTTTATTTTAAAAATGAAAAAGATCCAGGTTTTTGCCGCCTCTCAACTCGTACGTCATCTTCCGGGTCACGTGCGCAGTGACGTTGATGGGGTAGGCGCGGGGTTCCGGAAAAGTTCTTTCTTTAGATCCATCAGTGAGCAGAGAGAACTCATCAGCTCGCGACCGCGTGACCACGTGCTGGCGGGCGGCGCGCAAACAATATATGGTGAAAGAAGGAAAGTCTCATTCGGGTCCGGCCATACTCGTCCGGCCCTGTCCCCCTCCCCCTTTTGCTTCTGGTGGCTGTTCGCGGTAGCAGAGAGCTGACGGTTTCGTGAACCTACGATAGATGGCGCCACTAAAACTCCGTATAGTAAAAGTTTTCTCGATGATACCAGGTTTTCGACGCATTTATATATATGTTGGAACGTCAAGATTTATAAAAAAGTTACCTTTTATCGAGCAGGTATTCGCACAATTTGCTATCTTTCAACAATATTCGCTATTGACGTCACGCCGCGTGTTTCTCATGGCCGCTGCAGGTTGGGGAATATTCTAAGTTTTGCCTCGCTATTATGCGGCAGAATCGCAACATTTCGATGAAAGGAGGTGTGCTTTCTGTCATTTGTGACAAGGTGAACATTATCAAAAGCAGAAGATGCTAATTCTTTCAACGTTAAAATCGTTGTACACCTCCTTTAAGCATAGTGGTCACCTTGCGACCATGCACCAGCTGGACTGTTGTAGCACGAGTGGTTTCTTGAACCGCTGTGTTGAAGGCGAACGTGACATACGGCAGGACCTCGTCCGTCGCCTTGTGTTCCACGTCGGCGCACATCGACATGACGTCGGCGATGGTCTTGTTTAGGCGTTGCGTCAGCAGATTAGTCTGAGGATGGTAAGCTGTGGTTTGCCGGCTGTTGGTATCGCTAAGACGGAGGATCTCTTGCCTCAGCTGTGCCATGTACGATGACCCGCGATTTGTAATCAGAACTTCGGTAGTGCCATGCCTGAGGACTGTGGAGTTGACGAAAAACTTGGCGGATTCCACAGCAATCTCTGAAGGATGCGCTCTTGCTTCGGCGTACCGCGTGAAATAGTCTATGGTGACGATCATACAGCCGTTTCCCGACGTTGACAGTGGGAAAGGGCCAAGTAAATCCATTCGATTTGCTGAAACGGCGTGGATGAAGGAGCAATCAGATCCAGTAGTCCTGATGGCTTCGTTAGTGGTTTCTTGTGTCGGTGACACTCATTGCATGATCAAATGTAGAGGTGAACAGTCTTCGGTAACCTCGGCCAGTAGTACTTTTCCTAAATCCCAGCGAGCGTCTTGCTGTAGCCAAGGTGCCCAGCCGTCGTGTCGTCATGGCAGGATTGGAAGATTTCTGCCCGAAGACTGTAGGTATTACCAGTAGCCATTCTGGGTTGCTGGGCCCGAAGTTATTTTAAAAGAGAACACCCCGTCGAAGGGCAAAGCTTGTCAAGTCTTGGGAGAAAATGCGGGGACGACACTTCCTTGACATTGCGGGTGATCAATTGTGGCACGGAGTTCGCAGTCGTCCCGTTTAAGTCCTGCCATTACGGCTACCTTGACTGCGCCAAGAATACCTTCGTCGTCGTCATCGGTTCTGGCCGGTGGTGACTCGACGGGAGCGCTCAACAAAATGTCGGCGTCAGTGTGTTTGCAACCAGATTTTTACGTAATGGTCATATCGAATTATTGAAGTCGGAGACTCCAGTGAACGAGGCATCCAGAGGGATTCTTTACGATCGCGAGCAAGAGCAGCGAGTGGTGATCTGTGACTACGCGGAATAGAATATCATAAAAGTTCGGCCGAAACTGGATTATCGCCCAGACGACAGCAAGGCACACTTCTTTTGTCGTTTAGTAGTTGAACTCCGCCTTAGGCAGCATCCGACTTGCGTAGGCAATCATTCGCTCTGTAAGCTCCTGCCGCTAAACCAGTACCCCGCCAAGTCCCGTATTACTTTTGTCGGTGTGGACTTCCGTTTCTTCGAACTGGTCAAAATGGCCGAGGATCGGTGGTGTCTGGAGTCTCCACTTGAGAACGCCGAATTCCCGCTTTCGTATTTCTTTCCATTGAAACTTCACTGCGTCCTTTGTTAGATGCGTGACTGACGCAATAAGCTTGGGGAAATCTTGAACGAAGCGCCTATAAATGGCAAAGAGACCCGGAATCTTCTAACGGCCTTCATGTCCAACGGTGGCGAGGATGCGGATGCGGTCCGCGGCTTCTCGGAGTCTGGGCGAACACCTTCGTTGTTCACGACGTTGTCTAAAGCTTCAGTTCGTTCATAGGCGAAACCACATTGCGCGGGCTTGTGGGCGAGTCCAGCAATCTTGATTGCTTGTAGTTCAGCTCGAAGGCGTTGCAGGTGCTCGTCGAAATCTCGTAAAAACACAGCGACGTCGTCTAGGTAGAAAAGGCAGCTGTGCTATTTCAGACCTTCTAACACGGTGTCTGTTCGTGGCACGCTGAAAGATTCCGGGCGCCGTACAAAGTCCAAAATACATTAATTATAAACTCGTACAATCTGTCGGGCGTGAAGAAAACTATTTTTTTACGGTCTCCGCTCATCGACTTTTATTTTCCAATACCCTATATTCAGGTCCATTGACGAAAAATATCGGGTGTGGCACAGCCGGTCCAGGGTGTCGTTCACAGGGGGCAGCGAGTAGACGTCCTTTTCCGTCAGGGCGTTTAGTCGACAAACGTCTACGCAGAACCTTAGAGTCCCATCCTCCTTCTTTACCAGGACGACTGGAGACGCCCATAGACTAATTGAATGCTGGATGTCGTTATTAAGCATTTCTTGTTCTTCGATTAACTATCTTTATTTTACAAATACTCGGTACGGTGACTGGTGCACAGGGATCACGTTATCGTCGGTAGCAGTGCGATCCTTCGTTACCGTCGTTTGTTGCACCCTTTAGGAGGTGGCAAATCATTCGGCGAACTCGCCGAGGAGGTCAAGCAGGCGTCGCCGTTTTCTAGCAGGAAGCTTCGTATTGATGTCCAGTTTGGTTGTGGCGTTCTCTGGGGCTGCGATGAAAACAATTATTCCAAGAGTGCAGAGATGGCGGCTGAGTCCTGAAGTTAATTCATGTAGCCCACGGCTGTCCCTTTAATAAGGTGTCGTGGCTCTTGTCGTAAGTTTGTAACGAGTACCATAGTGCGTCCATCCTGCAGCTTTGTTGCGCCCCTTGCGACTCCGAGTTCTCTTCTTAGAATCAACTGGGCGCTGCCCTCGAGCAGAACGTCGACGCCGGAAGCTTCAATGGTCCTGACAGGTACAAAAACCCTTGACCGCGGCGGCAGGTTTACATGGTGGTCAACGCACAAGGACCATGGATGACGTCGTTCTGTTTCCTCTGGTGATGGGACCGGTTTTTGTAAAGTCAACCTGTAAACTCCTCGGGTGCTGCTAGGCTGACAGAAGCCTCCAATTATATTCCCCGGTAAACTTCCTCTCGGACAACTTAGGCTATTGACAGCGAAGCCGGCTGGTTGGCAGCGGGCAGCAGCTTTCTGAATTCTCCCGACGGTGTCGCCAACGATATCGCGAATGCCTGGGATGTTCGAGCCAAGGTTGCAGCTATACGGCACAAGGGTACCAAGGACGGTTAGTTGGTGGTAGTCACACGCTCGGGCCTGCAGAGCGCACTCGATGTTTGTCGCGTCGGTGACAAAATCTTCGACTGTTGTCAAAGGGCTGCGGACAAGACCTCCGAAGATGTTGTCTCTTACGCCCTGCATGACGATTCGTAGCTTCTTCTCTTTTGTAGTCTGATGGCTAACGCGGGTGCTGAAGCGCAGAACGTCCTCCACGAAGCCGGTGGCAATTGATGATGAGACGAAAGGAGAAGCAAACTAGACGTTTGATAGGTAAACTAGTGCCCAAAACAAACAAAAAAAACAAAAAAAGAAGACTAACATCGCAGGCGTCAATGGCGGTGAAACAGCAGGACCGAACGCTGGGCGCAACTGACGTCGGCTCGCCACGCGAAGCTCCATTTGCACACGCATGGGCTTCAGCAGCAATCGGCGTAGAAGTTTCGGCGTGTAGAATATTCTGACATCGAACAAGCAACAGTGTTAGCGAATTTATCGAAACACGACAATTAGTAAAAAAAAAAAAAAAAAACAACTAGAAGGTGCCTCGCTACTAAACATCGAATCTCAGCTCTTTTGCGTGGGAGCCAACCAACCACGATAACCGTTCGGTCGTGGGCGCGCTGCCCACTTTGCCGTCTGCGCGTGCGGCAATATTGACGTTATAATTGTATATACAAAGATCCCCGAAGATCACGGTGACCATGTGACATGCGTGTTTAAGATTTTGGAAGAGGCCTGTGTAAAGAACAGAATACAAAATATTGATTTTTTTGAAGGAAAGGTGGTGTTTCTTGGACGGAAAGTTTATGGATAGTTTAAAGCAACAAAGCAAGAACCTGCCGCTCAGATTTACCCTCTCCAACAACCGTTTGACATCCATTCGCTTACTGTGTTGCTTGGTGTAGTCGGACATTTTAAAACTTTTATTCAAAATTTTGCAAAAAAAAACAACAAAAAACAGGGTGCTCTACGCAATTAGCTTATCAAGGTGTGCCCTCTGAACCGTCCACTGAGAGTGAATAAATATACCTGTGTCTAGAACACGCGATTTAGTCTTCATCCGGTGCCAATTTTTCCTCACGTCGATGTTTCGTTTCAACTGAACACGAATATATCACAATACGACACCGGTGTTGTCCTTTACCAACGTAATTCGACGAAGCCAACACCTGAGCAACTCTCTTTAATGCTATATGACTTGCATACCTTTTTGAAGTTTGAAGTGAATTACAGAACGACGGAAAAGGAAGGCCTTGCTGTACACGTGGCAGTGCGATACTTTTGTTTGTACCTCGATGGCCACAAGTTTAACCTTTTCACAGATCCCCAAGTGTTACCATACCCCATCAACATGAATGAACCCCCGCTCCCAAAAAATACACCGAGTTAAAATAACTAATTCAAAATATTTTGTTTGAGGTATTTCATCGCCTAGGGTTTGGCCTTACAGACGCAGACGTATTGTCGCGTCTATCTATTTCCAAGATACGGCAAGAGACGCAAGAACTCTTCTACATGCAACTGTGAAAAGGCACTGAAGATTGAACCTTCAGCAATGGAAAGTTTGAAGTCACAGTAATAGCAATTAATTCATTCCTCAGGCTTGGTTCTGATAGGATCGGTTCAGGCGGCCATGATGATTTCTTTCGGACATATGTAAGCTGGCCCATGGAGACTTTTGGCGTGGGATGAAAAAATACATCTATCAACCAGCGATTCTATGGAATGACTTTGGCGGTACACTCTGATATACTATTTGAAGTATTTTATCTCGATTTCGCTGCACTAAAGAAGAAAGGTGAGCGAGTGGCTAGAACCCAAGCATTCTTGATAGCCTTCGACGAGTGCACGCGCATTGCCGCCTCAAGAGCATGAAAAAGTGCAAACAGCTTCATTGCCAAGCTAGATCGGGACACGTTTTTAAACAAGGTTATCTTGACCAACAATGGGCCTGCCTTCCAGAGCAAGGCTCCAACAATGTGCGAGATCAAAATAAATAAGGCTTCGCTTCGCCACACCCTATTGCCCGGAAGCAAACGGCCAGCAGAAAGATTAACATGAGATGTTAAACAGTGGTTTTCTATGTATCTTAACTTTTGCGGCGGATGAAGTGTGCCAATGAGTCCGCGGTTGCAAATCATAACAGCTCACATACGACTACCCTGTAGTCCCAAATTCGCTGCCTTGAAGCAACTACCTTACTTGCCCGTGGATCTAAAATATGGCATCAAACACGATTTATTGCAGGCGGAAGAAAAGAAGAGCCCTCAACAAGAGATCTGTGAATATAAAGTTTGACAAACGATTTGGTTCTACATCGAAGAATAAAATTTGCGGTTTTGCCATTGTTCGGAAAGGCATTCATGAACCAAACAAAAAGTTTTTTGTTCTTTACGGAGTCACGAAAACAGCTACCACGCAAGGCATACTGAACACCATTTGGTGCACTACTGCAAAGAGAGTCACTGAATGCGACGCCATCGAAAATGCCTTTCCGTATCATTCAAAGTGGTATGATACCACGGACACGAGCATCACGGAATGTGACATCGGCGGAAATGTATTCTCCTAACAATCTAAAACGGATCATTTTCAAAATGCTAGAATAATATGTCAATTAGTTAACTGTAGTGCTAACGAACTTTTCTGAAGAGGACGAAGTAGGAGGGGGACGAAGAGTAAGAGGAAAACGGAGGGAGGGAATTATATGAACGGTTTAGTAAAGACTCATATATCGTAACTGATTCTGCATTTTGTATTATGGAACGTTACAAGGTTCAGTAATTTCTTTAAATATTTTATTATACAATTCTGGATGTAATATTTTTAATTAGAATATATTAAACACAGCTTTCGCGATTATATTTTGGAACACGCAAAGGTGCCAATATCGGAATGAAATGCTTTTGTGCACCATTGCGTCCTCATTCAATGGAACGTTTTCATTAAGAATTCGAAAGGAACGTACATACACGACGTATCCGTGTAACTGTGAAATCTAACCTGAATACTTTGTGTTACATACAGTCCGCTAGGTTGCTTAATAACTGGTGTCTAAGAATAGCTTCGTTTTTATGTCTTTCTAGCAACCTCAGTTATGTTTTAAATAAGCTGGTGATGATTGTACAAAATCTTATTTTTTCAATTGCCTTTCTATAGATTAAGGCAAGGACTTACAATTGATTTGTTTGCAGCAGCTGGTTGTCACTTACATGCCGATGCATAACTCCAACTTTTCTACTGGCTCCCCTGTAGCCAAATGCCCTGGCACAACTGTGTGGCCGCCTCTTCATATCATGCTTCAACCACATTTCTGAAGTGCCTCAAACCCACGCCTGGCGGTCTGCTTCCAGAGTAATAATCACCGAAAAATGGCGTTTACGGAGTTTTTAAGGCAAAAGTCGTACTTGTTCCATTGAGCAAAAAAGCTTTGTATAAGCGAATAGAAATACGATTGTTACACGCCCGCTCAATGAACGACCCTTCTTGTCCCATTTTTCATTCCGTCGTCCGTAAGGTGGTATTAGAAGCCGCCCCAGACAACTAGGACGATCTCACTTAATACACTAAGTGAAAAACAAGCGCCTTCGTGGTTGTGCCCGAAATATGGCCATAAAAATACGCCATCAAGCGCCATCAACGTGATGTCATCAAGAGTCATCATACGTCTTCAGCGTGATGTCACCATTGGAGTGCCGTGTACAGAAAGGTGCGCTTTGGACTTCATCTGGTGGTCGTTGTTCAGGGGAATCGGCAGCCGAGTGGGGCTAGCGCACACCTGCTGGGAGCACGGGGAGCGAGAGCTCGCGCTGCAGAACCCAAGGATCCTTGGTGTAACCCCCACCCCTGCTTGTTTTGACCTGTATGAGCCTTGTATCGGCGTGCGATCGTGTATCACTACTGCCTGATGCACCTTAAAGAACCCAGGCTAGCATTGTACTGCACTGTCTAAATTTCTTATCTACACCGACGACATAAGTCGCCCTTTGAGGCAGACTAAGTTCTCGGCTGCATAAGCATACCTCTCCCCCTCGCATTTTTTTGTAATTGTTTTGTGCTTCGTGAGATTGGCTGTGAAGCGACCGTGTCCACATCTACGGCTACGACATCGACAGCAGCGTCTACATCTACTGCGCCTTCTGCAGTCAAGCATGGCCGCCCGCGCAAACACGCCACAGCCTCCTTAATTGTCCTTTTGCTGTCGTTCTCGACGTCGCCCTAGATTTCGTCCTTTAGGCGTCATTCTCGACGTGCTCCTAGACGTCTTCTTTAAGGTCGAAATATAGGTTGAGTTAGGAATCGTCCTAGACGTCGTTCTCGACGTCGTCCTAGACCTCGTCCCCGAGGTCGTCCTTGACGTTGTCCTAGACGTCATGCCAGAGGTCGTCTTAGACGCCGCATTTCGCGTCGATCTCTAGGAAGTCGTACTCCACGTCGTACTATACGTAGTCCTACATTTTATTACGTGCAGAAACATTACTCTAAAACATTTCTCCCGCGGGATTATAATGAGTTTGACCTCCTACACGTAAGCAGTCTTAAGTGTACGCGTGTAATTTCATATGACGGCCACCATGCCATAACCACTAGGAGTTCGGCCGCGCTATACCCAAGTGCGACCTAAATCTGACTGCTTGTACGACGTTCCAAAAAGACGTCGTTACCCGATCAGACACCGGGTGTCACGGCCTCACGTGAATACACACGACGTAGTGATTTAGCGGAACCTCATGGGGTTGGGCTCTCGTTTTGGCGCGTAGTAGAACCAGTGGGAAGTTTAGTCGGGCCTAAGTATGGGCGGACCGCTCTCCCAGTGGTTATCATCTGTTAGGTGGAATTAAAAAATACCCGCGTGCACGCCATTTTGGGGCTATTCCAAAGATAGATGCAGCTGTCCAGGTGTGTGTTTGAGACACTTAAAAAAAGTGGTTCCAGCAGCACATAAAGAGACTTTGAATTAGATTGTTCAAGAGCATTCGGCTCTTGGGGTGTTCTGTCGAGAATATGGACAAATGTGCCAACTTCGGAGAGGCCTGTTTTTGTTTTAAACAAAATATTTGTAAATCAAGAAGGTACCTCCCTTCATATCCTTCATGAAATTTAAAATATTTTGCACACCGAATGATTCTGCTTTTGAATTTTAGAATACTACTCTTTCTCATTGCTATAATATTCATCAATATTTTTTTATATTTCTCAAGGTTTCGATCTTGTTGTTACTCTAGAAACGCTTCCTCGAAAACATATTTGAAATTCAACTCATAAATGATACCGGGTTCTACAGTCTACTATCTTGTGTATTCCTGCACAGCTGTTCGCTACATGGAAAGTTTTTTTTGTAACTTTTTTTTTTGAAGCAGAGTTATACCACGTTAATAAGATGGTAATATATTTATGTGAAACACTTCACTGGGGCAGACAAAACCGAAGATTAAAGATCATAGCACCTCTTCTTGTTTGTGTTTTTATTTTGTACCTTTAGAGGTTATTGATTTGAACTGCCTTCCGCACATGTACTCGGAGGACTTGACGATGCCTGCACCTTGCAGTTACTAATTTCTTTTCTTTTTTGTGAAATAATTGTTTTGACTCTTCACTTAAACTGAATGATTTGGCAAGTTCATTGTTTTTAAGGGATATTTAAGAGTGACAACGCAATTCTGTATTTCTCGTTTATGTTGTATATGCGATTTAAGTCGAACAAAACCAATATTCTTTGTTATGCCTTCAATACGTGATTGAATTTCAAATAAAATAAAATGGGAGGGCTTTTTAGAATATGTTTTTCGGTGTGAACATGCATTCGCAGTGACGAGGGTTCAATGAGCGAGGATGGTCGGCTCACATACCTGGGCCGCATCAAAGAGATGATCAACTACAGGGGCTTGAAAGTGCCGCCGCTGGAGATTGAGAATGTCCTCAGCACTCACCCGGACCTGGAGGAGGCGCAGGTATGGTTCTGATAGTACGGCAGACAGTGCCAGATGTGTATGCATAGGTTTGTTAGTTACAAAGGCTTGGTTTTCGACAGCGCGGCCTCGACTTGTTTTCCTCTGTTCAATAAATCACCACACCATCCATCATAGTACAATTGAACACTAGTGAAAAATACACCAAGCCGAGGGCTGGTGTGACTTGATATGAGACCAGGCTTTTTCACAGATGTGATTTGGGACATTTTGGCACCAGCAATCTGGTGTTCTGATGTTCTGGTGTGACACCAGCAATCTGGTGTTCTGGTGTGACTTTAGGTTTCGTTGACCAGAGCACCTGTTGACGGTGTTGCTTTACTCACAAAAATGTACAATGATAAGTTGGACTTAAGTATGCTGCTGTCATAATTTCTTAATTTGAGAAAGCAGAAAAGCACAACAATAAAGCTTCGGAAGTTTTACTGTAGTAAGGACTTGGACGTGATCAACTGTAGCTTGTCCAGAGCCACTGCCCTGCGTCGAAGAACCGGAAGCCTTGTGGTTCCGCAATTCTTGACCTTTCAGCTTGCGGTTGACTCGTTGGTTAGTTAGGCTGATCTGTTCCGTGTACCCCTCCGCGCCAGTTATCTCCTCTTCTAAGGTATCATATTCGACAGATGGCTCGATTTTCTTTTCCAGCTCTTTCAGGGAAGCCTCTTTAAGTAGAAGAATATCAAATCTTTCCTTGAGCTCACCGATGTCGGTTGGATCCGTGGCCAGCATAACGCCAATCTCGTTGGTGATCTTTCTGTGGCGGCTCGCAGGGTAGTCCTGTTTCGCTTCAGGCAGTCGACGCCCTCCTGGCTCGTAGGCATGATCTGGCCGTTAATTTCCGGGTTTCGGCACCAAAAACTGCAATAATTACTAGATTTTCTTGTTGTTTTGGTACCAGACCATGTCTAAATATTTTTAGCTCGTCGGAAGTCAGGAAAGCCCACCAACACATATCTTTTCAGCTTCGACTCAAAGAGAAGACTCCTTTATTTTCAAAAACTTTAACAAGAATACTGGCGGGAAGGGGGATGGAAACCACCGAAGACGCGAGCGCCTGAAGACTCAAGGCCGCCCAGGAAATTGCTGAGGACGAGGGTGATACTTCTTGAGCACAAAGGAGCCCGCCACGGGGTCTCCGGCAACAATAGAGACAAGAGTAAACGAGGCGCCACGTCGGGGGGAGGGGCGTTACAGAAACTAAACAAAAACACCCTCGCGGACGGGGGAAAGGTGAACAAAAATACAACACTGGTGCCATATCAGACTGCGTAATGTGCACACCAGGCCGCATGGTTGGCATATGAGCCCGTAGGGTGTGACATCAGACTCTCTAGGTGTGCCCACCAGGCTGGTGTGCGGAACATCAGCATTTCTGTTGGACACACCCAGCTGATATGCTCAATACACCAGCCACTGCTGGGGAGCACACCAGATCTTCTGGTGTCACCCCAGGATTCTCTGATGCAAAGGTGCAAGCGAGCTGGAGAAGAATGACGATAATGATCTCTGGAAAAGGCGTACAGGGCGACAAGGGACAGATTTGCGTTTGTCCCTTGTCCCTCTGGTTTTCCTTATTCACGGATAATTATCATCACCCCAAACCATCGTCGGGTAAAATTAGTGCCATTTTTTTCGCTACATTTGGCGCTGTAATCAGAGTAAAGTTACTAATTGCTGCGTCGACTTTTCTACTAATTGCTGCGTCGACTCAGTGCTGCGTCGACTTTTCTACATAAAAAACGTGTGTTTAGAAAAAAACAACCTTCGTGTGCGTTTTTTTTTTTTGCTTAGGTAAAAACATTGTTCCATTTGCACCCGAAAGTATCAATCATTCATCGGTGAATGCTGATATTTTAAGGTTAGTGGCACGATAACCAGATCCCACCTGGTAGATGGTGGCGAAGTTTTAGGAAAATGTTATGAGGTTGTTGGTTTCCCGACACCAATGCCACTCCTTGTACGCACGTTTCACTCATTGAAGCGGTGAGGGCTTCAACACAGTCGGAAGGATTTGATGTACAAAGCCAATGTAGAGCTGTCGACGCAGTCGCAAGGGTTTGATGTACAAAACCAATGTAGAGTTGTCCACGTTAAAATGTCTCCATGCCCTTTTATATAGTGTGATAACATCCTTCGTAGCACACGATGCCGACAGTACGCACTAAAAAAACGACAAAGAAATCGCCGTAAACAAAATGTCGCAATAGCGCTGTCAACAATAACAACGTGCAGGAAGACACCTTTTCACGCGCTTCAGAACACAACGAAAGAATAAGTGTCCGGAACTGAATGATCAGATGTCATCACCCTAAGCAATGCGCACATTAAACCACCCTAGGCCATGTTGAATATCTTGCTTCTTGGGACGACAAAGCAGACCAATCACACAAGTCGTGTTCTGTTCCCAGCCGCTTGTCGGTCGTCTAAGATGTGTTTCATCCTGCGGTGTCTTCGTCATGGCAGATTTTTTGCTGGTCATTCGGATGCTCTCAATCGGCGTCGCTCTCGTGGCGATTCGTCATCGCACAAGCAAATAGGAATAATCCTATCCGCGATCACAAGTGATCGTCGAGGCCCACGCGCCGAGGCTGCCTAAATGACTGACTCTACGGCGGTTGAAAAGCCGAGGTTGCAACACGTCGAAGCTACTGAGTGGGGAAGCTGATAGCCACCCAAATATTGACCGTGGAAAAACCGGCAACGTAATGAGTGCGGCAGATACCACAAGAAACGCTGAGCTCCTCGCTGTCAGATTTCGAAGCGCTCTCCAGAATCGAGCATTTGCCACGGCAACTATAGCCATCCGCTCAAAATATAGGGGTTCGAATATTGTTTACGAATATCGCCACGCTCGTTGCCCAGGGATCGTGTGCGTGGCCGAAGGGTTTACGCGATCGGCTGTCGCGCGAGAGGACTGGGTTCGATTCCAGCGAATTAGTTTGTATTTGTTCTTTCAACTTGGTGTTCTCGTAAGTTCAAGAACATTCTCATTTGATCGAGTTGCGAATGTTTTACATGCCGAACATTATAGGACGAATGTTCTCGAAACCCACGCGGCTACAAAAGGCGTTTCGCGTGGCAAGCCGAAGTCAGTCTCACCCCAGCGTTCGACTCTGCTGTTACGCCGACTTCGACGTCCGCGATGCTCTGCTGTTGCATTCTATTTCTCTTTTGTATTTTTGGGCACCAGTTGGTCCCCTTATTCCTTTCAGTTTCTTCAATTATTCTTTGTTTCCTCGCCTGATCATGTGTGGCATTTTTGTGGAGCTGCGGGGTAACGCATGTCCTTGCAGTTTACCCCTCTGGGCGCCCGCAGTGCAAGTCTGACTCCAATTCCAGGAAGACCCAACGAAGACACCATCGCAACCCGAGTAAGTCGCCGCATCCAGGGCCTACACCAGAAATACGGAGTGCTGCCAAACGAGACCAAGCAACCAACGAGGCCGACGATGGACCACCAGTCGTCGCAGACCCCGACCGCCGCCGCTGTCGTCTATTTGCCCGTCTCCCAGCGAACCCCGACCACCTTCCATAGCGGGATCCACGGGGGCGTGGACGACTGGGTTCTGCACTATGAACATGTAGCCAGCCGAAATAGATGGACCACTTACCAGAGTCTGGAGAACGTGTTCTTTGCTTTGGAAGGCTCGGCCCTCACCTGGTACGAGAACTACGAAGCGTCGATTTCATCGTGGAAAGAATTCCGAGCCGAGCTGCGGCGCCCCTTTACCAACCAGCAGCGACGACAGCGTGCCGAAGAACGTCTGCGAACAAAATTAAAGGGCCAACAGAGAGCGTCACAAGCTTCGTCGACGACGTTCCCCCCCTGATGAATCGCGCCGACCCAAAAGCTCCCCAAGAGAAAAAGCTGCGGGTCTTTATGTGCGACGTGAAGGAAAACATCTTCAAACGCCTTGTTCGGAGCCCGCCTACCACCGTCTAAGGTTTCATCACGGAGGCCAGCAACATCGAACGTGCCCTTCAAGCACGAGCCGCCCACTATCACCGAGTTCCTGGCGTCGCTGCACCCACGCCGTTCAGCTGCGCCCTCAACCCTAATGTCCAAGGGATCAGCGAAATCATCTGGAGCATTGTCCGTGAAGACACGCGCCTGCATCCATCTGTCTTTAGTGGTGACGGATGCCAACTTCACGTAAACAGAAGGGTTTATTGCTCGCTTTGCCTGTAGCCTGTAAATGGAGGTGGAGACCACGTCGGATGGTTGGTGTCCTTCAATTCCAAGCTTGTATGCGAGCCCCACTAAGACGGAGGGCAAAGACTCACCAGGTGTGACACTTAATTCATAAATTTCTATATCTTGGAGGTGACTCCGTTGTTCAGCGTCGTTCATCTCCGTCTGCAGGCTTTCAATAGTCTGTGCCTGCTCTGAAACTGTGGTCTTCTGGGTCCCCACCTCCGACCGAAAGTCATGCATGTCCTTCCCGTGGGTAGACACCTTGGCTGGAAGGTTATCGCACTTGCAGGACGCGTTTTCCACAGATAGTAGTCCTCCGCGCAAACCAAGCACGTCATGTGACGGCTGGCCTGGCAAATGTATTTTACGCAGGCGTCACAAAAAGCAGACATAGTTATAGGCTGATGTGGATATAAAAAATATGCCAAGGAAACGTAAGCACACCTAAAAAAAGCAACACCGACAATAATTGTTCACAGCTTGAACGGTCACCGAGAAAATAGGTATTCGCACTCGGTTACCGGCAAGGAAGCTTTGATCGCTGATAGGCCTATCGTTAATCTTGCGCCAGGTTGCAGAAGACCGCAATACCTCACAAGGGGAATAAAGATCGCTGACATCGATCGAGTTGAACTGGAAGGCCTTGCTCAGGTAGCAGACTCGGTAGTGTGATGCGATGATCAGCGTTGATCAGTACCACAGTTGGGGCATTTAGGGGGCGAAATTCAAGGCACGAAGGGGATCCTGTCCTTATACCTGTAGAGAAACGAGGTCTAGTTTCTCCGCAAAAAATGCTACAGGAAATATTTGGGCCCTCAGAGCACGGTTTTAGGATAAAATACAGCACAATAGAGAGGAGCGCCTGAACCCAACCACTTATTCTTCTCCTTAATAATAATAATAATAATAATAATAATAAAAAATTAATAATAATAATAATAATTTATTAAGGAATTCAGATCTGGCAGGGTCAATGTCGGACTGGTCAAAGCCAGCTAGGGCTTGTAAGACCGATTCCAGAGATTACACAAAGAAAATATCAAACAGGAGTAAGAAATGCAGCTCAATAAACAAAATTTGAAAAATTCGCGAGCATCGAAATATTACAGTTCCGTTGGAAAAAAAAGTGCAGTTCATTGAAAGGTGGAAAAGGTAAAATATATATTAAAAAAATTAAGTAATACAAAATGCACACACGCACGCACGTTTTCATTTGCGCATCACTACAAAAATAGGAAAGCGCCTCTCGAGGTTGTGGCTGAGAAGAGTTAGCAATCGTATTCGTACAAGCAAGAAAAAAAAAAAACACGCACGCACTTTTTGACGTTTTTTTACGACACAGCTTCCAAGGTTCGAAGATTTCTTTAGGGAACATTTACATTACGGGAAAAGAGCAAAATATGAAAGCCTGTGTTGATATAAAAAATAAAAAAAAAATAGCACAAAGGCAAAAAAAAATGTGCCTGAATTTTTTAAAACGTTGGAGCCAAGCAATAAGATTGTGTGTAGAATTTAAAATAAAAAAAGGAGAGTATAGTTGCCCAGGCACGCTTCCCATTGCTATCGTGATGGCTGTCGCAACACGTAAGAAAACAAAGATCTAAGATTTTTCCTGAATGTTTTGTTGGAAGTCAGGGAAAGTAAAGTGTCTGGAATCGTATTGAAAACGTTCGGCACATACTATTTGCGCATACTTTCACCATAGCAAGTTCTCACTCTTGGGGTATGGAAAAGTGGAGCTGCTCGAAGCTCACGGATCGGTGTCGAAATGATTTTAAACTCGCTCCCCCAGAAGTGTTTCCAGATGACCGTTTCTATATATGAAGAGAAGATCGATGGTAGTTCAAGCGTTATCACTCGATGAGCATTCCGTGTGGTAAGCAACGCTTTTTGGAAGACCACGCAAGATGCGGTCGATTCTTGTGTGCTATACAAGATAACAACTGAATAAGACTGTAATGCCATGCCTCAGTAAACTTTACGCCAGCGCGTGCATAATTCTTTATTTTATCGATAAAGGTACAAAACACTTTAAGCTATACATTAAACAAGAAATCGTTCGCAACCGTTGGCAGAAGTAAGGCATATGTTTGTTCCATGCTAAATCACAATCAAAGTAGATACCTAGGAACTTAATAATAATTACAATAATAAGGATAATTGATTATTATTAATAATATTAAGAATAATATTAATACATATTAAAAAATCATAATTAAAGTGACCAAAACAACCACCAGGTCCCACGATTGGTGCACTTCTGGCCCTTTTCCAAAAACACTATTAAGCAAGAAACGGAAATATGCATGATCACATTCAACACACACTAATCAAAGAATGGTTTAAAAAAACGTACAAATTAAAAATAGTAAAAAGCGAGTATTTCAACAAGCGGCTGAAGTGACCTGAATGGACAGACTTAAATTTTAGATGCACCTGATATATTTTAAATATTGTCGCGCGCGCAGCTGGCCAAGCAGGCAGCGCGCGCGTGGCCTAACGGTTATCGTGCTTGCTTCCCGCTTTGAAAGCCAGGGTTCGATTCCTGGCCGCGGAGACGCATTTTTGTTGGCACTGTAATGTAAGGTTCTGGTGAATTCGAGACCCGTCTTGCTGATTCGAGGTTAGAATGTTCCACGCGCCGAACCTTCCACGCCGAACGATCCAGAAACCCACGAGGGTACATAAGGGATTCCGCAAGGCGAGCGGAGTCAGTCTCGCCCCAGCGTTCGACTCTGCTGTTACGCCGACTTCGACGCCCGCGACGCTCTGTTATTATCTTTTGTAGCCTTTTATTTTTGGCACAAGTTGCAACATTAAACGTTTATTTCTTCCTGTTTATTTATTGGTTTTTGGTCACCACCCGTGACATTTTGGTGGAGGTGCGGGGTAACGCATTCTCGTACAGCGTTCCCCTTCGAGGGTTCGCAGTGCAAGTCCGACGCCAAACCCATGAAGAACCGACGAAGGCACTACCGAGATCCGGTTCAGTCGTCGCACCCAAGGCCTACACCCGGAATTCGGACTTCTGCCGCCCAGGACCAAGCAGCCAACAAAGGCGACGATGGCCGACCAGTCGCCGACCCCCGCCGCTCCTCCCGTCGTCTACCTGCCCGCCGCTCCCCGTGCGCCGACTCCCTTCCACGGCGAGATCCATGAGGATGTCGAAGACTGGATCAAGCACTACGAGCGTGTGGCGCGGCACAACGGATGGACTGCGGAGCAGTGCCTCCAAAACCTCTACTTTTCGCTGGAGGGTACTGCGAGGCATTGGTTCGAGAATCACGAGGCTTCGCTTACGTCGTGGGACATCTGCGTGGCCGAGTGGCAGCGGGCGTTCGCCACCCTACATCGACGGAAGAAGGCAGAAGATCTCCTCCGAATTCGAACGCAGGGCCCCGACGAAAGCATCACAAGCTTCGTAGAAGATGTCCTCCGCCTGAGCGCCGGTGCCGACCCACGAGCCACAGACGACAAGAAGCTGCGGGTCCTCATGCGCGGGGTGAGAGACGACATCTTTGGAGGCCTCGTGCGCAACCCGCCGGGCACCGTCGAAGCCTTCGTCACCGAGGCGACAAACATCGAGCGCGCCCTCCAAGCGCGCGCTTCCCACTACCAGCGACATCCAAGTGTCGCTGCAACCGCGCTGCTTGGCGGCGAGAACGCTCCTGGTACGGACATCCGCGAAGTTATCCGGGAGGTCGTCCGGGAGGAACTCCGCCAGTTGCTGCCAGCCGCAAGTCGTCCAGCGGCACTCTCTATTGCCGAGGCTGAGCGCGAGGAAGCACAACGGGCGCTCCAACCAAAGGTTCCCGTCACCACGGTGGCACCGGAGGAACCGACGTTGAGCTACGCTGCCATAGCCCGACGAACGCCGCAAGCTCCCCGCCAAGCCGCGGCGCCACACCGAAGAGACGCCCCAATGCCGCAATATCCCCGACGACAGGAAGATCAGGCGCACGTTCACCCAGACCGACCTGCGCCGAGGAAGACAGACGTCTGGAGGACGGCCGACCGACGCCCGCTGTGTTACCACTGCGGGGAAGCTGACCATGTGTACCGCCGATGCCCATACCGACGACTCGGGCTGCGCGGATTCCACCCAAGCGACCCGCGCCCCAGGTATGCTGAAGGCCCTCGGGAGATCGACGAGTACTTGCGACGACCCCAGTCCCCCGAGCCTGGGTCCCGCCGAGAGTTCCGATCGCCTTCACCACGACATCCGGCTTCGCCGATGCACCGACCCCGACGTGAATTCACCACGACGTCCAGCTTCGCCGATGCACCGACCCCGACGTGAAAGCCTGTCGCCCCTCGCTCCACGACGGGGAAACTAGGCGCGGCAACCCCTGGAGGTGGAGTTGCCGAAGACGACCGACGCCAAGATCCTCCACGAACGTCGGAGGGCCCCCACTCAAACGCTACCGGAGACCGAAACGACGCTCCTGAAACGGTGTCCAACAACCTAAACGTCATCATCGACGGCCACGACGCATCGGCACTCGTGGACACCGGAGCAGACTACTCAGTTTTGAGTGGGAGGCTCTCCCGCCGCCTTCGAAAAGTCACGACGCCGTGGGATGAACCTCAAATACGAACCGCCGGAGGGCACCTCATCACACCAGTCGGGAGGTGCACTGCTTGCGTCGAGATCCACGGTGAGACGTGCCCTGTGAAGTTCGTCGTTCTGAAAGACTGTTCGAGGGACTTTATCCTCGGAATGGACTTTCCCTGCGAGTATGGCGCCGTCATCGACCTCGCTACAAACCAGTTGACGCTTCGAAAGCCCGTCGTGCCGACGGTGGAGATCAACACGACGTCAACCGCGATCCGAGTTATCACCGACCATGTGAACCTACCGCCGCGGTCGAGTGTTTTCGTCACCGTCATAACCGACGCAGCCATGCACGGTGAAGCTCTTCTGGAAGGCAGCGTCCAACTGCTCCTCGAAAAAGGAATTGGTGTCGCAAGAGGCGTGACGGATCTCCAAGAAAGACGTACAACTGTTCTTGTGACGAACTTTCGAGAGGAGCCGCAGCACCTAACGAAGGGTACCACCGTGGGCCACATCGAGGAGCTTCAGGCGCCAGCCGTGGTCACCGCAATCTCGGAGGAAACCTCGTCGCCACAGCAGAAGAGTACGACGCCGCCGCCGCCAGACATCGACCCCGAGCTCCCGGCTCCGAAGCGCCGGCAATTGGTTGACCTCCTCGCCGAATACAGTGACTGTTTTGCCACGACATCGAAAGTTCGCCAAACACCAATGGCGAAACATCACATTATTACTGACGACGACGCACTCCCTGTCCTCCAGTCGCCGTATCGAGTCTCCTTAAAGGAAAGGAAAGTGATTCAAGATCAAGTCCAGGAGATGCTCGACGACGACATCATTCAACCCTCAAGAAGTCTATGGGCGACCCCAGTCGTCCTTGTAAAGAAGAAGGATAGGACCCTGCGGTTCTGCGTGGACTATCGTCGACAGAACGCTGTGACAAAGAAGGACGTCTATCCGCTCCCCCGCATCGACGATACGTTAGACCGACTGCGCCACTCCCAATATTTTTCGTCGATGGACCTGAAGAGTGGTTACTGGCAGATTGAAGTCGACGAACGTGACCGGGAGAAAACTTCCTTCGTCACTCCCGACGGACTGTACGAATTCAAAGTGATGCCGTTCGGACTTTGTACAGCACCAGCCACCTTTCAGCGTGTCATGGACACCGTGCTGGCAGGTCTGAAATGGCAGAGCTGCCTCGTCTACCTGGACGATGTCGTGGTATTCACACGAGATTTCGACGAACACCTCAGACGACTTCGAGCCGTGCTTCAAGCCATCAAGACCGCCGGCCTGTCACTCAAGCCAACAAAGTGTCGGTTCGCCTATGGGGAACTAAAGTTCCTCGGCCACGTCGTGAACAACAAAGGTGTTCTACCTGACTCCGAGAAAACCCGCGCCGTAGCTGCATTTGCGCCGCCGTCTGACAAAAAGGCAGTAAGAAGATTTCTCGGACTCTGCCTGTTACAGGTGCTTTGTTCGAGACTTCGCCAAACTATCCGCACCGCTGACACACCTCACGAAGGACGCCGTAAAGTTCGAGTGGACAGAACACCAAAGGTCATTCGACGAGCTCAAACGAAGACTCCAGACGCCCCCGATTCTTGGCCATTTCGACCAGTTTGCTGAAACCGAGATCCACACCGACGCCATGTAACACCGGACTGGGTGCGGTACTAGTCCAAGTGCAGGACGGTGCAGAGCGAGTTATCGCATACGCAAGTCGGACGCTGTCTAACGCGGAGACGAACTATTCAACGACTGAAAAGGAGTGCCTTGCTGTCGTCTGGGCAATAACAAAGTTTCGCCCATATTTGTATGGAAGTCCTTTTCGCGTGGTCACAGACCACCACTCGCTCTGCTGGCTGGCGAATCTGAAAGACCCCTCCGGACGCCTTGCTCGGTGGAGCCTACAACTGCAGGAGTTCGACATGACCGTGGTGTACAAGTCCGGCCGGAAGCACAATGATGCCGACTGCCTGTCGAGGGCCCCAGTCGAGGCCGGTCCTTCCTGCACCAAAGAGGACGACGATGAGTGGTTTCTCGGCGCTCTGGATGTCAGCGACATGGCACCACTCCAGCGAGGCGACCCTGAGCTGCGAGCACTCATCGAGCAGCTAGAGGGACAAGGAAGCGCCGTTCCGCGGAGTTTTGTACGAACACTGCCAACCTTCCCCATCCGACAAGGTGTGCTCTACAAGAAGACCTTTAGCGACAACAGCACGGCGTGGCTGTTGGTGGTCCCTTCCAGTCTTCAAGAAGAAATTTTTCAAGCCTGCCACGATGACCCGACGGCGGGACACCTTGGTTACAGCAGGACTCTTGCCAGGATACGCGAAAAGTACTACTGGCCCAAGCTTGCGAAGACTGTGCACCACTACACCCGATCTTGCCACGAGTGTCAACGACGGAAGAAGCCACCGACGAGACCGGCAGGACTTCTTCAGCCTATTGCGCCGCCATCTGCCCCATTCCAGCAAATCGGTATGGATTTACTCGGACCTTTCCCACAGTCGACGCCAGGAAATCGATGGATCATCGTCGCAACCGATTATCTCACGCGGTACGCCGAGACCAAAGCCCTTCTATCAGGAACGGCTGTTGAAGTCGCGAAATTTTTCATCGAGTCCATCGTCCTCCGGCACGGCGCTCCCGAAGTACTGATCTCAGACTGTGGATCATCATTCATGGCCCAGCTGACGCAGGAAGTCCTTCGTCTCAACCACACCAGCCATCGTCGCACCACGGCGTACCACCCGCAGACCAACGGGCTAACGGAGAGACTCAACAAGACCATCGCCGACATGATCTCCATGTACGTCCACGTGGAGCACAAGACATGGGACGAGGTGTTGCCGTACGTCACATTTGCCTATAACACGGCCGTACAAGAGACCACCGAAGTGACACCCTTTCAACTGGTGCATGGGCGCAAGGTAACGACAATGCCGGACGCTATGTTACCCCACGAACCGGCAGTCGACGCAAGCGACGACGCCCAGGTGGTTGCCCAAAGGGCAGAAGAAGTCCGTCAGCTCGCCAGACTCCGGATTAAGGCTCAACAACGTGTCGACGCTGGCCGCTACAACCTTCGTCGTCGGGACGTCCACTTCCTGCCCGGAGAGAGGGTGTGGGTATGGACACCGATCCGCCGCCGTGGTCTCAGCGAGAAACTCCTGAAACGCCACTTTGGACCCTACAAAGTGCTTCGTCGACTCGGTGATCTGAACTACGAGGTGATGCCAGACGGAACACGGACTTCCTCACGCCGCCCTCCACGACCGGAAGTCGTCCACGTCGTGCGACTGAAGCCGTACTACGCTCGATAGGACTGTGGACCCTAGGTGTTCCAAATGACTCTTTAGTTTACCGTCCTTTTTATTTGCTTTGCTTTGTTTTTGTGTTGCATCGGGACGATGCACTTTTTTAAAGGGGGGAGTAATGCCGCGCGCGCAGCTGGCCAAGCAGGCAGCGCGCGCGTGGCCTAACGGTTATCGTGCTTGCTTCCCACGCTGAAAGCCAGGGTTCGATTCCTGGCCGCGGAGACGCATTTTTGTTGACATTGTAATGTAAGGTTCTGGTGAATTCAAGAACCGTCTTGCTGATTCGAGGTTAGAATGTTCCACGCGCCGAACCTTCTACGCCGAACGATCCAGAAACCCACGAGGGTACATAAGGGATTCCGCAAGGCAAGCCGAGTCAGTCTCGCCCCAGCGTTCGACTCTGCTGTTACGCCGACTTCGACGCCCGCGACGCTCTGTTATTATCTTTTGTACCCTTTTATTTTTGGCACAAGTTCGCCACATTAAACGTTTATTTCTTCCTGTTTATTTATTGGTTTTTGGTCACCACCCGTGACAATATACGGAACCAGTGTCGATGATCTTTAAACAGTATACCCTTCCTTTATTGCATACAGATAAAAGCAAGTTTGGAGCTTACATAAAACATTAGAAACTAAATTAAAATTCCTTCTAATTTTTTTTTGACAGGTGATTGGAGTACCGGACGAGCAGACAGTTGAACGAGTATGTGTCTGGATCAAACTGAAACCAAATAAAACCTTATCCCCAGAAGACATCAAGGCATTTTGCAAGGAAAATGAGGTATTAGACAAGTTCCTACCTGTTGAGAGACTGCTTCAGTCTTCATCAGCATTCTGAATGCTTGAAGAGTGACCCTATATTCTACCCCAAACACGGCTGTAAAGAAACGCACCTGTACTCAAGACACAGACAGTCAAGCGTTGCCTCTAAGAGTAGGAACATATTACTCAACTTTCATTTCGATCTATCCTCCGACGTTCAAGGGCACGCCCTACAATGTCAGCTAGGCCAATATAGTTTCGCAAGGCCCTATATCTTGAAAGATAATTCGGAGCCCAGAGTCAAGGGGAATAAACTTGTGAAAGCTTTCTACCATCAGGAGCTGGGATATAGTTAAGGTTGATAATCGCTTGAGGATAACAAAAATATTTATTCGATATTACAAATTATACAAACAAAATATTCTGAGTTCTTTTTTTTGTTCAATGCACTTGCATAATTAAAACAAAACAACTTTATAATTTCAGTTGCACTGGTACAAGATACCGGAATACGTGCTGTTTGTGGACTCCTTCCCGAAGACTCAGACCGGAAAAGTCCAGAAGCAAAAAATGCGGGAGGACAGTGTGCGACTCCTTAACCTGTGAAGAAAGATCAATGTGAATCAAAGAAACAAACGGAAAAAATTTTTTACTCTAAACAATTTTGTGTATTCACTGGCGTGGAAGCATTGTCTCACTGGAAGGAATACGCCATCGACCGCGAGCGCTGCTTCGTAAAACATTTAATAGCGCAGGAGGTTACCGGAGTGTTGCCGAGTATTTAACAAAACACAATAAAGAGGTATGATTCTTTTCTTTTTGTGTGTTTTTATAGTACTATTTTTAATAATTTTTATATCAACCCTAACTCTCTTCAGAAGTCAGTTGGCAACAGTAAAAGGTCACTTTGAGGCATGGAATTTTAAGTTTAGCACATTTTTTTTCTTCTGCTACTTCCACCTTTTCTTTTCTAAAGCCTACCCTCTACATTTTTTATATTGTTCACAGCGTTGCAAATTGCGTGTTTCGGGGCAAACAAACTCAGTCAGATTATCGAGTACTTAAACTACAAACTAACAGATTTTTCCTATCACAGAAGGTGCGCGTGGTGAAGTACCAAATAACTAAATAATAGCAAACAAAACCAAGTGTATAAAAACAATTACTAAAACAATGGTTATACGAATATTCTTTTTACTGGTTTGCCACCTTCTGCCGTGATCTCATTTGTCGTGTTTGTTTATTCATCTAATCAGTCCTTTGCTTACCGTTCATTTTTGTCCAATTTGTAAGCTTTTATTGACCTAAATAATTATGATGAGCGTATAGGTAACAATTTTAATCGTGATTATCTCTATCCCAATCGCTCCCAATCGCCACAAGCAAAACGAAATCTGGAAAAATACCTTCTCTGACAGCTGGCTACAACACATAAACTCTCTTATTTGCGAAAAAAAAAGAAAGTTGCAATTTTTTAGAAAACAAATTTAGCAGTGGGGAGAATCGAAAAAACGCCGGAGTCAAGACGCTTTGCAACCGCCACTTTGACCGGTTACGATTTTTGTAAGAAACAAATGATGCAACATGTTTTTGCACTTTCTTTCTCTCTGCCCTAAGGAGAGTTGTACCCCAGAGTTGTAATAAAATCGAGACCGAGTTTCTTTTGTTTTTCTTTTGTTTTTTCAATATAGTTTTTTTTTTTTGAAGATGTGTTTTTTTTTATAAATGATTTTTTTATGTTTATTTTTTTATTTGGAGCCCATATTTTTCACAAATAATTTAGATGCCCTGGCCTTATTATGTGTAGCTTTCGAACTCGTTAATGCCATACAGATTGAGGTGATTGAGGTAGAAGGCCTGAAAGTTAGTGTGTTTGTTGCACTTGGTCTAAAGTTAGAATTTTTTATATATGTTTTAATTCATCAAGCACACGATATTTGCATGCAGTTGACTTACACTTCGGTGTTTTACATGAAACCGGAAACATTTTTGACGTACCGCTCTTTGCCTGCCTTCCACAGGAACGCAAAGTTGGCACCTAATGCAGTCCGCGGTGGGAGCGGGGCCGTCGCGCAATCCTAAAACATTTTTTTCTCGTAGTGAAAACGCGGTTTCGAGACAAAAAAGTTCGATTCATTTGAGTGCGAATCACATATTATAAAACCAAAAGAAATAAAAATGTTGAGTGGAACTGCTGGTTCAATCTCTCGTGGAATCACCCTGTGGCGATTGCAACCAAAGCAGTTTACAAACTCACATTCTTGTCTGCCAAGTCCCGTTCCCTTGCGAGTCTTCGGACGGCTATAGCATGCTTTCCTTTCGAACTCCGTGCAATCCCAAATCTTAAGTGTTAAGACAGTTGTATTTCGCGCGCGTACTGAAAGCCGATGTGACGCGCCCCCTTTCTCATTTTCCACTTGCTTCCAGCCCCGGAACGCACCCTATCCCTCTTTTGACAAGATGTTTTAAGTTAACGTGCTCGCGGAACGCCGGCGACTCTTCACTTGATTAAGCCATTGAATTAAGGCATCCCCAGGCACTTCTTCGGCTACTGTCATTCCTACTGCTTCCCGAGTCGGGCGAGCACTACATAATCACAATGAGGACGTCGAGCAAGCCGCGGGATGACGGCCCATTCCGACGCAACACGTGGTAAGGGGTGCATCGCGATCACCCCGCGTGCAGCATCCCTGTCGCAGAAGGTGCGCGTCATTATCCCCACGTTTCAAAAACCACACGCTCACTTACCACGTCCCGTATCCCTCACGTGCCAAAAGCCCTGTCCTCACTCTCCCCGTCTCACCCGCTTCGGGCTTAGACTTATCTGTTAAGGGTGTACAAAGGATCATTTAAAGAAACGACACAATAGATTGCTTGCATGTGACGTCATTCGCGGCCACGCCGATATTTTCGCCGCTTTCGTTTGGTTCGCCGTCTTATTTGCAGACCGCAAAAATTGCTGTTCGCAGAAACCAGTAAATAGAAATCACCGTCCGTACCAAGCAATGGTGACACTTAAAAGCCACGTATAAGGTTAACTTGAACGGCTGAAAAAAAATTAAAATGACGTACAGGTTCCCAATAGCATAAATCTGCATCATCAGCAATGCACTCAGCTGTCACGGAATCACACGCAGATTTAGACTAGAACAACGCAAGAAAAATAGAACTGCTGCTTGGCGCTGTGATAAGTGTGGCTCCATTAGCGGTTGATTAACAGTGCTGATAGACCCTACTTCGTTGGATCTGTGAATCCGCGCCTGCTTTAGAGTCGACTAAAGCTTTTGTTCAATGCTTATTGAAAAAAGCCCTCACTTCAAACGTTTTGCGATGTAAGGTATTGTTTGCTTATTTTCACTTCTAACTGTAAAATACGTAAAACTGTTTAGTTTTAGTCTCAAGAACGGAAAGTATTATTCATCAGTGTGTCGAACCAAAAAAAATGCGGGTTCGGTTACGGTTCAGGTTCAGGTAAATTTATTTTGTTCCGGTTCAGTTCCGGTTCGATTAATTCGATCAGCGAACCGGTTCGCGAACCGGTTCGGAAATTATAAATGACAAATTGCAACATCAAAATAAATTACAAATAAAACATCTGAAATCAGCACATACGAAACGGGATACATCGTAGTGTGAGGCTCAGGAATTTCTACCAGGAATGGTTTCTTTATGTGCACTAAAAGGTTGCCTCACCGACGTTTACGCATTCGGACTTATTCTAATTGGGTCCGACGCAGTAGCTGTAAAATCCGCGACCTCCTTACAAACCCACTTACAAGTAGAACTCGCTAACTATCCCGCCACCTTGGCGTGTAAGCAATTGAAGGAACAGTGGGGAGAAAATACAGCTTTCTATATTTGAACTAGCCTTCGCTAACTCAAATTAGACCCTTAAAGAAGTTTTCATTAAACAAGATACGGAATATGAAAAACACTTCACCGAACGCAACGCCAGAAGGACGTAATAGGATAAATATTAAAATAGAAGAGTTCGCTGTCTCACAAATATGTTAGCTTCTAAGTGCCTATACGAAACCGGATGCATTATTATCAAACTCCACAGCCTTTTCTTTCCTCATTCCGATGGAAGCAAGCTTCAAGAACCCGCGCGTTCTAGAAACGTGTTATGAAATGAGCACACAGCAGCATTTAGGATTTACGAGATTGTAAAAAAATAATATCCCGTGACGCGATTTTGTTGTTTTTTTTTTGCACAGCCTTTTAATTTTTTTTTTTTCGCGCAAGCCACGACCAGCGCAATACTGGTTCCTATGTCAAGATTCATGGATGCATCGTTTGTCAAGATTCATGGATGCAGCGTTGATATTCCTAAGACTGAGTGGAGAAGAAAAATATGTAAGCGAGGTGTGTGTCAGTTGACGGCACTTAAAAAACAAATGGCATTGATAGCACATTCATTGTCAACAGCGCGTGGCCGAACCGTTTTGACATGAGCCGGAAACCGATATTTTATTTCCGGTTCAGTTCCGGTTCGGGTTCATCGCGATAACAATATAACGGTTCGGGTTCGGGTTCAGTTCCGGAACAAATACCGGTTCGGTTCCGGTTTTCGGTTCGGTTCGGCTCCGGTTCGACACCCTGCGTACAGGTTGCCAATAGCATAAATCTGCATCATCAGCAATACACTCAGCTGCCACGGAGGGAGCTCACACGCAGATTTAGACTAGAACAACGCAAGAAAAATAGAACTGCTGCTTGGCGCTGTGATAAGTGTGGCTCCATTAGCGGTTGATTAAGAGTGTTAATAGACCCTACTTCGTTGGATCTGTGAATCCGCGCCTGCTTTAGAGTCGACTAAAGCTTTGGTTCAATGCTTATTGAAAAAAGCCCGCACTTTTCCGTTTTGCGATGTAAGGTATTGTTTGCTTATTTTCACTTCTAACTGTGAAATACGTAAAACTGTTTAATTTTAGTCTCAAGAACGGAAAGTATTGTTCAGTTATTTCTTACTTGAGTGCCGGGAAAGACACGATTATGTTGTACATGATCGCGTGAACGCTTTGCTAGAAGCAGAATGCCCCGCCGTCAGATTGAAGACCCGGCCACCTGACACGAAGACTCGAGTGATGGGCTTCTTAAACTGGGGCCATTGAATGAGGGGCGAAATAGACACGGAGTTTGCCGCTGGACATTTGACACAGAGTTTTTGCCAGCGGGTGCTTTCGCGCACCACCCGTGGTTCATACTGCGTCGAGAACGTCGTCAACTCCTTTGCCACAGCCACAAGTATTGGACACGTAGAACAGTTTGATGAATCTACCAGTGACTAACTTTACTATGAAGAGCACTTGGTAGCCTATTTACGGGCCAACATAGTTCCGAAAGACCTCCAAGTGGGTGCCTTCCTGAGTTCGATCGGTCCAAAAACGTAGTCCTTCCCCAAGTCTTTCACCGCTCCGGAAACCCCGTCGTCCGTCTTTCGACGCATTGCGTAAACTACTTCGTGGCCACTTGTCGCCCAGGTCGTGCGTTATTGGCGAGAGAGCTAAATTTCATCATCGGTTCCAGTACGAAGATGAAGCCGTTTCACAGTTTGTAGCCGAGATACGATGCCCTTCGCAAACGTGCAAATTCGGAACCCTCTTAGGTGAGTCACTTCGAGACCGCTTTCTTTGCCTGTGGCCTTCAACGAGTTGACGTTCAGAGACACTCGTTAACTGAAGATCAGCACTTAAAATTTCAGAAGGCGATCGAACCTGCCTCATAACTGGACGCAGATGTGAAGAACGCGACGCAAACCCATTCAATGTCGGACAGTGACGTGGCACTACACAGGCTGCGCAGCTCGGATTCCAAGCCACGAGCAATGACGGTGCATTGCTATCACTGCGCATCTCAGAAGCACAGCGCTTTGACATCTCCGCACGCCCAGGCAACGTGCTACAATAGACTCCTTTCATAAGTCACGCGTCGATCATTAGCGGGTCGGGAACACTGCATAATGGCGGAGCGACTCCATCGAGAAACGTGCAAGTCATTCCATAAGATTGCGAACGTCGGAGCGCGGCCAACGCTTCGAACTCCTCGATGTCGCCATCTCCAGGAGTTCGTCAAGCTACGCTCTTGACCCCTGCGTAAAATGTGTTGGCGTCCATTATTTGGCACAAAAAAGTGTGCATAATATTCCTAAACTATTCATGCCTCCCAGAAACGTTATACTACGCCTGGAAATTTTTTGTTGAGTGAACACGCCACATTATTCCAAATCTTCACCCAGCTGTATGCTGTATAAGATATGATAGCCATAAATACCTACCCGAAGTTTTGGCACGCTGAAAACCTCACCAGCAGAAGGATATACAATTTCCACACTTCCTCGATATTTTTTTAGAACGCCCTCTTATGCCAGGTTTATAAAAACGTGTTGTTTACTTTACAACTTTAAGTGTTGAAACGTGCCACTCTACCACACGTGCGTTCCAAAAGGAATGCATTTCACTTTTTTTTTTATATGTATGCCCCCGCGTGTGTGGAAGCCAGACAAAATGCAGATTCACGCTAAATGAAACAAATTCTTGTATTTTTCACTGTGGTTGAGATTAAAGAAGTTAGGCGCATACTATGCGGTAAGGATTAACATCTACCATATCTGCAAACCTATGGCGCAGTTAATACGTCTGTATGAGTAAGTGAAGATGACCATAGGGATATAATGCCTTTGCCCTGGAGAATATCTTTGAGTATTTCTGTATAGCAGTGGGGATCGTTATATTAAAACTAAATATATATTAAACGGGTCTTTTGTGATCATATTTTGGCACTCGGAAAGGTGAAAACGAAGGGAAAAAACCTCCTTGTGCATCACTACGCTCTTATTCGAAAAATGTTGTTTATGGAGCAGTTGCAAAACATATTTTATACATATTGTTTCCGTAAAGCTGCAATATATATTCAATATTTTGCGTAACATAAAGGCCGCTCCGTTTCTATGAAACTAATCTGAAGAATGGCATTGATGACGCCTTACTAGTTACGTCTTTTGGTTTTAGAGTTCAAGGAGTGCCCCTAGCCTACCATAGTGGGCAGAGTAGCAGGCCCACGCGAACTACGAGACTAGAAAAATTCTCACCACTCCTAGGCGAGAGCAAAAGCCGTAAGGAAGGCCGCTCTCCCGAATTAGATTGGCCATGGCCGAACAGCACCATGTTGGCGAAGAGAACAGCGACGCCAGCAATGATCGCCTCAAGCGAATTTTAAACACTGGTTTCTCACAGAACTAATCTAGATAATCTATATTAATTTCCCATGGTTCAAATGCAAAGCGCAGCGCGACATAACCACAGCCTATAGCGGTCTCTAATTTGGACACTTTCGAAAACGTCGGCTAGCAATCGGCGGCTGCAAGTGTCCGGCGCCGTGCTTGACCTTTGCGCCATTCAATCACGGTGGTCGAATATCTCGCCGACGTTTTCGCCAAGAGTCCGGGGTAGGGCAACAGGACACGCGTGTGCATGGCTTCGGAAAGCGAGCAAGGAAGCGCCAAACGCGCCAACACTGACTATCAGGCCTTGCAAACGGTCTTGATATCAAGTTTGTACACCTAGGTTTTTTAGGAAAATAAAGGCAAAGCCATGGGGCACATCAGCTTGCTGATCTAGAATGCCGGTACCTATTCACGTGAATTATTTACTTCTAAGATGCAACAGAAATTTCTCCCCAAGAATGACCACTGACCCTAGGGCCCTGCCGTTTCAGAAGGCTATGTCTGACTTGATACGAGATTTCCAATTGTTGTACAAGAAAATGCATCAACATGCAACAAGGTGGCTAGATTGTTCTTTCAATCGATGTGTTTTATCATCACACACTGTGCCCCTTACAAATCAAGGATAATTTATAGGACGAGATAGCAAGTACATGGCGTAACGTCAACTGTTTCATTTGTTCAAGAAAAAGTCATATTGCCACGCTTGACAAAAGTCATATCACCACCCGTGACAATATCGAAAAAACGCGTATTACATAACGTTATTTTTTTTCTTTGTTAACACGGGTTCGTGTTGACAGTATTTTGCTCGATGAAATTATTCGGTTCAAATTTAAGGTTTCATTTTCACCTATTTCTCCGTCTTGTCAGTGTTTACTATTTATTTTTTTTTACAGATACTTCTTTCTTAGTAGGTGCCGTATGAGTAGGTTCCAAAGCCAAAAAATAAAGAATACAATGAATATAGCGTAACAGTAACAAACTAAATAAATAAGCGATCATTGTTTAAACTGTTTCATTTGATGTACAGTCTTTGCCAAACGTTAAGAGCGCACCGCGCGTGCGGCTGGAGCGAGAACGTTCTCGTCCGATGGCGCTGCTGTCGTCGGCACTCGCTAGCTGCGAGAAATTTGAGAGTGACAGGGAACTTATCTCTTGCGTCGCGCTCACTCTGATAACACTGAAAGAGAGACGCAAAAGAGAAGTTTTACCTCACTCTCAGAAATATCGCCTCCAGCAGGTCTTGACGGATGAAGTACTGCTGCACAAGAACGTTCTCGCTTCGGTCGCGCGCGCGGTGGGCTTTCAACTTTCGGGAATGGATGTACGTCAGCCACACTGCACGTGAGCAAGCGAAGCTCGTCCAGCAATAAAAAAAAAAGTTTTCTGGGAAATCAACAGTGTATAAATAAAACAAGCATAATCACAGAAACCACCTAAAATAACACATGAACGCTAGAAAATCGAACAAAACAGTTCAAGTGCCGCATAATCAAACAGTATATTCGGTGAGACCAAAGACCTTCCTCCATACAAGATTTACCCTAAAAAAAGCACACTGCAGATAAAATGCAGAATAATATTATCACGAAAAGGACTACAAGCAACAATAGAGGAATATTCTAAGATTCCTTTATTGGTAAGAAACCTGAAGTATATTTTAACAGTTTTACATGTGATGCTTCAAAATTCGCGCAGATGTCGCATTTACGTTGCCAAAAGCCAGTTCGCTCCCGTCTGGAACGGGTTGGACAAGAAATGATTATGCAAAGCTGTATGCATGACATCTATATACTTCAAGTTAATATGTATGATAGCGTTTTGTACTTGTGGTATATGGAGTGCCGTAGCTTGATTCATCAATATTAGAAACGTTACAAAGCGGGGCATATGAAAACGAGTGCATTAATTTTCTTGGGTGTTCAGAGGGAAGGGGCTTGATTTTAGACAACGTATAAAATCTTCTCACAAAATCTAATATTTTCTGTTTCTGTAGATACATCTAAGGCGCTTATTATGTATATTTTTGAGGTTTTATATATTTTTTTAATAATTTTTTTTTTTTAATTACTGCCGGCCCACTTTCGTGGGCAAAGAATAGCTGCATGTACAGTTGCAGCGCAGACATTCTAAAAATATTCATTTCGAATTTTCACAATTTAAATTATACAAAAAATTCATTAATTTGTGGATGTCTATTTATGCACATATTAGTATAAAAGTTCTTGCTAAACAATTATGTGTAGCAAGACTTTTCCCACTTTGAGGCAAGGCATTCCAATCGCAGACAGTTCTAGGAGGAAACGAATATCTAGACATGTTTATTCTTGCACTGAAACTCGCCAACCAAGGCTTAGTGCTTCCACAATGTGCCACGGCTGTCGTTGTATTTCAGGTAGTTAGTTGAACTTTAACAGAATATTATCGTGTATTAGATCATACAAAAACTTCACACGATTGAGTTTTCTTAGACATGATAACTGTGATAATAAGGACAACGTATACAAAGATGACATGGATGTTTCACCATCGCATGCGTTATAAATGAATCTAAGTAGCTCTTTCTAACCCCCTTGTAATTGATCAATTGATGTGTGAAAATGCGGGTCCAATAAAATATTTGCCTATTCCAATAGTGAGCGAATCAGTATGATGCAAGCCACAAGCTTAGTTCTGCATTACAGTGGAGTCTTTTCAACATGCCGACGGCACCAAGCGGTGGCTGCACGAACTAATAATCGAGGAAGTGACCTACCCGCGCTACCATTCGATAATGGGAGCTACGCTACAAGTTTCTTCGCTCTCTGAGCTGCGGCGCGTGCCCAACGCGACTTTAGGAAGGATATTCGTGGCGTTCACCTAAACGTTGTGTTTTCTTTCCGTCCACTTTCTTTTCTTGTGTAACAAAATAATATATATGCTGCAATTACGTGTTCTACTCACTGATCCAAAACCCACTTCCTCCTTCTAGGAAAAGGTTCATTGTCGCGAATGAACGTGACGCGAGGATGAACGGGGAACTGAACATAAAGGTTTAACCTGCGAACTTGTGCCAACCAAAATAAAGAAAGAGTGTCGAGGTAACAGAAAACCGCGTTGCGATTTGGCGGCGTAACAGCAAGCGAGAGCGAGACTGACTCGATAAGGTTCCGCGCAGCTCCTTATCTGCTGTCTGTGACAATCTCGACAATTCGGCAAAGAAGCTTCGAGCGTCGCGCTCTTGGGGCGAGAATCAACAGGCACTTTCGAAAACAAGAAATCGGGAGTGAATGATAAAAGTTACGTCCGGAGCAAGAATAAAGGCGAGTCATCTAGAATCCCGTCACTCGTCACCAAGCGGTGCTTTCTCGGCCCAGCAGATGGCATTGTCCCCCATTTAAAAGGGCATCGTCCCGTTGCAACGCGAAAGAAAAACAAAAAAAAATGGCTGAAAGCTAGGCGAAGCAGAGAAGCAAATATCCCGTGCTCCAAAACAACACTACCAGGCAGCGGAGGAGAAGGCGCAAAACATGATGAGATAGGTACAACGCAGTTGCCAAAGGAAAACACACTAACAAAGTACTGGTTAAAGCAGATCGACAATGTTTGTCTGCCTGCAGAGATCTCTGACCTTTCAACAAGTTTACATGGCAATTCCTTCCTCTCAGGAGAAATGAATCGCAGAATATTTTTGGTTCGATATTAAACATACAGGTAAGGACGCGGTAAAACAATCTTTATATTAAATGTGCTTATAAAAAAAAAAACATGTAACTGTTTTCACTTACTTTTTTTTGTGCGTGCTCTTCCTTAGTGTTATGCGATATTTTTCCGCAAACTCTGAAATTTACGTTTGATTTGTATAGCTTGTTATACTTCTCAGCGTCATGCTTTTGTTATGCGTAATGTATAGCTTGTTATGCTTCTCAGAGCGAAGCATTCTCTTAGGCACATGGAGTTCCAAACACTATTAAGTCAATCTTTTTTTACAAAACCACATCTGGTTATGATTTGTTAAGATTTCTTACTAAGAACAAAAAAAGCTAAAAAGAATCATCTTGGATTATATCAAAAATTTTAACCTCAATTTTGTACGCAGCTTTCCTAAAATTAAACACCATGCGCCTTTTGGAATTAGGAGGATCAATAGTTTCAACATAATATAAATTATATTCAAAGATAACAATACTATATCGTCAGAAATGTCATCTGAGACCTCGTTCGGAAAAAGTTCTTTATGCAATGTCATCCTAAACAAATATAAGGCCAAGAATATATGAAGCCGAACGATTTACATGAGTAGATATTCCGCGGTCTTTCGGTTAAAAGAACAAAGTGGGTACAATTATGATTCAATGCGGAGGCTTTCTCAGTTTGTAGTAGAAAGAATAGGGTCTCCTGCGACAGTAACATGCTTATATTTCTGTGCAATAGACGTAAGGCGTGATGTTTTTGAGAAACGACGCGGTTGCATCTGGAGTCTAATAAACACCACGCATATTAATGGGGTGGGTAAAGAAGGTTACTTTATCCCAACGAGGTTCAGTGTCCTTTACATCCTTCATAATGGTTAAGTTTAGCGTATCTTTGAACATGATCGTAACACCACCACAGCGAAAGAAGCGATTTGTACAGGTTATTTTTAAATACGTGGGTACAATATCGGAGTAACGAATGGAGCTCTGTAGTTATATCTCAGTGATAACCAACAACGTTGAGCAGGTGTTCAAGGAATACGCTTCAAAATCATCAAGTTTGTTGAGAATACTAGTAGCATTGGTGTGAATCAGCTTAAAATTTCTCGGTATGTCCGATTCTCCCAATTCAGGCTTGTCAGTATTCGTATTCCAAAAAGTAAGCGTCGCCGTTGATAGCCCACCTGTGGTAGCCCCCTTTCACATTCACCCTATTGGCACTTTCAGTACCAAAATTCTTCCGCAAGTTTCGCGCAATGTGTGCATATTAGTAGAGCAATCTTCACCACCGGAAATTAGGAAACCCTTAAAGATTGCGGCGTTTGTTTAAATGTAGACTCTTCGCTTGCAGTTGAAGGCACAAACAAAGACTTCTCGTGCTTTCTATATTTTGTTATTTTAAAGACCTACGCAAGCACTCAATTCATGTGATTTTCATATCTACACTTTTAACAAAGCTATTTACATCAAGGTGCTAAATAAAAATCATTATGATTCAAATCATGACATAAATTGCCATTGAAATCAGGCCAAATTTACCATGAAGGTTTAAATCAAACTATTCCCACAAATATAATTCCTAAAATATTTCGTATTTACCGTTCCTCCATTTATTTGGTGCCTTCATATGTAAAGAAAAATCAATCAATAAAGATTACTTTAAGACTGAGCATGAGGAAAACAAAGTGCTCTTTAGAGCAAATCGAAACTTTGATTTCAATTGCTACGGTCCACTTTGTTGAATAGCTACGTAACATAGTACTGCAAGAAAATCAAAACACAAACGAAAGGAAAATTATAAAAAGAATGAGGTATTGCAATCAAGTCAGAAAGAAAGATAAAACAAAACAAAACTTTCTAACTAAACTACCCAGGCTCTTTTTGTTCTACTGTGGTGGTGAGTAATTCTACATCAGTAAAGAGTTGTTAAAAAAACTGGACTTTGCATTTACAGTAATTTCTTCTTAAGCACTGTTTTCAGCGATTGGACGAATTGATCATCAATCAATCTGATATTTTTAGAAAGGCATCTAGTGTTAAATAATCGCTATGTTCTAGCTTCAGTGACTAGGATGATTTATAGCAAAAATATATTTTAAATAAAACAAACTTGATCTAAATAAAATAAATCTGATTGAACCAAAATGAATTAGATTTATTTGATTTTTTAGTCGTGACTTCGTTCCGCTGTGGTTTACACTAACGTGATATCCTATGATGATAACGCAATTAATTTTTAAGTTGCCAGCGTGCTGGAGAAGAATAACGATAATAATCTCTAGAGAATGAGAACAACGGGGACAAGGGACAAACACAAATATCCAATCACAAGCTAAGGGACTGGTGCATGACTGAAAAAAATCCTCCTTGTGTTGGTACCGAACCATGAACCTGTGTTTGAAAATTTATGTACGTCCTAAGTCCTTCTTGTTCCCCTTGTCCAGGGAATATTATAGATATTGTCTTCTAATTAATTAAATGACTCCTGGGCTACTTCAGAAATCATTTAAATAGAATATTGCGCCGCGCTCGTTTTTCGTTATTTTTATACTCAGGGAAATTTCTTCGATATATTTGTGAGGAGAGGTGGAAAGCGCGCCCACAGCTTTATTCAGCGCTCAAAACTGGAGGGGGCACGCGTGCCCGGATCTTTGACTGCATTGCCAAGAAAGGTTGCCACAGAATATAGTTTTAGTTTTAGATGTGACATGGAAGATGATATTCGTGACGGTTGTGTTTCACAACCATCTATTTTTTTCCACTTCCGTGCGCAAACTTCCGTATGATTGATCGATACTAATTAAGCCAGCACTAGGGTTCGCAATGGCTACGTCTAGATATTATTCCAAATATTTAATTTTAAAATGCCCTCAGCCATCATGTTTTGCTTATCGAGAATCTGTACATGCCATTCCTCCATTTAGGACCCGTGGTTCAATTCAACACCCACATAGAAAACCGATTTCGTTAGTGAATATACAGAAGATATAATTAAATCAGAACATGCCCGTGAAATTGGCAGTAAACGAAATAGCTGTTATTGCTTTTCGAACAGTGCTGATCAATTTTACGAACCTGCACGAATAAAGCAGGTTAGACTTCTTGAGTGCAATAATGGTTCTGTTGATCTGCCGCACTTTTATGCCCTGCGGTGCTGTCGGCTATGTTCTTTAAGAATGGCTGGCTACCTTTGATGACTCGACGCCCCATTCCTAAGGAAGTTGCTGCCGATGTGCGGTTGCGTTCAGGAGAAGCAGGTTTACACGTGGAAAGAGCTAGTTCACTATCGGTGCTATGGCATAGTTAATTTCGTCACGATATGACTTGCGGAAGGGTAGTTAGCTTCCGTTACAAAGTCCTGAAGCCTCAGCTGCATAAGAACGGACACATATTAGACAGCATAGGTGCAACGCAGCTTACAACCCAAGCAGCCTAACATAGTAGATTACTGTAGCTATCTAATTTTGATCTTCCGAAAAATTCCCACGTCGCTGTAACGAGCGATATCAAAACCAAGTTATTGAGTATAGTACCCGTCATTTAACCTGTCCCACACAATCATGAGATTCTTATATCGATTTGATGAGCTACAGTCACATCCTTTTAAAACCAGCAATACTTTAAATATTAGCTATTTTTATCAAGTACCTTGAGTTATTTAAATTTATTATGTTTTAAATAGTATGCACACCCGCGCAATAGAGTCTTGCTTTACCTTGTCTTCTTTCTAGTGGACGTAGCGAAATAAGTGAAGGAGAGGTGTTGCTTACGGAAAGCTACATTTTCGCAGTATTTTTTCTTCTTATGTGATCGTCTTTTTTTTGTTTTTCTTTTGCATAACTTTCTTGTGAAGATAACTCACTCTCCTTGGGGGTGCTTAAGTGGTCGGTCGTTCGTTCCCAATCCCCCGGTTATTCGAAAAAAAAAGTCCGTACTCAGAAACAGTAAATTTTAAAAAAAAACGTTGCACAAGTAATTTTTCCGTAGAGTTCTTCTTTCGTTACCGTCGAAACGGGATGTAATTAGGAAATAACACTCCACTGAAAAGCATATTCGTGCCTGACTTTGAAACACGAAAGTTCTATTTCTTGAATGAGATCGCGTTTTATTCGCACCATTTTTCGTCAGACCATAAACCACTAGCTATTTGAGCCACATTATCACAGTAAATTTTCAAACGATAAGCGAACCAGCTGCTAACATATTGATCAGACGTGGAACGTATTAACTGAAAGCAAGGCTTTTTAATGAGTTCTACAGCCTACGTCTCAACAAAAGGACGCAGAAAAAGTATGTGAACGATCAGTAACTGTAAAAAAATCGCCTTTTTAATGACTTGTCTTGGTGTAATTTGAGGACCTTCTTGGGTGTGTTTTTACCGACAGATTAAAATTTAAATATTTATAGCTCCAAGAGCAGCTTATTGTAGTGTATTAAGACGTAGACTTTGACTTAAAGTAGAGTTTATATTCGTTTAAAGTTTACATAGGCCAAATAAAATTATTTATAATTTTTTTAAACCTCTCGGCAGGTGTTTGAAGTACCGGAAGAAGAGTTGGTTGAAAAGATATGTGTTTGGATCAAAGTAAAACCAGATAAAACCTTAGCCCCAGAAGATATCAAATCCTTTTGCAAAGACAAGAAGGTATATGCATAGTTCATGCATCTAAAAACAACTGTAAACGTATGAATATGTATTCAATACATAAACAATCGAGCTATGCCTCTAATTGCAGCAACACCTAATTCAAGTTGCAGTTGAGGGTTTTCATCCCAGAGCGCGTAGTGCCACTCCTTCGAAGTTCAAGGGCACAGCCTACTATGCGACTTGGGATATTTAGTTTCGCCGCGACCGGCATATCGCGAGTTATTTCAGACCTCAGGTACTTGAACATTAAAGCACGTGCAAGCTTCATGCAACTAGAAGATGGGAGATCGTTTAAATTGTGTAATTACTGGAGGACAGAAAACTATATGTTCTATTCCTTTGCTACCAAGGAATACCAAGGGAGGAGGGAAGCTTTATTGAGTTCATTTTTGTTTTGTTTAGTTCGCGTGCAATTCTAACACGTTTATAATTACCGCTGCCCTGATGCAAGGTACCGGAATATGTTCTGCTCGTGGACTCTTTCCCGAGGACTCAGATCGGCGAAGTTCAGAAGCATAAGATGCGCAAGGAGAGCAAACAACTGAACTTGTGGAGAACAATACTCCTGGGACAAAGAAAAATTCAATATATGCACTCTTAAAGCCTAATTCGAATGGCATTATTCAGCCAGGTTACCGGAAAGGTCCAGGGCCCTTTAACAAATGCAATAAAGACAACCTGCACTTCTTTGTTAGTTATTTAAATACGGTCCACCCAGTACCTAATATATAACCCTCTGAGGTACACGGGACACATATGTCCCCGGAATTAAAACCGGTATGTCTAAAAAACTACCCCGTGCATAACCGTATAGGTTGCGCATTCGACGCTCTTGAGTTTGCTCTGACGGAACATGAAGTTTGGGTCGGCAACACTCGCACCAAAATCCCGCCAAAACGAGGCGGTTGTGAAGGAGGAGCGACGCGTTTTCTGCCTGACAAAGTAAGTGTAATTTATTGCCATTTGTTGTGTGCTATCAATCAAACATTGAACTAAATAGGTTTCTTAGGCCGTATAATTACCGAGGAACCAAAATCAATGGAAGCGTCAGTGTCTATTATACTTTAATTGGAGAAAAACTGGCTTGGGACGCAGGTGTCCCTATGTACCGTGCCGGAACTTCGCTTCTGTTTTGAATGCGTTGGAGGAAACGCCGCTTGTGCCATTTCGCCTTCAAATATGTCATATAAGTAAAATGAATGGTATCTTTCTTTTGCTTACTATGTACCTGTGACCTGCCCTCATTTCTTTCTCTAACTGCTGATTTTTTTTTTCTTTTTTTGCAGAAAGATGGCTGGAAAACTGCGTAAATTCTTAGTTTCGGAGGAAAAAATCTACCAGACCTTGTTGGCCGATGAGAGCAATGATGAGACCGTGCTAAAACTTGACGGTGAAGATTTTGACTTTTTGGAGCAAGACGTGGATAACGTTGGGGCGGAGGTTGACATTGAGCACCCAGAAAAACAGGGGCCTTCAAATCCTCCTAGTAAACGCATCAGATGATCGGCGTCTCTCCCGATATTGAAAGCGCCCAGCCCTACTACCGTGACAAAAGCTTCAAAAAAAAAATCACGTGTAAAAGGTCCCACTAAGCAAGGAGATTTAGAAATGGCGCCGGAGTGGAGTACGGGCTGGTGCAGTGCGCACCGGACCAAGATGAAGGCAGCGTCGTCACACGACTTGCGGTTTCTTTTGGCAGTGATGAACTTCGATACGCTGGTTTCTGACGTACTCGTAAAAGAAAGCATCCGTTACACGCAACAAAATGGAATTGCTTCCTTAACAACGAACAAAGAAATGAAAACGTTTTTGGGAATCAACTTTGTCATGAGTTACCACGTGTTGCCAGCTCTGAGGAACTATTGGTCAACGCTACCTGACCTTGGCGTGCCGTTCATTGCCGCTGTGATGCCTCTTCATCGCTTTGAGGAGATTCGTAGCGCTCTGCATTCTGCAGACAACGAGTGTCAGCCCTGTAAAGTGGAGCCCAACTTTGACAAAGCCTATAAAGTGCGACCAGTTATTGACCATTGCAACGAGGCGTTTCAAGGTGCGCTTTCTCCGACGAAGCGACAGTCCATTGACGAGCACATGGTCAAGTTCAAAGGCCACAACATCATTAAGCAATACATAAAAAACAAACCAATTCGCTGAGGCTTCAAGATGTGGTGCCGTTGCGACTCAGAGGCAGGATATTCGTTTCAGTGTGACATGTACACTGGGAAGAAGAGCGAAGGCACTGCCATGGGGCTTGGAGAGTCAGTCGACCTCTAGCTCACAGACGGCTTGAGCGGACTTGGCTGTGAGTTTTCTTTCGCCATTTTTTTTTCAATTCACCGGCCTTGCAGGTGGAGCTTTCCGAGCGCGACATCAAGGCATGGGGAACCGTGCATGCGAACCGAAAGGGCATGCTAACAATTTTCCGAGCGACAAGAAAATGAAAAGAGGAGACATTGCGTCTTTTAGTGCGGATGGCATTGCCTGTGTGAAATGGATGGACAACCGGGCCGCTCTTTTGCTCTCCAACCTCATTTCCCCCGTTCAAACTGTTCTTGTACAAAGGCAATCCTCTGGGAGGAAAGAAAAAAATGAATGTCCATTGTCCCTTGGTTGTAAAGGAATACAACAAAGCTATGGGCGGAGTTGACCTGATGGACAAGGAAAAGGTAACCTATGAAGTGGACAGGCGATCGAAGATCAAGTATTAACTCAGAATATTTTTTGATCTCCTGGACATTGGAGTAAACAATGCCTACATTTGCTACATGAAGCTGCAAGCAAAAAACGCTAGTATTCCTGCTCTGACCTCGTTGGAATTTCGACATGCTGTGGCGCGCTCCCTTATCGGCAGTTTTTTGTAGTCGCCGACGAGGACTGACAGGATTTGTACAGGCGCAGAGAAGCGTTGCGACGTTGACGCAGCCCATCGCCCCAGAACACCAAACGGCCAAAGGTGACTCTCGCAAGCGCTGCGCGAATTGCCCGAAGTCAAAGGTTGAAAACCACACGTTAAACTATTGCACAGTTCGTGAAGTGCACACTACGCGAAGACGTAGCGGCCGCGACTGGAATGAGGTAGTTCCCTTAAGGTACATCGGGACAGATGTGCCCCAGCCCATAACTTTTTATTTATAATGCCAACTGTTTTATTCACTGTTTTTTTATTGTTCTTTGGGAGGCCACAATAAACAAGACATATTGTTAGATTGATTTTCCAATCGCTCATTTCCTTGTGTGACCAAGAGGGATAAACCTTGGGCCGGTTCACGAATGGGATGACATCTGTGGAACGCCACTTTGAGATACGAATTAGAAACTGGAATGTTTACATAGGTGGTGTTAATAGGCTGAATTTGATGTGAAAAAAACCAGCTTCCATTGTGGCTGGAGAGCTTTAGACGCAAGGAAAGGCAACATAAAACATGCATTAGCCCACAGCTGGCGACGCACGAGCAAACAAAACGTATAGAAGTAATTGATACATAACCAGGCACAATTAGTCGCAACCGGCAATATTCGAAAGGGGCTCAGTGGAAATCCTATCCCGTACCATGCGATACGCAAGCCGACGCCTTTGCTCTGTGCGATAAGGAGCAGGTGAAAGAAGGCACAGGCAGCTGGATTAAGTACGACTTCCACTGACGGTCGCCGGGAGTAGCACGTGTCTGTCGGCTGCGAGTGATAACCCAAGCGTACTTAATACGCAGGAGGCCGTAGACAGTGAGTCATACTTGGGTCGGCGTACTTAGTCTGCGCTCTGCATTCGGTCGTAAGTCAAACCAAGCCCGGCATATTTAGTCCACAGGCATGCTTTCGATGGCAAATTAAACTTAGTTCAGCCTGCTGTCTGAATTGCCTGAAGACGGCCGTCGGCAGAAAGTCGTATTCAGTCGGATGCACGTACCTCGAAAAAGTAATCGATAAAAGTAACAATCCCTCTTGATCAAAATGTTGTCAGTTAGATCATTTGACTACTTAAGAAAGAAAAGTAATAGGCTGTTATGTGAAATACTGACCCTTGCTTTTTTATGACTTCAAAATTTTTTAACAACATTCTTTTTCTCGGTTTAAAACCTGGTCTTCCTACCGCTTAGAAATTGAATAAATTAATTGGAAGCACAAAATTACAAACTACTCACCTTCTCAAATTCACCACTTTTGGGGAGTCATCCTCCTGTAGGAAGACTTCCTCACAGGATTTCTTAGTAAAGACCTCGCAGAAAACATGGGCGTCATTAAAAGGAGAGCGTAAAATAGTAACGGTCACAAGTAATTTTAGTACATTGAAAAGCAATCAGATTAAATTTTTGACGACTTACTATTAAAATATTGAACTGATTTCAAAATTACTCCAAAACGTAATCGTTTACAAGTAATTTGAGAACTCAATTTTATTGAATACCGTAGAAGTATGGCCGCATTTAGTCGAGCATACTCATATTTTAGGCGACAGTCGGCTCACGCAGCTGACTTTCGAGCGACGAAGCGTATTTCTCCTACGTAGACTGAAAATGTCGCGGTCAGAATCAAAATTAGTGTTTGTATTTTTTTTTCGTAAATACCAATAGACAGCCCAAATGAACCACCAAATTGGTTTAATCTATATAAGAAAATATAAAAAAGCATTCGAGCTGTCCTTCCTCTTGAATATGAACCCCACTGAACAATCCGCGAACTCCCTTTTTTCCTTCGCAACCACAACCCTCACCCCGTTTCTTTCACTTAACGCTAACGGGATCCTTTTTTTTTAAGTACATCCGGTTAACTCGCATATTTCTCGAAGGTTTTGGAAACCCCATGAACGTGTCATGTTTTATCCGATATAAACCCTAATAAGATATATTTATTTTATGCCTGACATGAATTAGGCGTGCAAAAATGCCGAACAAATTTAGAAAGAAAAAGAACGCAGAAAAAAAAAAACACTTCACAATTTGACGAAAAAAGTGAAAGCCGTTTACAACTCCCTGTAACGCCGAATTGGAGCGCAGCTCCTGAGGAGGAGGAGGGAAGGGTACTGAGGGAGGGTAGACCCCCTCCTCCTCCCCTTCCTTCTCCTCCTCCTCCCCTCATTCTTTAATATGCTCGGGGGGTCACGTGACCTCCGGGGGGGGGGGGGGGTGTCGCGGGACTTTGGGGGGGAGGGGGGTCACGTGGCCTCGGGGGGTCATGTGGGAGTCACGTGACCTTGGGAGGGGTCACGTGACCTCAGGGGTCACGTGACCCTGGGGTGACCTTGGGGGTCACGTGACCCTGGGATGACCTTGGTTACGCCGAGGGCGACACCGACGGCGACGGCGACGCCGCTCAAGCCGGAAACGGGCGCCTAAGAGCTGGACTCTAAAATAAACGCAAAATACACAAAGTAATAATCCTAGCGCACCAAGGGCTACGGTGCAGCGGGTGTAAAACGACACAAGTTTATGCAGTGGTTAATTGATAGCGTAAATCGCGCGATAACGTTCCTTTGGACACGATCATTTCAGGTACCACAAGAAACGTATTGCAATTTAAAAGCGCTAAGGATTCCAGACCCTAGACCGGAGTGTCGAACCGAAACCGAACCAAACCGAAAGCCGGATTTTCAAGCTAATGTATAAGCCAGGGATGGGCAGTACTTCAAATACAAGTATTTGAAATACGTATTTCAAATACTTTGTGTATTTTGCATTTGTATTTAATTACAAATCGGGTAATGTATTTGACGTGTGTATTTAAATACTAAAACGCGGGTATTTGAAATACAATTGTAATTAAATACAATTTTGCGCGCGAAAATACATTTCTCACGTTTATTGTTACGACCCATTTTGCTCATCCTAAGACGTGTCCAAAGCTGCTCTTTCTTCATCTCAACGTCAACGGCAACAACAAACCAAGGAACTCTTCATATCTTCATACACCAGTCCTGTTTCTCGTCTCGCTCACGCGGGCGCCCGGGCACGCCGGGCAAGCATAGCCTCATGTTGAGACGTTGAAACTGCCAGCCTGCTGCTGCTGCACGACTGCCCGGGACCCCTACCTGAGGGCGCCGTCTGTGCACCGTCAGGGAGATCGGAATCGAACGCCTCGTGCAAAAGGGAGCCGGAGACGAGCCATCCTTGCAGAAACAGACTCCAAATACTTTACTAGGGGGAATACATTCCACTCCTCTCAAATACAATTGGCGGCGTGCGCGACCGAAAGCGTCGCTGTGGTCGGCCTTCCACGATTGGCCCAAAAGCTGACTATGACGTCGGAAAGGGTATGCCATCGATGGAAATAAGAGGAATGAAAGAACTTTAATTTCGACGGTGTTGGCAGTGTTGCTTTGAGAGCGCAATGATTTCAGGCTTCCACCATGCTATTTACAAACACCATCGAACTTGTTGTTCGCAAGGTAATGACGTCACAAGGGGAAACCGTAGGAGGGCGCCACCAAAACATCTCGCCGCTAATAGCTTCGGCGCGGACAGGTTTTCTGGGCTTGGCGAGAGCCATCTATCGTCGTGAAGGTCTCGGCTACCGGGCGGTAAATATACTTCGTTTCACCTTATGTGCGAGCGAAGGCAAAGCTGGAAGCGCCGAGCACGAAAGCTCCGCGCGTTCAGGCTTTGCTCGAGCGCGCGAGCTGGGCAGAAACGCAAAAAGCGCTGCTCTCGCGCTTTTAGCTTTGCCTTCGCTCGCAGATAAGGTGAACCGAAGTAGAGCTCAGTGCTGCGCCAAATACTTTGCTGCGCTGTGCCGCCGTAATCTTCCCAAGGGTTGCACGTTGCACGTGCCTCGTGCATCGACGCACCTCGCGGAGACGACACCGCCGCGGCCGCCGCGAACATCCACGTGCACATGCGCGTGGACTGACGCGGACCTCCACACCGTCAGCGGCGCTGTAGGCGTTCTGTCTAATGCAAATGAGCAGAGTGGAATGTATTCCCCCTAGTAAAGTATTTGCAGACTCCTTGCTCCCTCCCCCTCTCCCCCCCCCCCCTCCCGCTCTTTTTCTACACACACACACACGCGCGCGCGCACAGAGCCGACAGAGCACACGAAAAGCAAATAGCGCAATAAAACGTTCTCGATGACCGAAGCCATGGAGGCTAGGGGCTTCGAAGTACTACAGGGTGTCTAGAAATGGTGAGGGGGCTTTTTTTTTTTTTTTTATTTGTTGATTTTGCAAGGGATTTCCACGTTTTCTGACATGCAACAGTGCTAGTGCCTCCTGCCCCGAGATTCGTTCGGATGAGTGGGGCGCTTGTCGCAGTGCACACTTTTCTTCGCGGGAGCTCGACGGAAGGGTAAGTTTTCAGAGCGGCGCTAAGTGGTTGGTGGCGCTTAGTGGTTGGTTTCCTATTCGCAAATCCAAACGAGTCGCCGCTATCTAGTGGTCGATACATGACGCGTTGAAACGGGGAGCTCGCGGCGATTGGAATGCGCAGCGAAAGCTGGCGCAGCCTAGGGAACGAAACTTGAAACAGAGGGGCGAGTATAAAAGAGCACGTGGTTGGGGTTGCGAATATCCTAACTCGTTAATTCATTGCTTTTTCGAAGTGTAGGCATTTCGCAAAGATTCGTACAGCTGGAACGCGTGACCTTCTTAGAAACCCAAGTCCTAGTAATTACCCCTTCCCTCTGACAGGTTGCCGGCCTCTACGCCTCAGTAAGATACGCCGCGGAAAAAAAAATGTTCCCGTACTGACCGTTTGCACGATTGCGGATTGGCTGCAGATAACTTCGAAACGACTTTTTGGTTTGTGTTTAATTTCATTTTAGTTTTATTTCCGCAATCTTAATATCTTGTGAGCAAAATTGATGTATGTGAGCCAAACTGATGTGCTGTCGTGAAAGCACTTAACAACATCACGCGAGCCTGCGTTTTTTCTCTCTCTCTCTCTCTCCCCCTCCCTCCCTCCCTCCCTCCGAGGAGCGCTTGCTTGGTGAGTTGCAAAAGAACTAGAGCTCGTGTGACGGGCCCGGCCAGTCCATGTGGACCGCACGGGGGGCAGCCCGTCGACGCAAGTGAAATGCCGTTATCATCTCCCTTGCTGACAGCGTGGTTTGGGTGAAAGGACAGAGCTTATTTCGCAAAAAAAGAAAAAAAGGTCGCTGATCAATACATCGCTTCTTTTGACAGCGTTTGGCGGCGTCCGTCTTTAGATTTCGTTTTTTTTTTTTTTTTGTTAGTTTTTTTTTTTCTTTTTAGTCAACCCGCGCTATACTTCGTTTCAGCTTCGGTCCAGACGCAGCCGATGCTACAAGCGCGAGCATGTGGCCCAGAACAGTGCTTGCACTGCACGAGCGCTCGTGCTTGGCAGGGATGCTGAAAGCCCGGAGCTCGCGCTTGTAGCTTTGGCTGCGTCTGGACCGAAGCTGAAACGAAGTATATTCGCCTCGAGGTCGAGTTTCTAAAGCGGGGACATGTGCTTTTGTTTATACATGGTTTCCTATGGGCATTCTCTCGTGAACGCAGAGCAGATGGCCACAACCGTCCCCGCTTTCAACGTGAACCACAAGAAACGCTAGAGACGCGAGATCTTGGTTTGAGACGCTGCTTTTAGCTAGACGCTAAATTAGCGCCTTTTTGAGCTTCGACCACGCGTCTGTAGCCTTCACTGTGCTCCAATTTAGTGCAAATTGAGGCACCGTGCGCTTGATGGTTCGATCTCGAGGCGAATACTGCGTTTTCATCTTCGGTCGGAGCGCAGCGGAACTACGCGCCATCCCACCCAATCCAGCGTTGAGAGCGCGTGACGAGGCCTTGAGCTCCGCGTGTCGCTCTTCCCAACCGTAAGGTCACGTGATACTCTCCCGGCGCTGGGTTGGCTGGGATGGCCCGCAGGGTTCGATGCGCTCTGACTGAACGTGAAACAAAGTCGACCCCGCGGGGGAGGCACTCACTTGATCGAATGACGTTTTAGCCAACGCCCACGTTTCTCCGAATGACACTTTAGCGAATAGTCGGACGCTGCGAAGCGGCGTTTTCGGGTGGGCCAAGTGGGTTCATATTTTTGTAATGAGCCGCCGCAGACTGTCGCCGCGAAGCGGCGTAAAGCGCAGCGCGGCGGATGGTTTAACGCGCGCCCCCATTATTCGCTAAAACGTCGATTCGCTCAAATGTCGCTGTTCACTAAAATGTCATTCGCTCATGTGACACGGACCCCGTCCTTTTGCGATAGCACCTTTGCCGTGACATGAGAAAAGAACATCGTCCAATCAGCTGGAAAAGTGGCGACGCTTGTGTTCGTTCTCGGTGTTAATACCGGACTGACAGTTCGTCAGCAGAGGTAAAAGCGATACCATATGACGTTCTGTCGTCTTTGAAAGACCGCCCCATGTTAGTTTTATACACAAAAGGCCTTTTTCTACACATACAGGGACAGGGCATGGCTGATTCATCGTCAACGTCGTCAGAGGCGAAAAATCCGAATATCCTTGATGGAAAATTGTTTAAGGTCATTGCGGAAGAAGACAAGCACGTGAAGGCCATCTGCCAGTCATGGCTAAAGACTATTTCAGGGTAACGGTCGGCAACTTCCAACTTTAGGACACATTTGAAGGTATCCTAATTTTCATGTAGATTTTGAGCTTTTTATTTTGGGTCACTGTTTTTACCATATCATTATTATAATTCTGTTTATTTGGCCTAGCGTATTCATCCTCTCGTTCTTGTCGAGTACGATGAGCACGTGCGGCGTGATCCGAACCAAAAAAAGAGACAATGCACCGCTGGCCCAGAACCAGCTCTCAAGCAAACGAGGCTAGTGCTTGCGACTGTCCCCAAGTGCTCCCGTGGTCACGCAGACCAAGTTCGACAGTTTATTGACGGATCTGATTGTGAAAGGGATGCTTCCTTTGACCTTCGTCGAGCAGCCGGAGTTTGTGGCCTTCGTCAAAGGTGTGTTTTTATGGCCTTCAGCTTGGCTTGTTTATTTTGTTTATTGCAGAGTGATTATGTCATCGTATTTTAGTTTTGTTTGGCATATTTCAGTAATTGTAGACTGATTATGTCATCGAATTTTAGTTTTGTTTGGCATATTTTTATACTTTCTTTTAGGTACTTGCCCAGCAACCCTTAATGTCATGTCGAGAAGAACTCTGGGTCGCAGAGTCGACTCTGACTACGATGCCCATCTCGAAAGAGTTAGGGCGGCACTTAAAATGCCGCTGTACGTGTGTCTTACGGCCGATGTGTGGTCAACGTCAACTAAGAGCTACCTGGGTGTGACAGCCCACTGGGTATTCACTATTTATCTTGTCATACTTTTTCTTAAATATGCGGCCACCTGGGCCTGTGTTCTGTGCAAATAATTTTTATACCGCATTATTATAGCCTCTTCGACCGGATTTGGTTGCAGATATCGGAAGCGACACTAGAACGACAATCCGCCGCACTTGCCTGTAGGAGATTTGCTGGCACCCACTCCTACGACAGAGTCGCCGAGTTGCTCTCGGACGTTTGCACAGACTACTGCCTGCCTACAGGAAAGATTACTGGCACGGTCACGGATAACGCCACAAATTTTGTGAAGGCATTCAAGGAATTTGGCGTAACGGCCTTCGACGAAGCGTGTGCTGCAGGTATAGGCAAGCTCTAAGAGATGAGAGTTTAGACCTTTTACAACCAAACTATATTGTGCCTGGATTTTTTTTTTAACAGATTCCGAGGATTTCGAGCTCGTCACGTTTGAGGAGATCGAGCCCCCAGGCCCGCTTTTGTCACAGCACCTGCGGTGCGCCTGTCACACGCTCAGTTTAATCGCAACGGCGGACGTCAAGAAAGCTATCAGCGCGAACCATGCTTTGAACCGCCTCCATTCCAGCGTCATGAGCAAGTGCTCGAAATACTGGGGCGCCTCAGGTCGGCCAAAATCAGCGGAAGTCGTTACATCTATCCTTGGCAAGCAACTACCAGCCCCTTGCATCACTCGCTGGAACTCTCTGCACCACGCCTTGGACGTCCTCACCCAGAACAAGGAGCAATTACAAGACCTCTCGAACGCGCTGCAGCTACCCTCATTGAAGTCCTCGGAGATTGAGTTTATTGAGGAATATTGTACCATACTCAAGCCAATTGCTACAGGTAGATAGTGTGTAATGTTCAACAACCTAATTAGCTCGAAATTTATGATATGAATAATAGCCTGCCACAAAGCGAAATAAAGTAGCAACGCGGGCGAGTTGGTTCATGACCTAATAAATTAAAAGCAGTGCGCAAAAAAGAAAGGACCTAAGAAAGAAGCACACAGGACGAGTGCGTCCTGTCTTGCGCGCTGCTTTAATTTCGTATGCCACAAAGTAATATACATAACGTGGACAATAATTGCTTTATAACGTGCGTGCTTCACCTCTTTTATTTTATGTCGCGCATACTAGTTCATTGTACTCACAGTTCACTCATTAATTTCAGCGCTTGATCGCCTGCAAGGAAGCAGCAACAGTGGTTACTACGGCGAGTTGCTTCCGGTGTTGTTCACGGTCCGAGCGAAGCTGGAACACGTTCGGGAAAATTTACAAAGTCCGCACACGGAAAAGATCGCACAGGCTGCCCTGGACAGTCTGGAGAGACGTTTCCAGAGGTGGTTGTGCCTGGGTGACAAGCCAGCCATTATCGCTTCTTGTAGTCACCCGTATTTTAAGACCCGTTGGATGCCACGCGATGGTTCGCATGACATCAGCGATCTCCTTGTACAGGCTGCGCAGGATCTGTCTACAGGGTCTCCTGGGAACTGGGCGCCACAACCAGATGAAAGCGACACATTCTTTAACTTTGCGGGTCACACTCCCTCGACCGCGACGTCGAGCGCATTCAGCGTACGTTTTGAGGTGTTCCGTTACTTGCAGGACACACGCACGTCGATCACAATGCTGCATGAGTACCCTGCTGTGAAGCGCGTCTTTTTAAGGTACAATACAAACTTAAGTTCGTCTGCCCCCGTAGAGCGCCTATTTTCCCTTGGCAGCCTTATTATTTGCCCCAACAGGCGTCGTCTTAGCGACACGTTGTTCGAAAAGCTTCTGCTGCTGAAGTCTTACTAGTCGAAACTTGATGAGCACGCACCAAAATTACACTGTATTGAGAAGGTCTCCTCTTTAATGCTGCACTTGCCTCTATTACGTTAAATAAATGTTATTGCCAAAGTTACAATTCTTGTTTTTATGCATGTGGTTGTAAGATATAGTCTCCATCTTTTATTCGACCATGGGGCTTATAAAGGCACTGTCCAGAGCAGGAAGAAAACTACGTTCTGCACCGAATGCAGTGTCTCTCAATCAAGCACAAGCGTTTAGTGACTGTGATTACGGTGCTAGTCGAGGGCAAGAGTAGTGACGTAATCGACGTTCACAGGCAGACTGGCTAAACAAGTGCCTGTGACAACTTTTGATGCTTTCCAGCCTGATTTCCATCCATATTTGTGCCTGGAACATTCTAAATGCGCGGGTCGTCCAGATTTTTGTAACTGGTGCGAGTTGGAACAAAAAAAAATTCTCCAGCTAGTGCTGCGGTCTCGGTTCTTTGTTGGTCTCTACCAAAATGTAATCGACAAAAAAAGCTGCTTGAAACTGTACTTTTTTCACCTATTACGTCCAAGCTGATTACATTTTTTTTGTGATTATATTTCTATTACGTTAATAGAGCCTCGCACACTAACTCCCGAGTGTGCGATGCAAAATTAAAATGAGATACTCAGAAACCTGTTGCAGGTGCCCTGAAGTCGCTGACGCAAATTTTTAGGAATGTATTTGGAAAAGTATTTGGAGGAGACCAAATACATTTGGTTGTATTTGTATTTTGTATTTAAATGCTTTTTTGGAAATGTAATTAGATTTGTAATTAAATACATTTTTGACGAGGTATTTTGTATTTGTATTTCGATACATATTTGCATGTATTTTGCCCATCCCTGGTATAAGCCTTTTGTTAATCAGTCTTTCAAGAGTCTTCGACAAAGAAAAAAACGTTTCGATGCAATAGGTCTGTAGCTAGATGCACATGAAAGATCCTTTCCACCCCTCATCAAGGAAATTACGAAGGCAACCTTCTAATCGAACGGAAAATTGCTTTCAGACCAGATTTTATATAAGAAGCATAGAGTAAGCTAAATATTAAAATGATGAAGATGCTTGAGCATAATGCAATGAACTCCATCTGGACCTGGTGCCGACTGTTTAGGGCAGTGAAGAACAAATTCAAGTTCACAGAATGTGAATGGGACATTGTATGGATCTCGAAATCCACCCGAAATGTTCACAGCCCTTTTTTACATCTGTGCTTTGTGTCTAATAAATGAAGGTGTGTAATTGCTTGAGCTAGAAACAAGCTCGAAACGCTCGCCAAGAATATCTGCCGGTGTCACGACGCTTTCAGGGAATACGTCATTTTTCGTCAAGAAAGAAGCGGAAAAAGCATGATACGAGCCGTTAATTTTCTCAACTCGAACCTATACCTTCATATCCGTTGCCTGACTCCTTACAGAATATGCATACTTCTCCAAGCAATGTCTCTATGACTGCCTCCGGACATATCGTGCACACGTTTTCATTTTCTTGAACAACATAAGGTTACTTGGTGTAGGATTTCGCATAAATATGCCCCAAACTTTATTTTGTTTCTTATAGGCCTCTTAGCGGTGCTCAGTTTTGAACGGCTAAGGCCGTTTGCGAAGGTGAGTGGACGTCATCGGCATTGCAAGCATGACAGCTTCTAGAATGTGTTTTGTGTCATGACCTGTTCCCTCATCAATAGAAAACTGATGTCGGGATATAATATCTGAAAGTGATGACTTGTCACACTTCCACCGTGGTGACCGTGTTAGAACTGTATCAGGATTACTGTTGACGTCTCGAATAACGTGAAAACGACAACTGCCGTAGGGATTAGGGATGGCTCTCCATGAGAACAGTGGAAGTAAAGTGAAATGGCGATTGATGTCAATATATATAGGGTGGTTCAAGTTCCTGGGCTCCGTCTAAAATGGACCGTAAAAATCCACGCCTGCACGTAGCCATCTAAACTTTTCGTATAAGGTGTAGTTCACAGTTCGTTTTTTCTTGTAAAATTGTAAAACGTAGCTCTCTTTCTGAAAAAAATAAGGCCAAGGAATTTGCCAGGGTCTACGGCGGGCAGCAACGCAGAGGACAGGGGTCCAGTAGCGGGGTGTGTCTGGCGTTCGTATTGATAGATGGCGCTACGTCCCTAACGCGACGGCTCGCGACCACCTTGGTTTATTAAAATGAATATAATCCTTTTGAAATGAACCTTCGGTTTAAAAATAAATGCGAAGAATAAAAGCGAAACCTAAAGTAAAACAACGGGTCTGCAAAATGGCAGCGCTTTTGCTGCCAACGGATTTCGTCTGCGTGTCGTCTGCTATCTTTCGCTGGTCGGCTGCACCTTTACACGCTGCTCCCGAGGCCATCTATCAATACAAACACCAAACACAGTCCACCACTGGACTTGGTCGTTTGGGTCGCCGCCCGCCGTAGACCCTGGCAAGTTTCTTGGCCCTATTTTTTACTAAAAAAGAACTACACTTTGTAATTTTACTAGAAAAACCCCACCTGTAAAATACACCTTTGACGAAAAGTTTAGATGGCTGCGTGCAGGCGTCGATTTTTACGATCAATTTTAGATCGAGCCGGGTGACTTGAACCACCCTATATATTGCTGAGGAAAATTGTGCAACCTTTTTACACTTAGGAAATCACAATCCGGTTGAAAGCAAAAAACGTTCAATAAGTTTTGATCTCTATCCCTTCGTCTACTTCTCGAATGCGGGTTATGATAATTGAAATCGGCTTCGAGCAAAAAAGAATGGGGTAGCCGATCGCAAAGAGCTTTGATTCCTTCATACTCGAGGTGATAATTCGAAGGTATGTACACGTAACATATGGTTATTGCATTGTTAATCACTCTACGGGCAGCAAATGCTTATAGTAGTGCATTTAAGGGAATTTTAGTGCATGGGACCGAACGTTTTAAGACAAGAGCGGAACCAACAGATGGACGGCTTGAATACTGACGATTCATGCGAAGGACCTGGAAGTAATTCAGGATTTTCAAGTGATTTTCCTTTAGGTGAGTCGCTTCCAAAAAGAAGGAAATAGGACTGTGTTCCTCTAGCAGGTCAGGAAAATCATCGAAGTTTGCACGTTTATGTGCTGTGAAGTACTAACATCATTTCAAGGAGGGCTCGACAGTTCCATTGGAGAACCATGAATAATAAGAACCATGAAGAACCATGAATAAACCACAGTTGCGAGTGCGCCTTGTGTCGTTCCACTTCTTTGTCCTTGTCTTTTTCGGCGCTTTTAATTATTTAAAGATCCATTGGAGAAGAAGTGGAGGTGATAATATTAGGAGTAGATGTATATATACAGAACACAGTCAATTAATACAATCCAGAAATGAAGCTCCAAAACAAAGCTACGTCAGTGGAATTACTGTTTTTTTTTTTTGTAATTTTTCTTAGATTTTGGAGTCTCCCAGTTCATGTGGTCCTGTTCAGACAAAGGAGCGGAAGGCTCAATGGCCTGGTCTGTCGTATTTACGTTTAGAGACGAGGCTTGTCGTGAAGGTCTGGGCAGAGTCGAGGCACGAAGCAGAACTCCCCGGCCACAACCGCCCCCACTCAAAGGGCCAGCAGGAAAAGTGCTGGGCTGATCGTCGCCCAACTCGCTGCGTTCCTGCCTCTCAGCTGCAGAAGGAGCGGCGCGGTGTCGCTCCTTGGACGAGGCCCTCTGTCGTGAGTTCGGGCAGGAATCTCGCTCCTTCGCCCTGGGGGCAGAGCTCAAAGTGGGGACAGACAGAAAGACTCTCTGCCTGTCTCGCGACCGAGGGGCAGCTGGTGCACTACCTTCGGGAGCCGAAGAAATCCGCTGCCCCTGCTGGGTGGTAAGGGGCTGAAGAGCCACTTCCAGGACCTCAGACGAGAGAAAGGCGACCTTCGATTCTGTTTGCGGTGCTGGTCCCCTCAGCACCACCTGGGAAAACATGCCTTTCGAAAATACAAATTGTTGTTTGCCTTCTTGTAAATAATGTTTTCTTTTATGCTTTCAGGGTTAAGATTTCTTTCTCCGGCTTCCCCTGCGGACATGGCCTGCCATTAACAGCATGAAATTCTTGACAGTTGACACATTTGAGGGTGCTTTCACAAATATCGTCTACATGATCAGTGCCACCACACTTCGCGCATGTCTGACGGCTCCGACAGCTCCCCGAACCATGCCCAAAGCGTTGGCATCCATAACATATTTGTGGGTTTGGAATAAATGGCCGGACATTGTAATGGAGGTAACCAGCTTTAACGGTGGCAGGAAATGTATGCAGCTCAAAAGTCAGGATTGAATGCATGGTTGGTTGCTCCTGCCCGTCTCTAAGATTTCATCCGGAGTGCAATCTACCAGATCAGCCTCGGAGATATCACCTCGAACACTATTCAGCCTCCGATGTGAGCTGACATTTATCTGGTGTTCGGCCTGGCATGTCTGTTCTAGTAGCGTTATTCTTTGAACTTCTGTTTCGACTTCGTCAAGAAAACTACCAGAAAGCTTTTTCGCCTAGAAAGATTTGCCGATTACGGTACCAAAGCATTGGACACTAGAAAAGGCGAGAGCCTAGCCAGTGGCTTTTCTTCGTCTTGGGCTTGGAGTAAAATGAATCTTAGGAACTTTGGTGGGTCACATGCGCTTTCAAAAGTAAGATGGAGCAACACCATTTAGAAGGGCGCATAGTGTTGGTTTTGCAAGAGGGAACAGCAGTAAAAAGACAGGAGTGTTCGGAATCTGTTGCGCACCGCCCACCACCGAGCAAAACAAAGGGATATGTAATATGTCATAACAAGAGTGGCTTGGCTGACAGAGTTACGCTACCAGTGCTACCAAGAAACTATAACCAAGCATGGTTCTAGAATATGATCCATCACCACCCAGGGTTAGGCCTTGACGCCAAAGAAGGTGAAATAAGAAGGAAGAGGAGAGGAATAAATTTAAAGAAAGGAAAGATGGAGAAATGCGACTGACTCAATCGTCCTGATTGGGCCAGGCCAGGAAACCCGCCTATGAGAAGCAGAGGCCGGAGTGGTATATGGCCTTGCCCCGGGGCCCATGAAGGGTACAAAAGTACCCCGGGCTCGGCTCAACCACCAGGATTCAGGTAAATGGTCAGCTAGAACGAGAGGGACAAACACAGACAGGGAGAAACAGAGACATACACACCGCTGACTATCAACTAAGACTTTATACTTCTTCTTCATCACTGTAACCCACAAATTCACACCTAAAGTAATGCCAATGAATGACCCTAAATCCTTACAGTACACTACTAAATCAAAATATTGATTAAATAATATTAAATTAAAATTGAAACTAAATAATTACATTAAAATATTAATTATTAATTTTGGTCCAACCCACAGACCACAGCCGAAACATATCCCTCCTAGTCCCTTTCACGGCGCCGTGCCACACTGCAAAAACTGCCTTTCTTTCTTGCTGACCGTGATGGAGGGCATGCTCACGCAGTCGTCGCCGGTTTGCTCAATGGCCAGGGCCTCGAGGATCTCGCGCGCGAAAGCATTCCTGTGTATGTTAATAATGGAGACGCTACTAAACCGTGGCCTGCACCCGCACGTGCGGCAATGGGCAGCAAGGTGCCCAGCTCCCGTGCCTTGCACCGACGCCGCGTGCTCCCTGACTCTGTCGTTAACGCAGCGTCCCGTCTGCCCAATGTAGCAGCTCCCACATGACATAGGAATCTTGTATACCACACCGGTCTGGCACATGGTGTACTTATTCCTGTGTGCAGTATTGCAGGTTGGCTGGCGGTTCGTGGCCCGATTTACTTGGCGACACATAGAGTTCCCTCTGTTCGGTGCCGAGCACACCACGCTGACGTTTTGTCGTGCAGCGATCTTTTTGAGCCGGTGGGTGACACCGTGGATGTAGGGGACTACTGCGAAGTTCGCTCGTGAAGTCTGTCTGTCTCGCTCGGTACTGGGTGATCCTCTTGAAAATTTCCTGCAAATTGCCTCACATACGGCTCCAAGGAGGACACCTGGGTACCCGGAGTCACGAAGCCGGGCCATCTGCTTCTGAAATCTGGCGTCAGCTTGATGGTTGCATGACTTGCGCAGCGCTGACACGAGTGCCGTGTTGGCAACACTCCGTTTTACGGAGTGTTGCCGTTTGCATCCTGCCATTCGAAAACCGTAAAACGGAGTGTTGCCAACACGGCACTCGTGTTAGCGCTGCGCAAGTCATGCAACCATCAAGCTGACGCCAGCTTTCAAAAGCAGATGGCCCGGCTTCGTGACTCCGGGTACCCAGGTGTCCTCCTTGGAGCCGTATGTGAGGCAATTTGCAGGAAATTTTCAAGAGGATCACCCAGTACCGAGCGAGACAGACAGACTTCACGAGCGAACTTCGCAGTAGTCCCCTACATCCACGGTGTCACCCACCGGCTCAAAAAGATCGCTGCACGACAAAACGTCAGCGTGGTGTGCTCGGCACCGAACAGAGGGAACTCTATGTGTCGCCAAGTAAATCGGGCCACGAACCGCCAGCCAACCTGCAATACTGCACATAGGAATAAGTACACCATGTGCCAGACCGGTGTGGTATACAAGATTCCTATGTCATGTGGGAGCTGCTACAATGGGCAGACGGGACGCTGCGTTAACGACAGAGTCAGGGAGCACGCGGCGTCGGTGCAAGGCACGGGAGCTGGGCACCTTGCTGCCCATTGCCGCACGTGCGGGTGCAGGCCACGGTTTAGTAGCGTCTCCATTATTAACAGACACAGGAATGCTTTCGCGCGCGAGATCCTCGAGGCCCTGGCCATTGAGCAAACCGGCGACGACTGCGTGAGCATGCCCTCCATCACGGTCAGCAAGAAAGAAAGGCAGTTTTTGCAGTGTGGCACGGCGCCGTGAAAGGGACTAGGAGGGATATGTTTCGGCTGTGGTCTGTGGGTTGGACCAAAATTATAATTAATAATTTAATGTAATTATTTAGTTTCAATTTTAATTTAATATTATTTAATCAATATTTTGATTTAGTAGTGTACTGTAAGGATTTAGGGTCATTCATTGGCATTACTTTAGGTGTGAATTTGTGGGTTACAGTGATGAAGAAGAAGTATAAAGTCTTAGTTGATAGTCAGCGGTGTGTATGTCTCTGTTTCTCCCTGTCTGTGTTTGTCCCTCTCGTTCTAGCTGACCATTTACCTAAATTATGTACCAACTAGCTCAACTTCAGCCTGTTATTCACCAGGATTCCCTGTTCCCCGGACACGGGTTAAGCAACACACAGTCCGGCGTGGGTTGGAAAACCCACATGGCTCGGGGTTCGTGGTGACGCTACTTACCAACCCCCTACTAGGGCAGGTGACCCCGCTCGCAGGTATGGTGGCCCACGCTGCTAGGGTCCGTGGTGGCACCACTCACCAACCACTTAACACCTAAGGTGTAGGCGACCCCTGCGTGGGGACGCTCTGACGTTCATACTGATTCAAGTAGCCCTGTCTGGGTCCGCTGGTGATGGCGTCCATGTAAGAAATGCGCAGACCTTGTCTTCTAGGCGCTATTAACCGTCATTGACACCCCGTTGTGCCTGCGCTTGCGCCCTACCAACCTGGCCGACTAAGTTAACTGCCGTGTGGCCAAACCTCGGAAAATCTGTAGTGGGCGAAGAACGCGACTCCCAACTGGGGCCGTTGAGGAGGCTCGTCGTAGACAAAGCTTGAATAAGGCATTGAGCGGAATGTATGGAAGAAGCGAAAATGGAAAATGACGGGAAACGATTCAGAGTCGTAGTCAGGCGGCGGCGCAGAAAAGACAATGGTGCATAATAATAATACTCATCACGCAAGCGGAAAGCTGCTGTCGCTGCGACTCAATTGTTGAACGAAAACGCAGATGCAGCCAATTTTTTTGTTGTTGTTACAGAGGTATATTTGTTTTTGTCTTTCCTATATGCTATACAGACGTGTGCAGCCACAGCATCAGTAAATATTCCACCTGGTGCGTGGCCCTATCGTATGTTGCTTGTAGCTTGCTGGACTGAAAATCTCCTGGGACCCGCTCAGAGTACACAAAAAGCAAGTCCAGTTATAAATTCAGAAAAATTGTCTTCGGGAGTGTGTACACGCTGAATTGATAATGTGTGTAGACGACAGTTAATATCTTCAAGTCCTATAAGCAGCAGTGTATCGTTGTTCCCTATCTACGATTCGCTCCGCTCTCGAAGTAGGACCCTGGTGTAAACAACCGTTAACGTGACCCACATGGTGCTTTTTTCTTCTTTTTCAGCTTGGGCGGACGCGAGGCATGACAAACTGGAGCGCCGCGGCCAATGTAGGTGTTCCCGCGTTCAGCGATGTAGGGCTGCCGCCGTCGGCGTGCTCTCTACAACGCCAGGCTACAAACGCCGCAGCACATTTGCATAGTATGAAGGCAGGTGTACGAAACCAAACTGATAAGTAAAGTTTTCAAATTAGCCTACATGTAATAAGAGACTCGTTTTTCTTTTTTATTTCGCAAATCACGCTCGATACAGCTCCAATGGCACTAATATTCCCTTGCACGAAAAAGCACCTTTAGTCGGCCGTGCACATTGTGCAAGGCACAAAAAAAAAAACGTGTCAAATATTTTGATTGTTCACCGGGCTCTTATTGACAAGGGAAGGGTCGTACTTCCGATGTCGGCTCGCGGCGCGCCCATGACCGCGCAGCAACGGGCGCTTTGGCGATAATTAGCGCTCCTCCGTCCTAAATTACGCCGAGCCGTCGAGCGCAAATCTCCGTAGTGCGCAATTTAATCCATTGCGCGTTTTCGCGTCAAACACTCGTTGTTGATTCACGTATACGCAAGCTATCTGAGCAAAGAGGCAAGCAGAGAGCGGGATCGGTTCATAAAGAGCGGACAAATGATTCTGCCGGGATATCCTGCGGCTTCCACTACTCTTTCAGCTGATCGGTTAAGTAATCTAACATACATCTTGAGGGCAAGAATTAACTGGGCGATTAAAAAAAATTAAAAAAGGCGAAAAATCGCCCCAATAGCCTCGTCGAGAATAAAAAAAAAAAAACTTCCAGGAACACACTGCGAGACACAGCGCTACACGCGTTCCCTTTTCTGTTTTTTTTTTATATTTAATTACTAGTGCCTCCTCCGCACCCCCCCCCCCCCCCCTACCCGCAATTCACGCACGGCGGAAGTTCTAGCACAATTGACTGGTTTAGGTATTTTCGATGGCCCTCAGAAAGAGGTTTAACCGGAAGCATATGTTTATATTCCTGATGTCCTACGTAGCTTGTAGGTTTCTCCCGAAAAGTGTTTCTTTTTTTCTGAGCCATCCAGTTTGTGTGAATATTTATTCAAACAATTCGCCTTAACATCCGTAGTTTAAGCCATTAGAAAACGTCCCGTTACTTCCGACCTTAGTTTCGTGTATGAAATATTTTTGTAATACTTTTGAAAGGAAAATATTATTTTTTTCCCCTGGCAGCGCCACAACCTTCTCTATACTTCCGAACACTCCACCTTAATGTCCCCCAGAACGCACCTTCAACTAGAGGCATCCGCGAGGTGGCGCTGAAACTCGGCCCTTCCCTTCTGCGGCGCGGGCAGTGCGCTCAGCATTTCACGCGCTTTTATTACACTTTCATTGCATCACCAGATGCGTGTAGATTGTATAGCGAGTTAATGACAGTTTTCAGTTCCCAGTGTTGTAATTAGAATGCCGAATCTGGGGGGACAATAAAGTAATATGACATACTCCCAGATCAGTACCCACCCCTCTACAAGTCGAGCGAGGTGCCGTCATCGTAAGTTGTATTATGCGAATCCTCATAAATTATTTAAAACTTTGCCCACATCGGACCTCAAGCTGAGTTCGACACTGTCAGTGGTTTATTGGGAAAATAATCATGGTCTGAGTAGATCAAAGTTGAATTCACAGATTACAGTGATCTCGATTTTAAGTTGATAATGTGTATGTCTCTCTGTCTCTCAAGCAGAAAGACATTAGGATTAAAAAATCTAATATAAAGGCAATTATTCTTCATACTTTTACTGTGACCTCAAGCCATATTTTTATTGCCAAGCCAGGGTGGTAGCTGAGAGTTCCAAATTGGCATCAGCAAGCAGACGGTTGGTGGTAACAACCGTCTACTTGCTTGAGATACAACTTTTATTCTTATTTGAAGCCGCTGTGGCTCCGTCAAAAAATATGGACTGGTGTATATGGACAACAAATAAATCAATATAAAGTTGACATAGAGGAAACTCAGACCTGCCACTGGTTCAAAAACCCTTAAATTACAAAGGTGGTGATTCTCAGGAACTGCGCTAAAAAACAGAATGGGCTAAGTTATTGCGATTAGCTAAAAACACGTACATTTAAGGAAGCAACAATGTTCAATGCTTTCGAAAAAACGGCGTAAAATACAGTTTAAAAAAATTAAAAGAGCCCACTTTGAACGACATCAGTGATGTGCAGTAATGACGTGAAATTGATGCATCCGAGACTGAGATGAAAGGAATGGAACTTCATACCCCGCTGGAAAGTCTAAATAACCTCCTCCACTCAGATGAAAAAACCCGGTAGGAAAGAATGACTTTCCACGGCGCATATGCGAGGAATATAATCCATTTAATTTTAATATCATAAATTCATGACAAGGAAGCACCGCAAGTAGCTGGCGGCCTTGGCTTTTCTGCGTGGACTTATTGCTCTGTATGTATGCATCTATTGTCTCCAGGCAGTAAAACCTCTGTGGGCTCAATACCATGGGTATATCGTATATAAACGACACTTCAAAGATACGATTACTCTTCAGGACTAAAGGTTCCGCGCTTCGAAATATGGCAGTTGCTTCCATCTCTATAAATAGTAGATGATTTTTCATGTAAATTTTATAACCAATATACTCTGGATTTGGTCGATTTTGTTTTCTTATTTAGCAGATGATTGAACAATTCTTAGGTCCGCGTACTGTGGCACGGCGTGAGCCAATGCAACAAGAAGCGCTCGCTGCTCTAAACATTCTTCCGGTTGTCCGTAACACAAAAATAACATATTACACACACAAAAGGGTTGTGTTGTGATATTACACAAATATCACAACACAAGCTGCAGTACAGAAAATCGCTGACAACTAATATGAGATAGTGTATAATAACAAGGAACAAAACATAGGACCGGAAGTTGCAATGACCACGTGCTGTGGGAGATCATTCCAGTACCTAATTGATTTTACTTATTTCTCTGTTTCGTATTTACAACGCCCAACGAACATTAGAGTTGGGAATACAGAAATGATTACACAAAAATGACTATATTTCGGAAGATAAACCAAAAAAATTACAAATGATACAGGAGAAGCATGCCAATATCTACTACAAACAATATGATATCAACAGCAAGCACAGGCTGAACGAAGTAAACCGTCAAAACAAACTGAAATAACATCATTTCGTCGAAAAATGTTGAGCGCTAGGAAGCTCTACCAGTGAGTCGGACAGCACATTCCAGTCACTAATTGTTAGAAAAAAAAAGTAATATTTGAAAACATCACTCCCTAAGCGAAATACTCGAATTTTTTTTTTTTTAATATTGCTGGTCAAAGGAGAACCATAATGAGGTGGCAATAGGTATATTCATTTATCTATCCCGACGTTACCGTAACGTAGAATATGCATAAACTTAAGAGGCGGGCAATTTCGTTTTGGTTGTAAAGGTTACATCCAAACTGGAGCTTTACTTAAGAGACACTATCGCGAATATTATAGTTATTCCGAACATATCTCGCAGCCCAACTTTACATTATTTTAATTTGGTTTGTACGTATTTGCGTGTGCGGGTCTAAAATAATAAGGCATACTCCAGAATCGGGAGGACGTAATCAAAACAGAGGGTTTCTTTCAAGTGAGCTGAAACTTTTCTAAAATTGTGATGCAAAAAAATGCCACGTTCCGCTGGCCTTAGGGAACAACTACCTAACGTGATAGGAAATAATAATTCGTAAACATTTCTGCTCTGCACCTATAGTCTGGAATTTTTAGCAGATAGTAAACTCTTGATGAAATATAATCAAAGTATACAAACATTTATCTTTTCTTAATACCCTCTTATTCTAAACAATATTTGTAAAAATTTAATTGGAAGAATTTTTCTCTATAAATAGAGTAACTTTTCAGTTTAGTTGTTGCAACGAATTCGTCATGCTAGAGAGGAATTCGTAATTTTTTCCTACAAAACGAGCTGCGCGATTTTGCACGGGTTCTAGCTTCGATATTGGATTTGAAAAATATTGGACCCACTGCGGCACACATACTTTAGTATTGGCCTGACGTTGGTCGTGTACAACAATTCCTTTGTTTGCTGGTGCCTCTCTGAAACTCCCTTTGATGAAGTTTAAAGCTCGGTTGGCTTTAATTGTTATTGCATCTATGTGTTTAGCCTAGGAGAGATCGTTGCTGAAGAAAACGCTAAGATATTTACTATCAAGATCATTCTTCAGGAAAAAACCTACAAGCTCACATTTTGATAAGAATGTTTCTTTTAGGATCTAACATTATTGCCTTTATCAATATTTAGAAACATTTTCCTTCTGCCACACGATGTCAGTAATTTTTCAGGTCTAACTGAAGTAGAAGAATGATTTTTGTTTTTCACTTTCCTTAATAACCACCACCATCTGCACAGAGATGTATAATACATGTTAAGTTCTGAGTTTTATCATTTATATATATTTCAAAAATAGTACCGGCCCAGGTTACAGCACCATGCGCAGAACTCTGACCATTAACAACTACACATTGTGTCCGACTTGTTAGGTAATCGTTTATCCTTTAAAGAAGTTGTCCGGATAGGCCTAAGAGTGACAGTTCGTGCACGAGACGTGAATCTTATAGCTTATCGAATACTTTGTGGAAAAATAGAAGCAAGCAATCAACCTGAACTTTTTTCTGTGAGTGTAAGAGGTCATGTTAAAATTAGATTAAATGAGTGGTGCACGACTAACCAGACCGAATACCGTGCTGGAACTGGGAAAATAATGATTGGACTCAAGATGCCTATTTATATTTGTATATATTATGCGTTCAAGTAATTTAGAACACACAAGTTAAAGGGATGTGCTAATATTTAAAAACGGGATCTGTAGGCCAGCTTATGAATCCGGAAATTTGTCTTTTTTCATTCCCAACGGCAGCCTACCACAAAACTGTAAGTTCTTAAAGTGAATATCTAGGAAGGGCGTAATCGCTGAAGCACGCATTTTTCGGATATGGTTTTGCGTGCCATCATGCTATGTGGCTAAATAAGATCTCATATTACGAAGATGTTAATGAACATACAGCATTATCCTCTTGAACAAACTCGGTCATTGCGTTAAAATTTGTCTCGAAAGATTGCTGTGGAGGAAACTCTCTTCTCTTAGAAAGTACAGATTGAAAAATGTCGTGAAGGCAAACTGCCCCGACGAAGTCGTCATAAGTTAACTCACGATTGCCAAGAATTGCTGGAACGCCTACATCTTTAATTTATTCTTACATAATTTCCTAGCAAGCTCCCAGAGCTATTTCGGATTACTAAGCAGGATTGGCCCCAATGTCGAAAGAGCGCGTCGCCTCTCCTCTTTAACTCTGGCTTGAAGAATTTTCAAGAGATCGAAATTCACCTCATATAGCCGGATTCCGAGTTGTCTTTTTTTTTTAAATAAATATTTGCTTTCTATTAAGGGAACGTCGCAAATCCCTGTTCATCCATAGTTTATCCTTTATGCAATTTCCAGATATCTTACAAGGAATATATTGCGCGATAAGCAGAGTAAGTTCTATTTTGAACAGGTACCATAATTCCTCATTGTCAAGCGTCGTGCAGGAACATTCGTACTCGGGGAGATTAACTAGCAGGTGGAATGACCAGCTGTCACTGTTTCTTCGATAGAGAAAGTATGCTTCTTGGGGGCACGGCGTTTTGGTGATAGCGCGTTGACATGTGACATTTGTAGCAAGAACTTCGCGGTCCATGCTACCCGGCGTCCTCATGACAAAGCAGCGGGTAGACGGGTAGCTTGTAAGAAAAATATGTCAAATATATTCACTTGTCGCACCATACGTTGTTGGATGCTACACAAACTGCTGTACTTCATACGTGTATACAAGTTCGTCGAAAGTTTTATAGCGACGAATAATTACGCAATCGTGGTAGGTTGTTGACCCATACGACATCCCCGAAGAGTGAAATCACCACTGAGAACGAAGTTATCGGGCGTAAGGGAATTTAAGGTATCGGGAAGATATAAAAGGAGATACACTGAATTATTAGCTGATGTTTTATAAAATAACCCTATTTTCAAAAATTTTAAATTTTGAAGTTTCACCTTGCATCACACGAATTCGCACCCAGAGTCTCTGTATTCAAAAGCTGTGCATTGTAAATGATTCAAAACAAGCAAAAAAAACACCCTCTAAAATATGGTTGTAGTTGTTTATCAAGAATCAAGAATCAAGAATAATTTTTATTAGGTGTCCAGGAACGACCATGCGGTCTTGGTGCTGGCACACCGAAACTCACACACTACAAAAAAGAAGGAAAAAACATAAAAAACTCAAAAGATTGAGTAAAAGATATGATACATATAACGCATGCTGACACAAAGATACGATATACACAACATGGAAAGAACGGAACACAGGGTCCGAACGCAGAGTAGGAAGACTACCACAACAACGAATATACCTTCTTAAAATAATAATAATAATAATAATTCTTTATTTGCTGTGCCCACAAATAACTTATCAGTCTCCACTGTTGTGCACAAAATACTAAAATACAAATACCGCAAAAACTAAAATACTCAATACCAATTCCACAAAAAAAAAAAAGTCATTCTAGGCGAAAGACATCCATTCACGAACAAGCAAGGTAAATTCCCGAAGACACATAGAAATATCCAGGTGATGTTCCTCCTTGAAGGCCAATTGAATCCGTGACAAAAGGGATACAGGGGCAAGCAAGATGAATTAAACGTTAATACATTCCGGCTGGCTCTTGATGGAACATGGAGGTCAATGAATGGTAGTAAACCCTTTGGGCGGACGTGACCAGGAGCAACTTTATGAAGAAAAACAAAATCTCTTGACTGCCTCCTCACGGCAAGTTTATATAATGCAAACCGGTGAAGTAGCGTTTCATAATTATAAAAAGACCTCCTTCCAATACAGAAGTCATACACAATTCTTATCAGCCGCTTTTGTACATTTTCGATTTCTGTTGCCAGACCAAGAGATAATAAATTCCAGATTGCCGAGCCAAATTTTAACCGTGATCTAACTAGTGACTTAAACAAATGCAAAAAAACAAGAGGGTTATGAGAACCGCCGACATAACCGAGAAATAATGCCTAACAGTCTTAACGCAACATCAACAGTTATAGACACATGTTCTTTCAAGAAAAGTGAACTGTCAATACAGACCCTAAGATCCCTTACAAAAGATACCCGGTGTATCAAGGCGCCTTCAAGGTTGTAAGAAAAAGAAATGAATTCACGCTTTCTAGATAGTACGATATGTTTGGTTTTCTCGGGATTAAACGACAAGTTGTTTTTGAAGCACCGATTTGAAACGTGTCCTATGTCAGCTTGAAGACGAGGGAAATCCAATACTGACCTCACACTTAAAAATAGTCGAACATCTTCTGCAAAGAGAAGAATTTTCGCGTCACCAACACAGGAAACAATACCATTTATAAACAAAATAAACAAAAGCAGTCCCAGGATGGACCCCTGGGGCACTCCGGATTTAGAAACAAACTCGTCGGAGTAGTATTTTTCAACACGAACACAGTTTCGACAACCTTTATATAACTAGAAAACCATGCGCACATATGTGGGCTGAAACCATGCAGAGCGAGTTTTTGTAGAAGTAAATCATGACGAACACGGTCGAACGCTTTGGACATGTGCGAAATAAATTTCATCCACCTGCGCCCTACTAAATAAAATTGGCGCTGAGAAATTTAAAAATGAGCATAAGTTAGATTCTACCGATCTCCCCTTTAAAAGTCCGTGCTGAGCTTCAGTTATCATTGGGCTCAGATAAAAGTGAAGAGGCTTATGGATTATTTTTTCAAATACTTTTGCAAATCCACATATCAGGAACACCGTCCGGTGGTTGTTAACCAATGTAGAATTACCGGATTTAAAAATAGGCACAACTGCGGAGAATTTACAAAGTTCGGGAAAATAACCCTGTACGCGAGACAAGTTGAAAATATGCAATAAAACTGGAGCAAAAATAGAACAACCTTTTATAATAAAACTAGGTATGCCGTCAGTGCCGGTTGATAGTTTGGGTTTCAGCCCTTTTACAGCTTCTAAAACGTCTTCAATGCCAGCAGTAAATGTAGACAGAAAAACGGAACACTCAACGTCAACGAAACGTAGAGAGCTGCCCTTGGGAAAAGAATAGCAGGAACTAAAATACTCAGCAAAACGAGTTGTAATATCGGCCTGAGAACACGAATAACCATCATCTTCTCGGAGGCGAATATTTAATTTTATTTTCACAAAAATGTTGCTCCGTAATGCGCCAAAATTCTTTGGAATTTTTTTTTTAGGTTGTACTCGATGTCATGTAGTTACAGTTGATTATCTTGGTCGTATAGTTTTTTCACGAAACATAGAAGCACCAAGCCATGATTCAGTACCAATACTGACGTCGCATTTTTTGCTTTAATGCAATCGTAAGATCAACGTTTTAAAAAGTTTTTACACTGTAAAAAAAAATGAAAGAAGTTTACACTTATATGTCATGGCGAATTAGAGCGCAGCTCTTGAGGAGGATAAGGCAAGGGTACGGTGCGCAATTTACCGGGTAACTATGGGACAATGTGCCGGTAAATTTTCCCGCCAAATTTAGCTGGGAAGTTTCTGCGCTAAATTCAGCGGAAGAAGTGCTCGCTACTTTTGGAAAAAAACAATTCCCCGCTAAATTTAGCAAAAAAAACGTCCAGCCGAATTTAGGCGCCCTGTGACGGCACGAGCGTGACGTCGCACGTGACGTTACTCGTGAACCTGGTGACGTCCCGTGTGACGTCAATATAGAAAACGTCCCTTAATGCAACGCGCGGTTACGCCCACGGCAACGGCGACGGTGGCGCCGCTGAAGCCGGAAACGGGCGCCTAAGAGCTGCGCTTTAATATAAAGATCGCACACTTGCAACTAAGTACGACCGACCTTACCGCTCATTCACACTGGAATCGGATCTGCGTTCGCAAAGCGTTTGCGAACGCCGATCGTATAAAAATCCAGTACAATTTCACGCGCACTTGATGTCATCGACTGCGCGTGAATTGGTACTGAATCTTAATACAACCGCGTTCGGAACCGTTTTGCGAGCACGTATCCGCTTCCAGTGTGTATAAGCGGTAAGACATGACCCGTTTTAAGCCTCCTGCGACGGCTTACAACAGGAGGTGCCGCTGCGGAGCTAGCCGTACACTCTTAAAAAAAAGGAGTCCAAAGGGAGACACAGATTCCATGACTCTCTTTGACACTTCACGACTCTCTTAGAGAGTCAATTTTTTGTGTGACTCTGTTTTGACTCTTCCCCTTCTCAACGGGAGTCACAGGTCAGCAGCATTTGCCCTACCAAAAAAAAAAAAGTATGAATGCTGCTTCGCGGCGTTCAGCCGGCAACCCAAGCCCCGCTGTTTCCCTATGCACCTCTAGAAAGGGAGTCCGGCACCATTTAGTTCAAAGCTTTGTCGATATTTTTCTTTAATGATAGTTGTGCAAAAAAAATTTAAAAAGGAAAGAAAAAAAATAATGCAAAAAGTTTCGTCAACATTCACTTTTCTCAAGAATAACTGTAAAAAAAAGCAAAAAAAAACAAAAAAAAAACGTATGTTTATTTTTTGCATCGAACCTGGGTTTGCTCCGTTAGAAGCGGGTATCTTTCCACATAGCTACACCTGCGAGTACTCGTTTTGAGAATTCGCTTTATACGAGATTCAACACGTTTCGCGTGGTGCATATTATTCGAAACCGAATCCTGCGTCTGCATTATACCTATTACTAGAACTGTCGTGGGGTGCGTCTCTGGGAGTGAATGAAGGTGCAGCAGCTTATTCAAGACTATACTCTGTCTCATTCATAGCATGCAATGCAGTCAAAGAGAGCGCACTGGTTTGCATCGCCGACCGTGTCTACGTTAACCCCATAAAATAGCGCATCCCCTGCAAAAACACTTATTAAAAATTCAAAAAATGTGCCTCCTTGGAGCTAGTAACTAATAGTGGCGTTATGATTTCGACGGAGCACAAAGTTTTTACAATAAAAAGGAAAAGATAATGTAAACTACTTTAAATTGTTTTCGTTTTCGTCCGTGCGGCAGCCGCTGGGGGTTTTCGGGTTGTGTGGCACTGACTGGTTTTGAGAAGATGGCGTCTTAGGCAACAAGCTCAAGTACCTCTACTTCTAGAATATTTTCGAAGATTCGTTGTGCGCAGACCTTGAAAGAGTGCAAGCAGATGATCGCCGACGTGTATGTGAGTACAAGAACGCGTTTCCCTGAGAAGTCGGTCGTGAAGTCCTGGAGACGGTCAGTAACAACACCGGAGTGTGCGCCCGTACTGTCGCGAAGTACAATGCGCAGTGTCTATCTGGCAAGCTGGCGTCCCCGAAGCGAAGACCTCGCCATGTAGAGGTTTCGAGCACGGGGACTGTCAAGCATGCCGAATCCACACACAACGCCATCCGCCTGAAGATGCATCGCAAGTACCCTGAGAGGGGGATTCCTACCCTTGAAAGCTATTTCAAAATAAACTGTTCAGGCCGCAACTATTGTCAAATAACGTCCTATTATAAATTTTCGGGCAAGGCTGCTATCAGTGAGATTCCTCATTCCACGCTGCACGAAAAAAAATATATAACTCGGTGCTGGAGGCAAATAACACTTGCAAAGCGGCAGAGGAGATAGTAGAAATGTGGCCTCTCCGCGACTTAGAAATAAAAAGCAAGAAGAAAGGAGGAATAGAAATATGCAGTTCGGCAATGCGCACAATCTTGTACAAAAAAGTCTAACAAAGAAAAAAAAATACTGCGCGTCTAGTGGGTTCGAACCATTGCCGCCGAGACGTCGGTATCGCCTGAGCAGCCCGACTACTCGTCCACGAAACGCGCCCAGGAACTGTACAAGGGTTATGTGACGGGCTAGTTGGTTATACATTACGAATTTAAAAGTAGCGCTAAATATTTTAGCGCTACTTTTAAATTCGTAGCGCCCAGGAACACATTTTTGTTTCTGCATTTTCATGCGCACCACTTCAGTACCTTTGACAGCTTTGCACGCTATGTATGAAAATGAGTATAAGTGCCCATTTTGATAACCACACCACCACACTGCGAGTTGAAGCAACGCCGTAGTCTCGCGTATCGCAGCGCCGCCTGTTGAATAACCATTCGAAGAGTTTGCACACTGTGAAGGTAAGAGCGCTCACACCCGAAAAGCTCTTTTTACAACGCCTACACAGACACACAGAGCTCACAATTGAAGGGGGGCCACTGAGGTTTTAAGAGCCACCGATCGTAGCAATCGCATTTCAAAGACGCCGCGTTGTCGTAGATTGTTTTTCACCAGCTAGGTCCTGTAGGGATGAGGCCAAGGCCAAGGCTGGGGGATTCATCGCCGGAAACGTAAAGGAACAAACAAACGACGTGAGGCTCGCGGTCGGGGTTCGTGGGAGCCGACGACGTCCAAGCCACGATCCGAGCAGCCCTAGTAGCAGCCTTGCTTCCGGGAAGACTGTATATTCTTTCCGGCGGGCACACAATACTCCGACAGCATGCTTGCGGCTGATGTGGATTGCAGGAGGTGGCTAACAGGACGACCAATGCACAGAAATTAGGTTGAGCACGACACAGCACGCAACGATTGCCGCCGCCATGTTGAAGTAAAACCAAGCTGAGGCAGGCCAAGCTACAGTTTAGTACACAACGAAGCTGAGCCAGGCCAATGTTCAGTTTAGTACACAACCAACATACTTCATAACAAAGAATTAGACAAAGGTTTAAACAAATTTTTTTTACGTTTAAAAGTTCTAATGTATGTCGACTAAAACAGAAACATTCACGTTGCGTCAAATGAGTTTTGTCGTAACCAGCGAACGTCGCTGCGTCGCCATCGCCACCGTAACCAAAATCAGAAACAAAGGAAGCTGCAAACTTTCGGGCAGTTTCAGGCCTTTAGGCTTTCAAAAAAACATCGAAGAACGTTTTCCGAAAACAAAAAAGTGTCTCAGGTGCCGCCGTGGCCATGGAACCAGCTGTGGGTTTGAGTCTACTTGGTGAGTACTCGCCTATTCGCTTGACTTTTTCAGTGCTTTCTTTTCGGAGCCTTTGTGAAGTGTCCCTGTGTGTGTGTGCAGGAAGCGTGAAGGCGAACGTGGCGAACGTGTGGGGCTCCTTGTCGCACACGTACGTGCTTTGCGCATGTGATGACCTTCGAGCTTTTCCCAAGCAAGTCCCGCAACTGACCTGTCACCACGGCCTGTCACTGAGCGAGCAGTCAGATTGCGGGAACGCACACAGAGGCGAAGGTCCCACCGAAGCCGGAAGGGGGGACGGGACTTCGTAGGTGTTTCGGGAGCTTCATCTCGTGGATCGGTGGCCAAGACGAGTTCTACAAATCGGGTGGCGCCTTGGTACCACCTAACTAGGTGGTGTGTTTCGCGGAACCCATGTCTGCTAAAGGTACCGATTACGTGCTGGCGCTCGTATTTGCACCCCGTTTGCTTTCACTGCGGGTGTTCGAATTCAGGTTCGATTCTCTGCATTGATGATGTTGCTTGCGAAGAGTTCTTTCTTGACTAGGGCTTATGTAAAGCGAATTGTCAAAACGAGTTTTTTGAAGTTGTAGCGCAGCTTATTGGAAATTGTAGCACAGCTCGCCTCGTAGGCAGCGGACCCGGATTCGATCCACCTGTGTGGGCTTACATTTTAAATTCTTTTTCTCGAACATTTTGTTTCGTCGAGGCCTTTGGCGATATTTACGCCATTTCTTTTTTACCGTTAACACTGGGGGAAAAAACTTAAAAAAGGATGTTGTCGACGAAACTTTGCTTAAAAAGGGCCCTGCAACAACTTTTTGACTGGTTTTTATTTTGCACCGAACTTGAGCGCACTGAACGTAGTAACTTAATCTTCTCTCGAATTTCGCTTTATTTTAAAAGTTATAGGCAATTTAGAATTACAAAAACAAACAAAAAATAACCTCCTTCATGACGTCGTAGGTCCTGGCTTGAGTAGCCGTGAACTAGAGGAGTAGTGAGCTCATCGAGCGCTCACGGCTGCCGCACTCCGTGTCGACGACTCGAGAGGGCGCCACTAAAGCATATTCTGGATAGGCTGTATGAGGCGGGTGGCCAGGGCGGCTTGCATCTCATTTGCTGCGCGATTAAGGACTAATTTGGCATAACACTTCATTGGCCACAAACTACAGCAAACACGGTGTAAAGATCAGTTCAGAACAGGAGCCACTTCGCGCTGCCGTACCGCCAAATGGCCAAATCGCCAGCCAAGCCCGCGCCGAAAGCCTTCGGAACGCTCGGAACCAGTCGAATCCTCGATCCGGTATACGACCGCAGCGCCGCCACGTACATCCGGGACCTTTTTACGCTCGCTGTTCCTCGGAGCCTCATCCCACAAGCCTTTTCTAGTATGAGCCGTTTTTTTCCGCCGCTTGGTGGCGGGTATGTCGACGAGTCTTTTATTGTTTCCGTACTTTATAAACTGCATTTGTTTCTTTTCTGATCTAAATTATCTAACAAAAACTACTTTCATACATAATTGAAACGGCTCGCGACACTTATATTTTGTATTTCGACAAAAAAAAAAAAAGCTTTTAGCGGCTCTGAAAAGTGGTAAGCCGAGGACCAAAGACGTCACGTATTGTGCGCTTTCGGCAATGCGGGTCGCCCTCGTAGGTGGAGGAGGTTTTTGCGTCTTCCGGTTAAAATATGACTCACTGATATTTAGTTACTCTCTCCATGCCCGCTGGCTTGCCCGAACCCCAAGAGACGTGGAAACCGCAAAGAAGGTAGGCGCTTAAATATGATTGCAGGGTCCCTTCAACAAAATGGCATGGGCGTCCGTTCCCGGAGGTACATGGGGGACAGCGGGGCTTGGTATAAGACAGAGGGGCTGGACGCTGCGAGGCGTCGTGTGCAACGGAGCCAAGTAGGTTAATAGTTTTGTAATTAGCAGCCGCATACTGTTGCTGCGAGGCGGCATGAATGTATGCGGGCGGTTGGTTACCGAGCTCCCCAGGGATACATGTGCTGTTCGACCTTCTTTCGGACGGCACTTGTAAAAACGGGTGGAGTGCCGTCGGACGGCACTGTAGACAGCCCAAAAAACAACAGAAAACGAGGTGTTTCGAACAACTTTCTTGAAGAGATCATGAACTGATTTTTCAACTACTTCCTTGTCAGCTTTCCTCCTCAGTACATAAGCAGAGTGAGAAACCATGTTGTCGTATTTCACTGAAACCCAAAGTTCTGCCAGCAGTCTGAGAGCCGGCATGGTCAAAGCCCTACATATATTTCACACTTCACATTTTTGCAACCGCTGACAACCATGAAGGGAGCGACGGGACAAGCGATGGTGACCCTCTTTGCTATCGCTCAGACGCACGACGAGGCACACTGCATGAAAGCGACAGGAGCAAGCGACCAATGTGATGAGCGACGTTTTCTAGTAATTCAAGAACGGAGCAGCGTTACAAGCGACAGTGGGAAATATCCGTCGCTGTTGCCGATGCTCGTCTCGTTGCTCACTAAATCGCTTACATGCGGTCCAGCCTTAATTGTCTGAAAGCGAGACACGCGCCACGAGTGAGTGCCGTGCTGCCACTCACTTCCAAGTGCCTCTCATTTCAGGGCTACACTGCCATTTGCTTCCAAGTACTGCACGGGCCTCCTGCTCAGGCGCTTTGATGCCACTTACGAAACTAGCACAAACCCGTCAAGGGGTTTTAGGTGGGGTTATCCATCCGGTGTGTTTACCGCACCATTCTTTACGGTGCCTCGACAGTCCACAGTCACTTCACCGTAACAAGTTGGGACGCCATGATGACAGCGGCACTTGTGCCTGCTTGTCTTATTCACTGGAGGTTTGAAGACCAACTGCAGACTTTCGACAGCATGACACTTTCGGTTTTGTAACCTTATTGTTGCTTCCTGGGGACAACTCTTAATACATGGGAGGAACAAGATGGCGATTGCACCAGTGGGGAATATGACCAGGCACTATACCTGTACAAAAACTTGCTTGAGCACCTGTTTTAGAGCGCAGCTCTTAGGGGCCCGTTTCCAGCCTGAGCGGCGTCGGCGTCGGCGTCGGCGTAACCGGGGGGGGGTGGTCACGTGACCCCCCTCCGAGGTCGCGTGACCCCCCGCCGAGGGCACGTGACCCCCCCCCCCCGAGGTCGCGTGACCCCCCCCCCCCCCCCGAGGTCACGTAACCCCTCCCCCCGAGGTCACGTGACCCCCCCCCCCCGAGGTCACGTGACCCCCCCTCCGAGGTCACGTGACCCCCCCCCCCCGAGGTCACGTGACCCCCCTCCCTCCCCCCGAGGACACGTGACCCCCCCCTCTCCCGAGATCACGTGACTACCCGCAGGTGACGTGACCCCCCTCAGTACCCTTCCCTACTCCTCCTCAAGAGCTGCGCTCCACTTCGGCGTTACAGGGATTTGTAAACGGCTTTCATTTTTTTTATGATTATCTTTACACTTGCAGCGTTACCTCCGAGGTGGGGTTTTCCTCTCTGGAGAAAAATTTGACTGGGCCATAGGCAAGGCCAAGTTCGACTCGCGCTGCTGATTCTGTTGTCCTGGTGCCTGTACAAGGGCGAGGACGTGGTCAATAGGGGTGTGACAGGCCAACATTTCAGGCGTGACAAAGTATGGTGCCGTGGGAGGGAAGCCCATTACACCTGTCAAAGTGGATGCAATTGCAGGTGCGTGCCTTGCTGCATGTCCACATTCCCGGCTCTAAATTATGTAGAAATTGGCAGGTTCATCATCGTGCATTATATAGGTTTTATCGACCATACGCGAAATAGCTCTTGGGTATCATCATCATGCCGCTCGGAGCGAAATGTGCTGGGTATTGATATCTTGAATGTGTAAATGCCACTATACCTCGTCTCGCCTCATTATGAACTAACTGCGAAAACTGTCCAAGCGCAAGCGGGTAGCCTTGGCTGGAGGATGGAACCGCATATGTGTGCGTCCACAGGTTTCCAAAGTCAACGGCAGAAGCTTCCGAGGGTGTCCGAAGCATGCACCAGCAACTTCGGGAGGATACAAGGGCACTGCTATCTTGGAAGCGCTTTCCAAGATTAAAGAAAATGAACACAGTTGGCAAAAACTTGAGTCTTAAGGCCCGTTCACACTCTTGCAACCGAGTACGACCGAGAGAGATGAGATCTGTTAAAACTTCTTAGAAGTTCTTAGGACGAGGGTACACACTGGCATTCTGGCGCCATCTATGCGGTGACCCTGGAACTGCATTTTACAAGAGCGAAGGTTTCGCGAGATTTTCGAGGTCAAACGTGTATAATACATGTAAGAAAGGCTTGTTTATAACGCTGACAAAAGTTTTTAGAGCCAAGAAAGAAAGGATGATGCGCAAGAGAAATAGTAAATATGCCGGACCGCCAAGTTTACACTGCCACCCAATAGATGGCGCCAGTGTGTCCTCTCGTGTTAAGAGGTTTTAAGGAACCCAGTTTTAAGAGGTCGCAAGAGTGTGAACGGGCCTTTAGAGAAACATGCAGTGAACGGAAAACTTAACAGTTCATGCGTTCTTGGCATTTAATCAGGTTCTCGGCAGGCCTCTTCACGATGAATAATATGTGCATTACTTTAGTATTTGTTGATTTTTTCTGGAAACAGGTGCCAGCAGGTCTGGGCATAGACAATGGTAATTATATTCGTGCATCTGTACAACTTTTTATTTATTTTATTCTAAAGCTTGCTATTTAGTTTTGAAAGAACTTCGTTGTTCCCATGGCGAAGTTGCAAACATTAAATTTGCGCGCTCGAAACCAGTCCAAGGTCAGAACTAATGCCAAGGCATCTAAAAAAAAAATAATGTGACCAGAAACAATGTCATTTATCATGTTGTCAAGCTAGGCCCCGCAAATGTTAGCCAAATCCGGTCCACTTATACCCACCCATGTAGGAGGGTGTCTTTAGTGCCCATGCTTGTTGTTTAATTAGACCTTGAACATGATTCCTTACTACGTAGGACTTGCATTACGAATGAGTTTTCTAGTTAACGGTGGTGTTCCTGTTAACAAACCATTGTATTAGGTAGGTAGAAAATAAAAGTGAAGAAGTGAACTTTGGTATTTAATGGCAAGTAGCTTGATATGGAATCATTTTTGCTTCAGTGGAGGCTCAAGTATGCACGACACTGAAGGGACTTTCCTTTCAGTCGATGGAGACAAGGGTACCACAAGAGCCAGCGAGGGAAAGAGAACGGGTCCTCTTGGTGTCAACGCCTTGCCGCCTGCTTTGCTGTGCCCCGAACCGTGCAATTTTCGCCGAGGTAAACAATTGGGTCATTTGAACGTTTTGCGTTTTTGCGGATAGAAAAAGCATGACTCACTTGTATGCCTTGTTGTAAACAATCCGATGCAGCACTGGAATTTGTGAGTTGCAGATAATGTCACAGGTAGGATAGATAACCTCTACATTCTCACAGTTCTGTGGACAAAGGGGCTGTCCAAAGATTACACAGCAGGATGGCGCCCCGCTACAGAGCATCAGTATGTGTCGTTCCATAGCCTCCTTTATACTGACAAAACCTGGCAGACTGCCACGAGAAGCGGTCGCCGAAATGGAAAGGTGGAGTGGCATACAACGGAGAAGAGTCTCGGTGCAGCCGACGCGAAACACGAAAAAAGTATGTTTTTGGTGCTCGCCTCTGCAAAAGCTGTGTGCTAACGTCCAGGTTCCCCGAGGAATGGCTCTTTAATGCTCCATGCTACCAAATCCTCACGCTCCAAATCTGCGACCAGGTACTCTATGACTCCGTCGCTGAAATGGCAGGCTTTGTGAGTTTAGAGGTGCTATGATCATACTCTAATCCACTTTACTCCTTTTTGTTTTCAGGGCGAGGGCATCTTTTTGTTTGCATTCTTAAAAAAGAGGGTTAGACTGTTATGATTAAATTGGTGCGGACAACCACTAACAAGCTGTGTTTGCTGTCGTCAGGGCCTACGCTATTTTTATCAATGACGCTCCTCGCAAAAGAAAACAAGATAGGGGAAGGGACAAGAGCGGAGGAAAGCCGTGCCGTTTGCGTGGTCGATGTAACTACTCATGCTAAAGATAAATCACATGCAACTTTGGTTGTTTAAGATAAATTTGTTTGAAAGGGTGTCTTCGCTATGTCAATCTGTAAACATATTTTTGTTTAAAGCTGGAGACCAAGTGAGATAACTATCATCCGCTCTCTTCTCAACTGCTTATTTTAATATTTTATTTGGAGCGCTTGGCCATGACTTCAAAACAGACCAAAGACCAGATTCGGGCTCATGTTGGAAGGCGGTTCTTTTCTGCCAAACTTCAGAAACATTTATCTAAGCAAAGATGATAAACAAATGACTATTAGTTTTAGTGTCCCACCATTTCTGCATGCAAAAGATGCCTATATCGGTACAGCACCCGAAATGTTATAGGATACTTTGTAGTGCAGAGATGCATTATTTCGTTACTCAGATGGAAAATTGTGATGATTACTACCTTGTAGTAGACCTTGTACATGCCAGTGAAGCATTCCCTGACACGCACACAGGTGTTAAAGCAAGCTTTAAGCCCTCTCTAAATTCCATCGTGGCTTGCTTTCGTTACAACTAAAAAGGAAGCACAATAAGACGGGGACGAGAAAGAAAGAAACAAGTGCTCACTACAAACTAGTTTATTCAGAAAAAAAGTCTTCCCTTCCTTCCTTGTCCCTGTCTTAGTGTACTATTTTTTCATTGCAGCCACGAAGCAGCTTGCCCAGCAAATAATTTTCTAATGCTTACTTTGACTGTACTAGACAGTCTCAGTAGATAAGCCCGAGTCTTGCCTAGCACCTAGCTTATGCAGGGTGCTGCAGAACAGGTTCAGCTAGACTTGGTACCCTCCCCTCTTTCCTCAGTAGGGACCATGTGCCTTGTGCTTCAAGTGCTCTCAGTGCACTTACTGATTTATTATTTACGTTTCCTTTGAGCCTTAAATTGATATTCTTTTAAAAGGAAAAGCAGACAATAGCAGCAGCAGCCTCCCCCGCCCCTCCGCTCTCTATCTCTCTCCATGGGAATATTTTAGGTTCCTCCTGATGGCTAAAATAATTTTGAATGCAATAGTCTGCATTTTTATGGTGTCCATTTGTAGCCTGGTACATCATCATGGTTTCTACCAACCTGAAATCCTCAGGGAAATTGTCAAAAAGTTGGCTTCATCAGGGAAAATGACCACTGAAAGTGGAACGGCGATACGGAACAAAGCTTGACGGTTGTCCATGGGCACGACTATGCTGAATATAGTTTCCGAATTATGATCCTTTGACCCAGAAGTGGTCAGGAAGTTTTTATCAAAATAGTGAAGGGAAATTCTAGAAAAGTCAAAGAATTTGAAATCAGTAATTCGGTAGACACCCTGACGCACTGGTTCCGCCGCACGAAACACTTCACAATCAAGTGAGAATTTGGGAAAGTGAAATATAGAAAGGCAGCAATGGGCGTCTGCCTCACTTGCCTTCACTCTGCTGCATAGACTTTCCATCTATGACACTGTGGGCACTTACCATGTCCTCGACAATTTTACTTTGCTCACCTACAACTTCGTCTGACTTCCAGAACTTATTTCTTACCACTGGCTTTTTTTTTCCCAGTACCCAGTAAAAACTTTCGGGACCCCGGTATTACTTTTCACTGGAAAGCACCCATGGAAATCTTGCACCATGTGCGTTGTCTGCGAGGACCTATGAATCGACATCCTGGACTTTTCAGCAAGAATCTCTCGGGTATTAGCTATGTCCTGAGCATAGAAAGGTCCGTATGTGGAGGGCAATCGACGAAGCACACTTTTTGTGCTTGAGCACCTCATGGGTAAAAAAATACAAAGATTTCGGTAAGAGCTGTGAAAGTTGTGACAGCGCTCGGAGCACATTCCTAGAGCAGGGAAAAAGAATTACCAATAACGGTTACTCCTTTAATGTTTTCTATATGTATTTGGTGAATATTCCAGCTATAATACAAAGGTTTGTGTGTTTCATTGTGTATCTAAACTTCTGTTAGATTTTTTTTTTGTGCATCTGTGGATCTGAGGATTCAAACCATAGAAGAATAAACTGCAAAAAGAAAAACAGAGCTTTGAAAAAACAGCAAGTAGGCAAACGAAGCTTTTAGGAAACGTCATTTTTTTATTCTAATTTAATACTCAACACCAAGCAGGCAAAGCAAGCCTTCACAAAACTTGTCATTGTAATTTATTTTCGTTATTGTCTAATAGTTATACCAGTTTTGTGTATTAGTATTATTTCTTAAGATGTTATTTTTTTAGTTATTGTGATAAAACCACTGTGATAAGCCGAAGCAGGCTTTTGAGCCAATATGTGTCATATTAGTTTCTAATAAAGTAATTGTTTTAAATACTTGTGGCTTGTTTTGCAGTACCTGCATGGTAGGACTCAAGAAGTTGCATTTGCCCAAATGGCAGTGATATTAGCTGAGAGAAAACAGCTACCTTTATTGTTAAATTTGGAGATTCCTGCAATTTATTGCCACCCACCTGTCCACTCAAAGCAGGCATGAAGCAACAGAACATGGTCGTTCACACCAGCTCTTACCAATAGTCTAGACATGTGATAAAAAATATATACAGCCTATATTAAATGATAAGTATAATCAAACTAATAGAAAGTTAAGCTGCCGATTAAAAAAAACTTTTGCTTTTTTTGTTGTGTGCAAATTCCAATGTAACAAGAGAATGCTGTCCTGAAAGCTTCTGTTGTGTTTCATGATAAATTTTAGAGCAGCATTCAGTTCAGCATCGTTAAGACCATCATCGTTCATTTTTCCATGTTGCATTACAGGAAATTGTAAGATATCAGTTCTGGATTTCGACGTTTACACTTGCAGACAATTCATGTTACCGCTTCTTTTAGGTGGAATCGAAGTTTCCATTTCAACTACTATACTTTCACACAGTTAATGTTACTACCCTTGTTTTAGAGAAATTCAAGTTGAACCTCGCAGGCGGCAAGAAGTCTCCTAACGATCACAATGCCTCCCTTTATTCAACAAACTGATACTTGAATAGGGCTGCTATAGTCCAGACAAAGTGAGAGTCAGCACTGACAATCTTTCGGAGAGTCGCTCATACACTCCCATGACTCTTTTGCGATAGGAGTCGGACTCTTCACAAAAGGAGGGTCCTCACAACTCTTGTTACAGAGTCACGGGGATTACCAGGAAGGAGTCGTGTGACTCTTTTTCTCCGTTGGATAAGAGTCGTTAAAGAGTCGCAGTAGACCACGTCACCTGGAGTCGCCTATACACTACCATGACTCCAGTGTGATGAGAGTCGTAGGACGCTTCTTTAAATAAGAGTCAAGTGACTCTGCAAACTGGAGTCGTGGAGGAGTCAAATCTGTAGCGCGGAAAGACTCTCCACAGGGAGTCGGGGCGACTCTCTTTAAAAAAAGAGTCGAGCGACTCTACAAACTGGAGTCGATTCTGCGGCGCGCCAATACCCCCCAAAGAGAGTCACAGCGACTCTTTTTTTTTTAAGAGTGTACGTCATCGCACAAGGCTCTAAAACTGATCTTGTCTCACTCAGTTGTAGCAAAACACAAATGCGTGTGAGTAAATTTAGAGTATTCAAACACAGCATCACTGTTAGGATCGTACTGGCATATTTTACCGCAAATATATAACCCATTCAACCGTCGTTTAAATTGCGTGTTTTGCTCGCTGGTATACTGCAAAAGTTTGCGTCTTGCGAACTCTACTGCAAGTGGAAAATCCTCACCAATAGAAAAACCACTTCTTAGCTTATCAGCTACAGACAGTATGTTTTTCTATTGCTAAAGGACAGAAACCTCGATATAAGAGGACGATTTTTTCTTCAGAAAAATGGCTAAGCCTGTGTGCATATTCAATGCTAGAAAGCTCAAACTTTATGCCGAACTTTTCAGAACTGGATGACAGTGTCTTTGCCTCCAATGTTTTCCAAGTTTCATGAGCTATATCCGCCAGTCCATAGATAACAATGTTGTTTCTCTGCGTTTTGTAGCAGAATTTCTTTTTGCATGGTTTTTATCAGAGAAACCTCACATCCAATACTACTTATCCGTGACGAAAGCCGTCTAGTTTACTTTGGAATGAAGTTTGCATTTCTTTAATTGCTTTAAATTGATTCAGCACTGCCTCATATCCTTCATTTTTGAAGGGGATTAATTGCACTGCGTCAACTAGCTTTTTTGGGTGGCAGACGTGAGCGGGCCTGGAGTTGTCTCCAAAACCCCTGCCAATAATAGTCGCTGATTTACCGCCATAGCAGCAGCTACGCAGTATTTAGTACAGGAATTAACCAGGCATTTCCAAGCTTCACGCAGAAAACTGGGTTTCAGTGCCGACAAACAAGAATGGTCGGTGATCTAAAATTCATAATCGCAGGAAAGACCAACCTGTAGAAAGGGAGAGTGGGAGTCCCGCCAAAATGTCGACACCGAAAGTCATGGATGGATGGTGAAACGGCTGCTAATATGGAGTCCCCTCGCATGAAGCGGAGCAATATCACCTGCCGAAGTCACGGTTGAAAGTCAGGGCCGCGGAAAAGCACTACTAGTTTACGTAGAAAAAGGGGGGAAATAGTTTCCTTTAAAACCAACCCAGTGACCGTCCTATTCGTATCAGCAGTGAAAGTGACCTAACGAAAGTTGATTAAAGGTGTTTGCTGACCATACGTATTTGGTAAACAAGTAATGGCGTTTCGTCACACGAAGTGTAATTACTATTACACGTCGTTTTTAAGCGGAACATAAACGATAACCCATAAAATTGTATCACACTCATGCTATTTCATTTAAATGCACAAAGTCGGGGTAATAAATGTGGTAGTGTTTACTTATGTGCGGAATCGCTCTGGTGTACTTTCGACATTCTTGCTTTTACAGAAAGTTATTATTCTGGGCCACAAGACGTTGCTAAATTTGAAGGTTTTATATGTGAAGCCATGTATCGTGATTTCTGACGTGGGAGGGAAGGAGGGGGGGGGGGGTGGTCTCCTCTTTCTAGAACAAAATATCCTACCATGCACTCCCTGAATTCACTTGCATGAATGTTGATTTTGAAAATCGTTTCGCGAAATGTGGAAGTACTATCATCGCCGCACTTCACCGGACACCGTCCGGTGTCTTAAAAGTTGTCTTTAAATTTCTAAGTACGTTTCTGCATCAAACTGACACATAGCCTTATAGAGGACCTAAATATTGATCTAATAGCAAATGTGACGTCAATTTTTTTTAAATTATTAGTTGAAACGAACGTGAAAATATTAGCAGTGTCCCAACTTGCATCACTAAATGTAAGGAAACTTTGATTGGTAAATTGTTAACAAAGTGCCAAAGCACCGGTGTGTTCGCTGGAGTACTAACTTTAGATCTGAGTGATCACTGATTTCTTTTTATTTTTCGTCCTGACTACAATTTACAACCCAAGCGCCCAATTAGCATTAATAAAAGGTTGTGTATAGATATAAAAACAAATATTCGTGAGTACCTCTTCAATCTTGTTTCTATGGAAACATGAAATGAAGTTATTAATGAACCAAATCTAGAAAAAGCCTATGACTTTTTCAGTAAAGACTAATAAATTGTTTAAGATTTGGTAAGGTCACGTAACATATTCGCTTTAAAACAACAATAAAATAAAACATCTTTATTTTTATGTCCTACATTTACTTATGAGAAAGCATAATGCGTACATAAAAACAAATTATGTCCTTATAAGTCGCGTGACATTTTTGCGTAGATGGAGCCTTATCTCCTCCACACTTGGCTACGAACACGCGCGTGGATGTAGCCTCGGCCAAAAAACAAAGGGATAGCGATAGGCCGCGTTCAAGTAGCAATAATCCCCCTTACGTCAAACCCCCGAGCATTGTTCGGCATCCTGGTGATATATTGCAATGAAACTCTTATTTTAATCACTAACTAAATTCCGTGCTCTGGTCATCTCTAATCAATTACACCGATTTTTGTTTAGAACAATTGGTGCCCGATTTACAGCTGTCGCATATTTCTGGCGTATCTAATTTTGTTGTTTTTAATTTCTCGCTGATTGCTGAAATAAAAGAGACCTCAAAAGTTATAACAAAAAATGGAAGTCATTTTCTTTCAATATCATTTTCGAATCGGCCGAAAGTGCCTAATACTGCAGAGTTATTGCCGATTCACAAACGATATATCAGGATTGCGTCGACGCAATACAACAGATATTCCATCGACATCGGCCATGTCAAAATGGCACCGGCTTTCTTGCAATATCATATTCGAACCGGTCGAAAATGCCTAATACTGCGCAGTTATTGCCGATTCAGAAACGATATTCAAGGAAAACCGGTTTGTGTACCGGATTGCGTCGGCGAAATATAACAAATATTCCATCGATATCGGCTTCGTCAATATGGCACCGGCACGATTTTCCCGATACAACACAAACATCGGAAGTACTCGCACAAATTTCCCGACCCGAGGCGAATATCGCCCCAATATTGTGTGCTGCCTCGGAAGTGAACGTAAGTTACTTTTCTTGACTTGTACTGTATAAATTATTCTGCACTTCAATTGGTTTCTCATTACACAAAGTTCTAATGCTCACGAATGTTGTCTGAAAACGACTGAAAATATTTGAGGATAGGCAGCTCTTCCAGAATCCTTGTACTGGGCCCAGAGGTCGCCGTTTCTGGTTGAACTCACTTTCTCACAGATAGATGAAAAAAATAGTTAAACCTCACTACCCCTCACCCTCACGGCCGCACTCACCTTCGACTTCTACTCACGAACTCATGAACTCACTGAACTCATGACCTCACCTAACACACAAACTCACGCCCTTCATTGAACTCATGATCTCACTGACTTCACTCACTCAGAAGTTGTTCTCACCCTCACCGTAGTCGCGGTGGTGGCGCTCGTGTTACACCTGCATTGCACAGCTTTTTCAATTCCGCCACGGTCGATGTGGCTTTCCACCGCTCCTGTGCCGGCTGTCAGGTGGCCAAGAGAAAAATTGTTTTGTGTTTTTGTTTGTTTCCCTTTCTAGAGATACGAGTTACATATTGTAAGTTTCGTGCAGAAGTATAGTTTACGGTGTGCGCTGTCTGTTTTAACACGCACCACCGTCGGTGTACATTTTGTTTCTGAATAGCATACTTGAACTTCTCCTTAATGGTAGTACGGCTTGCTCTTCAATTCGTTGTCAATTGAAGAACTTTCTTCGTATCATAATATTGAAATTTGTTTTAAAGCGCGTCTCTCGTTTTCTGCGTAACCACACATGCAACTTAAACGGTTTTAATCTACCGTGCCTATGAATTGTACATTTGTGCACTTTAGAGGTCCGGACATAAAATCCTGATTGGTGTCGGATGCCTGCGCCATTCTTGTTGCTCAAAAAATATCTGCAATTTCGGTCTTAACGACAGCCTTAACTTGCGAATACGGTAAACGACTAAATTTCAACGAGGACCTAAGTTTCACGAATTTCGCGAATCGCCGACAATTCGCAAAAAATACGTTCTGTGAATAATTCGGGCAATATGCGAAAGCTACGGAAGCTATAGTTGGTTCGCGAAAATTAGAACCCGCGGATAATTTCAAATTTTCAGCTTTGGCCCGATTCCCAAAAATTTGATCCCGTGAAAATTAATTCATTTAGAGTATGTTGTATTTCAACATATAAAAAACTACATATGCAAATCTGTCCTTTGTGAGAAAATTGTTTATTAGGTTTTGATGGATGGTAATTTTTAATTTATCCTCACTAATTTAAATAAATAAACGAGTACTGGTGTATGCGCAAGTTTCTTCTATATTTAAACTACTTCACATGTGACTAGTAATAGTCTAATTCGGATATCCAGGCTATATTTGGGGAGATATAAAGACGAGGTCGGGCAAGTCTAGTAAACGGTTTACAATTCTTCAAGATTTTTTTTTTTTTGTAAGATACAGAATATCGGGACGCTTAATTTCTTCGGGGGACAGGATCCTTCCGTGCACGCAGGCTCATGCACTTGTATCAAGCTGTTTTTTTTTTTTTTCAGAGGTCTGGATTTTATTTTCGCCGCTGGCCCCTCCTCCCCCCTTTTAATTTACTTGCATCAATATAGGTCATCTTGATAAAAAGACAAACGGTGCTCCATTGTAAACGACTGAGCCGTGCACCGGCGAAAGTTTTAACGGTTGATTAAAATTAATACAGAGGAAACAAAACAAATATGTAAATACTATTGGAGCTGGTAAGAAAGCCCTTTCTGTTGCGTGCGCACTGTAGTCCGGTGCAGCCAGTATTCCGACAAGTCTCAATGGTCTCCTCCTAAGCAAATAACTGGGTGTCGGAAAGCAGGTAATGGAAATCAGTTTATTATCGCCAATATTAAGCGTCAGTAAAAAGATCGTCTCATATCTATTTACATGTCATCTAGAAACGTAAAGTCAGCAAATGCTCAATTACACTTACCATTGAAATTAACTTTTATATGCTACCAGATAAATTTAGCAGTCTGTAAGCCAAAAAGCAAGCAAGTGCGACGTTTCGGCTGTGCGGAAGTTCGAAGACGTCTATCTCCAGTCTACAGCCTAAACAAACAGGCAAAAAGGCAAATAAGGACAGTTGCGAGCCGGCTTTCATTTTAATATTGCCTTCAGGATGAGCGAGCGTGAAAAAGACGAGCGCACACAATATAGGAACGACTGCCTTCAGGCGTACAGGAGTTGCGCCCGTTTTCCTTCTCCTCAAAACAGCAAGACGCAGCATTTTATCCTATTGAGTGCCTATGACAGCACAATATTAGAAAACATTGGAAGCCCATTGGCACTTTACTAGAACCTGTATCCAATTTATATAATGGGGTGCCAATGTCTGCCTTATATTTGATAACATAAGAAGCTATTTTAAGTGTACTTGAAGTGGTTTCTGTTTTATACAATGGGATGTCAATGACTGTTCAATATAAAACCACATTGGACAACCCCATTGAAATTTGTTGGAACGGGTATCCAATTATACAATGGGGTGCGAATGAACGTCTGGTATTAAGCGACATTGGAAGGTCATTGGGACTACATTGGTAGTGGTTTCCAATTTAGCCAATGTGATTCCAATTGATCCCTCTTATTGGCGATCGAGAGGCCAAAGGGGGACAATCAAGGCTCTCTTTCACACAGACATTTCAGATATTGGTTTCATTGGTTACAATGATCCGCTCATTTTCCTTTTTCAATATATTTCCAATATTGCTCATCTGTTTGTATGTGAGTGGCACACTCTGTCATGACGCTATACCCGTTTTCACCTCATGAACCGTAGTAAAGAATGTCCGACTGCACGCGGAGCGTTACTGTTGTTCTTATATGGGGAGGATTAAAATATATGTGGGTAAATTCTAGATTAGATAGGCCTTATCTTATCAAGACGCACATGTTTCAAATGCCAAAAGTATTGCTTTGTCTTTCGACAAGCACGTCTCGTAAAAACTACTTCGCGTCGCGTGCGAAATACGCGCGAAACTTGCTTTTTCTTTGAGGTGAAAACCGGTATAGGATCAATTATTGTAGCACCTGTAAGAGAAATGTTTGTGTTCATTTTTTAATATAGTCAATTGATCTGCTGCAGAGTAGCATTTCCCTTTCATACTGTTTGAAATTTTACTTTTTATGAAGTGTGTGTCTGAATTATAAATCTGAACAGGAACTATCTTATCGTCTTGTGTTTTTGAATTTTTATTATTACTTTCTAGAAATTTCCTGTGAAGACCAACTTTGGGGCTCAGTCCCAGAAGCCCGTGATGTCTTTAACAAACGTTCCTGCTGTTCAAATGAATGCTCCCAGCGTAAATGAATATATAGTTATTATTACTATAACCATTACTAATACTCATTTAACTACTATAATAATTATTACCAATATTACTTACATTATTATTACCGAGCCGAGCAAGCAAGGACCGGTCTTGTTCATACTCTCTCTTTTTTACTGAATACAGAAGTTCGGGAAATGTAGAACCCGCAGTAAATGCACTCACTAAAAGTGCATCTAGCTGCCTGATGACGAGCCTCTCCTGATCACTCGGGGGGTCGGTTCTAGTGAGTGCAGCCACTGTTATTCCTCCGATAGTCCTAACGATGAGGAAATTAGGCCTGACCGAGTCGACGACGCTGACAATCCGGAAGGACCTTTTTCCGCCGGATCTGTAGTCTCGCGTGTTGCTTCGAACGCCCAGAATGCTGCTTCTTTTGCGCGCTTTATGAGCTCCTGTCTGACGCGGTGCAGTGTATGTCTTTTCTCATCGACCAAGTAGCAGCATTCAAGGGGGATAACTTTCGTCTTCGCACCAAGTTTTCAAGGCGCAGCAAAATGAAGTTGGGCCTCCTTCAATCTCACCAGGCCGAGGGACGCAGTGAGCGAAGTTGCTCGGAGCGAAACGGGGATCTCCACTCTTCCTTTGTATCGGAGGTGACCTTGGCACGTGGAGAGGGCACGGGGGCTCCCGTCATCCGGAACACCCCGGAGGCGCATAAGACGATGGCTGTGAATCTCACGGCAGCCGTCATTGGCGCACCAACAGGAAGCACTCCAGTAAGTGGCCCGAGGAGTCCTGTTCTACAAGCTCCCCCTTCGCCATTGTCTCTGACTTTGAATAACAGCGAAGCGTCAAGGTCCCTTCCAGCCCACCAAAAGCATTCCCTTCCAAGCCTGTCGAGTGCTTATCCTCTACATCCGAGAATGTGTTGCATAAGCGTCCTGGTAGCTTTCGCGTCCATGCTGTCTGATCAGCTTGCCACTTCGCCTAGACAACCGGATGAAGCCAGAGAGGGAGCGGCGAGTCCGGTGAGCTCTGTGCCTATGGGCGCGTTCTCTGCTCGCGCTTGTCAGTAGGGTGCCAGCGGCACGGCCGCGGACAGAACAGTCAATGCCAAGGGCGATCTTTATATCAAAGCTCACGCTACTCCGACATTTCAGGACCTGATGGGAAATTTGACATCTGCTAACGCAGCTCCCTATATTTGGCCGAGGTTAAAAACAGGGTACGAAACATATGCTTCCTATTTTGACGCAGTGCACGACCCTTTAAAAGGCTTGTAAAGGCACGCCGTTGGCCTATGGCCAACGGCGTGCCTTTACAATTTTTGTGGAGTGCCTTTTCACGATGAGCTTACTCCTCACTCTGAGAAGCCTTACTTCATAACTTTTACATTTATCGTATATGAGTACATTGAAAGTATGTTATAGAAATGTTCGCGGACTACCCACACAGACCCGTTATTTTTTTTTTTTTTTAATGTTTGCTCAACTGTATATTGTATTACGGAGACATGGCTATGGCCAGAGGTTTTATCGGCCGAGCATTTTCCACTCCGCTATACGGTACACCGCAGTGACCGCACTCTTTCAAGCGGTAAGTAAAAGGGTGTCAGTGTCATGATTGCGATGGATAGTTCATACCGTTGCATTTGGCTCACAAATTGGAAAATATATCACGAGTCAGTTTGGATTGAACTGGAGTATAGGAGCAGAGAGCGCCTGCTAATAGTAGTGTTGTATCTTCCTCAATAACCTCTACTCAGGTTATTGATGAGGCATTGAGTGCGAAGTAGTCTTGAACGGTGGCGATAATTAAAGACTTCAACGTACCTGGAATTAGTTGGAAAAGTCAGAAATATGTTTCAGATAATTATTATGTCGTCAAGAAAATCGGTGTTTTTCTAGAATCCGCATACCTTTTGCGACTAAATAAGTACATTACTGTGGGGGGCCACGAGGCCCTGCCACGTTATTTAAAGTGAGGACATAGAACGAGACAAGCGAACGACGTGTCTGCCTGTGATGGCGGCCTCAGAGCATTCTGTTGCACGCGCACTCCGAGTCGCGTGCGCGTGCTGCACCTCGAGCCATCTCTTTCATTTTGATGAGAAGAAGGGGTCTGTGGGTGCGTTGCAGCCTACAGATATGCCCCCCCTTAGCGAGGAGCCTGAACGAGTGATTAAATAAAACCAAAAAAAAAAAAAAAACGACAACACACAATTAGGGCGCTAGCTCTGGCCATGAGTTTGTCCAATGAACTTGAGCAGACTTCCTGCGAGACTTCGGACTTTCTTCGCGCGTCTCACATATGATGAGGTTCACGGGTGCGTGCTCCAGATGGGCTGGCTTTAGACGCTCGAGAGCGATGGTGTCTCGTCGTCTGTTGATCTGTACAACGAAGCCACTTGGCTTCTTTTCCAGAACCGGGAACTGTCCCATATAGTGTGGTTGGAGCGGTTTCCGTCGGGCGGTTTGGCGCACGAACACATGCGTTGCACTATACAAGTCTTGAGAGACGTAAGGAGTCTTCGCAGATACCGCGCGCGTAGGAACTGGTCGTAGGTCTGCAAAAACCTCCTTCAGCTTTGTGGCGTAGTCTTCTGGCCTCGTGTTTGGAGACGGGTCGGCCTAAAAAAAGTCCGATGTCTCGCAGGAAGTCTGCTCAAGTTCATTGGACAAACTCATGACCAGAGCTAGCGCCCTAATTGTGTGTTGTCGTTTTTCTGTGGGGAATATGTGGGGGACCGCGAGGCCCTGCCACGTTATTTAAAGTGAGGATATAGAACGAGACAAGCGAACGACGTGTCTGCCTGTGATGGCGGCCTCAGAGCATTCTCTTGCACGCGCTCTCCGAGGCGCGTGCGCGTGCTGCGCCTCGAGCCATCTCTTTTATTTTGATGAGAAGAAGGGGTCTGTGGGGGCGTCGCAGCCTGCACTACTGTAATAAAATGCAGCGATAATATACTTCGCTTGTGATTTTCTAACTGCAATGTTGTTGGTTTGAGAGAGAGTGAATTTCCGGCAGTTTGATACTTTAGACCCATGTTCCGGATAAAAAAAAAACAGGAGGCGGGATGGCCAAAAGAACATGCTTTTCGTGCAAACCTCGTCAAATTATGAGAGCTGGAGAAATGCAGCCTTCTGCGTTAAGTCCTTATTTCGAACTCTTTTTGTTCGCCTTCCGCCCATTGAAAAGCATGCGGGAAGGGCTTTAGAACGCACCTGGTATCGCTGCGCCGCAGCGTTCTTCCGCATCAAAAAGTTCGTCTGCTTTCCTCGCCGTCACCATGGCAACGAACGCCGAAAAAATAGAAGCACGAACGGTACCGCCGCGTGAAGCCAGCAACAGCTGACGCCTTTTTACGAACGCCGTCTGCTAGCCAAAGTCGAACGCGGTGTGTCAGAGCAACCGCCTCCGCCGGTGCGCCGTTGGCAAAGACGACGAAGCTGAGACACGCCGACGGCGATCGGGCAAGCAACAACACCGCGGGACGACTGCAACGGCGGCATTTGTTCGGATCAAAGGCCGGCTCCGCCGGTGCGCCGCTAGCAAAGACGACGAAGCTGAGCCACGCCGACGACGAATGGGCGAGCAACAGAACTGCGGGACGACTGCAACTGCGGCATTTATTGGGTTCAAAGGCGCGAAATCAGCAAGAACAATTTTTATTTGAATCATAACACCCGATATCCAAGTTGGGGACCACATACCTTTGCTGGGTCTTTCCTGTGAACTTTTTACAGAGACACGGGGTGCCGCATTCAAAACACAGCTCCGTTTGCAAAATATGGGGGCCCGGGAAAGGACCGTTTAGACCGCTACCAGAACCTATAACTGAGGTAACGAGCACTTGACGAGCGGTTGGCGCATAAGTCGTCTTTATGCATGCAGGCGGGTGACGGGCTCAGCGCAGCGGATCCCTCGAAGTCACCGGGGCCGTCAGAATCCTCGCCGTGTCTGCGTCGGGGCTCTAGATTTTGGCGGCCGCGGCGACGAACGACTGGAATCTATCATTGTTTCCGCGCGCCTTGTCTCTCCTCCAAAACATGAACTTTGCAAGGTGACCAGTGAAATAGTGGCTCTCGCGCCGTCCAGATGGAAGAGAGTTTTTGAGGTGGGCCCAGGTGCAATCCACCGTATTGGTGTGCGCACCAGTGTTCGCGTCGACAAAGTTGGTTGACGGTGAGGTGCGTGAAGCGAGCGTCATCTGCAAGCTTGCGATAGCCAGCCCAACAATCAGTGATTATTCTTGTTTCAGAGCGGACCCACTCGGCTATTAGCCCTTGCAGGGTTTTAGCGTCACGGGTCTCCACGGGAACAAAAAAGCAGCACCCGCTGCAACGCGCCACACCGCCGAAAACCCACTGGCCAGGCCTTAAATACCCGCGATGGTACTTGTGCCGACCGAACATACTCTCGTCTAGTTCTACAGTCACGCCATCGCCACCAATCATGTCTGAATGCTTAAAGACGGCATTTACCACAACCTACCGACAAAGGCTCGCCCAATCAGTTATTGTCTTACTTGCGATATCAGCCTCCCGCTGAATGACGGCGCACGGTAGGTTCTGGCATCCGGAGGATGATTTTCATGAGTTGGAGAAGCGTCAGGTGCGTGCGATCCTTCGAAAAGGGAACCGCTCCGTACCGAGACATCGCCCCGGCACTGAACTTTGACACCGGCTTCCTCTTGGCCACCTCACGAATCATCCACACACCGCACCCCCCCCTCCCCGCACCCCCCCCCCCCCCCCCCCCCCGCGTAGCCATCCGCAGATCTAGCGCGGACTTGCAGCTTATCGTCGCAGCTTCGCACTCTGGACACGCACGAAAACCCAGAAGCCAGGAGCAGGCCAACGCGCTAAAGCAAATTAATTGCTTCAAGAGGGTCTTTCATGGCGCCAAGAAGACGGCACAAGTTGAACGCCATGGCATTACGATGCTCGCCTCTGGAAGAATAAAGCCAATAAAGCGCCCAGGGGGAACTGCGCGCTTCTTTGCATTTCTTATATTTATTTCATCCGCCATTTTATACCTCGTGACACAATTCTAACAAACTCATTGGTTGATCGGTCGGACCACACCATCGCGTGACAAAAAAAAAAAAACGTTAAACGTATGTTTACGGACGGCATCGTCACAAAGAAGGAAGCAGTCGAACCCAACAACAAAATGAAGTAACAAAGTGAATAAAAATAAAAAAAAATAAGAAGGGAGCCGTTGGAGAGGCACAGTGGAGTAGTCCACTGCGAGGCACAGTGGACTACTCCACTGTGCCTCGGAGTCTCTAGCGGAGATCCGGCAGTTTTTAATAATTATTATTATTGTCGTTTGAAGGGCACTCTTCGTATGCTGCTTCGTTCCTGACGCTATAAAAATATGGGGCGGGATTACTTTGCACCACGTATAAAAAAAATGAAAAAACGTTTAGTTCATGGTCGGATTGGTTTGTGGATACAATTAGTCCAATAAAATTAGTCCAATAATTGATAAGTACGATTATTTAGCTTCATTATTAGCATCTTTTGTGTGCATGCGTGAAATACAGCACCAACGAGAAGACACGAGAACAACGCTGCAACTGCTGGACCATAGACCACTTTTGAGAAAATGCGCCGCAAGACAGGGATATATACAGTATACAAGAAGTAGACTATTTAATGTCACCGAAATCCTGGGCGGGGAACGCTTGGCGGTATCAGTGTATCGTTTTGAAAGCGATACAAAAGCACGTCGGGGACGCTGGAATTCTGGACCAACTTTGAGTGCGTGCGCGTCTGATCTGTGTGTATGCCATTCTTTCTTTTTAGATTGTAGGCGCGAAAACTCCACACGGACTAGAGCCTCAGTAATGCAGAGTTGTTACTCAGGCCCCAGTCAGTGTGGATTTTTCGTGCCTATAATCTAAACAGAAAGAATGTTTTTATGGCGTCAGGAACGAAGCAGCATAGAGAGAGTGCCCTTCAAACGACAATAATAATTACTAAAACATGCCGGATCTCCGCTGGAGACTTCGGGGCATAGTGGGTTTCGGAGTAGTCGTCACGATAAAAAATATAAAAAAACAAAATAAATAGCCTAACGGTCGTCGGCTGCGTCATAAGGCCTCGCCAAGCGCGGAGTATAACGGTCTTGGCATACGGTATGTATTGTGCATTCGTTATTTTCTTTTCTTTTCTGCCACGTCAAATTCTGACGCCAAGACTCTCTACCTCCTCCGTTCCAAAGCGTTGTTTGTTATTAATTTAACAAATCAGCTTCAAATAAGGGTTGTGGCACCCTGTAGAGTAAGAAAAAGTATAAAAAAGGAATATTCCGAGCAGCAAGAGCAGCACGGCTGCTCTGGCCGCTCTGGCCAGAGCAGCTCCTCTCATCAAAGAGGACGCCGCACAAAACTCCAACGGCTCCCTTCTTATTTTTTTTTTTTATTTTTATTCACTTTGTTACTTCATTTTGTTGTTGGGTTCGACTGCTCCCTTCTTTGTGACGATGCCGTCCGTAAACATACTTTTAACGGTTTTTTTTTTTTTTGTCACGCGATGGTGTGGTCCGACCGATCAACCAATGAGTTTGTTAGAATTGTGTCACGAGGGATAAAATGGCGGATGAAATACATATAAGAAATGGAAAGAAGCGCGCAGTTCCCCCTGGGCGCTTTATTGGCTTTATTCTTCCAGAGGCGAGCATCGCAATGCCATGGCGTTCAACTTGTGCCGTCTTCTTGGCGCCATGAAAGACCCTCTTGAAGCAATTAATTTGCTTTAGCGCGTTGGCCTGCTCCTGGCTTCTGGGTTTTCGTGCGTGTCCAGAGTGCGAAGCTGCGACGACAAGCTGCAAGTCCGCGCTAGATCTGCGGATGGCTACGCGGGGGGGGGGGGGGGGGGGGGAGGGAGGGGGGGGGGTGCGGTGTGTGGATGATTCGTGAGGTGGCCAAGAGGAAGCCGGTGTCTAAGTTCAGTGCCGGGGCGATGTCTCGGTACGGAGCGGTTCCCTTTTCGAAGGATCGCACGCACCTGACGCTTCTCAAACTCATGAAAATCATCCTCCGGATGCCAGAACCTACCGTGCGCCGTCATTCAGCGGGAGGCTGATATCGCAAGTAAGACAATAACTGATTGGGCGAGCCTTTGTCGGTAGGTTGTGGTAAATGCCGTCTTTAAGCATTCATACATGATTGGTGGCGAAGGTGTGACTGTAGAACTAGACGAGAGTATGTTCGGTCGGCACAAGTACCATCGCGGGTATTTAAGGCCTGGCCAGTGGGTTTTCGGCGGTGTGGCGCGTTGCAGCGGGTGCTGCTTTTTTGTTCCCGTGGAGACCCGTGACGCTAAAACCCTGCAAGGGCTAATAGCCGAGTGGGTCCGCTCTGAAACAGGAATAATCACTGATTGTTGGGCTGGCTATCGCAAGCTTGCAGATGACGCTCGCTTCACACACCTCACCGTCAACCAACTTTGTCGACGCGAACACTGGTGCGCACACCAATACGGTGGATTGCACCTCGGCCCACCTCAAAATCTCTCTTCCATCTGGACGGCGCGAGAGCCACTATTTCACTGGTCACCTTGCAAAGTTCATGTTTTGGAGGAGAGACAAGGCGCGCGGAAACACTGATAGATTCCAGTCGTTCGTCGCCGCGGCCGCCAAAATCTAGAGCCCCGACGCAGACAGGGCGAGGATTCTGACGGCCCCGGTGACTTCGAGGGATCCGCTGCGCCGAGCCCGTCACCCGCCTGCATGCATAAAGACGACTTATGCGCCAACCGCTCGTCAAGTGATCGTTACCTCAGTTATAGGTTCTGGTAGCGGTCTAAACGGTCCTTTCCAGGGCCCCCATATTTTGCAAACGGAGCTGTGTTTTGAATGCGGCGCCCCGTGTCTCTGTAAAAAGTTCACAGGAAAGACCCAGCAAAGGTATGTGGTCCCCAACTTGGATATCGGGTGTTATGATTCAAATAAAAAATTGTTCTTGCTAACTTCGCGCCAATGAACCCAATATATGCCGCAGTTGCAGTCGTCCCGCAGTTCTGTTGTTCGCCCATTCGTCGTTGGCGTGGCACAGCTTCGTCGTCTTTGCTAGCGGCGCACCGGCGGAGCCGGCCTTTGATCCGAACAAATGCCGCCGTTGCAGTCGTCCCGCGGTGTTGTTGCTTGCTCGATCGCCGTCGGCGTGTCTCAGCTTCGTCGTCTTTGCCAACGGCGCACCGGCGGAGGCGGTTGATCTGACACACCGCGTTCGGCTTTGGCTAGCAGACGGCGTTCGTGAAATGGCGTCAGCTGTTGCTGGCTTCACGCGGCGGTACCGTTCGTGCTTCTATTCATTCGGCGTTCGTTGCCATGGTGATGGCGAGGAAAGCAGACGAACTTTTTGATGGGGAAGAACGCTGCGGCGCAGCGATACCAGGTGCGTTCTAAGGCCCTTCCCGCATGCTTTTCAATGGGCGGAAGGCGAACAAAAAGAGTTCGAAATAAGGACTTAACGCAGAAGGCTGCATTTCTCCAGCGCCTCATAATTTGACGAGCCTTGCACGAAAAGCATGTTTTTAGACCGTAGTTTGGAGATAGTTTTTTTTACATTAACATGGGTCTAAAGTATCAATGTGCCGAATTTCCTATGGTGCCAGTTAGTAAATTTTACCCAGCACATGAGATAACCTTAACGGTGCCTGTCGTCATGAAGCGAACTCCGAAAGCTAAACAGACACAATACAAAAAAGCGTTTAAGTTTGCTGCTGGTGACTATGTAGGATTATATAATCATTTTTTTAACGCTCAACCGGCCTGTTATCCAGGAAACTGGCTGGAATGAACGGGCACTTCATTTCAAAGATGCAGTGCAGGTTATCATCAAGTTAATTCCTGCAAAAAAAGCTTGGAGCTCCCAAGATTCCCTATTGGCGCTTGCATGCGCCAGCTCACAGGGTCGCTAAAAAGAAAATATTTAGCACATGGAAAACAAGAAAACAGGATTGGTAAAATGAGATACAAAATTTTAACACTACCGGCGTTTGTGCAAAATGGAGTACACGGCTGACCATAACAAATACGTGGAGTGTGTCAAATATGATCTAAAACAAAATCTCAAGGACCTATGGCAACACGGGGGCAGTGGTTCGGCAAAACTGTTGCGAACACACATCACTCTCGTGGACGTTAAAGGCAACACTACGTCAGATATATGCAATTGTTTCGCTCATCATTAACAGGTACGGTCTATCGTGTTGGCGCTTTAGACAACTCACATTTGACTTAGTGGGAGATGAGTGGGTACCTCTCATAACTTGTCATTAATGAAGAACTCATTGACGTGTGCGTAAAGAGTCTGAGTTGTCCACTCAGATTCTTGTTTTACGCGTTGTCGGTCTGTTTTTGTTGAGACGATTTAGCAGGAACCTTAAATACTCGTAAAATATGAATGTTCACGTTTTCAACCCGTTAATACCATCATCGTGTAAGCTCCTGTAATAAGCGACAATAACGTGCACAATGATTATAAAAAAACTGCAATACAATTATACTTATTTTTAAAGCATGAGCCGTTCCACCCTGTGAATGTCGATGACCGACCAAGCGGCTTAGCATACGGCACACACCCGCCCCGAAGAGCCGGAGGAAACTGGGCTCGCGCGACGCGTAGAAGGTAGACACGCGCGAAGGGAAAGCCACCCCCGGAGAGGAGAAGGAAAGGAAACTAGGAACGCAAGCGCTTCAAACAACGACAAAGAGAGGGCGGTGCGGGCGTAGACATGCCCGACACGGGTCGCATGGTGGCAAATCTTTAAAGAACCTTTATTATCTACCTGAGAGTCTACTGGTTTTAAAAATGAAGCCTATCGATAACTAATCTACTGAATAAACCTATTGCTAAAGTACGCATGCCTTAAGGAAAATGCAAGGAATGGTCGTTGCACGCGCCGCACGTGCCGGCGTCTGCAGCAGTAACTGTTGTAGAGCAAAAGCGTTAAACGAATGGCATCTTGGATGCGGTCAATGTAGGCGCCCTGATGTCTGCGTTACGTTGGCGAACACATCGTAGTTGAGCTCCCCGAGGCGTCGAGGTACTTCGTCAGGTCCGAAGTACTGTCTTAACAGTTTCTCGTTAAGGCCACCGCGACAAATTTGTCTAGATGTCCACACCCACATCCTGTCTATGGCCTGGAAGTGAACGTCCTGACGAAGAAGGATGTAGCGGCCGGCGGGAGTCATATCATCTTTTCCGCTGGACAAGCCGAGGTTTATTCCTTAATTTGAATTACTAACTCTCATAAGGCGTTGCGACTGATATGTCGTTTCGTTTCATAAGCATTGCCGGGGGGTAAATTTTCCACGATGTAAAGCTGCACGACTAGGACTTAAGCACTTATTTCGCTTATAATTAGTTGGCAACACTATTGAGACTCGCTCCCGCTTGAGGCAATATCTAGATTCTAATACGAATACGCGGGCCTACCGACACACTCTCGTGGGCGTGCAGGGAAGTGCGACTAATACAAAGGCGCGATTCACGGACACGAAAATGTGGCGTATATTTTTCAACCAGTACCCAAGTAGCACAACTCGCCGGTTTGGGACTGGGGCGGTACCGGTCTGCCGGTAAGATCCTACTGGGGCGACGCTGGAAACGCACCGCGGGGCGACAACGGGCCAGTGAGATTGCCAGTCACTGGGACGCCCGGCACTGGGCGTCCCAGCGAGTTCCCGGGATGCTGCCAGCACAAATCCCCAGCGTAGTACCAGTAACGCGGTAAGATACCAGCAAGACCCCAGGCTAGCGGCCTCAAGCCATACAGTCCCCGGGCTTGTTTTGTCCCAGTGAGTTCCCGGGCTGCTGCCAGCACAAATCCCCAGCGTAGTACCAGAAACGCGGCAAGATACCAGCAAGACCCCAGGCTAGCGGCCTCAAGCCATACAGTTCCCGGGCTTGTTTTGTCCCAGCGAGTTCCCGGGCTGCTGCCAGCACAAATCCCCGGTGCACTACCAGCAGTACCGCAAGATACCAGCAAGACCCCAGGCTAGCGGGCTAAAATCGTACAGTTCCCGGTCTTGTCATACAGCCTAACATGTGGTTTTGTGTGCAATTTACACCTGAATAGAAATGATGTAGTTCATAAGAAGAATAATTTTAACAACAAATGAGTGTAAACAATTATGTTGCATTGTACATGAAAGTAAATTTCTGGCATAGGTATACACCTTATTGGTAAAGCGGCTGCCACAGCCATCTGTCGCTCATACACATGATAGCAAATGAAACATACAAAATTGTTACCGTAATTGTTTATTGTCAGCTCCAGTGAAGCTACAGCTTGGCTGGTCATCACGGGCTTGTCGCTAGAGGAGTGCGCTGGATGAAAGAGGCTGCATGTCACGGGCCTAGGAAATGTTCTTCACACTTTTCATGCAGCTTGTGATGCAAGTCGACCATGCACCCAGGAAGGGGAGTCCTTCATTAGAGCACCTGCAAAGAGAATCAACAGCACAGTAAAATGACAGGGTAAATCAATACCAGCTGCACATGATAATCCAGAAATTCCAAACTGGGCAAGCGCTTAAAAGGTTAAAACAGCGCAAAGGACGACGGACAGGGTAAAGGACACGGACAGAGCGCTGACTCGAAACCAAATTTTCATTGAACTCAACGGCGCAATATATACACACTATTGAGAACAAAAAAAAGAAAATCAGCCTGAAAAACACCCAAAACAAAAGCACAAAAACTAAGTATCACCTCTAAAAAGATAAACCAAGCTAATCAAGTGGCCAGAAAACCAGAGGCATTAGACAAGAAGCCCATGTAAAAGAAAAGCTTTTTGTAACCAATGCGTTAATTGTCTTCATTTCATTTTCAATCTGGAAACTATATCAAAACAAAAATACTTTGATTGCCCTAAGGGACACCTGTTACAACACACTGGATAACCAAGCGGCAAAAATGGCCCAGTTATCTCATAATCAAGGTTAGCTATTTGCATGAAGGCCCACTTCAAAGAAAGGCTCGTGGAAATCATCTACTTTAATTCAAAAGGGCATGTCGAGAGACGGGCAAACTCGCCGGAGTAGTTGGCATGTAGTTTAACATTGCCGTTCGTCCCGATAGGTGCGAGAGATCCAGCATTTTTAGGTAAATATAGCGATTCATTAGTCTTACTGAGACAATGACAAATCATATCCTTGACATATTCGCGACCCTAGCAAAACGGACAGCACCAAGCGGGAAAACCGGGAACCAGCCAGAACAGGTCGCTCTGCGCCTCTCCACGTCTCTGGCGGCTTTCGCGGACACGTGTTGTCGACGCGGTGGCAAACAATATAATTTGATGAAGGTCTGAATATTTCTCAAGTTTGCCTGAGTGTTCATCAGTGTGATGAAGCCTCAGTAAATTGTTTTTTTCTATCACGTGTTTGAAAGCCTGTTTACTCCACAACACACAATCGCGTGCTTTCAATTTCTTGGATGGGGAGGAATCAAGGAAAAACGTTTTGATATCTTCTCTGTCCCGAATGACATTCAAAGTGACGACTACTCGGTAACTGATAAGTGGTATGTAAAACAGACGAGGTGTTTCACTGGAGGGAACCCCAATGCTGCAGTCAAGTGAATGGGAAGGTTCAATAGCTGCTTTTCTTGAATTTGGCTGTGTTTGATTAGCGTCAAGATTGAGCCACCCACGCTGGTCGGTGCATTGGCTATTCATCTTGGCAGCTTTTCACCGAAAAAGCCTCTGGACCACACCGAAAAAGTTGGGCTGATTTCGCATCTACTTGATTCTCGAAAACCTCCTCGCTGCATACGATTAATGAGGGATATTGTCTGCTTTCAAAAAATGGGGGACGCGTCTCGCAAAGTTAGAAGCTGTCACAACATTATGATCTATTGCGCCTCCAATATTTATAATATACCCTCGTTGAAGCCAGCAGCAATATCCGTCTACATTGCTCAGGTTGTCCGGCCACAAAAGATACTCTCTTTCTCCATTCAGGATTTGAAGTCAAGTTTAATGCAGAGGGGTTCTGCGTGAATCTCCGATGAAGACTATCTTCAAATTTGTCCGCAATCATCTCCGTGCTGCCGGCTAGAACCATATGGCTGAGTTTAGGTAGTATCTCTCCGTCTGTCAAATATACTTTGATTCAGCAGTTCACCTAATAGCTTGTCAAGTAAGCTCATATTTCAGCCCAAATAATATACTAATATCCCTTTAGTGGGACATGGTACGTAATATAATGCATAACCCGCACATTCGTCAAAATGACTTCGATTGTCACTAAAACCTGAGTTGAAATAAGAGTATCAGCTGCTTAGTGGGGCTCAAGAAGCTCAAGCTTGGCTCAAGAAGCGCTTGCTTAATTTTCGTAATTTTCCTGCAGCCTGTGTTGCTGATCGAGCAGACGACTGGAGCTGTTTCTTAATACGCACAAAAGCTCGATTTCGCCGACAGATAAGTCGTATGGTCGAGTGATGCGAGTTAGTTGAAAATTACTGTCGGTGGAACAATTCTGTAGTCATCGCTGCTTTCCTTACCTGATCAAAACTGATTAGAGTCTATTACCGTCTCCCCGGAGCCCATAGTTTCGGTAATGAACGAAACCTCTGAAACAAAAGTTTGACATGAAAAGAACAAAAAGCTCCGGGAAAACAAAACTATGCTCTGCAAGTTTATCTGCACCGGCTACACTTAACCGTCGCAGTTGAAATACCTATAAAATAGGGCATTAAACAAAAGAAAATCTGTTAAATTGAATGCGCTACCCGTTCAGGCGGCCCGGCTGAGCCGACGCGACCTGTTCCCAGCCGCCATGTTTGTTTGGTGGTGGCGCCCCCTATAGATCGTTGGAGTCGCGAATACAGCTCATTGTTGTACACATACTAATGAGATTGGGTAGACACATGTAAACATATAATATATTGCAGAGTATGGCCCCTGTGTTCCCACATAATGGCAACCTGACTAAAACTCATCTGCAGATTTCACCAAATAAAAAATAGCGACTTACCCAGAAACTAGTATATATTATTAGCGTCTACCATAAACTCACATTGAGTGTTTACCATCGGCATGCCCCATAGCCCTTGAAAACGCCCGCAAGCCTCACTTACTTTAAGCATATGACATCATATGACAACAAACATTCCCTCGTGATCATCATTAATATCTACAGGTGCGAACAGTTCAGGCAAATCAATAGAAAGACAACAAATCAGTAGTGAGGTGGTGTACAGTGGCTGGTAGGTGCAGGTTAATATGTATGGGACATCTATTTTCTGAGTAATACTGCTTATCTGGTCAATTTTCTTCACAGACCCATCACATACTGAAGCAAGCTTCTCAATACAGTGAAAAACAGGATGGAGGAGTGAGTTCCAGATTTAGCTTTGCACAAGCTATGTGGCAACTGACTTCATCCTCTTAGAATTTATTGGAGTGGATCTGGGTATGATTATGTCTAGCCCAACAATACTGCTAGGAGCACCTTCAAAACCTTCAGAAAGGGGTAGAGGAAGTTTGAATCATAATTTCCGTATTGCGATGAGAGCTGCTCATACTGAGAATTGATGTGAGTCAATGTCGGCCATCCTTCTGCCTGAAATATCTATGTGTCAGCCACCCCCTATCAGAAAAAGTTTTAGCTGAGCGCTTTTTACTGGCCGCTCCGCTCAGCCACTGAGCAGGAAAGTAACCAGGCACGCACGTAACGCTCAGTCGGCGTCTGCGCTCCGACTGGTCGTTGCTGACTGAGCGTTGTGAGTATGCAGGTGCTTTCCTTTTGAGTGGAGCGGGTCGTAACAATGCTCAGATAAAACTATCTAATGTCTATGTCGCAGCCTCAACAGCCAAACGAGCAGTCTTCTTCCTCGCTTGCACAATAGACCAAAATTGCACTGCATACTGCTTTAGAGGCTTGTTGGCATGTTTCACACTTACTCTCTGCAGACAGCTAGGACTGTCGGTAAGCGAGGAAAAAAAAAAGTGTGAACACATATCATGCACGCCAAAAGAAAACATCAATGGAACTACACGAGACTGCATTAAAGTTGCCAATTGGGCGCGTTTTATACCGCACAGCCACTGTGTGTGCACAAGTAAACTAGCTCTACATATACCGCTCAGCACACCACAGCTAGGCTGAATCACATAAGTGTCACACTTGCCGAGCTTGAAGTACAGTCGTGATCTCTACGAGTGTGAACAAGCGATCGTCGACTGCTCAGTACTGGGAGCATCATGCACCAGCGAACTTGCTCTCCTTTTAAAATGCCTTGCGAACCAAGCATGGTAAGTCATCTGATAAGGAGAGAACGTCACCAGGGACAGCACTGAGCAGTTGATAATCGCCTGCTTACCTTCATATGTATCAAGTCTCTACCTGGCCGAAGTAGGCAGTATGTGTGCAGCAGAAACGGCTGTACTGAAATCTCAAAAGGATGAAAGATCAGAACAGGCTTGGTAAGCTTTCACGTTGCAAGTATGTATGCCCATGCGAATTTCACTTTCTAAAACATAAACACCCATTTCAAATTGTCATCCAGGACAAGCTGCTATTACACAGCTGTATATATAAGGCAGCTTACCATCAACAACCTTTGCAGACTGCCATGGACCTGATCCTCAGGTCGGCTGGTGATGCAGGAACGAATTGGCCTAGTCGATGCTAGCTTCCGTTCGGCAAGGGCTGCACTGAGTATAAAGGTGAAAAAAGTGTTGTAGATAATGTGAAACAAACAAAAGCAATCCTAGCATCCACAATTCGCTAGAGGCACTGAAAACAAAAATCAGAGGTTGGGTCAATTATGTTAATGCAATATACTTCGGACACATACCATGACTGCAGGTAAGATATTTGCTGCCTTCAATCTAGATCTGCTTGAAAATTTACAAGCCAAATAACAAATATTTTATAAGCTGAAATATATTTCGATGGAACTACAAAATCTGAAGACTATCTCTGCAAATATGGTGCTATCTAGTACACCAGGGATGAGTAGAATTGGATTACAGCATCCCCCTTACAAAGATTGAAGCAAAACTAGTATAGAGTCTGCCGTGCCACTACAGTAAAACCTCGTTAATTTGGATCTCATGGGACCGGCAAAAATGTCTGAATTATCCGAAGGTCGAAATATCGAAAGAACAAAGAAAGCTGCGTGAAAACGTTTCCTTTATTTTGAGAAGAAATCAGTTATTACCGCCTGCTTTCTGGACGACACTTGGGCGGAGACGGCAACTTTCCTTAGCGCGGTCGAGTGCTCCACCGCACTCGCACTGTCGGAGCTACGCATCCCGTGCGCTGACAATGTAGTAAAGCAAGGCCTCTTCTAGTTTCGGGTGCACCACCTTCCAAGGCCGCTTTCTTTTCGTGTTGAACTTCTCGCTCTCGAAAGCCTGTAGGATATCGGCCACAATTTTTACGTATGTAGCCAAAGTGCTTCTCTTGACGTCGCAACCTTCCATCACTTGTCGAGAGACGCCGCCCTCCAAGGCCCTCAGTATTTCCACTTTCGTCGCTAAATTCTTAGCCTAGTACAGCTGCGACGGAAAACGAGTAGCAAAACTGACCAGTAATCGGAGCGGCGAAATCGCGACAGCCGGCGCTATTTTCCCCGAGCGCCGATAGCGAGAGTGCCAGTCACGTTGCATTTTTCAATGCAGGGGTGGCCGGCGAAAAATTGAGGGATAGAATAGTTGTTAAAATGGCGGGCTTTAGGATCCCCGCGTTGAGGCATAAAACGTGACTGTCACTCTTGCTATTGGCACGCTCGGGAACAATAGCCCCGCGTGTCGCGATTTTGCCGTTCCGGTCGTCGGTCACTTGTGCTACCCTTTTTCCGTTGCAGCAATGCTTCTGCTGCTTCCATGCCAGGAGAGTAACGAGCTGAAGCACGGCGATCCAGAGCAAAACTGGTGCGAAACACGGAGAACCGAAAGAGCGAAGAACCATTGGAAAACCGGAAAAACCACGTGCGCACTTCGAATGGATAGCGGTCATACCCTTTGGAACAGACGGTAGCTAGCACCACCTGCCGAATTTGTCCGAATAAACCATAGTGCGCCGCGTTCCCTCCGAATTAATGAGCGTTTGCTGCCATTGACTAATACATATGTTTGACGGGACCGGATCGACAGTTCAAATTATCCGAATTAGCGGGGGTTGAATTAACGAGGTTTTACTGTACAACAGAAACGACTCTACTGTGATCTCGTGGATATCAGAGTTCGGAACAGGCATGAAGGATTTGGCACGAGAAATATGCCAATGTCATTATTCATTTTTGCAACATTAAAATTACTCTGAAAGTGCGACCAGCTGCAGGGTGTATTCACGCAAATCTTGCGAGTGCTGAATTGTAGGCACAGTGGCCTAGTTGTGTTCATGTGCGATATATGACCAAATACCATAGAGACCAATACTGCAAACCTCTCCGAAAACCAATGGGTGCGGTGGCGAACGGCGTGAGTGGCGCTGTTCACCTCTCTTGCTGTCCATTTGTGTTTGCGTGTTGCCACTTCCAATGGGAAGGCTTCAGCCATTATTAGGAACACTAAATAAACAAATAAAAATGCAAACACAACACACACAGCAATACTGGCAGCAAGTCGAGACGCACTTCTGTTGTAAACTCAGCATTCCGCTTACGAATGGGATGCGCAATTTTCCTACAGTATTTCATTCCACGTGAATGGCATCGGAATTGCTAAAGGCCAGTCCATAAACACAGTCTACGTTAAAAACAATCCTATCAGCAATAAGTTGTTATTATATTGCTCAATATATAGAGCACCTTACCATGAACAGCCTTGGCAGTCTTCCATCAAGCCTGGCCTTCAGCAGAGGATGCTGTCATTCTGTGTCGCCTCAGGACACTCACATCAGGATGGTGAAAGTGAATGCCAACTTCTACTTGGTAAGGACTGCAGCAAGTATAAAGATCAAAACACAGATTAGAATATACGATAAAAAATACCATGGACCAACTTGAAAAAAGTGCACAAAAAGACAAGGACAAAAGGATAGGAACACAGAGGACGCAGACTGGTGCACACTCACAACTTGATCTATTGAACATAAAAGAAGAAAGAAAAAGGACCAGAGAAATCAGAAAGGCTGTGTTCGGAGAATGCGAGCTTTAGCAAAAGTTCGAACAGGTCCAAGTGGAACGTGCTGACTCCCACCCATATGCATAAGACTGTAAACACGATTTTCTTGGCAGCTCAGGTAACAGACGGATGTGCGAACACATTGGTGGCCCATACTATGAATAACAAAGGCCTAAAATAATTCCCTTGTATGTTTTTCACAGTATCTGCTAATTATTCAAGTTTTCTCTAAAAGCCTCGTCCCACTAGAGTGACAAACACCGATTTTTGTCCGACGACACCACAAAGTTCCGTGTCGCTGATGCTGTCCCACTGCAACGGCCAACACCCGCGACAATCGCCGACAAACCATCGACGACGGACGAGTTCTTGTCTGTTGTTAGACTTGAAGCGCAGCAAGCAGTCCCACCGAGGAACATCTGTCGGATACAAACTTATCCTCCTCGCCCGCTTGTGCCCTCTATTGCCTCTCTTTCCACCCTTCCACCCGTGGCTTGCTCCACCGCTCGACCTTCAGAGAAGCCCTTGGCGGCCTCTCCCCGTTCCCGCAGTTCCAGTCCCTCGATTGCTCATAGTGGTTGCGGGCGCGGCTTGCTTCCTGGCGCTGGGCAGTCATGTTGCAAAAGGCTTGTCTGTGGCTGGTTTTGCTCGCAAAAACTTGGTGCGCGATTTGGTGCTTCAAGACGCCGAGGTCTACGCCCCTAAATCAGGATGGATACACCCATGTTCGAGGACTGACCAAAGACCGCTCACCACGAAGCAGGACACGACGTTCCGCGGCAAGCCATTCCGGCAGACGAGACTTGTCATCTCGTTCTGTGATGATCGGGATGCCGTATTGTCCCCCATAAAACGCCTGCCCTCGATCATTCGGATATGAAGTTTTAAACATCCTCAAAATCAGGGTGAAATTCCTTGGTGCTAACTTAGAATTCCTCGAACGACCCCCCCCCCCCCCCCCCCCAAAAAAAAAGGAACGATTCGGGTATTCTAGTTCAGAAAAAGTTTGGTGTCAATTGTCACGACTGTTTGTGGAAAGTCGCCAACGGCAAATGAAGAGAAGCGGAAGCTTTAATCAAGAAACAAAGTAATTGTCTCCACTTTCACCGTGTTTGTCGGCGCATTTAATGCCCAAAGAGCAAAATATGAAAACCGCATCGCCAGACTGTTTATCTGTGTATTTTGAAGTGTTTTGTTGACAACTCCAATCCCACTAGGAAAGAAGTTTCCTCGTCCCCGTGTCCTGCGTTGTGTCCGCCAGGTGGGACAGCGTGCGTCGTGTGTCGCTCGTCGTGTGTCGCTGTCGTTTGTTGCTGTCTGTCGCTCTAGTGGGACGAGGCTATAAGGATGACACACGAGCAGTGTAAATAGTGCATAAGTAGGTGACAATTCATCGTAGACTTTAGAGAGAGATTAAGCTGTCTTTATGTATTGGCCATCAATCTGTTGCCTTAAAGGGGTACTCCGCCGATTTTTGAGCTACCTCAACTAACTATATTTTCTGACTCCCAGGCCTTTACCCGTTCTGGAATGCTATTTAATATCGGGAAATTCATAATAGTTATTGCGAAATCGGCAAATGAAAATGATGCAAAAACAGACATTCAAATATACCCGCCCTTTTCAGGGCCGTGACGTCAGTGGAAGTTCAGCTTGCCAGTCGGGCGAGCAGTCTAAAAAATAGAATATGCCAATTATTTGTTCCGTGCTGGGGCGCGGGGACTGGAGCGAGCTTCCAAGGCATTCATTTGACACCATGAAACTGCTTCAAATCAGTTGGGAACAAATTCTACAGTCCAAAGAGTGAACCCCTGCACTTCCAATGACGTCACTTTTTCATTGTTGCCAGTAGAGACTTTCAGTTTGAAAAACACGGTGAGGACCAAAATTGTAAATTCAATAACTTCGTGAAAAAAAAAATTATTTTGACCTAATATTTGGGATACTATTTTGGCGATGTTGTTTGGGGATAATTAAAAATTGGTGAGTTTAGCAAAATTTCAAGCAAATCGGGGACCATGAAGAAATCGGCGGAGTACCCCTTTAACAGACAAGGAAATTATGGTTTTAAAATCTGCTCTTGCTAATGGGTGAATCGGCGCATTCCACTTGGGCCTGTGCTTGAGCTCCTTCCGCATTCTTTATTTTTTCCTTCTCTGTTCATGCGAGTCGAGAGTCTGCGCTTGCGTATGGTTTACACGTAACTCTGCTTGTCTCCTTGCCTTTTGTGGTGAACTGTTTTTCAAGGTGTTCAATTAGTAAAGCTCACCACCTTACTACAATCATGCAACAACTAAGAACAATTACAACCTACACCATTCGCTCAAGGCAGTACCAAACGAAAAAATACAGGGATTGGGTGAGGCATGTCTAACACTATATACTTACACTGAACTAAATATACCTCTCATAAACTGGCGAGACACTACCTTAATCCAGGACATGCTTGTAAATTTCCCCAGAAGCGGCATCAAAAAATTATTTCGTGGGCACAAAGTTTTGCGATCAGCAGCGGTATGCTATGCAAATCACCATGGGATGAATTATCGCGGCACCAATTTTTGACAATTCTTTTCTGATAACGAGTCACGAAAATAAAGCCGTTTGCAGACGACTGCGCGGCGGAAGCTACGGACTTGCTCAATCCTCCTCTGCCTTTTGCCTGGCTCAGCTCTCCGGTCGCAAATACGCACACGAAATCCACCCGTAGTGTCTAACCTAGAGCTTAGACAATGGAGGGGCACCGCGCTGAGTTAAGTGCTTTATTATTTTTTTTTTTTTGGGGGGGGGGGGGGGGGGCACCGCGCTCTTCCAGACATCCTAGTTTACCAGTGAACAATACGGTGGAGGGAGGCAATCAAACTTCCCCCCCTCCCCCTCCCCTTTCCGCCTCCACCCGCCGGCTGGCCGGCTGGCCGGCCGGCCGCCCGCACGCCCGCCGCCGCCGCCGGCGCCGCCGTCCCCCCCCCCCCCCCCCCCCATCTCCCAAAAAGTTCCGCCGCTATTGATGGACCTGGACCGAGTACACAGCCTATTTGTGAACGAAGCAAAACAGCCTCGCATAGCACCATTCGCGCACAATTAGTAATACTGGTAAAAGCAAGCGATCTAGACAATAACAAGCATTTTGAACGGAAAAAAGAATAATCTAGCCCTAACGGGCAAAGAAAGGAACTTACTTTGAAACGACCGTGCCATGATCTTGGCTGTTGAGCAGATTCGACGTAGTTCCACGGCTCACAGTCGCTTCCTTCTTTTTCGGACACATTTGAAACTAAGTTAAACTCCACGCATCACGACTAATCGGTAAATTGACCTCAAGACAGAGACGTGAAACTCATACGGCCATCACGTCCAGCAAAACAAGGCTGCGGATTGGATTGGATCGCGTTCGTTGGCTATTATGTTTGTCTAACGACTTTACGGAATCTATGTGCGCGTATCTTCAACACGCTTGCAATAAAACGATCAGCAAAGCGCATTAAAAAACTATTAAAAGACACAGTAATAATAAATCATTAAGTATGCAAAAATTGCCACAATATTAGAAATACGTCCTGAACACGTAACAAAAAATTACATACGAAACTAACCGTACAATGTATTCAAACGAACTTAGCAGACATATAAACTACTAAAAAGAACGCGTTTTCGATTTGGCGATTTGGTCTTGGTGGTTAACGCGCGATGCGGGTGATCGTATGGTCGGTGGTTCGAATCCCGGAAGCGCGAAGTTTTTTATTGTCTTTTTTACTACGTTTTTTATTTCTTTTTAATATTTTTTTTAATGTTTTTTGCAGTTGCCGGCCCCTTACTTTAGGGTAAAAATCACGCAAAATGTGGAAATAAGAAGTGCGAGCCCAAATTTAAATTGATGCAATGCACAAGCCGTGGTCCTCTTGTTTTGCCGGGATAATTCGCTCCCTCCGTGCTAATTTCTGGGTCAGTGTAGTAGGCAAACAGCGCAAGTCCTTTCAACGAAGTAAAGAAGGTAATAATAATGGGAATATGAGAGCAAAATGAGAAAATGAGTAAGTGGTCAAACGGCCACAGTGATGCAGCCGAAGTTTGTCTGAAGGTGGTCAACTTTACCCACTGTTAAAACAGAAATACCGCTATTTTAAGACAGATGCCGCCAGGCGCCGATGCCGGCCAGTCACTGAACTTCCGTGTAAATACTGGCCATCAAAGACAGCAAAATACCAATGCCGGCCAGTTACTGGAACCTCCATGGAAAGACTGGCCAGCAAAGACAGCAAAAACCCGATGCCGGCCAGTCACTGTAACTTCTTCGGCTGAACTGGCCAGTGAGCAAGACGAAACCCCGACGCCGGCCGGGGCCGGTAGCTCACCGGCGCCAATGGCCGGGCGCCGCCATCCTGTTACCAGGACCGGCCGGCGTAGTCCCGATACCGGCCGACGCGGTGTGCTACCTGGGTAGGCTCTTAGTAGAAAATAGGTCTTATAGCTCAACTTTACGGCAAAAGTGCGGACCTAATTTTTTCATGTGAAGAAATGACAGAAAAAAAACGACTAGCTTTTTCATGAGAAATTGTAGCATTTTCTGTCGAAGTAAAATAACAGTTGACCAAAGTTACTTTTTGTTATATTCATATGCTAGACCTTTAGAAACAGAATTAAATTCTGTCCAACGAGAATAATTCGAAGCGAGAAAGAACTGCAGTAAACTGCATGCCATACTTGGAGTCTTATGCTCACGAGCTAACAGTCAGCAAGGTCAAGGACCTAGAGTTTCCATTCAACAAGCGAAAACAGATATTGTTATTTTATAATAAAACAATACATCCCTAGGATGAGAAATTATGTTTATATTAAAGGTTTTCAGTTTAATATATAATGAGAAACATAATAGAAGACAAACCAAGAAATACACAATGGACTCAACAGCGACATGCGGTGGGCTGCATTTGCGTCAATGCTTAGGTCACTTTGTTTGCCAAATACTACACGGTTCCTTTTTACAGCGCATCTGTTTATGGCTAGTGTTCTGTTGGTTGTTCGTGTTCAGTGACTAAAGACTCTACGCTCGCACCGCCGCATGTGCATGCGTTTACCATATAAAATATGCGAAATAAATAACCAAAATAAAGCGTTGACGAGCCCGCGTGCAAGATGCTATTTGTTTTAGGCTCCTGCTTTAGAACAATTAATGCTCCAGACGCAGGCTCCGGAAGCGCACACCTTCCGAATATAAAATATTGGAAGTAAATAACCAAAATACAACGTTAACGAACGGTTCACGTCGTTCAATTCAAGCCGTTTTACGCTGGATAGCACTGTGAACCTTTCATGTTCTGGAATACTTTCCAGCTTAACATTCCCTTCTTTTGTTTTGTGTTGCATCGTGGCGATACACTTTCCAAAGGAAAGGTGGACGGGGAAGGATGAGGAATTCCGCATGAGCAGCTAGCCATATAGCCATCGCCGTTGGCTCCCGCGCCGATGTACGGCGTCAGCAATGCTAGCCTTCTCCAATTTTGTTTCAGACGCAATTTGACATATTGATCGTTTAGCTTCCTTCAGTATTTTGCCCGCTCATCAATTATCATTCGAGACATTTTGATGAAAGTGCGGCCCGTGCGGTGTAAAGCATTCTATGGCAATGTGCTCTGCAGATGCATCAGGCATGATGCTTTACTTGTTCATTTGATTTCGACACCCCGGCTCGTTTCCAGATTAAATTTATTCTGTTTTGCTCTACAATTTATCCTTTGTTCGGGGAGATTGGCTACCTTCCATTTGTGAAGGAAAGTGAACATGCACACAGCGAGCTACACCTATTGCCGAATAGTGCTCTTCTGACATGTAACTTAATTATAATATGTGTTTTGCGCATGTTTACACGGCCGGAAATTAGTTTAAATGCTCTCTTGTGTGTCAGCTGTGGATGAGTGATTACAACCGCTGGCCTAGGGTCTTTAACGTGCGCGACGCACTAGTGATACGCGATCGCATGCCGGTGCCCTGGTGAAAATAAGTCTAGAGGGCCCATCAGCCTTGAAGGATTATGGGACCTCACAGGCCTTCAAAACCCTTCAAAAATACCCCACAGAAAAACCCTTCAGGGATACCCCACAGAATATCTCTTCAGCCCTTCAACTCGTCGGACCCTTCAGCCCAAACCGATTAGCCCATCAACCCCTTAGAGGCCCAAATGACTGTGAATCATAGAACACATGCAGTTCAAAACGGTAATTGAAATTAATTGCATATTATGACTAAAAAATACGATAAAAACCAGCGGTTTTGCAAACTGGGTGCAAGCAGCTGTAGACGACAGAGATCATATCAAATAGAAACTAACTCCTTTATTACAAATAATAATATCTTTCAGAGTATTCACAATGCCGCTTGGTAAATTCCTGATATATGTTAATTCAGCAAAGAACCCGACCCAATGCACCTCACTGACACATACAGAGTCTCAGTAAGCGCGTTTAGTGAAAACCACAAACTCGCAACCAGCGCCCGCCACCTTTGAGAAATCCTGAGCACAGTCACGGTTTCGCCCATAATGCCTTCGCGGAGGCGTCTTCGGCATATTTTTCGCTCGCTGGATGCTTCTGAGGCCGTTCGGACGAAGAGGCGCGAAGAACAAGGCCGAACAGCGGCCGTCATCCGCCGTCTTAGGACCAACAGTGCCATGATCCCGGTACGCAGGCACTACCTGCGGTGGGACGCTGACGCCTACTGCTAGGCTTGCGGCGAGTAGGCCGACACCGGCCACCGTCTCCTTGAATGCGCTGAACGCGATGGCGCTCGAGCGGTGCTGAAGGCGGCCAAGGCCGAACTGGGGTTCACCTCCGGAACCACGAAAGAAACTGCACGGATCAAAACAGACCAAGGGGCGAGCACTCAGAACCGTCTAACCTTCCTGGAGGAAACCGGTCCGCTCCAGACATCCTCGGCAGTGGCGGAAGTAACAAGCAAACTGTCCACGAGTGGAGGGAATATTCACACATCAGAAGTGGAGTGGGCACCACTAACTCAACTCCATATAACTCACACTAATTCTAAACAACTCTAATTCTAACGAACTATAATTTACTATAACTCCGACAAACTCAATGTCTAACTCTAAATAACATTAAATAATTTTAACTAGCTGTAACAAAATTCAATTGACAACACTCGGGATGAGTTAAGTGCGCTGTCGCCACATCTCCCTTTTTATTTTCTCTATGTAATACAGCAGGAGTCTTCATTTCACAATACCAGAAAAGGAGCTTCTCCCCCCCCCCCCCCCCCTCCTCGCTGTCTCATCACACATACTCACGCACCACACTGTACTTTTGACCTCAAATGTGGTTAGACAGAAAGAAGGAGAACTTTCGATTGGCATTGTCTGGCATCCCCATACTTTGGCGAAGAATGCCTTCATACTCCTATTTTCCTTTATTTTGCCCAACAGGCACAGCTCGCGACCTGCCGTCTGGACCAATCCGCGTCGGCTTCGAGACGACTCGTCCCGCGGCTGAAGAAGTCTGCCGACCCCTGCCGTGTTGTAACACCTGAGTAGCGCAAGTGCTAGGCGAAAGAAACAAACACTTTTAAAGAAAGCTATTGGGCGAATAAACGTCAATTGTACAGTACTGGCTGCAAGGTTCTCAAAACAAAATCTTTCAAATGGAACTCAAACGCAAGTGAGCATATGCTGAGCAAACTAACTGCAAGCTTCGCAGCTTTCCGATTTTTGATGGCGCCTCCGCACCGGGATACATGAACCGAAGACGTAGCCGGCAAAGGACCGTCACGTGACACAAACGTCGGGCACGTAGCAGGCAGTGGAGATTGTGCTAGACTGAGCCGTAATGGTGCACTGCGGTTCTCTTCATTTCTTGAAAATATGTAACTGCCTTCGGAACTATCTGGACGGGATTGCTGAGGGTTCACGTAAATAAGACACGTGCAGTTTTTCTCAAGAATCACTCTTGAGAGCGTCTGGAAAACGTTAGGCCTTGGACTATTGGCTGGCAAAGTGTGATGGCGTCCGGCTTGCAGTCCTTCAACCAAATTGTGGCTCCTGGCCTCAGGAGTTAAAGTTGACTTACTGCTTTGGGGCGATCTATGTATCACTACTACGTTTCTGTAAAGTCGCGGTCGTGCTTTCGGACCTTGGTCAGGCTCACCGCTCGGACAGGCTTTGAAGGTGCAGCGGGACTGTAGTTCGCAGCACCCTCAAAGCTAGTAGTGCAAGGTAGGGTCATCCGGCTTTGCAATCAGGGATTTTACCGTTTCGCTCCTCCTCTTTACTTCTCTGTTTCTCTGAGCGGACATTATGTCTTATGTCACGCCACGGAAGCCATACTTTAGGAGCAATCGTTTTAAACTCTCCCGATTCAAACTGCGTTCCATTATCGAATACAGCGACCTCCGGTACGCCATGTGTCTCAAAAAAGTTTTTAAAAAGTTGAATGACAGTACTGTTTTTTTGCGTCGATGACAAAAGAGCGAGTCCTGGTTATCTAGAGAAGTAATAAATGACAATGATATAATGGGACACTCTCGATTAACACAACTCAAAGCAGACTCTCTAACACGACATTTGCGGTGTCTCTGTCGCAATCTGGGGCGCAGCGCATTTGTTCCACCGCTTTCAATTACTTGATAGTTTGTTAATAAACTCCCAGGCTGGGAAATTAATCAAGACAACCAATAAGACTCTTTAGTTCTTGCTCTGCGTTTACCAATCCCCTGATGGCCCTCCTGTAAACACTTGAAAATAAAAATCCCTAAGCTTCTTTGGAATCACTTCCCTTCTCTGCTTAAAGAGCACCCCTTCACAAACAGTCGTTCAGCGTGGGTGTTTCGTGCCAACATGGTCTCAAGACCACTGAGGCACTGACACAGACGAAAAGTTCGGCCGTCCTTTTTGCTGCATGCTACCAAGGTCTGGCCGACATGCTCCTCTGCTTGAGCCTTCTTGAATTTTTAAAAGAAGTGGGGCACAAACACGCGCACCACAATGCCCTCGTCGTACTTCGTCACACCACTGGCAGTAAGCGGATTAGAGCAATGTTGCTGCTCTCGAGGAGCTGTCCTCCACAACACATCAGCCATTATAATACTGGTGTCGGGCAGATACTCATCAGTGTAGTTGAAGACTCATCAATATCATACAGAAACGTTGAATGCGAAACGGCAAACGGTGTAAGAGCAATTTCCCCAATAGCGTAACGAGGGGCTTGTGATCAGTCCCAAAGAGCTCCTGGAGACCCGCGAAGACCTGGAGAACTTGTTACCTAGCTGTGTTTGGAGATCCGTGTTTATCCTTTGTCTACATTGCACCCCCTATTCAGGAATTAATAATGTTATAGAAAGGCGGCTTTATAGCAAAAGTGTCGAGGGTTGCTACAGCGGTCGAGATGACCTCGGCTCAACTCATATTAAAAACGTGCGTTGCGTCACCGCTCGGCGTTGACTCGGATACAGTCACCCGCTACGTGTCCAAGCAATGGCAACCACCGATATTCCTTTACGGACTTTTCGAAAAGATTTAATTGGAACGTTAACTGCAATTGCTATAATAGCCTGACCACTTTACCAAACGTGATACTCTTGTGATATTCTTCGATAAGGTTTCACTTTCAATTCCCGATTTCATTATTCCGCACAGTAAGATCGCCGCAACTTCTGCCCCCATTGATATTTGGAGGGGTGACATAGTCGTTTCCAAGACTTCGTCATTCTCGGCAGCGCATCCTTGGTTGGTGCGCCAGCGAACATCAATACATCTTAGTTCTATCAATATATATTCAAGATCAATTGGGAAGTGACATCACCGTTATCACTTTTCTTCGATGGAGAGCTATCCAGTCTTAATTGTGCTCATATGTTGACGCACGAGAGGCGAAGCCGACGTGCAGTATGCATTCCTAAACTAGAGAAGCAAACGACGCAGGCCTGCAGACCTTCGTTCGACGAAAGTTACGTTGGCACAACTAGAGTGACATGAAGACGTGAGTATCATTGCACAACGTAAAGAGCACACGGATGCGTAGATGTCAGGATAACGTCAACTTGAATTAAATAAAAAGCGTTTCCAGGAGGCCTTTGAGACCTTGCAGCGGCGTCTCAAACAGTTGACGCCTTGTTGGCAACACGATGTCCGTTCGTCAAGGAGGCGTGTGCCTAGAGGCGTCACCGAAAAGTCTTCTTTTAAAAATATTTTGTCAGCTACAACGCGTTTATCTTTTTTTTTTTTACATTCTGATAGCTTGAACAGATGAGGTGGATCGAACGTTCAGCTATTTCGAAAGTGGCTGGCAGCGTTAACCACGTTCCTTTTTCTGACTTTTGTTCGGCCGTTTCTGCATAAACGGAGGATTATGTTATTTAATTAAAATGCTGCAAAACAGGCCTTTGAAAATTTAACACTCGGAATACAATATTTGGTTTTAAATAAACAAAATTTACAAAAAAAAAAAATTTGTGGCTAAGACGCAAGTGTACTTCAGTATCAGATTTATTGTAAGATTGGGAATATAACTAAGTAATAATACGCCCACCCGAATTGTGTGCATTACACAACCGTATAATCACAATGTGTTTGCTAACTACATAGATTTTGTTCAATTTAAAAAAGTTAGAGCATATCATCGAAACTCAAATTTATTTATGCTTAAATTAGAAAGAACAATTACACGAAGAACTTTCACAGACCGTCACGCAATTGTTGTCGGTGAAAGTCCTTCGCGCTTTTATACTTTCTATTTTAAGTATTCATAATAGAAACAGGCTCGCCTTAAACAATGCAAATCAATTTTTTTTCCAATATTTGTATGTATATTTTTTAACCTGGGAGGTTCTTTGTTTAAATAAGTTTTTGCGCATATCCATGATATAAAAAAATCGCCACGTCTCCTTTGGCATGGAATGACCCGGGATCTTGTCCTGTCTGCTCCTTCTCTAACGTCTTCGGTGTTTTGCGCGCTGTTTCATTGATTGCTAAAATATCCTTGCGATCATAGCACATAAACATAAAGCATGGCTATTTTCCGTTTTTTCTAGCTAAGCAGAATATCTCCTTCGTGGGCAGTGACAGCCGTAGGTGTTTGTTCCACCCCAGAAAATTAATTGTTCTTTTTTGATGAAAACATCTTGTTCTTCACTCCCCCCCCTCCCTCCAGAGAAAAAACATATTAAAACCAAATATTGCTTATCTACTGAGACTCCTATTTGAGTACATTAAAATAGCATGAAAACAATCAGAACTTTCATTGTAGTATGGGTAGTTACTCATGTTTTTTGTCCCGTCTGACGCGCCAAGCATTGTCCACAGCCACAGTGGGGGTAATGAACGAATGTTTTTCTGCCACATGCACCGCGAGGAATTGCTATGCAGTATTTGACTTTTGCGAAAACAGTTATGAAAATGCTCGTAGGCGGTATTCCGGGTGCGCAAAAAAAAATATACCATAATATAAAATAACCCCTCTTTACGCTTGTAAGGTGCTATATAAACACATGCTTTACTTCGCTACGACATCGTCAGCGTCAATCGTTCAAGATGAAGGCAACCATTGCAGTCATTTGTTTCTTCTCTGCAGTCGTGCTCATCTCTGCACTCTCTGGTGAGTCTCAAAAAGGCCTTGTTGTCTTTCTAAGGCTCTGAAGTTGCTTCTACACTCAAGATTTGCATTCCAGTTTTTAAATCATCATCATCATCATCATTTATTAAACCTTGAAGGTCATTGCTGGCATTACACAAGGTGGGAGTAACTGCTGAAGAAACATATAAAGGAACAAACAAAAAATTGGGTTACATGCTGGAGAACATTGTTATATAAAGCAGCAAAAACAGGAAGAAACCATAGAACAATTTAGTTTCTATCCACCACCTTAAGACAACGAACTGCTTTCTTCTCTTTTGAAGACGAATACTGAGTGGTGTACAGAGTAGTATACAACCCCGCGGCGAATTTAAATTTGTTTTTTTCTTTTCAGTTCTGAAAATTATGCGTTGGCATTCACATATCATGTAGCGTAATTTAATGCATAGAATTGTAGATTGAAAGGTGCAATTCTACTTACACATGGGGATCCTTTGATGTGATAGTTTCAGAATTTAATACTTGAATTTTATGGTATGCTCCTGCCTTTCGTTTTTTTCTTATTTTCGCAAGGAATAATAATATTTTTTTTTTTAAATTGCGCCTATCTATTTTCTTTCTCCATGGAGGGGCCGACGGTGCAGTACTAGTGTGCTGTTAAAACACAATCGAGAGTGTTGAGTGGTGGTACTGTTCTTCTAAGCGACATTTATTTACTTCACTGAACATTAACAAACAATATCAATGGAGAAAAATTAGAAGGCTTGAGTGTCACTATATGGGAACAAAGAAATGCATTTGACATCAAGCAACAGCACTAAGGGGTGGCTGGCTCGAACACAAATTTTTTCATACTGTTTGTAAATGACCGAAAAACTGCAAAGCCGTCTTAATGATTGCCGGGGAGGGCTAAACAATAACGTATCAGTTAACCAAGAAACGTGCTGTCAACAGTCAAACATTTTTTTTGTTCAAAAGGAATAGCGCGGTAGAACGTCTTTTATTTATAATTTTAATATAAAACATTCCGTATACATTTAAGTTAATCGAGTTCATGTTGGATTTCACGTATATCATTATCGTATTCTTTTCTTAAAGGTATTGGCACGGTGTTCGATTTTGTCGAAACAGCGAATATAAATGAGGTAGCTTTTTTCGTGTTTTCTACTTTCAAATCTGAAAGAAGATAGTGGAATATTCTGATCTCATTCACTCATTCGACGATGCGCCAAAGTAGGATATTACACGGTGGACGATATACACAGTTCCTTATACTCTGTCAGCAACAAACTCATAAAACTGACATATTAAAAATATAAATATTCTGCAGAGCAAGTATGTCGAGCACCCATACCCTTCGCGATTTGTGACGCTGGTGCCACTATGACGCTTCATTACTACTTCGACAACAGAACTGACAAATGTGAACATGAATATGATTGCGGAACTAGCATAAAATTCTTCCGGACCGAAGATGATTGTAAACGAGAATGTCCATACGGTGAGTTTGCCATGTGTTTCGATTTTGTTTCTGCTACTTTGTGTCCCCAACCACAATTACAGAGTAGACTTACGCTATATATATATAGATTTTTTTTAGAAAATGCATGTCCCAATAAACATTCTGTTTACCATGACTTTAAAAGCAGATCAGCCACTGAGTACATATGAAAAGTTCCACCTCTTCCCTTACATTTCGGACGATCCAAAGCGGCGGTACAAGGAGGACGTACCACTGGTGATACAAATCGGTCAACCTTGCTGGCGAGGCTGTAAAAAACATAATGTCTTTGTGATTTACCGCTTCAAACGCATTGGGTTTTTCTTTTTACTCTAGTTAAAACTGCATTGGCGCAGATAATGTGTAGTTGCAAATGTCAAGTTAACGATCTCTGATTTGCGACAAAACGTTTCAAGGCCTACTCCGCTTCTTTTTAATGCTGGAATGAAGAAGAAGAATTAAGGAGCAGTTTTGTGTTTGTCTCATTTTAAGGCGGTCACCAGTCAGAAACGAAATACACCCCAAAAAAGACAAAGTCGAAAGAATATGGCAGTTTCGCCTTTTTCTTGCACTAGCTGTTCTTTAGCTGTGTCTCCTACGGTCTGCTTGCTTTACCTTCACGAAACGACGATCCGCATAACCAGAACACAACAAATTCAAGACATTCCGTGAAACACACGGATGTGTGAAATAATGGTCAGGTCGCAGAAGAAATCCTCGCGTAAATTAAACACAACAAGAAGAACACATTTCCGAACAGTTGCGAATGGTTTGCGCAGTGTCAGTCAAACTAGGCGGGCTGCCAGCGACCTTCTATATTTACAATTCGTGATGTCGAGCGCTGTCTACGCGCGCGGCATCACGACCTTCCATTGCCGAGTCGCATCGGTATTCTTCTAGTAAACTGCAGTACAAGTTGCCCGCAGCATCTGGCATTGCTTATTTCTTAGAAATCCGACAATATGCCACATATCTAAGATTCAAACGTGACATATCTTGATTTCAACCTTTGTACTTGCAGGGAAACATGCTTCGTAAGTCTGGTCTCCCGGAAGCTGGTAAGTTATTGAAATTGACCAGTGTCTCACAGAAAAATGAAACTCTTAACCAACAATAGCAACCATGTCAGCCAAAGTTTTTTTTTTGTTTTTTTGCATTTTTCAGTTAAAAAGAAAAGAGAAAAATCCGACAGGAAGTGTATGTTTCTTGCAAGTAATTTTTGATGGTGTTTACGCAGACAGATATTGATTCACAGTTGCATTCGGAGGGCTTTGTTTTTCAGTTATATAAAAATTCGATTTGGTCCGAAATTAAAGCTTTTAAGACACAATCTATAACTTGCAATAGGCAAAACGATATGGTTGCGCATAGCAGTACAACGCCCTTTAAGGTCCAACTCTGCTTAGCTAAGATTCAATTAATCAATTCCTGTCTTCTCTAAAACCACGCCCCAAAGTTCCGAACTGCAGTTCTATTGCAACCGGTCATTTATACGCTAGAAATACATTAAACTGAAATATCTAGTATTTTGTTTCATTAAAACCCCGGCACTACCATCGAGCCACACTGAAGCATGTGCACATACTTCCGCTAGGTATCCTGAGCACAATATTTCAATTGTCGGTTTCAGACCTAAACCCAGCAACACAAACCCTGTTTAGTATCTATTACGTTCCATCGCGATTGGTTTCGAAAACTTCAAGAGTATAAAATAACGCTAATATGTATGAACCATTAAGTATTGCAGCCTAAAGGTTCTAAACCTTTTAGGAGCTATATTTTCTATGAAATTATTCCATTTATACTTTGTCTGCGTCTCATTTAACCAGACCTGCCTCTGTTAACCAGCGCGGCGTGCATTGCGCTTCGTAAGCGCAGTGCAGAAATACTTTGAGATAATATGCCCGATATCACTCCACGTGTACACCGTGTGCGCAATTTTTGAGTAAATGCATTGCGATTAAATAAATCCAGTCTAATGTACAAAAGTTCTGAAGTTCTAATGGATGGTTTACTTTCAGAAAGAAAGCAAGCGCCCAGCGGCACTAGGTCTCGATGAGATGTCTGCTGTTGCAGCTTGAAGGTGCTTTGCTAAATAAAATCATGAAATAAAACAAAAAAAACTACATTCTTTGTTTTGTTGAACTATGACCATAGGTGTGAAATCAATCTATAATACAGGTATTTATTATTACGATTTTTGCACTTATGAGGCCACTCCTCGTGAAACCGTCAGTGAACTGTGAAGTATTCCTTAACTATTAGAAAATCTAGATAATGCAACACTCCCGGGAAGAATAATGTCGACATTGGACCAAACTTGGCAAATCAACGCTGGCCAAGGACGGTGATGATTGGCTAATGCTCGCAAAAGCAAGAAATGTTGCTCTGGGGCAGTCGTCATCAGTCAAGCAACTGAGTGGTCGGCTGGACAAGCGGTAACGAGCTCGACCTGAGCTTGTCAAGAGTAATGTGGCCAAACATGTTCCGAGCTGGATTCGAGCATTCTGACAGAATGCCGCTTGGCCTAGGTCTTTCTAACCTCTGTGTATTTATACAGGTGTTTTTGCCAATTTATGCCATGGTCTAAAATAAGCTGGTGGACTTTATTCATATCAAAATAACTCAGTGTTGTTTAAAGTCTTATTGAACAATCCAAAGTTTGTTTAGAATGTGTGAAACTGGCTAATTCATGGTGAATAATTAGCTACGTTTTTAAATATGATTTGAGTGTGAAAACACTTAAATATGAGAGTTGTAGGGAGTGTTTACGAACTTCTCATAGTGTTGGTTCCGTCAAGGTTGCCTTTCATCATCTACTTTCTTAAATAGGTAAAGAAAGCGATCGATATTAAAAAAAATATATCCTAGGTGACTAAGGTCCTAGCGTGTAGTTCGGTAGTGAGTAGTCACGTAAGAGTATTTTTAAATCACAGGCGCTTTCCTTAGTGCATGAAAAATTAGACAAACAAAATCTACATTGACGGGAACGACATAATTGGATGTTCCACGACATGCTCTACAGCACAAGTAACATTGATGTGTTGTAGATATGTTGGAGAATGTTGTGAATGTTGTGGGAGTGTTGGGAAATTTTGGGCAACAGTCCCCAATACGTTTCTGACACAAAAGTGATTGGCACGACAAACACGCAGCGCTACGCTACAGTTTCGAACGGCACGCTACCTGGGGAACTGTGTATTAAAAGTCGGGAAAAGGCTGAAGGTACAACGTTTGCTAGGCATCATACTTTAAATACTGAGCAACTGCAGCGCGCGACATGTTGCTTAAGCAACGTGTTTTCAGTGTTGTACAGACGCGAATATCGCAACGTTGTGTAGTGAACTATTTCCAATCTGCTTCTTACGCCACATTGATCGGCCCGACAAAGGCACAGAATTCGGTTACATTTTCAAATTCCATGCTGCCTAGGAAACCGTGCACTAAAAGTAGGAAAAAGGTTGAACGTAGAACGTTTGCTAGGCGGCGTAATTTAAGTGTTGCGCAACTGCAGCGCACATGTTTCTTATGCAATGTGGAATTACTGTAGTACAGACCCAAACATCGCAACGTAGTGTAGTGAACTGTCTCCAATTTCTTTCTGAGGCAACATTGATTGAGACGACAAAAAACACAGCTTAAACCGCTCCTTCACACTGGCGTTCGAAACGCCAATGCTTAGCGGATCCGCCCGTTTTCGTCACCGAATCGCGAGCAATGGCACTGAATCTTTAAGCAAACGCGACTCAACCGCCAGTGTGAATGTGCCTGCGTTGCTTCGAGCTCCTTGATGCATAGGGAACCGTGTACCAACGTTACTAGAACCACTGTGTTAAGATGCAATGCACCGAGGTCGGGACGCGCTACCTGAAAGCACCGCTGAGACAAGGTTGTATAAAAACAGTATTAATTGTGCCGCAAAATCTTGAAGCTAAAGATATTAGAAACGATCACGCGCACGTCATTTGGTACTAAACTCCAGTAGCATTTACTACAAAAAGAGCTTTTTCCGTTTGTTCTTACGCAAAAACATGCTTTCTGCAAGCTCAAAGTGACCACAGTAAAAAAAAAGAAGAAAAAAAAGAGAAAGTGCTGCGCTATTGTTGTATTTAGCTCGATCTCGGTGTTCAATCTGAGTGTTCTAGCGACGTTGCTGTGTACTAAAGGTCGAAAAATGGCCGACGGTACAACGTTCGCTAGTCTATCCGCTACCAAAGCTGACGCATCCCCGGTCGCGGCTGCAGAGAGCTAATTGCCAAAGCAAGCGAGTCGCCGGGCTGTAAACTTTTGTGGTTTCAAATTTAACTAATCGATGGCGCGCAATAACTACTTACACTTGCAAAGTTTGGATATATTATCACCGCACCGGTTATGGGTCCTTCCTTCTAATTCGTGCAAGTTCACCATTGCGACATGGGGGAGAACGCGACAGCCGAAATTCTCCCGATCTCTATCACCCCACAGCCGCAGATGACAACAGGAGATTGGCTGTTGTATTCAATTTTCAATCAATCACTTCACATGTCCAACAAACTTTCACAATGTGGACTACGCTGTCGTCGATCTCTGATGCCATACTTGCCAGCGAATTGCAATGTCGCAACCGGTTTGCAGTGCGCGCGGCACCCGGGTTTGAAAGCACTTGAGAGAAAGGGCACTGCAGCGTTGCCAAAGTGTACTGATCGAGGCTATTGAGAAGTGATGATGATCATAGCCTTTATTCTACTTGCAAACGTGGGTTCCGTCTGAAATCATATGAAGCGGTTTCTCTCTCCGCTTAAGGCTCCATAAGATACGCTAGATGGGCAATTTGGTCATTGCACGACAACTGGAAATCTGATAATGGTACCACGGACTCAAGCTTGCACAAAGTTGATTCATTTGGAACCAGATATGATATCTTTAATAAATATGTTGGGAACGTGTTTCTGCGTAAATTGCTAGCCGCCAGTTGGAAGAGCAACCATGTTTTGAAGGTTGTTTCGCAAGGAGCTATCTTTCAGAGAAATAATTTTGACACCTCACAGCATAGACGTAATCACCTTCCGTTTTTAATAACAAGTTAATAATGATGAACACAGCTAGCCGGCTCTGATTCTGGTGTGCCAGCAAAGGTGGAAAGCGGGACGAGATGGAGCGAAATTCGCAAAGCTCATCATGTTGAAATTCTTACATTTGCTTTCTATTTGACCTTTTGACTTTCCCTATCTCCCTCTCTCTCTCTCTCTCTCGTTGTCTTCTTGTCGTCTGCTTCGGGTGCTTTTCTTATTGCGCAAGAGGTTGCCTACTTACAGCAACTAGCCTCCGTTTTGCTGCACGGAACGTCTGAAACGAAGTATAGCTCTCCTGCGCTGTCGTCTTCACTCATAACCAGTCACCGTTTACTACCGAAACCATTTACATATCTTTTTTTAACGTAATTTGCGTCAGTTCTGTTTTTCAGGGCTTCATATTTCATTTGTATTCGGGACAGCATTTCAGAATTTATTGGCAACATGTCGAAACTCTCTGTTGTTCATTTTATCACTGAAAATGCTTATGAGATCGTACCTATTCATTGGGTTTCAAACGCAAAAATCTATTTGTTCGTGGTCGCCCTCAAGTTATTCCTCTGCAAGGAAGGGGAGGGCGGGGGGGGGGGGGGTGTAACATTTTAACTAGAATAGACCTCGTGCTCCAGGCATTTTATAAACTCACAGTTTTCCCGATTACATTTTTAGATTTGATTTGTTTATATGACTACTTTGGACCCTCACCTGATGTGATGACAAGTATTAAAATGGCACCACCCGTCAACCTGTTTGCATGAGTAAGAGAGCAACTACACTGTCGTTCCAGTTGCTCAATTCAATCAGGAATTAACCAAACTCAACGTGTCTCTAAAAAAAAGAGAAGTTAGTTTGACATTTCTATCTATTCTGATGATTTTTTTAAATGCGAGAATCCCGAGCATTTAGGTTTATCTTCGACAGAAGTCCTGGTGATCGAGAGTTCGCGCAGCCCAGATGCATTCTTCAACGAAGAGCTCGCGCTTGCATCCTAGTAGCGGAATTGTTGTACACTACAAAAAGCTATGGAGCAAGAAATACAGCGAAAACAATGGGAAAATGACCACAGGTAAGTATAAACTAAGCGAAAACGTTAAAAGAGCAGAGCTACTTTTTGAGCGAAAATGCAACGGCGAGATGAGATCAGCATGACCCATGCCATTTTGGCGTTCGAGACTTGCGAACCGGGATTCTTAGCAGTACCGATAAAAACCAGTATATATTTTCACTAACTGCATTATGGACCAGAAACTATACCTGGATTTCTCGCTGGCAACCTGAAATCTAGTTTGCAGACCATTGTCTGCAAGCTGGACCTCAGGTTTCCAGCAAAAAATTTAGTAAAATTTGCTGTTCCATAATCCAGTTAGCGAAAAGTTATTCTGGGGTGCGGGCCGAGTACTTGCGAGTGGCTGGCCGAATGCGGTCCGCAGGCCGCGTGTTAGTGGCCTCGGCGCTTGACATATCGTTTGGTCATATAATAAATACCTGTCTTCGCTGAAAATACAATCCTACGTTGTAAACCTTACCAGTGACGTATTCTCTCGGAGCTTAGAGTTTGCAGTTTTGTAAAGGTTTATATGTTTTGGTAAGTGCACTAATGCCAGATTCTTCCTATGGGATCCTTAAGTTTAAGCTGATGATGAATATTGTGCTTTAGTCATGCCTGAACATTAATTTCTTAAATGTCGTTTTACAATTTGTGGTATGAACTTCAATACCCCTACGTATTTGATATGCAAACTGCAGCTGACAAGAGTGTTGATGTAGCGCTCATTCATTTTTTCTAATCATCAATGTTCTGGAGGAGGATGATAAAATATAAATAGCGTATACAGGCTTGATTTTAATTGGAGTAGACAAACAAAACGGGTGATAAATAGGCAAGTGCCGCGTTCACCATGTATCTATCTGTGTCGACGGAGATTAGACGAGGGAATAATTGTCATGATAAGTTGACCAACTGGCTAATATCTGCTGATTAACTGTTTCATTCTTGTATATGGGGGTCATGTTGCAATTTCAGTACTGACGAATATTACAATCAGAGACCAAACCAATTAAAATAATTAAATTAATAAAGGATCGTTCAATTCATTTATGTGATAGCCTTAGTCTGAAGCAGATGGAAGGGAGGTTTAAAAAATGAGTTGTCCTGCATCTCGACATATTTTTCAGTGCCAAGACGCATACGGACCGGTGCCCATTTAGAGCCATTGTTGCCGAGAGGGGCACTTGGCTGCGTCTGATGGCTTCGTAACTCCAGAAGCAACTGTCGCCGTTATATATCGGAGACCCTTTCCAGGTGCACAACTCTGAGACGGCAGTAGAGTTCTTTAAAGCTAAAGAGGCAAGAAAATGGTCGGCCTTTAGTGTGTATGATCAAGACTTGTTTTAGTCGTTGCCCTACGACCAGCTGTTATTATCGGTGAGGTCGTGCATTAAGTCTAACGAAAACTGGGATACAGAAACGCTAGCGGTGTCTGCCTGGAAGGCTTCCTTGAGCTGTTACAATTTTATTTAACCTCTATGATGGTTGGGTGGCGTGAGCATTAGATGATGGGTGGCGCCAATCTTGAGCGATATTTTCCTTGCTGAGGGAGACAGAGCTGTAGAAAGTGCCATATGTTCTTCTGCGCTAAAAAAAAAGTGTTCCGTTTCGTGGACTGCTTTTAATCCACTATAAAGGAGACGATGGAAGTGACACTCGGAATACGGTCTCGGATGCTTTCAGTGAGTGTGTTGTGGCGCTAGTATCACGTTTGAAGAACCTAAAGCAGGTTTACTCCAAATTTTGGACTTATCGGTCAGCCGAGGGGAAAAGGCCATGTGTTGGTGTTATAGACCCTGTTCTAGGAAGCCTTATTGTGGACTAGCGGCCTTCATATTCCAAAGTTGTGAAAGGACGGACTGCTGCCGTAAGTCTCACTTCGGCTCTTAAAAAGTTCTGCGCTCACACGATGAATGACAGATTCCGGGAGCAGCCTGGGAGGCTAATTACGTCGGGTTTTCGGGTGAGCCTTTTGAAGAAGGTAGCAAGTTCTCTCTTGAAGAAGGCCAAAGGTGTGGAGAAGGCTAAAAAAGAAATTGACAGAAAACACGTTGTCATCGTTCCGTACCTACCTATATTGAATCTCTGGTAACCTGAAGAAAGTAGGAGGGTGGTGTGCATACCAGTAGTCTTCTCGGCGCCTCAAAAATTGAGCCAATTGTGTTCTAGGGTTGGTGACGGGGCTAGTCGCCAAAAAGCATCTGAACTACAGTGCACCGAAAAACAGTTCGTAACGTGTGTTTCGTCTGTTGTCTGCAAAATCCACATATCTTGTAATATGTTTTGTATGGGGCAGACGGGGAGGTGTCTCAATGACAGGCTTGGAGAGCATTTCTATTCACTGGGGGCCGCTGTTGGCGGGCATTTGACAACACATTGCAGTAGATGCGAGTTTGTGCCGGATTTGCGTAAATTTGCTATCCTGGCCAAACACAATAAATGAAAACGAAGTCAAATTATAGAAGCATTTTTCATTTACAGTTTGGGAATCTATGCGTCCGCGCTCCGTCGGTGGATTTGCAAGATAAGGAGGTTTGCTTTTTGCAACCAAATATGAATGGTGGTTTTTCTGGATACTCAGCAATTATGTTAGTGTCGTATTTGATAGATGAGTAGATGATGGTTTTTGGTGTATTTTATCTGTTTTGATATGCAATTTCCTTTAATTTTTTTTTTTGCTAATAAAATTTCAGTTGCGAGTACAGCTTCGTCCTGTGGGATTCGTTCCTTCTTCTCGTCTTCGTTTTCGAACTGTTTTTCATCATTTTCCTTGATGACGTCCAGGTGCAGTGTAAACAATCATTGTTGCGTTGTACCTTCCGAGGATTCTTTATGCTTTGCCTGACGGACGTTGCCCCCTTTCATATATATTTTAGATGTTTTTTTTTATTGTAATTTGAATCAGCATGAAGCAAAATTACGAATACAAACAAAGTGTTTTCCGCGACTGTCAAGCTTCTTTACTCGCAATACCATTGTGTTTTCCTAGAAATTGATGGTTGTTTTCGCAAGAAAGTGACCTCTAGCTGCATGCGTTTTTACATTACGTGAATTTGCTAGGCTCAATTGTTTTTTACAGTATGTTTCTGATATAATATTCTTTTAGGAAGACAGCAGCACATCGATTTTAATCTTTCTCTCAAAAGCTAAGACTACAGTCACTGGGTTCCAGGAAATATAGTTACCTTGCCTTCCTTGCCAGGCAGTCGGACTATCAAATACTAACATACAGAAGACAAAACCGCTCAATGTGATTGGTTGATTGTTCTAGTTTCCTTGATAATCATCATCGGGGTCCGTTCAAACCTTCGAAGCATGGAAAGGGTCGTTCAGAGCATCATCCGAAGCTTGGACAGTTCGCTTTTGAGCATCATCGTTATGAAAGCGCTCATCGCCAAGATAAGCGTCTTTGGCACTATGTATGCAATCAAGTTATTGATAAGGCTTATCTCCACACATATCTCAAAATTATATTGCTTTGACCATGTATTTCAAGACAAAATATTTTGCAATGCCTCTAAGCACCGACGCCGCATCGTGGCGGTACAAAGATGTACGCTTGTTTAGCCTGCGCGTGAATAGCAAACTCTCGGCATACAAGAAAAGTCTCTATAAAGCTGCCCGTCACCAGCGAATTTAAATCGGCACACAGAGTATGTCCAGGTCAATGAGAAACTGCACATTTCATGAACCAAAATGGGGAGATTGAGGCGAGCTTGGCGCATTTTCCCCAGAATCCAGTGACTTTATCTACGACAACTGACCGCAACGAAAATACACACACGCGCATCCGTGCACACACAGGCATGCTCATGCGTGCACACGCACGCTCAAAGTCAAACATGCGTACGAACATAAATACACGCGAACACGCAGATGCACGTGAAGGGTCTTGCGCGCACCAAAGAACACATACACTATTGATGCAAACTATCGAGAGTAGTGTCGGTAATATCGATAGTGGAAGCCAAATATAACTGTGTATAGTGAATAGCTATTGATAGTGCTATCGATCGTCAACTACCTTAAGCTATCGATAGTACTATCCAATGTACACCATCGATTTTATTATCGATAGTAGAGTATCGTAAAACTGTCGATAGTCGATTATCGTGAAACTCGATAGCATACTAACACTAGTCGACTATCGTGGAACTGTTTATTTCAAATATCGAGAAACTATCGATATTCAACATTCGTAATGCTATTGATGGGGTATTATTAGGTGACAGCCGAAGAATGTCCACTAAATGTTGTGTTTGTAGCTCGGAGTAAAACACAACTGCAATTATGGACTTCCGGATAATTACGAGGAATATTCTCAAACCTTTCGGAAAACAATCACAAAACTGTGGAAATCCTCCCAAGAAAATATTGACAATACCCTCTGAAGATATATGTTGTATATTATTGAAAAACTATGAATAAAATATATGAACTTGATAGGCTGTCACTTTCTGCCTCATGTGTTTTAAATACTGGAGTGCCTCAAGGGTCCAATCTGGGGCCGTTGTTACTAACGTTTTCTTCAATGATTTGGTAGACTGTGTGCAGCTTTCAAAGGTGCTGCAGTTTGCAGATGACTTCAAGATTTATCGCGAAATTCATTCAACTACTGACTGCCTAAGGATGCAAGACGACGTTCAGGAAATTCTAAACTGGTGCTCGAAAAATAATTTGGTACTTAACCCCAGTAAGACCAAGGTTGTTTCGTTTACCCGTACGACCTGCTGCATTGAGTACTCGTATACCATGTTAGGTTAAGCTATCGCGAGGTCAGATACTTTTCGTGACCGAGGATTGCTGTTTAGTTCCCGCCTTTCTTTCACTGAGCTTGTTTTGAAAGTTGTGAATGCTTTTTATCACGTTCTAGGTGCTATTTTCCGAATGACGCGAAAATTTCGTACTTACTCTAGCATGATTCATCTATTTCGCTCCCTTGTTTTGTCTAAACTTGAGTTCTGCTCAGTCGTATGGATCATTTTTGGATCGACTCAATTATGTATTTTAGAAAAAAGTTCAGCTTCGTCTCGTGCGTATTGCTTACAATAGATGGGTTGGGAGGCGCATTTATTTTGATCATGAATACTTAATCTGCTTGACCTGGTGGCGTTGCGCAAACGGAGATTAGCGCGAGATATTACTTTTTTTGTATAGGACAGTGAACGCTACAATTGATGTACCTTTACTTTTAAGTGCGATTTCTTTCAGTGTTCTTCAAAAGCATATAATATTTTCATTTCGTTTCTACCCGCATAAAGTTAATGTTCAGTCTCCGATGACACGCCTTCAGCTTTTATATAATCGCGATAGGAGTGATTTAGAATTGTTTTCGCCCCTATTAAACTTCAGAAGAGCATTGTTGGCCGCTTGAACAACGTCTGTGCTCTGTTGTTTTCCTTTCTTTTTGTTATTCCTTTCTATATTTTTTTTTTAAATAACGTCTTGCTTGCTTGTTTGTCTCTATCCGTTACTTCATTGTTCGTAAAATGTGCGAACTAATAGGACCTCTAGATATTTGCGGGCAAATTAAGCTGAATAAATAAACAAACATTTCCCGACCTTCGAGATTTCGTTAAAAATGGTCATCGGCATAAAGAATACATTTATTAGCACAGTGATTATTTTCACCTATCAGTGTTCAAGGCTCTGAAAAGTAATATGTGTCAACTGAATAATAAAGGCAACACGAGCCTGGTACAAACTTGCGAAACTCTGATGCTAAATATCTTGAGCGAGAGTTTTCCATAGCTCCAAGACAACAAAAAATACTGAATATACTAAATAGTTTTACAAATGCGGGCAAACTAAAGTGTGCCTGATATCTGAACCCCAAGGATATACCAAATATATGTCCAGAAAGATTAGCAAAAACCGCCATTTCTGTTTCACCTGTAAATTAATATTACGAGATACAATTCTATATTTTCCTTCCTTTCAATTTCATGTATGACATTAACAGTCAATTTTTCGATTGTTTTGCATCAGTCATACCAAAACGCCCAAACCAACCCACTCGTACACGTTCACGCACACACGTTCACCCACACAAGCTCAGAGACGAGGCTGTAGACAAAGAGGTTTTTTTGTTGTACGTGATATATGAGAGCCCACGCAACTACCCAGAACAGAATTTGCGGCTCGAAATCCGTCTCCTTTCCGTCCGAAACCCGTCGGTAGAGAACTGGTCGGTTTAAGTCGCGCTCACTTTCTTCTCTGTGGTCACGGTCCGTTTTCTAAGGTTTAGACACACTGACACAACCACCAAATGTAATCAGTCGTAGGTCATTGAAGGCTCACACTCAATATTAAAAGAGAAAGTATAAAACCCAATTTTTATTGCCTCTAAAAAGCTGCAAGTTCGTTGATTGAAATAAAAAACAGTTGCACAGAGAACCGGATGCATTGTGTATTCACTGCATAATTTTTGGAGATGGCGTGGTATCGCGCATCGTGGCACTCGCGGGCTGTACGGCGATGGCTGCGGACGACGGGCATGGGACCTGTACTTCAGAACTGGCGTTCGCGGTAGCGGCGAATCTGTCTTCCTTCAAAAGAGAAATTTCGGACCGATCAAAAGAATTGGGATTCATCCCGTACGACACGCCGGCTACCAAGACGATTTGCACGAAGACGTCGCCGAGCCGTCGCCTCCTTCTCGTGGCTGAAGACATCGCTGGCGCAAGCATAAAGGACGTAGTGCGTACCTCGAGATGAATATGCACGCGTGCGGTTTGTTTTATATATGTGACCAATGCATAGTCTGCCGGACTTCGAGCCTGAAGTGCCTTTGCCGGAGGGAAATCGGCCGCGAGCTTTCCGACCTATAGTCGACCGGCGGCATTACTACGAATAGTGCCGTCAAGCACGCCGAACCCAACGCGAAAGTGCAGTTTAACTTCTTCTGTTTTGTAAAAAAAAGAGAAGAGATTGTATTTGCTGATTGTGAGCCGAAGCACGAGTGGTTAGGCATTTGTAAGAGCTGCTCGATATGCGAGTTTTTTCACATGTTATAAAAAATTCCTGTAGAGCTTTTGAAGTGACTTGACATTTTCGCGTTTTGAAATAAAGAAAAAGAGAAAAATTTATTAGTAGCTCAGCCGAAAGGTGTCCGCTTCGCACACAGGGTAACCGGGTTCACTCACGAATGCAGGCGTACCTTTTTTTTTTTGTTTTTTTTCGTTCAAAGATTTTTCGATATTTAATATTCTTTTTTTTATTATACTTCGCGTAACTGCTCGGCAGGAATTGCAGCCAGCCATTGATCCCGACCCGTTGATCTTTCGTAAACTTGTGCAGACTGTCGCACTATGCCACTTTCAGATTCTGGACATGTGAGGCAGCTCTTCACGCAACATCTTGGGAGTATTCTTTTCGAAGCCGATCTCGGGAATTCACAACGGGCACCCACTACTCATTTCGAACTCTTCAATATACTACACAACTCTTCTTGATGTTCGAAACAAACATGACTTCAAAGGAATCGCACGGCAAACCCGTAACGCATGTCGTCTGCTGCGCACGGTCAAAAAACAAAAAACAAAAAAAAGAATGGGGAAAAAAACCGCATGGTCAGGTGTATTCACTTGAATTCCGGCACTAGCTCCTCCTCTATATTTCACCGAGCTCCGTGCGCAGGTTTCGGTTTGGAGCAGTTGCGTTTTTTGGCTTTACTCAAGATATACATGACTGTATCAAAATATTAGTTGGGAAGTCCTCTGACACAATAATAAATCACCCGGCAGAAAATGGAAACAAAAAAATACTTGGGCGGCGTCAGTGTCCCTTTAAAGGGCTTATATGGGACATGTATTTTTAAAGTAAATTTTACAAGAAACATTTTGTTTTTTTTTGCGCAATCTTTACGCCGTTAGACGCAATTCAGGTAAAGATAAAACATTAATCAGAAGCAGTTACGCATGTTTGACACAACGCTATATTGTTTCTATATATCAAAAACAAAAGAGGACACAGAATCGATCTATTGTGTACACCTGGAGTTTAAAAAAAAGCAAAAAAAAAAACTTTGGGGTAAATGTAGACAACCCGCGCAGTATTTGAGCGAAAAGAAAATATCAGTTGAACCAGTTACATAATTCTAGAGAAACACCATACAAAAATAATTTACGCAAGAGCTGTTCATGACTGACTTTATCAACTGCTTTTGATATACCGAAACAAATCGTATCCACCTGTCCTCCATTCATAACAAAAGGCGCATAGTAAACTTAAAAGGTACACAATATTGTCTCAACAGACCTACCATTTAGAAAACCATGCAGTGCAGGTGTTAATTTTTGGCGAAAAAAAATATTTTGGTTTACGCACAACCATCTCGAAAACCTTGGGAAACCCCAGAGCAAGAGAACAAGACGATAGTTAGTAACAGTAAAGGCATCACCGCTTTTCAAAATTGGGATAACAATGGCTTTCTTCCAGAGCTAACGGAAGACGCCTGAACTCAGTTTAAGGTTAAATATATGTTTAAGGTTAAGTATATGTATTGGTACACCATCTTAACCTGTCGAAAACTACGGCTTTGGCTGTCTAATCGCTTCCGAAATATTACTACAATCTGCTCTCACATCAGCTAAAAAATCTTGACAAATCAGTGAACAACGGGCAAACGAGCTGGTGGTGTTCAAATATTCGTCTAAAAACCCCGAGACTGGGACGAGGAGGGACGGAGAAACACAAAATCTGAAACACAGCTGAAATTTAGTTGACAACGAAAGGTCTTATATAGGCATCAAATCCCACATACAAATCTAGAGACGAGAAAGAGGAAGAGAAAGAGGGAGAAATGTGCAATCCCGTGCCACAAACAGTACAACAATGCAACCTTAAAAATAGAACTGAGATGCAGTGACCTCCTTTATACACTAACAACAAAAGACAATTTTTCTTATCATTGTCTAGACCGGCAGGGCCCCCAAGAAACCCGAAATGAAAGACGTTTCAAGGATCACTCGAAACGTACACTTTGTTGGCGAAACCCGTTACACTAGAACAGAAAGGACGCAACGAACCGAGGACCAGAAATCCAACACAAAGCGAAGTGATCTTGATAAAACTTTAAATCGGACAAAAGCAACCAGAGCCTCCTAGGCCGCAACGAAACATTGCACCTAACGCGCCAAGCCATCAAATGTGTAGGAACTTTCTCTGTCCTATAACTAATGTGAGGGTGGCTTATTGACCGCATTCCCATGATTCATTATTGTTATAGATTATTTTATCGAGCTTTTCCGGTTATCTGTTTGGGTCAGCACTATTGCGGTTGAGTCCCAGTTCGGTAGACAAATATTGCATTTAACTACATGTTTTGACGCTTCCGAATATGGATGTTTGTCTTTGACACAACGTCAGCTATTCATCTACAGACTGATAAGATTGGTGGCCACTCAAGTAACACTTGCTAAAATAGTATGCAACATATATTACACTTCATCAGGAGACAATTGAGAGCCTAGAACGTTATCTCAAGAGTCACGCATATACTTCAGCTGTCCTCACGCGTATGCTGTTCTGCATATTTCCAGAGGGTTTTCGGTTGGCGAAATAAACTATTATCTACCCTGTAAAGGCTAAAGCGTTTATAACAATCGAACATTTATTTAGACCAAGCGCGATATATACTAAATTTGGTATGAAATAGAGTGGAGCTGTTTCTTTTTATAAAGTCGGTAAAATGTTATATTTCCTTGTGTGTAAAACTTTAAATCCCTCGACACATTCAGGGTATCTGGACGGTTTCTTTGAACATTTCGGCACAAAATGCCTTTGGCATCTTTTAGAATCGAAAGGAGGTCTCAGTTGCAAGATCTACATCAGACGTAGCAGGAAACTTGGAAGAGTCAAATGTTTAATACATTTGTATAGCCTCATGTAGTCTCCTTTAGAAAAGCAGTAACAGAACGACGTCAACGATGATAACAAAAAAAAAACTCCAATATTTCAAAACTAGATTTAGTGAGGTAAATCTTGTTTTCCAATTGATCGAAAAATACTGCATAAATATGGTCCGGTGTGACGGAGGCGGAAAACATTATGTTCCAGTAAGATAGTCAAACAGTTTACTTGCCTTAATTTACACGCATACAAACTCCGTTTAGGTTTCAAGATCAAAACGTCTATTCGACAAAAAGAATTTTTAGTCGCAATTAAAACACCACCACCTTGCTCCTGTCTGGTACGGTCATAGTCTCGATCTCGACGATGTACGGTGTAACTTCAAATAAAATAATTTGAAGTAAGCATACCACTAAACAGCCACGTTTCGGAAACACAGATGATTTCATGGTCTAAAATTATAAATTTCCACATGCACTCATCAGACTTCTTTCCGAAGCCTCTTACATTCATATATAAAATACAATTAACTTTCTGAGCCATGTTCACTATCTACAGTGTTAACTTCATTGCCCGAAATATGGTTGAAAAAAAAAAAAACAGTCGCCGAAATATCGATGAAAAATACTTCCCTCCGGTCACCCTCCCGGTTTGTTAATCGGATGAAACACTGACTCGTCACATTCCAGGTGGAACAAGGAGTACGTGCGAAATCGCGTCATCGCTTTTCGTGCAGGTGACCTGCTTTCCCTCCAAAGACGCAATTCGTTCCAGAACATCGTTACATACGTGACCGGACGTAGCCTCGACATAAAGAGTGCCGAACGGCGTCTCCTCCCATGATATTCTTATCATCTACGTTTTCTCATTTCTGGCCTCGTGCTTCCTGCACGAGAAGAAACTTCAGTACACCACAGACCTTCCACATGCTTCCTAAAATTCGTCTTAAAAGTGACCTGGAAAGAGGTTTTCGGTGACACTCGGAAAGACTCGAATTGGAAACAAATATTTATTTTTAATAATATAAAAGGTAATTTGTACACGCTTAAGAATTATTTTGCTAATTGGTATTTTTTTATAATTTATGAGGTTGTGGTATGTAAAAGTGATTCCTAATATTTTTTTTCTTATCCATTTTAGCGGTCGGGTTTTCTAAAGTGTTCGCTGAAACGCGCGGAAATTATTCTCGGTTCGTGGTGAAGGATGTGTTTTACTTTTCTAAAGTCCCGCTCATATCGCTTACCATCACTTAACAAATGTTAGATGAAATGGTGACATTATGACAGGCGAAATTTTAGTTAAGCGGGAAATTTATTTTGAGTGAAAAACTTCGAACATTTAAAATGAGGCTGAATCTTTCAGTAAGTACCCTTTTGTGGTTATAAAAAATATATCGTATCTCTTTTAAAGCGATGTATATCGTGGCTTTTTTCTCGCTCTCTCTCTTTGTAGATGCTGGCGGGTGCACTCAACTCTTAATACAAGGCGTGGTGACGTCTAGTAAAATGAGTATAAAAGTGTGTTTTTATCAGTATTGCCCTCCGCCCCCCTTACCACCCCCCGAAAAATTGTATTGATATTTGTATGTGTACCTTTCACTACTTTCAAACTACATTTAATATCTATTTTTATAAATTATCTTCATATCTTCTTACAAGTGTATCTTAGTTTTAGTATTTTACTTGTTTCTTTAACGTGTCAAGATAATTGCGTTTAGTAAAATATTATTCGAATTTATGCTCAACGTGCATACTTCTTGATAGCTTGAGAACAGTATATTTTAGGGCACGAAGGATGAATAAGAATACCAAGATATGACACATGCGCATTTGTGACAAAGTCGCACGTGTTTTCCTTTGTCAATTTTTTATTCATTTTCTTTGTCCTACACCTGGCCTCGTGTTCTTGAGTTCATTCAGCCTGTATATTTGAATATCTTACGCTAAATAGTAAGGCTAGGAGTCGATATAAAGTTTTAGCAAGATTAATTGCCACCATTTGATCGATTAATTCAGTGGTTCTCAAATGGGGGTCCGCGAAGGCATTCTAGAGGTCCGCGAAGCCCGGCCTCAACAGTCAAGCAAAGCAGTAACAGTGCTATTTCCTCAAATTGAGAGGAAACGTTCCGATATACAGATGAGGTTTCTCGTGTATATGTCAATAAGACAAGTCTACTTCACACTAACCCTCAGTTATATACATTTATTAAATCACTATCATAATTAACCTACACCCTTCCCTCCCCCCTCTCCCAAGAACGGGGTCCTCCATCATTTCCGCCAATTCATAAGGGGTCCGGGAAACATCAGTGGTTGAGAACCACTGTATTAATTAATCGATTAATCGTTTTTTTCATTACCATGTACAACAAACTAAAAAAGTAGAAACTGAATGTTTTATAAACGGCGCAATATACAATTTCAAATTTTAAATCAGTCATGATGTCTAGTTAAAAATTAAGGACACAATTGTCTGAAATGCGAAATTAAAGCCCAAATCTTGAGGAGGTGGAGGGGAGGGTACGGAGGAGGGAGTATGTCCCTCTTTCTCCTCCGTATCCTCTCCTCCCCTCCTCCCCCTCCTCCTGCTCCAATTCAGTTTCCCCGCTTAATTTAGCGCGGAATATCACGTCGCATGACTTGATGTCACGTCACCTATCAACGAATTCAGTTTGTCCGCTAGATTTAGCGGGAATATTTGCGTCACGTGACTTCAACACCAATTAAATTATTTATTAAATTGATCAGGAAATTGAATTGCTGTGGAGGTCGCGTGACGTCAATCTGCCCGCTAAATCTAGCGGAGAAACTGAATTTCCCAGTTGAATTTATTGGGGAATTGTTTCGCTGTGTAGGTAACGTGCCGTCAATTTTCCTGGTAAATTGAGCGCGGTTACGCCGACACCGACCGCGCGAAGCACGAAAACTGGCGCCTAAGAGCTGCGCTTTAAAATTATCATAGGACACCCACAATCACACTTCAGTCTCAGAGAACAGAGGTTCGTTGATATTCTCCCGCAATAGCGACCTCTCTTGACTGTTCCTTGCGCGGCTTTGGATAGGGCTGGGACATAATAGGGAGTTCTCGTATAACGTTTTCGCCGTCCCGCAACGCTCCGCAACCCGCTACGATATTCAGAACAGTACAGTGAAGGCCATCGGCGCGCAGGCGCAGTAGCGGCTTCTTCGTTGCGGAGGGCTTAGCGGTGGCGAAACGCAGTCTATGAAAACTTTTTAATGGTTTTCCACTTGTTTAGAGTTACAAATCTCGGCCCTATAGTTAACTTTAGGTCTAAATTCCACTTAAAGTTTGCCTTCATGCAGGTGCACTCCTGCACGTCTGCGTGGTGAAAGCGATGAATTTCTACTTTTTTGTTTTTAAAACATTAACTGTTTAACTGCTTAATTACTATCGCGAATAAAGCACCACCTGATGAATCTGTAGGTTAATCCTATCCAGTGCATATTCCTATAAACAACTGAGCAACTCTTGGGACACAATAGCAGCTTTAAAAACTTTTTCGTTACTTCGTCGATAACAGTTAACGGATTGGTAACAGAATTTGGTTCATGGTGTATTATAACGGTTTCGATCATACTTTTTTTTGCGTCATCACATTCGTTCCTGACGACGTTTGCGCTCTTCACCCGAGTGCACAACCTTTTTGAAACGCTAAAATATTTTCCTTCCTTTGAATTTTTTAAGCAAAATGTTTATCCATCCATTCGCCTGTCCCACCTAAAACTACTCCTCCTTTCACTTGCCATTTCCTTCCTTAGGCATTTTTTTAGACACCTCACCTTTTTTCGCGTCAACATCGTCACACTAATTAACTTGCGAATTTGATTTAAAACAGCTCATTTAAAATATGGCTGCGCTACTGCCTTTGCGTTGCGTGAAACTCCATGAAAACCGAGACTACCACAATGTTCTCCAATCGAGTTGTGTTTTTCTGTGCCCACTATTTCGAACTGTAAGGTTTCAACAAATATTTGACACTTATCATGGATTGTACACCATCCTTTTTAATCTTAATATGTGACTCACCGATGCAGAATATATACGATCCCCGCATGATTTACTTGAAACATTGAGCAGCGCCGATACTACAGCTCCTTTCTACACTGATTTGTCCCGGCAACATGTGAAGCGCAACAGTGGCTTCAGGTGGGTTTCCCATACTCACTGCAGAGACCTCCTGCTTTGATTAATTTAATGTATAAAGACTGCAAAGAATATTTATTTGGCCTTTCTGTTGAAAACTTCCGCCGAAGACCGGCATTACATTTTTAATACAACTTGCAGGTCCTCCAGCGGAATATAGACAAACACACACACCCGAATGTCATCCACAACATCTTAACAATCGCTGTCCCACACTTCACGACACCCAAAACGTTTCTACATCTCTATCAAGATATCTCAGATACATATATTTGAAAAGGCCGGAACTGTTGCCGTGCCAATGCACACATCCGTTTTGGCGGTTATTAATGTCCCCATGTCCCATGGCCGTTGCTTTCAGATATCCTCTTAACAACGCCAAGTTACTTCCAACATATTTGAAGGCAATATCCGAGTGATATGAAGAATAAGAATGCGTGCAAAAGCAAGGTGTATATGCGGAACTGGGAATTGCTCCGGCCTTTTCCGAAGAATCTGGGAGCTCACACACGTATACAGGCACATGGACATATGCGCATTCACATGCACATCATGCACACGCACGCACATTCAAGCACACACAGAAGCATCTACACAGGTGCGAAAGCATGATAGTAAAAGAAACCAAAGGTCTAGGTGCTAGAACAGGCTGGGTGTAATCTTGGTGGCAAAATGTTGATAATAGCGTACTCAAAAGGTTTGAGTACGCAAAAAAAACGTATTGATCCAATAGACCGACCTCCCCAGCCAGTTTGGCTACGCCACCGCCGCCGCAATGCATCGAGGTACTTTTAGTTCTTTTTACACGTACGACGACCTCGCTGGAGCTCTGCGCGTGCAGAGCTCGAGACGGCACGAGCCGTCTCGGGCAGTGCCGCCAGCCCACTGTGAACTAAAGTTATGACGGCCTCGCGCATGCGCCGGGGCTTAGTAAGATCGGTCTATTCCACGCGCAGTGGCGACGACGCTATTTGCGTTCGCAAAGCTTTTGTACGATATTCTAAATCTCGCTAATGAGTGGTATAACGTAAAACCGCTTGATGGATGGGCTCACCATGCAGGGGCGGCTCCAGAACACCGTTTGTGGGGGGAGGGGGGGGGGGCAAGTTGGGGGGGGGGAGGGGGTTGAAAATTTAAAGTAGTATAAACAGGACTCCGGTTGCGTCTTTTGTTTTGCCGCCGCAAAACCACACTGCGCCGATGGCCCCCAGATGTGCGCCGCTGCGCCGACTGTTGCCTCCACGCCGTGCTTTGGAACTACCACCGCGGACTTCAATCTCGGTTCAAAGCGACGGGGTACAAGTGTGCCTGCCAGGGAGCGACCTAACCTATTTTGAAACCTTCTCCTTGAGTACCGAGCCTTCTACCACCTGGCAGTCCGGAAGTCGGTTTTATTTTGGGAGGTGCACCGATGTCAAATTGCTCTCCGGGGAGGGGGGGGGGGGGGTTCGACTTTGTTTGGGCGAGGGGGGGGGGGGCGGGAGGGGGGACGGCCGCCCCTGTCGAGCCCCTCCACCCTTGGATCCGCCCCTGTGAACATGTAATTTGTCGTGAGCTCACAGTAAGAATTTACCCTTTCTATATTAGAAGGTGGAAAAAAACCCGACAGGGTTCTACCACAATTTGACAGCAGATATGCAAATGGTGCAGATAAGAAGACGAACTTTCTACCACGTAAAAATAGAACGTATCCCATCCTTAAAACAATTCTTATCTGTTTTTGTTTTCTGCTTTTTTTTAAATTAGAAACAGGTAAGGCACATAAGCAGCAAGGAACAAAAATGACGCAACGGTTATGTTTATCTAGAAGCTTAGATGTCGACGATTTCGATGCAAAGTTTGGGATGGCTTGTGCAGTTATTTGGTAGAACTGTTTACTTTTTATTATTTTATTTTATCCCCTCACCAACAATGATGCCCACATAAATTGTTGCACAAGTTCGCCGGAGGATTGGATGTTGCATAAGAATATCTCGCTGTCTTGATGACAATGTGGATTATTCTGTTCTCACCTTTTCGGCGAAAACAAGACTTTGTTTCCTCCAGGTGCAATGTAAACAATCATTTTTTTTCCATTGTACCTTTCGACGACTGTTTACGCTTTACCTGATAGGCTTTGCTCCTTTTCATGTATATGATTGATGATTTTTTCATTATAACTTGAATCAGCATGAAAAAAAAATAATTAAAAGAAAAGAAAAGTGTTTTTAGCGATTGTCAAGTTTTCTTTACACGTGAAACGTATCGTGTTTTCCTAGAATAACAATGGTTGTTTTCGCTTGAATGTTTACCCTACGCGCACAAGCTTCTACTTTAGGCACATTCGCTAGGCTCAGTTGTTTTTACAGCGTGTTTCTGTTAAAATATCCTTTTGGGAAGACAACAGCACAGCGATTTTATTCATTGTCTCAGTAGCTAGGACTAAAATCACTGGGTCCTGGAAAATATAGCGCCATTGACTTCCTAGCCAGATAGTCGGGGACAAACAAATTATAACATTCAGAGGACCAAATGCGCAAGGTAATTGACTGATTATTCTAGTTGCCTTGGCAATCGCCATCGAAGTCCCCTCAAACCTTCGAAGCTTGGAAAGTGTCGTTCTGAACTTGTTCAGGATCGCTATTGAGCTTCATCGTACTGAAAGCGTTGTTCGCCTAGATAAGCGGCTTTGGCACTATGCATGCAATCAACTTATCAATCATGCTCATCTCCACATATTTCTCAAAATTATGTTGTTCCTGTTTTGTACTTCAAAAAGAAATTATTTTTCAATACCTCCAAGCCCTGACGCCGCATGTCGTGGCGGTACGATGATACAAGCTAATTTTGCCGGGGAGTGAATGCCAAAATCTGGGTATACGTCTCTATGAAGCTACCCATTACCATCGAATTCGGATCGGCTCACCAAGAATGTAGAAGTCAAGGGAAACTTCTCAACCATTAAACCGAATGCGATCATGAGGGGAGCTTTGCGCATCTTTCCCAGTATCCAGCTGCTTTATATACATCTGAACGCAACGAACACACACAGGCATGCTCACGCTTGCGCACACACGCTCGCAGAAGCACGCATGCGCACGTACATACATACGCGCGAACACGCAGAGGCATGTGAAGGGTCAAGCCAACGAACACATACACTAGTGATGCAAAACTGTCGGTACCACTAGCAATACTATCGAGAGTGGAAGCCAAATATAACTGTCGATACTGAAAAGTCTCGATAGTGCTATCGACAGACAACTGTCTTAAAGCTATATCTACGACTATCTGTAGTAAACTATCGTAAAACTATCGATAATCGACAGTCGTGTAATTGGATTTCATAGTATCACTAGTCGACTATCTTGAAATTGTTTATTGTCGAATATCGAGAAACTATCGATATTCAATTATAATGTTGCAATTGGTAGGTTCTTACTGCGTGACAGACAAAGCACGTCCGACAAATGTAGTATTGCTCGCAGAAAAACGCAACTGCAATAATTGACTTCCGCATAATTTTCGAGGAACAATACAAAACTTATTGAAAACAATCACAAAACTGTAGAAATCCTCCTTAGAAATGGTTGACAATACACTACTAAGATGTCTATTGTATATAATGAAAAACTATGAATAAAAGATATCAACTTGATACGCTGTCCAAGATTTTTTTTTTTTTGCTGTTTAGTTTGCTTTCCAAAGTGCGCCCTTGGGTTTTCATGAGCTGAACCAGAAAAATGGATAGCACTGACGCCCATATAATTAAACTATGCAAGGTGCTTCACGGACGATGGAAAAATTCGATATTGCGAAAACTATGCACCGCACAAAAAAAAAGGCTTGTGTCGTTCTGGTCCTAGGCCTATTTAGGAAAATTATTAAAGGTCAGGATAATTAAGTTCTTAAGTATTTCCGCTTAGTTACTTCTTTAAAATATTCACTTTAAGGACATTGTTTCATATGGAAACTTGCTGAGCATTATCGAAAAACACTAAATTAAAAATTGGGAGTGCGATAGAAGACACCCGCTGCATTTTACAGCTTTCTGAAAAAAAAAAAAAACTTTGACGGAATTTTAAGTTTCGGTTTGCAATCGGGGTGGTTCTCGGTATCGACGGTAAAGCGCCCCGTCGAGAAATTGTGCAACCAACATCTGCGTCGCTGTCCTCGCGCAACGCAGCAGTCCATTTCTTCACGGGGTGCGGTGCCGTCGGTGGCGAAAAGCGCTCCGAATGCAAACCGAAACTTAAAAGCCTGTCAAAGTTGTGCGTTTTTTTTTTTTTTTTTTCAGAAAACTGTAAAATGCAGCGCGTGTCTTCTATCGCACTTCAATTTTTTTTGTGTGTGTGTTTTTGATTCGCTGCACAAAGGGCCGCTACTCGAAGGAAGCTTCCTGTTGTGTGGCTCTAAACAAAGAGCAGGAACAAACATTCGCATCAGGCCTCGGAAGCTAATCCTAAAATAGAAGAGGTACCAAACCCTTTACGTGGTTACTCAGTTGAATCGGACGCAATGAAACTAAGAAGGATGACAAAGGGAATCAAACGGAATTTAAAGTGAATTAAAAGCAATAAAAGTGAATTAAGAGTAACTAAAGAGAAGTATAAGTAATAAATGGGAATTAAGAAGGACCATAGAGCGAATTGAGAGGAATCAAAGTGAATGCGGAGCGCAAGTTCGTCTGCTTCGTTTGCAGGGTTTGTTGTGGCATCAGAACATCGAGCTCTGATTGGCTCTGATTGAAGGATAATGGGTAGACCTCAAAGCAGGCCGTCGGGAAGCACCTCGTAGTTCAAGTCCCCAAGGCGGCGGATGACCTTGTAGGGTCCGAAGTAGCGTTTTAACAGTTTCTCGCTGAGGCCGCGGCGGCAAATGGGCGTCCACACCCGTACCCTGTCTCCGGGCTGAAACTCCACGTCGCGGCGGAGAATGTTGTACCGGCCAGCGTCCACACGTTGCTAGTCCTTTATTCGAAGACGGGCTAGCTGGCGTACTTCTTCTGCTCGTTGGCTGAGCAGCTGGGCGTCGTCAGTGCCGTCGTCCGTCGGGTCGTGGCGCAGCATGGCGTCGAGCATCGTCGTCACCTTTCTGCCGTGCACCAGCTGAAAGGGTGTAATGCCGGTAGTTTCTTGAATCGCCGTGTTGTACGCAAAGGTGACGTAGGGCAACACTTCATCCCACGGCTTGTGTTCCACGTCCACGTACATCGAAATCATGTCGGCGATGGTCTTGTTTAGTCGCTCCGTCAGCCCGTTGGTCTGTGGGTGGTATGCCGTGGTCCGGCGCTGGTCGGTGTCGCTCAGGCGGAGTATCTCTTGTGTCAGTTGCGCCATGAACAAGGATCCTCGGTCCGTAATCAGGACTTGGGGAGCGCCGTGTCGGAGGACGATAGACCCGCGAAGAACTTGGCTACTTCCACGGCGGTCCCCGACGGGAGTGCTTTTGCCTCGGCGTACCTGGTGAGATAATCAGTTGCCACGATTATCCACCGGTTTCCCTGCGTCGACGGTGGGAAAGGTCTGAGAAGATCCATTCCAACCTGCTGGAATGGTGCAGTCGGGGGCACGATCGGTTGCAGGAGACCTGCCGGCTTCGTCGGTGGTTTCTTGCGTCGTTGGCATTCGTGGCACGAACGGACGTAGAGGTGTACTGTCTTCGGGAGCTTGGCCCAGTAGTATTTTTCTCGGATCCGTGCAAGTGTCCTACTGTAGCCAAGGTGACCAGATGTTGGGTCGTCGGGGCAGGCTTGAAAGATCTCTTCTCCAAGACTAGCAGGAATGACCTGGAGCCACGTCGAGTTGTTGTCCCCGAAGTTTTCTTTATAGAGGAGATCTCTCCGAACGGCGAATCTTGGCAGGTCAAGCGAGAAGGCTCGGTGAATCGTATTCCCTCGTCCCTCCAAGTGGTCGATCAGTGCACGCAACTCAGGATCGTCCCGCTGGAGCGCTGCCATGCCGTGAATGCTCACCGCGCCAAGAAAATGGTCGTCGTCGTCGTCGTCGTCGTCGTCGTCGTCGTCGTCTTTGGCACATCCGGTAGCTGACTCAATAGGAGCTCTGGACAGGCAGATGGCGTCGCTGTGTTTTCGGCCTTACTTGTAGACCACGGTCACGTCGTACTCTTGCAGTCGTAGGCTCCACCGAGCGAGGCGTCCCGATGGGTCCTTCAGGCTCGCTAACCAACCCAGCGAATGGTGGTCGGTGACCACCAGAAAAGGAGACCCGTACAAGTATGGGCGGAATTTTGTGATGCCCCAGACGACGGCCAGACATTCCTTCTCGGTCGTCGAGTAATTGCGTTCCGCGATCGACAGCGTCCGGCTAGCGTATGCGATCACGCGCTCCGCACCGTCTTGTCGTTGGACCAGTACCGCTCCGAGTCCTGTATTACTGGCGTCCGTGTGGATCCCCGTTTCGGCTGATTGGTCGAAGTGGCCAAGAATCGGTGGCGACTGGAGCCGTCGCTTTAGTTCGTCGAATGCCTGTTGTTGTTCTCAACCCCATTCGAAGTTCACGGCGTCTTTCGTAAGGTGCGTTAGCGGCGCAGAAAGCTTGGCGAAATCCTGAACGAATCGTCGGTAGTATACGCAAAGTCCAAGGAATCTTCGGACGACCTTTTTGTCGGTGGGCGGTGGAAAAGCCGCTACGGCGCGCGTTTTCTCAGGGTCAGGACTTACACCTTCGTTGCTCACCACGTGCCCAGGAACTTCAGTTCGCCGTAGGCAAGCCGGCACTTCGTCGGCTTGAGTCCTAGTCCTGCGGTCCTGATTGCTTCAAAAACGGCACGAAGGCGTCGCAAATGCTCGTCGAAGTTGGCCAAGAATACCACGACGTCGTCAAGGTAAACGAGACAGCTCTGCCACTTGAGGCCTGCCAGGACTCAGTCTCAAGATAATGCCGCCCGCAGAGGCCGAGAAGGCAACGCTTTGTCACGGTCTTCTAGAAGATTCCCGGTCATTCTCGCAGCAGACGTAACTTTCCCTCTGTTCTGTTATTCTCGGAAGTGCCAGTTCATCGTCGCCCCGAGCGCGCGACGCTCGAACCTTTTTTCCCGAACTTTCAAGATAGTGACGCACGGTAGATAAGCAGCTGCCCGCGACCTTGTCGAGTCGGTCTCGGTCTCGCCCCAGCGCTCGATCCTGCGGTTTCGCCGACTTCGACGCCCGCGACGCTCTGTTATTATCTTTTGTACTCTTTTATTTTTGGCACAAGTTCGCCACATTAAACGTGTATTTCTTCTTGTTTATCTATTGTTTTTTTTGGTCACCACCCGTGACATTTTTTGGTGGAGGTGCGGGGTACGCATGTTCCTTCAGCGCACCCCAACGAGGGCCCGCAGTGCAAGTCCAACCCCAAGTCTCCGCGGACTCGACGAAGAGAGGACCGAGACCCCATCAAGTCGCCGCAACCTCGGCCTACCCCCGGAACTTGGACCACTGCCGGACAGGACAAAGAAGCTGTCGAAACCGACGATGAACACCACGTCGCAGCCAGACGGAACGCCACCGACGTCCATTGTCTACGTACAGGCCCCACCAAGAACGCCACCGAATTTCAGCGGTACCTTTCATGAAGATGTGGACGACTGGTTCGGCCAGTACGAACGCGTCGCATGGTTCAACGAATGGGGTCCTGAGCAGAGCCTGCGAAATGTTTACTTTGCCCTGGAAGGCACTGCACGCACCTGGTTCGAGAACCACAAAGCGTCAATTTCGTCGTGGCAAGACTTCCAGGCGGAACTTCGACGCACGTTTGCCAGCCAGCAGCGACGTCAGCGGGCTGAAGAACTGCTTCAAGCAAGAAGCCAAGGGCCAAACGAGAGCGTCACAAGTTTCGTCGAGGACGTTCTCCGCCTCATGAACCGCGCCGACCCAAACACTCCAGAGGAGAAGAAGCTGCGGTTCCTGATGCGAGGTATGAAAGAAACCATCTTCGGAGGCCTTGTGCGGAACCCGCCCATCACCGTCCAAGAATGCATCACCGAGGCAACAAACATCGAACGTGCCCTTCAAGCACGCGCCTCCCACTATCAGAGACTTCCTGGCTTCGCTGTCCTCTCGCCATACAGCAGCAACATCCCGGGCATACGCGAGATCGTCCGGGAAGTCGTCCGGGAGGAAAATAAGAAGCTCGTGCCTGCTACCGACCAGCCGGCTTCGGTGTCAATAGCCGAAGTTGTCCGCGAGGAGGTTCAGCGGGCAATTCAACTGGAGGCTCCTGCCAACGTAGCTGCACCCGAGGAGCCCACCGTGACCTACGCCACAGTGGCCCGACGGCCACCGCCTCCTCCTCGAGCCTATGTTGCGCCGCCCCGACGTCAGTCTCCTGCGCCGCAGCAAGACCGACGTCAAAACGACCAGGTTCAGTACGCCGCCCAAGAGCCCCGCGCACCTCGGAAGACCGACGTGTGGCGAACGCCCGACCGACGCCCTTTGTGCTTTCATTGCGGGGAAGCAAACCACACCTACCGCCAATGCTCATACCGACGACTCGGGCTGCGGGGGTTCCACCCGAATGACCCGCGTCCCCGTTATGGTGAACGCCCTCGGGAAATCGACGAGTACCTGCGACGACCTCAGTCCCCCGAGCCTGCGTCCCGCCGAGAGTTCCGATCGCCGTCGCCACGACGTCCATCTTCGCCGATGCACCGATCCCGACGTGAAAGCCTGTCACCCCTCGCTCCTCGCCGGGAAAACCAAGTGCGGCAATACCGGGAGGTGGTGTTGCCGAGGACGAACGACGCCAATATCCACTACAAACGTCAGAGGACTCCCACACTAACGACGAGACTCGTCAGAGCGAAGCTTCTGCGACAGTGTCCAATAACCTCGACGTAATCATCGACGGCCACGACGCGACGGCGCTCATCGACACCGGAGCAGACTATTCGGTTTTAAGTGGGAAGCTCTCTCGCCGCCTTCGGAAGGTGATGATGCCGTGGGAAGGCCCGAAAATACGAACCGCCGGTGGACATCTCATCACACCGGTGGGAAGGTGTACTGCGCGCGTGGACATCCACGGAGAGACCTGCCCCGTGAAGTTCGTCGTCCTCAAAGACTGTTCGAGAGCCGTCATTCTTGGCATGGACTTCCTCTGTGAGTACGGTGCAGTCATCGACCTTGGAGCAAACAGGTTGACACTGCGAAAGCCCGTGCTACCTACGGAGGGATCCAAAATGTCGCCAGCCGCCGTTCGAGTCATTGCGTACCACGTGAACCTGCCGCCACGGTCGAGTGTTCTTGTGCCCGTCGTGACCGACGCAGTTGCCAGCGGGAAAGTCCTTCTCGAAGACAACGTCCAACTGCTTCTCGGAAGAGGACTAGGCGTCGCAAGGGGCGTAGCAGAGCTGCAGGATGGACGTTGTGTGGTCCTCGTGACGAACTTTCGACCGGAGGCACAGCATCTCACGAAAGGTGGCACTATAGGACACGTCGAGGAACTCCGGGCCGACGCCGAAATCGCCACGATCTCCGACGAGCCCTCGCCATGTCAGCCGTCCAGTACACTGCAGCCACCGCTCGACGTTAACCCCAAGCTCAGCGCCACGGAACGACGACAGCTCGGAGACCTCCTCATCGAGTTCGGCGACTGCTTTGCGACAACGTCGAGGGTGCGCCAGACAACAGCTGCAAAACACCGCATCATTACCAACGAGGACGCGCTCCCTGTGCATCGGCCGCTGTACCGGGTCTCCCCAAAGGAACGAGAGGCCATTCAAGAACAATTACAGGAGATGCTCAACGACGACATCATTCAGCCTTCGAGCAGCCCGTGGGCCTCTCCAGTCGTGCTTGTAAAGAAGAAAGATGGAACGCTTCGATTCTGCGTTGACTACCGGCGGCTCAACGCGGTCACCAAGAAAGATGTGTATCCGCTACCCCGCGCCTCCACCAAAAATGTCACGGGTGGTGACCAAAAAAACAATAGATAAACAGGAAGAAATAAACGTTTAATGTGGCGAACTTGTGCCAAAAATAAAAGAGTACAAAAGTTAATAACAGAGCGTCGCGGGCGTCGAAGTAGGCAAAGCCGCAGGATCGAGCGCTGGGGCGAGACTGAGACTAAGTCGACAAGGTCGCGCGCGGGCACCTGCTTATCTACCGTGCGTCACTATCTCGAAAGTTCGGCAAAATGGTTCGAGCGTCGCGCGCTCGGGGCGAGGATGAACTGGCACTTTCGAGAATAACAAAGCAGAGGGAAAGTTACGTCTGCTGCGAGAATGACCGGGAATCTTCTAAAAGACCGTGACCAAGCGTTGCCTTCTCGACCTCTGCGGGCAGCAATATTACAGCTGGAAATATTTTTCGACAAACATACCTATGAAAGAAAAAAGAAAGCATTCACTGATCTCAACAGAAAATAACAGCGGATATTTTAGTATTGAGTACTAGTCTAAGCTCCTTTATGTACGTGGCAGACTTGTGTTCATCACATTACAAAAGAACTTGGGTAAGCTAAAAAATTCTGCTTTATAAATAGAAATACAGGTGTAAACCATGGTGGCAGCGAACTGTATATCTAAAATGCTGTGTTTCATTTCTTTTTAGGAGGCAAGGAAGCCACTTAAACCTTGCATCGTATTTTCGGGCCCGAGTTTCAAAGAGGCCGAAGCGCTCTTCCTCTACATGGAGAAACGTCGACTGTTGCCCGTCATAGATTCAGTGGAAGGGACCACAGCAATCATGACAGCCCAGTGGATGTTTAATTTAAGGTACAACAGAAAAGGCTTTAATATTTCTTGTGTTTTGAAACACCTATTTTAAGGGGTTTCAATTTCAAGACCCAGGAGCATCGCCCAACGCTTTATTACGAAAAACAAGTCGTCGTTCACTGCCTAAGCCTGTTTCAGGATGTTTGTTTTGAATTTGAACAGATCTTTCTTTAAAGATTGGGTGACCTGTACATATAGCGGGTGTTTCAGCAAAGACTGAAAAAACTTCATAAAATTAGTGTAATAAAGGTAAAAGTGTAATTTTCTCGGGACAGCATTACTCTTGGTGGCAGTCGTCAGAAAATGTGCGATACTTACTAATTAGTGCGGTACTTCATTACATATAACCAATCAACTTTATGTTAAGTGAAAATAAACATATTTCTCGAACTAGAACCTTGCTGAGCGCCATCGAAAACCACTTAATCAGTAATTTTCAGAAATATTCAGGACGTAGGAAGCGTAGTACGCTAAAGTTACCACTCGTGGAACAGATACAAGCCTGGGGCTCTGCGAAGAGACGGAAAAATCGCTCGGACGCATTATCAGACTGCTATCTTCGTATCTGCTACACGAGTGGTAACTTCAGCGCACCACTACGCTTTTCACGCGTTGAAAGTCTTTCTGAAGCCTACGAATTGTGTGCTTTTTGATGACGCTCAGCAAGATTCGGATTGGAACCATATATCTATTTTTACTAATTAAAATGGTAATTAGTTCTTTTAAATAATTAACAACCTAATTACTAAGTGTCGCGCATTTCTGACGTCCGCCACCACGAGTAATGGAGTCCTGAGAATATGATCTTTTGACTTCGAATACAAACATATTAGGAATTTTTTCAGTCTTCCCTGAAATACCTGGTACACTCTTCGCTGCTCGGGTATTGCGCTCGGCAGACATTATATTAGAGGATTACATCTTGATCAGTGGGCTTATTAACTTAAACACGTGAATTAATTTAACACTTTCGTAGGTCATAATGCAACTGCAGTTTTAACGGCAGTCAATGTCAGAGCCAAAATCATTTGAAACAATTTGCATAAAGGCAAGAGTTTGACATATTAATAGATCAGTTTTCTGATTTTTGTCGCGTGATTCTAAAAGTAAATACACAGTAAGAAAGCTCTGTCCTCGATGATGCCTATAGAGGGGCGACATAGTCGTTTCGGTGTCTTCGTATTTAACTGGCCAGCGAATCTTCGGTGGATATGCCAATGACATACTGTCGAGAATGTAGCAGGGTACCAGAAACGCGTACGTCACATTTCTAGACACAATCTAGAGGGCTTGTGGCGTTTTAGCTTCGGAATTGCGTGTCAAAAACACGGAAACTGATCTCTGAATATTGCACAGCACTTTGCATTCATTAAAAATCTTCAGATTGGGTTAGTCTCTAGCTTTAATTGCTCTCAACGCAGAAATGGGCACAAAACGAATAAAATTGTTAAATGAAGCCCCGAAAGTTTAAGCCAATTAGTCTACAGGTTATTAATTATCCTGCGATCTGATGTCCCTTGAGCCCGATACACATAAAGTGAAGATGTTACTCGTGTATACTGGTCATCTTTTTACATCTGTACCGATTAAAATCATCCACCCTATATTGTCCCTCTGGCGCGAGCGCGCACACCATGCTCTTTAGAAAGCATGGACATTGATTGAGCTTGTGCTTGTATACGCCGAGGAAGCTACGCGTGGTGAGCTACAAACACTCGACGCTGGGAGTTTTAACATACTGAAAGGTTGTATACGCAAGACGCACAAATTAAAAGAGTATTCAACTTTCATATACACCTTTTTTTCTTTATTCATTAGTGGATGCGTGCATGAGGCAACCACTTAGTTAAGCAAGAATACATGAAGTGTTTTCGAAGGTTTTCAGCAGCACAAACATGTTTTAATTGTGGCACTGTAAACGTTACAAGTAACATAAACATCATACGGCCAGACATCCCTTAGCAAAAAGAGGCCGTACTTCAAACGAAGTTGAAATATATTTAGTACGAATATTCATTTTGTATTTATTCTGTATTATTTTGGCCGCATTCGAAATACGCGCGTAAGGTATTCAAAATACATTATAAATATGAATAAAAAAATATTTTAGATATACCAAAATATTATATCCCTTCACACTCAAGATGCCATTTGTGCATTAAAAACCGGTTACAAAATTTTTATTTTTTTTATTTTCGGTTTTGTTAGCAAATAGTGTCCCTGTGGTATTTGAAGGCACTACTAAATACATCTTACAAAGCTACATTAGAAACGAACACAAACACAAACACCATGACGCACTGCACAGCTCATTCACAGTCACGTTGACTGCCCTAGAGCCTTATATAGCCTACATATTGAAGGTAATCATTTTTTCGGTGACCACCTCTGCGCTTATTAAGCTTCCAAGTATTCGATCTTCCCCTCGGGAGTCTGTCAAAGGGAAAACAGTGTTTTGAAGTTCGTGGACGATATCTCTTACTAAAAGGCATTGGTACAGCTAATAACAATTCGGCGCAGTCCCTAAAACAATATCCACACAAACGGCTCATAAAATACATGTTATTGCTTCTCTGTGTAGCACCACTCAGGACGAAGCGAATCAAGGCAGCGACTTCACTTTAAAATACTGTAAACGACTTTATTTTCGTGCAGACCTAATTCTCGCAAAGTTCGCGAATCGCCTACAATTCCGAAAAATAGGTCCCGTGAACAATTCCGGCAAAATGTAAAAATATTAAAATCTATATTGCGATCCCAGCGCGTCGCAAAAATTAGAATTTGCAAATTATTCCAAAACTCCAACTTTGACCTAAATCGCGAAATATTGAGCCCGCGAAAAATAAATATTTTACAGTAGTTGTTCTGCCTTTCCTTTTTAGTAGTTGACTATTTAATATGGTGGTTAATGTCACTATATTAAAGTCACTATTCACATCACGTACAATGGTGAGTATACACGTTCAGTGAACTAACATTGTGCTAACAAAACCACCCCAAACGTATCTGTTCACAGCACCTGCTGAAGCTTTCCAGCATCAGCAAATGTTGTGGTTGTAGTTCCCGAACCCCGTTTGTGATTGGTGTGCAATCCCTTAGCAAAAACAGACCGTACTTCAAACGAAGTTGAAATATATTTAATACGAATATTCATTTTGTATTTATTCTGTATTATTTTGGCCGCACTCGAAATATGCGCGTAAGGTATTCAAAATACATTATAAATATGAATTAAAAAAATATTTTAGATATACCAAAAATATTATCCCTTCACACTCAAGATGCCATCTGTGCATTAAAAACCGGTTACACAATTTTTTTTTTTATTTTCGATTTTGTCAGCAAATGGTGTCCTTGTGGTATTTCAAGGCACTACTAAATACATCTCACAAAGCTACATTAGCAACGAACACAAACACAAACACCATGACGCACTCAACAGCTCATTCACAGCCCCATTGACTGCTCTAGAGCCTTATATAGCCTACAAATTGAAGGTAATCATTTTTTCGGTGACCACCTCTGCGCTTATTAAGGTTCCAAGTATTCGATCTTCTCCTCGGGAGTCTGTCAAAGGGGAAACAGAGTTTTGAAGTTCGTGGACGATATCTCTCACTAAAAAGCATTGGTACAACTAATAACAATTCGGCGCAGTCCCTAAAACAATATCCACACAAACGGCTCATAAAATACATGTTATTGCTTCTCTGCGTACCACCACTCAGAACGATGCGAATCAAGGCAGTTTCTTCACTTTAAAATACTGTAAACGACTTTATTTTCGTGAGGACCTAATTCTCGCAAAGTTCGCGAATCGCCTACAATTCCGAAAAATAGGTCCCGTGAACAATTCCGGCAAAATGTAAAAACATTAAAATCTACATTGCCATCCCAGCGCGTCTCGAAAATTAGAATGTGCGAATTATTCCAAAACTCCAACTTTGACCTAAATCGCGAAATATTGAGCCCGCGAAAAATAAGTATTTTACAGCAGTTATTTTGCTTCCCTTTTTCTATTTACTATTTAATATGATAGTTAATGTCACTATATTAAAGTCACTATTCACATCACGTACAATGGTGAGTATACACGTTCAGTGAACTAACATTGTGCTAACAAAACCACGCCAAACGTACCTGTTCACAGCACCTGCTGAAGCTTTCCAGCATCAGCAAATGTTGTGGTTGTAGTTCCCGAACCCCGTTTGTGATTGGTGTGCAAGGAACTGATCAGCTGTGTTCTTGATAGAAAAAAGGAAACAATAACATAAACTGGGCTGATTTATCAGTGCGATGCTGCGCAATGCAGTTTACAATCTAATCAAATGTAGTATTTAGGCGCTTCAGTATACTCCATATCTGCTTGAAGTGAACTTCTAGAAGAGGAGCTTTTCAATATTTTGCTAGTTAAAGTCAAATTACCAATGTATTGCAGTCAAAAGGTACTTAGAGTATAACACAACAGTATTTACGATTTTCAGGTATTTTAAGAGTATTCCGCACGCATTTTTGATTGCTCCATTTTTTTTAGGGTTGGAGTATAATTTGCATGAATTAAATAAATATTTCTAGAAATATATGTGAAAGGTATATCGTTTCTATTAATTTAGTATTTACATATTTCAAAACGCATGAAGGCAACTTCAAATGTAGTTTAAGTAAAGGTATTTTAAAATGATTTTTAGAAGTTTATTTTAGTACTAAGTCAAAAAAAAAGAAGTTTATATTTTCGGTCTATTTTTCGTGTACTTACAATTATGAGCTGTATTTCAAATACACTCAAATTAGAATGTGGTATATTTCAAACGTATTAGTTTTCGCTAAGGGTTAAGGAACTGATCAGGTGTGTACTTGATAGAAAAAAGGAAACAATAACATAAACTGGGCTGATTTATCAGTGCGATGCTGCGCAATTCAGTTGACAAACTAATCAAATGTATTTAGGCGCTTCAGTGTACTCCATACCTGCTTGAAGTGAACTTCTAGTAGGGGAGCTCTTCAATATTTTGGTAGTTTAAGTCAAACTACTAAAGTATTGCAGTCAAAAGGTACTTAGAGTATAACACAACAGTATTTACGATTTTCAGGTATTTTAAGAGTATTCTGCGCGTAGTTTTGATCGCTCCATTTTTTAGGGTTGGAGTATATTTCGCATGAATTAAATAAATATTTCAAGAAATATATGTGAAAGGTATTTTGTGCCTATTAATTTAGTATTTACACATTTCAAAACGCATGAAGGGAACTTCAAATGTAGTTGAAGTAAAGGTATTTCAAAATGATTTTTAGAAGTATATTTTAGTACTAAGTAAAAAAAAAGAAGCTTATATTTTCGGTCTATTTTCCGTGTACTTACAATTATGAACTGCATTTCAAATACACTCAAATTATAATGTGGTATATTTCAAACGTATTAGTTTTCGCTAAGGGATTGGATGTTATGGAATGTCTCTAAAGGTATGAACGTGTAGTCAGATTAACTGGGCTGTATACAGCCCATGCACATCATAAGCAGCGCACATGCGCTGAGAAAAAATCGAGACTAACATGGTTGTATACAGCCAAGTTAACCTGACTTTTTTTCTCAGTGCACGCATGTGTGGTGCCTGTGACGTACATGTTAGACCCTTACACCCTTACTCACGTTTCTGTGGGTGCAAGGGTGTAATGGTGACAAGAAGACCCATCAAAAAGCTGCTCAAGAGTCCATCACAGCTTTTTGTGAGGGTTTAGGGGTGTGAGCTATAGACACTCAAAAACACCCTTAAAGGTGTAAAACGTTTACTGTGAGCGCTGGGGATCTGCGTGTATGCAGGCGTCATAGCTATTTTCCAGTGGCTAAGTCCTGTTTCTTAACACGACAACGCGTTGCGACAAGATCAGCTGCAATTGTCCAGCGAAGCCACTGCACCGGAGATCTGCGTGTCTGCAGGCGTACTTCTACTGTCCAACGGCAAAGTACTCGCAATCTTTACTCAACAAGACGGTGCGACAATATCAGCTGCCATGGGTGTGTGTGAGATTACGCTGTTCACTTTGACGTATCTTCAAAACTGAACCTGATAACCTACAAAAAACTGTCCGTCAACGACATTGGCGGATAAAACCACGTGGGTCCTGTTTTGGCACTGAGGGAGGCTTCCCAAGACGTCCTCTCCAGTCTGCGTGTTGCAGTCCAGCAGGGTGTATCACACACACTAACGCCTGTTTTTACTGCCTTTGCAAATAAGAGACTGTATTTGTGGTTGTTGTTTTTTTCTCTTTTTCTTGTGAGCTTGTGTCTCACGCTCTGCTGGACTTCCCCTTGCTTTTGCAGTTTTTCATTGCTTCAGAATCGATATGGAGTGATGTTGATGACAAAAGAGAATGTATTGCATCTGTTAAAACCTTGTCGCCAGACGCTCAAGGGATTAGGTGTTCTGCCTGTGCCCGTTGGTACCATCTCGGAAAATGTGCCTGGGTTACAAAGACTAAATTTAAAGAATTCTTTGGCGAGCAGATAAACGCGTGGCAATGCGCTACATGCAAAATATATTTCACTAGACAAGCTTCAGCTGATAAGAATTCGAATAAATCTAGCCAGTCAAAGAAGAACGGCGATCAATCGGAGCTCGCAAAACTGATGACGCATCTTACGAGTATGAGTAAAATACTCGCCGAGGTCCTCAACAGAATGGATGCGATGGAAAAGTCGATTGCCGTGCAGTCTGTTAAACATGACGCAGTGATAGAAAAACTGATTTGGCAACAAAACAACTGTGGAAGGTATCGAGGCGTCTATGGCAATGTGAAGGCAACCGTGGATAGCGTTGAGCAATATTTCAGAAGGAATAATGTGGAAATTTATGGTATCCAACTAAAAGAAAAGGAAAACCTGCTTAATGTGATTCAGTGGCTTGCCACTAAATTACAATTGCCCGTGCCAACTGCCGATGACACCCAAGCGATTCATAGACTGGGCCCCCGTGAAGGAAACATCCCACCTATCATCCTTAGATTTAAGGACCCCGTTTTAAGAGACTTTTGGATTACTAAACGTGTGGTACATAGGCAGGAACGTATTTTTATTAATGAGAACCTGACCAAGTCTCTTAGACAACAGTTTTGAAGCGCTAAGCAGCGCGCAAAGAAGGAAACACAGTGTAAATATGTCTGGTGCACAAACGAAAAAAATTGGGTCCATCAAAGCGAGCAGAAGCCCGCAGAAGCCCGCTATTTATATCAATAAAGATCAAGATCTCTTGAACCTTTTTTTAAAAATGTCTGCTACATTTCAGTCGTTCCCTATAATGGGACGCAAACCTCACAGATGAGCTAGATGCCTGTACTAAAGGTAAAATCAACTTAATTTACTACATATTAATATAAGAAGCATAAAAAAAAACTGGAATAATTTACTTATTTACCTGAACGTTCGAGTTGCTTGTGTCGATGTTTTAATTTTAACGGAAATAAATGTTGACGGAGAAACTAGCACTTCGTTTACGTTAAAAGGTTTTCATTCTTTTTGATTGTGTAGAGAAGGGCAACGGGGTGGTGGAATACTTGTGTTTACTAAGTCTGGCTGGTTTTGCGAGAGAGCAATAACATCTTGTAGTCATGCTGAAGTGTCGGTCATTACAATCTCTAATCAGTTTACGTCGTCTACTATCCAGTCTGTTTACAGGCCCCCCAGTTTTAATATTCCGTTATTTTTTGATAAAATGACGCAGCTTCTGGATGCGTTTGACAATAGGCAAGTGATCCCGTATGGAAATGTTATCTCTGGGGCCTCATGTCTGGCCATATCCAACATTATACGATTATATGCGGCCTATATACAGCCTTATTTCGAGTATATACAGACTTATATTGCGTATATACAGCCTTATTTCGAGTATATACAACCTTATATTGCGTATATACAGCCTTATTTGGCAAATTTTATGCCTTGTCTGGAATATATACAGCCAAATCTAGCGTATATACATACTTATCTGGCATATATACAGACTTATTTGAGGTATATATATCATTATACAGCCTATATACAGCTTTATCTGGCGGCCGGTTTTCAATATATAAAAAAATATTAAAAAATTTAAAAAAGTGTTTTGTTAGCAAACTGTGAATGACTCATTGTTCGCGAACTGAATATTAGCACAAATAATCCCAAACTTCAGCTTTGGCAAGCTTGCGCCTGGGATTATTTCTGCTAATTTTCACGAGGATTTCAATATAGCTTAATTATTTCGAAGTGTTAACATTACGCCCGAATAAACAATTTGCCAAATCCCCCAAGCGCCTCGCCCGTACTCGAGGATTCATGGGGAAGGTGTTTCTTCAGATGCATGGTGATCGGATTTCGACCAATTAACGGTAACACAGTTTTGAGTGTAATTCAGAGCCACCCTGAACAAGTGTACAGAACAGAAGTAACTGTCATATCACTTTTTAAAATTTCTCGCCAATGTCAGTACTGTGCATTCTGTCCAACCTTTAACCTGGAAGAGCTGAAGACATATCTCTTACATTATAACCATTCTTTTACACCTTGAATGGCGCTGATATTAAGTTAGAAACGCTGAAAATGCTATAAACAGCTGCACTGAATCCGAGCTAAATTCCGGTTTTGGTTGTTGTGATTTCTCGGTTTTTAAGTAATTTCTGCTAAAACAACAATCACGAGAATGATAATATTGTAAGAGATTTCTGCGGCTCAGCCTGGTTGAAAGGTGGATCGCATGCACACTATCATTAACTCTGAAATTGACGAGAAATTCTAAAAGTGATATGACAGGTCATTGAGCCTATGGGACGCTTGTTCAAGGTGACTACGATTTACACTCGAAACTGTGTAACCACGGAGTTGATCAAAATGTGCGATCACTAGGGAGCTGAAACATCTCGTCGCTGTTCCTGAGTTCCTGATTTCCTGGCTGCATCTCGTCCGGGGCCTGCGTTCTGCGGTCCCTGGCTACGTGTCGTCGAGCGCCCCGGCGAGGGTGCGAACCGCCATGGCGGCCGCGTCGACGGAATCTTCTACCCCGCCGAAAGCGCACGCTTTCGACGTTGTCGTGCCAGTAGGCACATCGGCGGACGATCTCATTGATGGGATATCCGCCATTGTGGGGCTGCCCGAAATTTTCTCGGCGCAGCACCTAGGAGGTACAAACTTCCAAGTCGTCGTCAACACCCGTGCAGCCGCCCTCAAGCTTCGTGAGGCCGGCAGCGTCTCCATCGCCAACCAGGCAGTCCCCATCGTGCCGACGGGTCCGTCCGCAAGTGACGAATGTGACTTGCCTCTTCCTGCCGACGTTTGTGCGCAACGACCAGCTCGTACAAGCCCTGGCCCCGTACGGCAAAGTTATCGACGTCTCCTACACAACCTACCACCGAACGGCGACTGTGAAAACAGGAACCCGCTTCATCCGCATGGAGATGAAGGAGGCTAACCCCCTGCCCAACTTCCTGCGCGTCGCCGGACATCGTGCTACTTTTGACTACCGCGGCCTGAAGCGCGTATGCCGACGCTGCAGGCAGGAGGGCCACGTCCGGGCACAGTGTACGACGGGCTACTGCGACCGCTGCGGTGTCTTCGGGCACCCAACCGAGGGCTGCACTGCCAACTGTGGACGCTGCGGTGGAACCCACGCGACTGTGGACTGCACGGCCAAGAGAAGCTACTCCTCCATGGTCACCGGAAACTACGCCACCGATTTCCCGGCCCTGGACCTAGGAAACGCGACCCGTCCCATCGCCCCCGAAGCTCCGGCCGTACCAACCGTCTCCACCGTCGCCCCTCCGTCACCACCTGACGCCACAGCCGCGGCCGCACCACCGCCTCTTCCGTCGCCGCCCCCACCCGCCCCACCTGAGCCAAGCCCGACCGGCTCGGGGGTGACTTCAGCCGAAGCGACGGACTCTGCCCGAACCGCCGCGGTTATTGTCGGCGACACCACCTATGCAGCGTGGAGCCAAGCGTCGGGTGATGGCGAGGTGTCCAGCGACACCGACCACCTCGTCATCGACGAGAAGCCCGCTCCAGGTGGCCCCGCAGAGACACCGACCGACAGTATGGATACGACCACAACTGAAACACCGGAGTCCGACTCGAACCGACTAACGCACGAGGACTCCAAGCGTCCCCTCAGGAGCAGCGGTTCCCGCTCAACTGACAGTGGGGGCCCACGAGCCACGTGCCCCAAGAAACCGCGAAAGTCCTCCCCCCCGCGTCGGGACCCCTCTCCAGCATCGTCCGACAGCTCCACGTTTTAAGCAACACGCCGGCGTCCCTATCCCCCTTTTTACTTTATACTGGCCACACTTCGCATATTATCCCTGAATGTGCGGGGCTTTCGAAACCCAACGAAGCAAACTGAAGTGATGCATTTCGCGAGGATGCAGAACTGCGATCTTCTGTGCTTACAAGACACCAACTTTGCCCGCTTCCGTGACGTTGCGGATTTCGAATCCCGGTTTTCTGTGACTGCTTTTTTTTCTTACGCGCCGCGCCGCGCGACGGGCGTGGGCGTGGTTGTCAGCAATCGCAGTCTGCTGCGCAATGCCACTTATCTTTTTGATACGGAGGGAAGGACTCTTCGCTTGGACTTTTTCTTCGGTGAACGGAAATTTCGCCTCGTCACTGTCTACGCACCAACTGTATCGACCTTCCAGCACGAGTACTTCCGCAGCCTGGACGTGCATCTACTCGACTCGGGCCCGTGCTTTTTGGTCGGCGACTTCAATTGCGTTCTGGACTCTAACGCCGACGTTCGGGGTCCTGGTCAGGGTCGCTCAACCTGGTCCGCCCGTGAACTTCGGCGGCTTGTGAGGCACTTCGACCTCGTAGACGGATGGTCCTTACTGCATGGATCCACCCACCAGTCAACGTGGAACAGAGGGGCTTCGGGAAGTCGCATAGACCGGCTGTACTTGCCTCGCACGCTATCTGCCGCGCTACAGACCTGTACTGCGGTGGACTTCCCGTCGTGCCCAGAAGAGATTTCCGATCACCGTCCGCTACTTATCAAGTTCTGCTTCGACTCTGCCCTCGCACGCTCCCCACGTCCGTGGCGTCTGGATTCCAGGATCCTCCACGACGTGACCACGCGCCGCACGCTAGGCAACCTGGTCAAGGAGTCGCTAGTGGGCGTGCGCCCAGAGCCGGCGTCTTGGGACCGCCTAAAAGGTCAATGGCAAAGCTTCAGCACTCTGATGGGACGGCACCTCCGCGAACGGCATCGAGGGCTTCTACAAGACACTATCCTCCGAATCCGTATCGTCCGCCGAGGGGGCGCCTTGACCCCCTTCATGAGGGCGTACCTCGACCAGCTGCAGAGACGCTACGAACGATACCTTCGGTGGGACTCCACCGCGGCTACTGTCTTGCAGGCTCAGGGGAGCCCGTCGGTCCACCCAGAGGTACTGCGCTACACCCATCGCACAAGCCTACAAGCCTTTGAAAGACAGCAGACGCCCTCCGCATCGGGGTCGCCCGGCCACCTTGACAATGGTCGCTTCGCAGCCCACTTCCGATCGCTGGCCCAGTCGGACGCGCCGGTTGATCGCTATTCGGTGTCCTCGCACGCTCTCCTCAGCGGCCTCCCCAAGATCTCCGCCGAGGATGACGCGGGCCTGCGGCGGCCCCCGTCCGCGACCGAGCTGTGGAACGTTTTGAAGCGGATGAAGAACGGCTCCGCACCAGGACCGGACGGTCTCCCAGCGGAGTTCTACCGCACGTTCTGGCACATTCTCGGTAACTTCTTTACCGCTGTCGTGCGGGTCTACTTTGAAGACCTCCTCCTACCGCCATCCTAATTCGGCTGGGACGGATCGTACTCATCCCCAAGGAGGGTGGTGACCATGCCGACCCAGGGGCATGGCGCCCGATAACGTTGTTAAACAGTGACTACAAGCTCCTCGCGGCGACCCTAGCCTCGCGTCTGCAAACTTTCCTGCCGGAGCTGGTAAACCCCCGACAGACGTGCTCGGTGTCGGGCCGCAGCATACATACTTTGACGACTCTCACTCGCGACATCCTGGAGTTCACACGCTCCCGACGGGCGAACGGGCTTCTCGTGTCGTTGGACCAAGCCAAGGCGTTCGACCGCGTTGAGCACCAATACCTGCTCGGTGTTCTCGACGGGTTTGGCTTCTCCTCCGAGAGTGCTCAGCTGTTCGCAGCCTTGTACAGTGACTTGCGGAGTGACTTGTTCCTGAATGGCTCCTTAGTGGCACGCTTTCCGGTAACGCGAGGAGTTCGGCAGGGGTGCCCACTGTCCCCGGTACTTTTCGTCCTCAGCTTAGACCCCTTCCTGGTTGGAGTCGACAGGCGCCCCAGCATAAGCGGACTTGCTCTACCTGGGTCCGGTGAGCTTCGCGTCTCGGCGTATGCGGACGACGTGACCCTCTACCTGCGCGACGAAGACAGCCTGGTGATGGCCCTCCGACTCTTCGACGAGTACGCGTGCCTCTCCGGCGCACGGTTGAACCCTGAAAAAAGCAAATCCCTCTGTATCGGGGCTCCCCCCACGTGCCCGCCATCTCTGCCGCGAGCCCAGTCCGTTACCATTCTTGGAATCTCGTACGACGCCTCCGGCGTGGCTCCGGAGACCTGGTCCAACCTGCGTCAAGAGATCATAAAGAAGGCCGCTGAGGCTGGCCATTACGACTTCCCCATGGCTGTGCGGCGGTACCTTGTTCAGACGGTTTTCTGCGGAAGGTTGTGGCATGTGGCCCGCGTAGCCCTCCCGCCGCGCCCCTTCATCCTCCAAGTGCGCTAGGCGTTGTTTACCTTCTTCTGGAACAACCGCACAGAACTCGTGAGGCGCTCCCGCTTATGCCTCCCCCGCTGTGAAGGAGGGTGGAGCTTTCCGTGCATCGAGCTGGCAGCGCCCCTACTGGCCCTGAAGACAACCCTGGCAATCCTTGACGACCACGACCACCCAGCACGGCCACTCACGCTCTACTTCCTCGGCGCCAATAACCGTCTTTTGGGAGACTCTCTTCCGAGCCCTCTTCGGCCCCGAGCGGAGACGACCCCTGCATTTTACAGGTCTACCGCGGATCTCTTCGACAACCTCAGCGTCCACGTGTCACGAGAGGAGATGGCCCCGGCGTCTAGGCTTGTTGAACGCCTAGTGGTGGCAGACCAACCCCCGCCGCCGCCGGGCACGGTGCAGCCGTACTCGTGGCTGGCACTGACGTCGTCCACGCTGCCGGACCACGTACGCGACTTTGAATGGTTAAAGGGTTGGGGTGTCCTCCCAACAAAAGACAGGCTTTTCCGCTGGGGAGTGGTACGGAACGCACAGTGCGTCAATTGTGGTGCAATAGAAACAAACGCGCACGTCGTGAGAGAGTGTGCACCGGCGAGGGACCTATGGCGCGTAATACAGCGCTCGTTTCGAGGTCTCGGGGTGGACGTATACGTCACACAAGGCCGTTGCCCGCGGGGCGCCTTTGCGCTGCTACTAGTGGCAATATGTGAGTGGGTGCTGTGGCGAAACCGTTGTGTTGCGACGGCCCAGCGACAACGACGCCGCGCGTTGTGGCCGCTGTTGTGGGACATCCGAAAAGAACTCACCGCCTACCTGGACGACCAGCGGTTCTCCCTTGGCGAACAAGAGTTCCTCCGCCGGTGGTCGTGCCGCTACCTTTGTGTGGTGAGGGGTCGCGTCATGATCAACTTTTTACTGTTTAATGGGCCTTAAACTCTAGTTGATACTACAGACCAGTCCCCCGCGAGACCGTTGAATATGTTTGTTGCGTGCAGCGAGCGTGCATTTTTGTGGAATAAAATTTTCTGAACAGCTGAAGAATCACCGTTCCTATATTTCCTAGAGTGCGGGCCGGGGCACACGGGAGAATCGTAGACAATATAAAGACATAAAGAGCTGATTTGAGACTTGTGTCTTTTTTATATGCCTGGCCAGATCTGGCATTTTCATACTTAGCCAGGTCTGGGATTTCCATACCTGGCCAAGGATATCAGACTAGATCTGGCATTATGAGGCTATGTCTGGCAGATATATCATAGCAGGTGATATGTTGAAAATTTTTGATACGGTTATACCTGAAATCTTCAGATCTGGCCAGTTATACACTTTTTGTAAGGGATAGTTGCGGCTGACTTTATCATTGATGTAATGAATCCGTTCTAGTAGGGAGTTGCGGATTATTTGAACTTGTTATTAGGTTTTACTCTAGATAACGTGATATCAAACTTCACGAGGAAAAAGCATCTTGGAAACCGAATTACGAGCACATGTATTGATCATGTCATTTTAAGGGTAAGCGAACTAAAATTTTTTTCTGGTGTAATTAGACAAAAAGTGGCCGACCACTATTTGTTGCGCTTGTTGTGTATGGGGACGTCCTGAACAGCAAACCTGATAGTCTCTAACTTGATTATTGACAAAAAAAAAACTTTACGAATTAATTACTGAATACGACTGGGACACTCTGCTCACTTTAGATTATGTTACAGCCTACCAAAGAATGACCAAATGGTTTGCGAATATTTAGAGTACATGTGAAAGAAATATTAAGCTAAAACATAGATAATGTAAGAATGTATGGATCACTCTTCAAATAATGCAGCTCTGCAATGAAACGGCCGAACCGTGGCAGAGATGTAAAGACAACCCTGGAAATAGCGTATTGAAAGAATAATTTAGAAGCCTCCGTAATAGGGTCCCTGCAAAAATTAGGTTAGCTAACAAAAGACATTACATGCCCGAAGGCGGACTCATCAGAGTAACCAAAAAAAGCTTGCGATGTTGTTCACAAATTAATATGCGGTAAAAGTAAGGAAAATATTGATCAAATGGCATTAAAAGCACTTGTAGACTCCGATGTAGAGTCCTTGTGCAATAGGTTCAATGCCTTGTTCATACAAGGTGCAACAGATTTTAATACAAGGGATTTGGCCCTTCTAACGTTTCCCCACATGCGAAGAAAGGTGTCGAAATTCCGCCTACTTGCCACAGATGAAAGAAGAAGACTTATAAGTAGTTATGAATAGTAAGTCGGTGGCGAAACCATCTGGGCACGATAGAATTCGCTTAAGGAATTGTTGTAGACAATTTCGAAAAACTAAAACATCTCTTATTAGGAATAGTTAATTCATCTTTTTCTGAGGGAAAGACTCTGAATGGTCTTAAAATTGCTGTTGTGAGGCCTGTTTTTAAAAAAGAAGTAAAAAAGCGATGCTAAACTATAGATCAATTTCTTTTTTGTCCTTACTATAGCTAATTATTGAAAAGTTTGTATTTTGGTCCATGACCTCCTTTTGTGGTTTCGACAAAGCAAAGGAACAATTACGTTGCTGGAAGATTCGTCTGACCACATTCATGATAATATTGATAAAAATATCTTCGGCCTTACTTTATTTCTAAATTTGAAAAAAAGCGTTCGATTCAATTGATCACAAGTTACTCATATACAAACTAGAGCAACTGGGCTTTCGAGACCCATATATAAAATTTCTAACCAGCTACCTTTCAAAGGGGAGTGAATTATTAAAGATTGGTGAGTTTAAAAGCAATTTACTGATACATCCTCCTGGCGCCCCCAGGGATCTATTTGGGTCTTTTTTTTAACTTCTAAGTGAATAAAATACATAGATTGAACTTTTTTTTCACGCACTTTCCAATACGCCGATGACACCGCTCTTGTGCACGCGGGAAACAACGAATCGAAAGCTCTGTCGTCCCTTTAAGCCGATATCTACGAGCTAATGGCATGGTTCATAAAGAATCGTATCTGTGTTAACATAGGTAAAACCAAACGTATGTGTTTCCGGAATCCTCATAAAACAATAACGTTTAATATACCGCAGGTTCTACATCGATCGAACTGCGAGAGATATAATTGTATGCCGCTTGAATATGTATCTTCGATAAAATATCTGTTTTTCTTTTTTTTTATGAACATCTTTTTTTGGAATAGTTATATTGAGTATCTTGCGAAACGACTTCGCGCAGTATCTGCATATTTATATCATTCGCGAGGTGTAACCAACCTGACATTGAGAATGAGGGTTTTTAAGCTCTGGGAGGAGCCGGTGCTTCGGTATGGTCTCACGCTTTATGGTTCTTGTTCAAACTCTAGAAAAGTAAATTAGATAATATTTTGCATAACATTTGTAGAAATTTAGCACCTGGAAACCAATTGGAAGAGTTAAGAACTGAGTCAAAAATGCGTTCGCTCCAGCTTTTGTCAACTGAAAGACTATATGTCCATAAAATACTAATTAGGAAATATTATAATAGTACGTTTATGAAACCTGTAAGAAAACAAAAGGTTTTGAGAAAAATAGACCGGTTCGCCCTCCCTAGGGTATACACAAATTGCGGTAAGCGGGTTCCGTCCTTTTACGTTTCACATTATTTTAATTTGTTGCCAATGGACCTGTACATCTGCAGACGTTAAAAGTGATAAAAAAGAGCTTAGAAAGTGGTGTTGTACGTACGATTTTTGAATTGTTGTATGGGTTACGAGAATTTTGTTTTATTTTCTGTTTATATGTGAGTTGCGTTATTTTATGTTGCTAGTAATATCTCTGCTGGTCACAGGTCACGCCTACAACCACTCACGTCCTGTTGGAAATTTTATATATTTCGTCGTGCAATAAAGATCTGATTAATATTATTATTATTCATGCTCGTTCAAAATTTTGTCCCAATTTGATATTGACACGAATGACAAGGTGAAACAAAAAAAAAACTTGAGGACACTAAAACGTTTAATGGGGCGAACTTGTGCCCAAAAAAATAAAAAGGGAAAAGAGGAAAGGCGACGCGTCACGGGCGTCAAAGTCGACGTGACCGCAGAATCGAACGCTGGGGCGAAAACTGACTCCGCCTCGGCACGCGGAGTCCCTTGCGTTCGCGCGTGGGAGTCTGGAACAATCGGCGTAGACAGTTCGACCTGGAGAACATTTGGACGTCGAACGCGCAAAAGAATTCTCGCATTTCCCATAACACGAAATTCCAAGAATAAATAAAAGGCATGTCGTTCCCAGGAATCCAACCCTGACTCTTCGCGTGGGAGGCAAACACGATAACCGTTAGGCCAAGGCCGAGCTGCCTACTTGGTCAGCTGCGCGCGCGGCATTCTGCCCCCTTTAAAATGTGCATCGCCCTGATGCAACACAAAACAAATAATAGAAAATTACAAGAACGGCAAACTAAAGTGTCTTTTGGAACACATAAGGCCCACAGTTTTATCGAGCGTAGTACGGCTTCAGGCGCAGGTCGTGGACGACTTCAGGTCGTGGTGGGCGGCGTGATGGTGTTCTTGTTCCGTCGGGCATCACCTCGTAGTTCAGATCCCCAATTCGACGAAGCATTTTGTAGGGTCCGAAGTAACGCTTCAGAAAGTTTCTCACACCCACACACGGTCTCCGGGATTGAAGCGAACCTCGATCCGGGGAAGGTCGTACCGGGCAGCGTCCACCCGCTGCTGATCTTGAATTCAGAGTCGGGACAGCTGGCGACTTGTTCGGCTCGTTGAGCAACCACCTGGTCGTAGGCGATCCCATCGTCAGCTACTTCGTGATGTAGCATCGCGTCGAGCATGGTCGTTACTTTTCTGCCATGCACCAGCTGAAACGGGGTTACTCCTCTGGTCTCTTGCACCGCCATGTTGTAAGCAAACGTGATGAAGGGTAACACTTCGTCCCAAGTCTTGGCCTCTACATCGACAAACATGTAGATCATGTCGGCGATATTTTTGTTTGGTCGTTCCGTTAGTCCATTTGTCTCTGTATGGTACGCAGTGGCTAGACGGTGGCGGTTGCTACTGAGACGAAGAATTTCTTGTGAAGCTGAGCCGTGAACGATGATCGACGGGCTGTAATGAGGAGTTGGTGGGCAACGTGCCGGAGGACAATAGTCTCGATGAAAAACATCGCGACTTCAACAGCAGCTCCTGATAGAAGGGCTTTGGTTTCGGGTATCGCGTGAAATAATCTGTAGCGACGATTCTCCACAGGTTTCCCGGAATTGACGACGGTAAAGGGCCAAGTAAATCCATTTCGATCTGCTAAAACGGCGTGGACGGAGGAGCAATCGGATGCAGAAGCCCTGACGGCTTCGTCGGTGGTTTCTTGAGTCGCTGATACTCCTGAGTCGCTGATACTCGGTGGGGTTTTATGGCGCAAGAGCAACTTAGGCCATAGTGCGCCAAACAAAGGTTTTCACAAAGGGCTTAGAGGTGTGATCTAAAAGAACTGCAAGTTACAGTTGATGTAAAAGGCCAGTGTTATGAAGAAAATTTAAAACTCGATCGAATGGTACCAATGGTTTATCGCCAAACAGGAAATATAGATGAAAGGGGAGGTATCTCGAAACAGTTCTGGAAAACATTTTCGGCGCTCTTGGTTTAAAGCTTTGATACTCCTGGGATGATCGAGTGTAGCGGTGAACGGTCTTCGGTAGTCTTGGCCAATAGCAGTTCTCCCGAATAATGGCGACTGCCCTGCTGTTACTAAGGTACTTAGCCGTTGGGTCGTCTCCCTATTGAAAAAACCAAATTAAGCTGGTCCCAGCTTCAAGCTGGGTTATTGCCCCAGCATTCCCCGTTTGGCATGCTGGTGATGTTGGTTAAACTGGTCATGCTGGTGAACTTCCCAACCAGTTTAACCTGTTTAAATTAATACACAGGAAAAACAAGCCAAGCTCTTCAGAAAAGCCAACTCGGAATCCAATTTATTATTTTCGTACTTGCGGCCGCCTCACATGAGCTCAGATGCTACACATCCTCGGAGCTGACACAGTACAAACCGACGCACAGAGAGTGGTTCTCGGTGCAAAGCCTACAATGTTAATGAAACCAGATTGCTTATCTTCCAACACGAAAAATACTAGACACACGCCAAAAACAGGCAATAGCAAACGAAAATACTACACGGATGAGAGAAGCGAACCGAGTCCCGCCAGTGATGGCTGCGAAGCGGCAACTTGCGTGGTCGGCAGAGGCAAGGAAATCCGTGTGGCTTGGATGGCATTGGCAATACTCCTCGGCACCGCCGTCATTCTTGAGCACACACAGGTTCAAAGACACGAAGCGACGCCTCAGTCGGGACGTCCGACATCTTTCCGCACCGAACGGACTGCCGCTCGCTGTCTCCTCAAAACCCGCTTCGCTTGCACCGTCGTTCAAGTAGTCTGAAAACAACGCGCACACAGACGTCCCTTCGAAGATCTGTCCAACATTGCCAAACACGTCGCGAATTCTCCGTTCCTGCCACTCTCTCTCTCTATTTTCTCGCACGCAAAGGTAGCTTGCAGCGCGCCCGACGCGCCCGGTCGTCTACCAAAAACGAGAGGACAAAGAACAGGACGTGGCCTCGTTCCAGCCTAAGCCGAGCTTGGCGCGCGCGCTCCCAGCAATGCCAGTTCGGCTATCTCTAGCCGACCTTGGCGTGCGCGCTCCCAGCATGACCAGCTTGGCCACCACGGTTATTAGTTCGACCCGATTCACCAGCTTGTCTCCCAGCATGACTAGCTTGTCTCCCAGCTTAACCACATTAGCTCCATGAAAAACCAGTTTGACCAGTTAAGACAAGACTGGATCCCAGCTACACCAGATTGAATCTAAAACCAGATTCTAGGTTGCTGGTTTTTACTTAAACCAGACTGACCAACTTAAATTCTAGCTTGCCCAGCTTAGACCAGCTTGATTACGAGTTAAACCAGTTTGACTACCAAATTGACCAGATTGACCAGCTTAGTTACAAGCTTGGCCAGTTTGATTTTCATGCTGTTTTTTTCAATAGGGCTGGCAGGCTTGGAAGGTCTCCTCTCCAAGGTCGGCAGGGATTACCAGATGCCATCGCGAGCTCTTGTCTCCGACGTTCTGCTTGTAGAGTACACCTTCTCGGAGGACGAAGGTCGGCAGGGCTCTCAAGGAGACATGGGGAATAGTACCCCCCCGTCTTTCGAGGCGCTCGATTAGCGCGCGCAACTTAGGATCGTCTCTTTGACGTGGCGCCATGTCGTCTGTGTTCACCGCGTCTTGCAAGCACTCGTCGTCCTCGTAGTCGCTGCTACCGGGAGATGTCTCGACAGGGGCTCTGGACAGGCAATCGACATCACCGTGCTTGCGGCCTGACTTGCAGACAACAGTCATGTTGAACTTCTGCACTCGGAGGCTCCATCGAGCGAGGCTTCCGGAAAGGGTCCTTTAGGTTCGCCAGCCAGCAGAGTGAAAGGTGGTCTGTGACAACGCGGAAAGGACTCCCGTATAAATACGAGCGAAACTTCCTGATTGACCAGACCACCGAGAGTCATTCCTTTTCAGTTCTGGAGAGTTTTCTCTTTACTTTCGACAGTGTACGACTTGCGTAGGTGGTGACTCGATCGGCGTCTTCTTGCACTTGAACCAGTAAAGCGCCAAGTCCTTGGTCACTTGCGTCCGTATGCATCTCGGTTTCCGCATCTTGATCGAAGTGTTTAACAATAGCAGATGTCTGGAGTCGTTGCTTCAGCTCGTCGAATGCGTCATGCTGCCCCTAGGCCCATTCGAACTTCTCGGCGTCCTTCGTAAGTTTTGTGGACGGTGCGGAAATCCTTGCGAAATCCCGAACGAAGCGTCGATAGTAGGCACAAAGTCCAAGGAATCTTGGCACGGCTTTCTTGTGTGAAGTCGCCGGAAATGCCACAACGGCGCGAGTCTTCTCGGGGTCTGGGCGGACGCCGTCGTTACTATCGACGTGGCCTAGGAACCTCAATTCTTCACTGGCGAACCGGCACTTGGACGGCCTAAGGGTCAGTCTAGCGGTCTGTATGACTTAGAGAACAGCTCGGAGTCGTCGCAAGTGGTTGGCGAAGTCACTTGAAAACACTACGACGACGTCAAGGTAGACGAGACAGCTTTTCCACTTCTGTCCTGCCAGTGCGGTGTCCATCACAAGCTGGAAAGTTGCTGGCGCCGTGCATAGTCCGAAGGGCGTCACCTTGAACTCGTACAGTCCATCCGGCGTGACGAAAGTTGTCTTCTCTCTCTCCCTTTCGTGGACTTCGATCTGCCACTAACCGCTCTTCAGAACCATCGATGGCGCAGCCGGTCTCGCGTGTCATGGATGCGGGGGAGTCGATAGATGTCTTTCTTCGTTACCGTGTTCAGCTGTAGGTAGTCCGTCCTCCTTTTTAACAACCACGAATGGAGAGGCCCATGTACTGCTTGAAGTCTGGATTATGTGTGCATTCAACACTTTTTTCACTTGCTCTTGAATAACCTCCCTTTCTTCTACGAAGAGTATGTGCGGCGATCAGTGCACAGGGAGCGCGTCGCCCTCGGTAACGATGCGATGCTTCGCAACGGCGGTTAGGCGCACCTTCGACGACGTCGAGAAGCAGTCGCTGTATTCTGCGAGGAGGTAAATCAGCTGCCGTCGTTTCAGTCCTGGAAGCTTGCGGTTAATGTCGGGCTGCGCTGCCGGCGTAATGTTTTGCTGAAGTGGCGATGATTCTTCATCAATCACGGTGATTTCGGCGAAGTTACGAAGTTCCTCGACGTAGCCCACAACGGCACCTTTTCTGAGGTGTTGCGTTTGCTGTCCGAAGTTCGTCACCAGAACCACGGTGCGTCCATCCTGAAGTTCAGCCACTCCTCTTGCGAAGCCTATTCCTCTTCCCAGGAGTAATTGAAGGCTGCCTTTCAGAACAACTTCACCGCAGGTAGCTGCATCGGTCACGACGGGTACGACAACACTTGATCACGGCGGCACGTTCACGTGGTCGGCAACGACTCGGACGGCGGCTGCCGCTGTTTGGGGTTTCTCTGAGGGCGGAACAGATGGCCACAGAGTCAGTTTGTACTCTCCAAGGTCGATGACGGCACCGTATTCACAGATAAAGTGCATTCCGAGGATAACGTCCCCCGCACAGAATGAGGAGCTTCACAAGTCATGCCTCACCATGAATCTCGACGCGAACAGTGCACCTTCCGACTGGTGTGATGAGGTGCTCTCCGGCTGTTTGTAATAGAGATCCATCCCACGGCGTTCTCACCTTTTGCAGGCGGCGAGAGAGCTTCCCACTCATGGTTCAGTAGTTTGCTCCAGTGTCCACGAGTGCAGATGCGTCGTGGCCGTCGATAACAACTTGTAGGTGATTGGGCACCGTTGCAGTAGCGTCGTTACAATGCGTGGCGTCGAAAGAATGGGAGCGATGCGTCGTTCGTGGAGGCTCTTTACTTTAGTCGTCTTCGGCAGCGCCACCTCCAGGCGTTGCCGCACTTAGTTTTCCCGGTGAGAGGAGACAAGCTCTCTTGGCGGGGTTATGGCGCTTGAGAGGCTGAATGTCCTGGCGATGTTGAGCGAGTTTCGCGGCGGAGAGACGGCACTGAGGAGAGCGAGCTCCGCAGGTACGCCTCCATGCCGCGAGGACGTTCGCCGTACCTCCGGCGTAGGTCCTTCGGGTGAAAACCACGCAGCCCACGTCAACGGTAGGTGCAGCCGCGGTAGATGTGGCTGCCTTCCCCGTAGTGGTAGCAGAGCAGGCGCCGGTCGGCCGTGCGCCATACGTCGGTCTTCCTCTCGAGAGGGTCGCTCCGGGCGGACGTAGCGGGCTTGTTCCTCCTGACGCTGAGTATACTGCGACGTTTGGGCGTCTCTTCGTGGTGGCGCCGGACCTTGGCGGGGAGGTTGCGGTGGTCGTCGGGCCTCAGCGGCGTAGCTCAACGTCGGTTCTTCTGGCGTCGTCGTGTTGATGGGAATTTCAGGTCGGACCGCTCGTTTGACTTCCTCGCGCACAACCTCGGCGATGGAGAGTGTTGCTGGATGACTCGACCCTACTGAAAAAAACCATTTGGCGCCCATATGAAAATAAACGGGTCCATACCGGTAACCGTTTAACCATACTGGTCACCAGTTTGTCAAAGGGGTCGCCCGTATGGCTCAAAGGGGTCCCCCGTATGAGCCATAACGGTCACCTATTTGGCAAACGGGTCGCTCGTCTGGGCAAATGGGCGACTCGTTTGGGCAAAGTTGTCGAACGTTTGCTCAAACCGGCGACCATGTTGCAAACTGCACCGGTTTAATCAAACGGCTCTCCGGAGCCCGTTTGATATTGAACGTACAGATCGGCGGCGTGGGCACGCCTAGCGTTTCAGCCGTGGCAGCCAATGTTTTCCGGAAGGCTGGGAGCGCCGGTTCATCGATTTCAGATCGTCCGCGTAATGCAAGTAATTCTATTTATATTTCAATTGCGCTGATTTTCGATTATACTGCAACTAAAACTAACACCTTTTTTTTTGTTGTACGGAAACGCGCGACGTTGGTGAGCCGATATTTTTGACAGACCTTTAATACTTTGTCCATCTTTGTTGCCTCAATTTACTTATTCAGCTCGAATCTCTCCCGCAGAAGACGCGACCGCGTGAAAGAATGTACGTCTAGACTCCGTTTCACTTTAATTCAAGACGCAGCGAAGGTAGCACGCGTACACGCGGCTGCAAGAACATCGAGCATTGCGAGAGCACGCCCGCCGTTGCAGCACTCAAACTACGAACTTGCGCTGAGTACTGTCTTCGCTCGGGCGCAAGCCGAGCTTCTGGCCGCCCCGCCGCCATTTCCAAAGTTCGAGCGCGCGCGCGCGCGCGCGTTTGTTCTTCGGGACTACAAAAACGCATCTCCCTGGAATGCCTGGGGAGAGGGAGAGCGGCTGTCCCGGTGGTCCCAGCGCCTTGACCTCGCCCCCTCCCTCCTCTCTTGTCACCCCTGTCACGTGACCCACAGCAGCGCGCGAGCTACACGCTGATAAGCATCGAGATCCGGAAGGGCGCGCCTTGCAGCCGCTTTTTTCTTTGTCTGCTTGTTGTCAGTTGCTGCTCGAAGTTCGCTCGTCCTACCTGCTTCAATCTGTCGCCTAACCCTGCGGTCTTATTGGGATGTCTCTCGACAACGTATTGGATGTGCACCAAAGCTATCAGTGTTCGAAAAGACCCACGTGTATGTCGGCAACGAGCGATTCTTCAAAGAAGTCGCAAATTCTCGCGGTTTGGTTGGGTTCGGCAAATGACAGCTTGTGCGCCGCATCGTGTTGAAACTTCCAAGGAGCCGTTCCCTCTCGTTTGTGTTTGTGTGGTTGTCCTGCTTTGACCGTGTCGACAAGTATCACGGATTACATCTTTCAAGTCCGCTATTGTTATGGTAAGTGCACTGTAACCTACGTGTTGGCAACGATTGACCGTTCTTCTACGCGTACTCTTCTAGATTATCTAAAGAATTATGCAGCGCCTATTCGCGCGGCAGCCAGGAGAATAATTTCCCCGAAAGTCTACCTGTATAGTGTTCACAGATCGCTTGCTCGTTTGTACTTGTCTACAGAAGAAGTAATAAACTTCGAGGAGAATTGAAAACAATCTTTTGTGTCGGTTTTCCTGTCCACTTACAAGCACCTACGCGAGTGCATTTGTTCTACGTGTTTTCTCCATGTTATAAATACGTTTATGAGTTTCGGGACGTCTTACATATGTTTACGATAACCAACCTCCCAGACGATACCCATTTAGGGCTAGCGCATAATTTGCCTATTCGAATGGCACGTTCAAACGTGTGGTCACGTGCCATGTCGAACGGGTACTCGTACCATACGGCACCCGTATCAAACGGGCACCTGTATCAAACGGGTACCGTTTCCAAACGGGTACCCGTATCCCATAATCACGTTTGATCCAAACGGATCGACAAGTTTGATTCAAACGGGCGACCAGTTTGCCACCCGTTTGGATTTCAAATGTTTTTTTTCAGTAGGGGAGGCTGGCAGCAACCTGCTGAGTTCCTGCCGGACGACGTCCTGGATGATTTCGTGGATGTCCGGGGTTACAGGGGAGGTTTCACCGCTAAACAGGGTGGATGCACCCACGCCTAGATGTCGTTGGTAGGGGCAAGCGCGCATGAAGGGAGCGCTCAACGTTGGTCGCCTCCGTGACAAAGGCTTCAACGGTGGTCGGCGGGTTGCGGATGAGGACTCCGAATATGTCATCCCTTACACCTCGCATTAGGATCCGCCACTTCTTTTCGTCGGTGGCTGGGGGTCGGCGCAAACGACCAGGTGCAGGACATCCTCGAAGAAATTGGTGATGATCTCGTTTGCGCGCTGGGTCCTCATTCGAAGAAGGTCCTCGCCCTTCTCCCGTCGATACTGGTTCGTGAAAGTCCGTCTCAGCTCATCCTTGCAGGCGGTCCACAAGATCAACGAAGTCTCGACATTCTCGAACCAGTGCCTAGCCGTTCCTTCGAGTGCGAACTAAAGGTTCTGCAGGGGCTATTCGTCCGTCCATCGGCTGTGCAGGGTCACTGGGCGGTACTGTTATAGCCAGTCCTAGATGTCTTCATAAGCCTCATGATGGAAGGACGCGGGCGTACGGGCAGCGACGGGTAGGAAAACGACGGGTGGAGCGGTCATCGTCGCGGCCTTCTTTGTTGGTTTCTGAGGCAGGGGCCCGAGTTCAGGAGGTTGAGCTTTGGTACGGCAGCTTGCTTGGGCGTCGGCGTCTTCTGCGTCGGGTACCCTTTCTGGGCTAAGCACGTCATTTGGCCGCGATGTCTTCGTAGGTGTACACCCCACGAGCTTAGACAGTTATAACCCCCCCCCCCCCCCCTCCACAGAAATGTCACGAACGACAAGGAGAAACAAATAAGAACTGGGGAACCTGAAACGTTTATAGGAGCGAACTTGTGCATAAAAAAAAAGAGAACCGAGGAAAGGCAGAGCGTCGCGCGTGACAGTAGAGTCGAAAGCCGGGGCGAAAACTGACTCCGCCTCGGCACGCGAAGCCCTATGTACGCGCGGGGTATTCTGGAACAGTCGGTGTAGAACGTTCGGCGTGGAAAATATTCGGACATCAAACAAGCAACAAGATTCTCGAATTTACCAGAACACGAATTTGCAAGAATAAATAAAGAACACGTCACTCCCGGGAATCGAATACTGGCTCATCGCGTGGGAGGCAAACACGATAGCCGTCAGGCCACAGTCGCGTTCCTCACTTGGCCAGTTGCGCGCGCTCAATACACCACCTCATTGGACATTCGCCTCATCAGTCAATGGACCCATGGGATCTTTGGATTCGTTAGATTTATATTGTACCTTCCGACACGTTGGATCTCGTTGGATCTTCGCACTCGCCTCACATCGGCCCAAGCACGCGATAAACGTCCCTCCAACGCGTATATCGTAAAGGCCATGCGCAAAACAAAGCTTTATCGTGCCGTGCACTGTCGCGTCGCCTTGAATAGAACTAAAGCACCATAAACCGCAATTCTCCGATTTCGAAGCGTTTTCATTTGGGGAAGTTTCGTACGCCTATAATTTCTTGTTTCGTCTCATTTGAATGAGTACATTTAAGTCTTCTCATTCGACCTGTTTGATCATGAATATCAAGATTAAGTTTCACTTTAGTAAGCGGAGGCTGCAGAAAATCATTTTAAACTACCGCTGAAGTCTTCCCTTCCCGTAGCGTTACAGCATAAAAGGAGTTTCCGAAATCTCCGCTCTCAAGCATCTTCAGCGCCTATCAGAGCTATGCACGCGCACTCTTGGTATTTTCAAGCAAGTCATAAAAAGACATCACGACCATAAGAGGTATGATATTGTGCGCTAGAGGTCCGATTGGCGCTAGTGCCTATGCCGATTAGGGGTGGCAACACGAAGGAGATATCATCCAGTCTACTTTTGCGGTGCTCCTGTAAAATCCTATGGGAAAACGCTGGTGCATTTCGTCTCTTCGACGGCAAATAACATAGATAACTTTTCTTATTCGTTTTGCACTCAGCTAAATGTACCTCCATTAAAATTTTAAAGATTATTTGCTTTAGTTACACGGTATTTCTTTACCACTGAGCGATGTCAAACTTCGCTATATTTCCGGCCCCACAGGGGCACCTGTGACACCGTCTGTTTAGTGGGTGGCGTTACCACGAACCCCAAGCCATGTGGGTTCGCCCGCCCACGTCTGGCTGTGCGTGGCTTTCCCGTGTCCAGGGAAAAGTACTTCCTGGTGGTGGAATTGAACCCGGTGTCGGTTTGGATCCTTCGGGGCCCCCGGGGAGAGCCAATACACCACTTCGGTTCCTGCTTCGCACAGACGGGTGTCCTGGCTTGGCCTGACCAGGATGCCTCAGTCAGTCGCCTTTCTTCTCCTCCTCCTATCTTTAACCTTTTTGTTCTTCACATGTTCTTTCCTATTTCCCCTTCTTCGGCGGAAAGGGCTAACATTGGGTGGCGGCAGAACTCTCTCTTGATTCACACTTGGGTATAGCATCCTGGTAGCACTGGTAGAGTAACATACTCAGACAAGCCAGGCCTGCTGTGAGGCGGGACCTCTCCCGTTGTTGGACTCCGTGGTGGGTGGTGCGCTACAGATCCCAAAGTTCCTGCCCTTCAAATGGATTCCAAGCAGAAACCTTCCTCGAGAGGCCCCTGAAAAGAAAACGCACCGATGTCCGAAATACAAAGACACCACTTACACCTACCAGATTTCTTAAGTTTTTGGTTCTTCAATGTGAAAGTGAGAAACAGCTGTCGTAAATATCAACATTCCTTATCGCAAAAACACTCGAAGGTGTTGTTGGTAAGCAATTTAAAGCCGATACAACGACATCCGGTGACCTACTCGTCCAAATTGAAACAGGCAAGCAGAGTTCTGCTCTCCTTGCCTTGAGTTCAGTAGCTGATCATAAAGTAACGGTCACTCCTCACCACACCTTGAACTCCATCCAAACAGTTATCTGCAAGGATGACCTTCTTGAGACCATTGACAGCGAAAAACTTGAGGGCCTTTCTGATCTAGGAGTTAGTGCTGCACGGTGCATCTCCTTGCGTCATAGCCCACCTGGAACATAAAACTGAGCACATAGTTGGAACTCTCCAGTCCACCACACTTTCCGACGTGGTGAAGGCCATCTACCTGCACTGCAGGGTTTGGCTCTATGTGCCTAACCCTCGGAGATGTTTCAACTGCCAAAGTTTTGGCCACGGCTCTCAGAACTGCCGCGGTAAAGCCACTTGTGCCAAGTTTGGTAAAAATCACCATCCTGCGGACTCTTGCTCCAATGAAGCTCATTGTGTGAACTGTAGTGATCCGCACCCCCCGTATTCCCCATCTAGCAAGACGTGAACAGAAGAGAAAGAAGTACTCACCTTGAAGGTCAAAGAAAGCCTATTGTACCCGGAAGCGCGCCGTCGCTTTGTGTTCTTGTTCAAGGGTGGCTGTGGGCAGGAGGTGCAGCGGGAACCTGCACCACTGAAAGGCGCAGTGGTAACCCCGACGTCCTTTCTAGACTATAGAAAGTCACGGCGGTCCCCCACGCTCCAGCTGTAGATTCAGCTTCCAGGTCGTGAAATCTCACCTGGTCCTTCTACTAACCCACCCCCCTCCCCTTCAGCCAGAGCGTAAACACTCGCACGCCTGCGGGACATTAGCCTCTGCCTTCTCATGTAGACGGTATGCAAGCTGCTCCCCAAACTGAGGATGGGCCGGCGACTACGGCAGCCGTCCCTCATCCGCGATCTTTTTCCAGAAGGGAGGGTCGACGTTTTCCCCCACACTTCCTGAATGAAGAGTCATCCAAGGAGCGGCATGGCTCCCGTCTCGCACCTGCAGAGCCTTAGAGGCAGGAACGGAGGAACTTGGGCGATGCCCCGCCTAGCACCTCCCTCGCCCCTTTGGCTGAGGCTGTTCGTGGACAGGGCATGGCGCTCCCTTCTCCGAGCCTACCCAAACCTGCAGCAAAGGGCTCACCTCAACAACCAGAGGCAATGGATGATGACGCGGAAGTCTCCATACATGAGTCTCACCAAGACGAAATGGACTGGCAGACTCTTAAGAGTAAGCACAGGAACAAAAACCCGTAATCCCCCCCCCCCCCCGAGTGATGTGGTTGAACTATTCTTGCAATGTACTGCAGAGTTGTGACTTTTTTATGTATTCCCTCCTAGTTTTACAGGTTTAGCAGCAGTTTAAACAAATGTTTCCTTTATTTTTAGAGAAATGGTTTAATTTTATATTATGCATTGGAACTGCCACGCTCTTTTATGTAATATTGGCGATAATAATGTTTTACGGACTAGAATCGCCCTACTGCTCTTCCTTTACAAGATACACACCCAAATGATCATCATATGTCCGTATTGTGCCGTCATCAATTTTTTAGAAAAGATTGCCCTGCATCTGGTGGAGTAGCTGTGGTTGTCCAGAATGGAGTTTACTGCTCTAAGGTTTCTCTTGCTTCGCCTCTTGAGGCCGTGGCTGTACGACTTATCTTAGACGGAATTATATATTTTGTTTCTATTTACAGTCCACCACTCCATCTTCATGATCTCCGAAGACTTGTTGTACAGCTTCCTCGGCCTATTTTACTTTAAGAAAATATTTACACTCACCATCCCTGGTTTGGTAGCGTCTGTCAAGACTCACGTGGTGGGGTCTTTGAGCGGTTTATATTATCATGTGAGCCCTGCCTTATGAATAAGAGGTACCCAACCTTTTTCAATGCAGCTCGCCATTCATTTACATATATCGATCTTTCCATCACATCCCCTTCAGTGCTTTCTTTATTTACAGGGAAAGTGCGCGATAATCCTTTTGGGATGTTACCACATTCCAGTAATTCTGAAGAGTCCGGTTTCAGTTCCAAGCCTAATGAAACGTACCCCTCGTTGGAAACTTGAAAAGGCAAACTGAGTTCTATTCAGCCTAAATGTACAGCTTAGGCCTTACATGTACTTGTCCTTAACACACCATGAAGGCACCACATACATTACACAACAGATCACTAATGCCGCTTTTTTCTCTGTGCCTCAGGCCTCCTCTAGAATCAACAAAAAGTGAAAACACGGTAAACTGATGATTTTTCCAGCACTAAAAAAACACAGGACAATCCGTGGGGTACACTTCACGCATATCCGAAGTTTAGGAATTTGATATAATTTCAGCGTAAGGGCCTAAGGTCGTTCAACCTGGAAGCAGGTCGAGAGGAAGTCTTGAAAAGGCTATATTGTCACGTGCGTCGGTGAACGAACGCGTGCGTGGCCGAGTGGCTACCGCGCTTGACTTGACTTTCGTGCGGAAGCCCAGGGTTCGATTCCTGGGGGTTCCGCGTTTTATATTTATTCATTTGGTTTAATGTCCTGGTGAATTGGAAAACATTGTTGTTTATTCTTGGCCCGATTATTCTACCCGTCGAACATTCTACGTTGATTATTTCAGAAGCCCACGCTTGGTACATAAGGGTCTTCGCGTGGTGATCGTCGCCGGCGCCATCGACGCTGGCGACGATCTATCGTTACCTTTTGCTTCCTTTTTGGTTTGGGCACAAGTTCGCACAATTAAACGTTTAGATTCTTCGGTTATCGTGGCCTCATCAATTGTCACTCGTGACAATATGTCATCTATCAGCTGCTGCCTCCCAGCAAAGGAAGTGTGGGATAAACCGCACAAGGTCGAAGGCAAATTCTGTTGCGTTACAGTCCCTCTGTTTCCATCTGTAAGCTCGCTACACAACCAGGCAAATGATTTAGTCGCACGCTTTGGAGCCGTTTATAAATCCTCTCATTACTCGCCAGTGTATCTGAAGTTTAAAACAGATGCAGAAAGAACAAAAATCAGCTTGGCAGGAGGCGCCTCTGCACCATATAACCAGACGTTGACAATGGTTTAACCTCAAATGACTCTCAAAATTCAGAGGCGTTCATCCCCCGGCCCTGAAGGAATGCATTATCAGATGATCCGGCATTTATCGGAGGAATCACTGGCAGCCCTCCTGACATATTTCAGTAAACCTGTGAACAATGCACACATCCCTCGCGGAATTGAAGCAGGCAGAAGTAATTCCGCAGCTGAAGCCTGGAAAAATCTTAACTTCAGGCAAGTTACAGGCCGACTGCACTCACTAGTTGTTTAGGGGAAACGTTCGAAAGAATGATTAATAAGCGAGTTATTTTATTTCCTGGAGGAACACAACATTTTGAATATAAATAAATGCGGGTGTCGTTCAGGACGTTCCACCATAGACCATTTAGTTCGGCTGGAGACTTGTACTTGCGCCGGTTGTGAATAGGCAGCATCGCGTTTCTGTCTTTTTCGATTTAGTAAACGCTAACGATACCACTTTGAGACATGGCATCCTGCGTGACTTGTTCATGTATGGAGTACGTGGAAGACTGCTCCATTGTTTGATAAACTATATTAGTGGACGATTCTTCCGTGCGCGGTTAGGCGCGACAGTATCTAATTGCTTTGTCCAGGAGAATTGCGTTCCTAGGGCGGAGTACTTAGTGTCACCCTCTTCGCCATTAAATTAACTTTCTTTGCCATGTCATACCTTATTCAGTAGCATATTCATTACTCCTAGCAATAAATAAAATGACTAAATCGTCTAATGAGAGCGGTTTTAAGTTCTCTTCAGAAAAAAAACTATTTGTTTTCCCTTTTCTTTGAAGCGAGGGCTCTGGTATGATCCCACTCTCGTTGGGAATGGAAATGTCTCAAAGTTACAGCTGAACATAAGTTTCTGATAGTTATAATTGACAGCCAACTTAGTTTTGTCTCCCATCGCAAATGGATAAATCATAAATGTATGATGATTTTGAACATTCGTAAAGTCTTTTCGCATAGGTCTCCAGGTTCTGATAGGAGTTGCGTACTTCGTTCGTACTTCTCTCTTGTACGATCGCGCCTTGATTATGGGTCTGTTGTGTTTGCGTCTGTTCGGCGGTGTGCCTTAAATCTGTTTGACCTTGTGCATCACCTTAGGTTGCGTCTTGCAAGCAATGCTTTTAGGACATCTCCTGTTTTAAGCTTATATGCTGACTTCAATGAAATCTCACTTGATAAAAGGTGGCCGCATCTAAGTCTGATTTATGCATGCAAGGTATTATCTAAACCGAGCCATCCAACTTACAGTAGTATTCCAGAGGCTAAATTTTATTGTACTTTTGAACATAAACCAACTGCTGTTCTAATCTTGAGTCTTTGTTTTGAGACATGCATTTCCTAGAAATGCATGTTATTCTGCCCCATGGGATATGAAACCTATAGCTGGTGATTGGCATTTTACAAAATTTAATAAACATAACATCTCTACACTCATTTCACAACAATGATTTTTAGCTCTGCAAGAAACTAGAGACATTACAGCCAGTTTTACACTGACTGTACCGAGACCTTAATGTATGCCGGCTCCGTTGTTTGTTTTTTGATTTTTTCGAGCGCAGCTCTTAGGCGCCCGTTTCCGGCTTGAGCGGCGTCGGTGTCGCCGTCGGCATAACCGCGCGGTGCATTATGGGTAACTTTTAACGAAGGAACCCGAGGTCCTTCCGAAGGACCTCGGGTTCCTTCGTGAGGACTCCGGGTTCCTTCGGGAGGACCTCGAAGGACCTCGGGTTCCTTCGGGAGGACCTCGGGAGGACCTCGGGTTCCTTCGGGAAGACCTCGGGTTCCCTCGGGAAGACCTCGGGTTCTTTCGGGAGGACCTCGGGAGAATCTCGGGTTCCTTAGGGTGAACCTCGGGAGGACCTCGGGTTCCTTCGGGAGGACCTCGGGTACCTTCAGTGACCTCGGGGAGGGGGGTCACATGAACCCCCGAGGTCACGTGACCCCCAAGGTCACGTGACACTTCCCCAAGGTCACATGACCTCCCTCGAGGTCACGTGACCCCCCCTCCCCGAGGTCACGTGACCCCCCCCCCCCCGAGGTCACGTGACCCCTCCGCCCCCAGAACACGGGACCCTCAGTACCCTTCCCTCCTCCTCCTAAAGAGCTGCGCTCTAATTCGGCGTTACAGGGAGTTGTAAACGGCTTTCATTTTTTCCATTCGTTTACCCGTGTTCTTAGGCTTAACAATGTCAGCAGCATTTTTACTGCGAAACTATATGGTGCTCTGGCACACCTGACTATATAATCAGGAGCTAAGTGATGAAAGCCATTATTTTGTATGCTCTCCAAGAATTCTTACTGCAGTATGTTCCGTTACACCAGCTACGTGCAAGTTGATTCAGCTCGTACGGGCAACAGCTCAAAGGAACTGGCCAGTGGGAAGTACATAACATTTTGCTGGATCCCAAGCCATGTGGCCATTTCAGGACACTTGGCTGCAGATTGACTGGACACCTCTTCACAGAGCCTTTTACAATCGAATGTCCGCATACCTTACCAAGACCTTAAAACGTCCGTAAAATTTTCACTTGCATATTCTTGTTCTTAACATACTGTCTCCAGCAGGGCCGAGAAGGCAACGCTTGGTCACGGTCTTCTAGAAGATTCCCGGTCATTCTCGCAGCAGACGTAAATTTCCCTCTACTTTGTTATTCTCGAAAGTGCCAGTTCATCCTCGCCCCGAGCGCGCGACGCTCGAAACTAGCTACCAACCTTTTTTTTTATTTTATGACATAGGTGGAGATACGAAAAGACGACAAAAACGCATTTTGCAACAATCATAGCATACCTGGCTGGCTATCATATGAGGGCGCCAGAAAACCCGGTTTATGAAGAAAGGATGAATCGGGATACCGTCTTCGAGGCCAACGCTGATCAAGCCATACATCATCTGAATAACGGCGAGGCCGTCTGCAGCCTGAGTAGAAGACACAATCGAAAAAAGTTAGACCTTTCAAGTAAGGCAAGCAAATGTGGTGTAGAGAATATACTTTTTAGTGGTATTTAAAAAGTTAAATTGACGAGAAATGTTATCTTCCTCTTCACATGTGTCTCTAGCATGCGCTCTTTTTTCGGAGCCGTGGAAAGCCAGTATATCAACCAAACGCAACCTGCCCAAGTACACCACGAATGTCAGCATGTACTGTGCATATTCCGAACCGCCCGTCTTGGGAAGTGATTTGACACGTTTTAAAATTATCACTTGAACCATGTAAAAAAACAAATCGTGCACCTTCGGAAATAGGATACACCGAAACGAAAACATTAAAGGCGTTTTACACAATTACGCTGAGAGTTCTTATAAAGTACTGGCAACAATTGTTTTGCCAACACATGCGATTGCTGTAAAGAGAATATCAAAGTCGCACATAGCGCTTTGGCTCCTTCGAGAACGGCTTAATCAAAGAAACGCTCCGAAAGAGTGAGGAAGGCAAACGAAATAAACAAGTGGAGCTCTTGCCAGCTCATGGACAAAAAAGGAAGCACTTAAACTATCTCAATCCGCCGAGACAAAGTAAACAGGACTAATTATGACCTCCTCTATATCCAAAAATCCTGACAGTTCGACGCCTGAGCCATGAAGTGCCTGGTGGCAGATTTGGAGCGCCAGTATCTGATAGCAAAGAGCATATAAGAGCCGTTTCTCGGGGAACCTGAACGTCTGCGCACAGCTTTTGCAGTGGCGATGACCCGAAACACACTTCCGCGTCCTTGTGTTTCGCCGCTGCGTCTCGGGGCAGCGGCGAGACGCTGCGTTTTGGCGCCTCGCCACAGCGGGGCGCCAGTCCCGTGGCTCTCCTCTCATCTGTTTTCTGCTGCTCCACCTTTTCATTTTGGCAGCCGATTCTCGTGGCGATCTGTCAGGCTTTGTCAGTATAGAGGAGGCTATGGCTTAATTTATGCTCTGTTCACTTTTAAGCTTAGACAGCAGCTCTGCAGCTGAAGCTACAAGCGCGAACTAGCCCACTCTCCTGGATTTGATACATGCGTTTCCAGTGCGAGTGCTCGTGCTGCGCAAAAACGCCTCAACGCAATGACCTCGAGCTTTCGGTCATCTGGCATTGGATCCACTCTCAGCTTAAGGGTGAACGGAGTATAGGTCTTTTCACACAACGTCAACCCGCCATTTTGTTATCAGATGTCAGCGTGATGAAGGTTATACGCTTTTCTGAGCTAACAATTTGAGGGTGGGATGTATATATTCGGAGTGCTCGAACCTGCACGCGCAAGTCTGCTCAAAACAACAAAATGGTGGACGAAATTACGCGAGTGAAGACACCTTATCGCACTTGCTTTCTTTCTCTGGTTATCTCTCGCTCTCTTAGGCAGTAATCCGCTGTGACAACTCACCCCCAAAACTCCCCTGTGTCTTTCCAATATCTCGTTGTCACTCACCATTCCTCGCTGTTGCTCTCTATGCGCAACTGATCAATCTCACAAGCAAGTCTCGTTACGCAACTGTTTCGTTTTACGTTTTTTAGCGAAGGGCGCACACAGACAACCTTTCCTGCCGGAGTCAGGCTGAAGACTGACGACTCGCTTATTAAATATAAAACGAAGTAAAAGAAAGGCGCCTCTAGTACGGGGCGCTCAGGTTACGTGCGAAGCGGGGGAACGGATGTTTAGATCTCGGGCTCCGCGCGAACGCTTGTTCTCGGTCGCTTTGGACTTTGGAGCTCGCTAGCGTCGGCGCGTCGGCGACTCCATAACAGCAACCAGTGCCCACTTGCATCGTGAGAACTGTAGTTTTTCTTCACGCGCGACAACCTTGCTGCGGGTCCGTACGAGCGGAGCACGAGAGGGCAAGAGCCTCTGTTCACTGTCGTTGTTCACTGTTCATTGTCGTTTGCTTCCTGTGATCTTCAATTCGGGCGGCGTCAGGCATGTGTGGAACGCTTAGTGAGTTGGTCTATTCATGGTGTTATACGTAAAAAGAACACGAACGAAAACAAAGATAGGGCTGGACAACACGCAACGTGACTTTCAACTGAATGTATTTTTTTTTTAAATACTTTTAACAATATATAAACGGCGCACTTGGCAAAACACAAAAATGTGGTGTCAGCAAACCCCCCTCCTCCTGATATACCAGCGGCACTGGTTCTTCGGATATTAGAATTCTTTATGGGACAAGATCAAAGAGGGTGCGCTTACGGAAGAGTTGTCGTGGTGGGACTCGTTCAGAAAGGCTTCGTGGATTTCTCTTCCTGATTATGTACCACCACAACCACCCTTGTGTAAACGCACTCTCTTTGTCCTTCTCTGATTATCACTTCTAATACCTGAAAACCCAATGACGCTGCTATTTCAGGGGGGGGGGGGGGTGATCTATGCGGAGGGCAAGTTGGTCTGCTTCTTGCGCATGTGGTTGTGGTGGCGTCAAAAAGCCGAGCTATGATTGGCTCGATTGGAAGGATGGGACTTTGAAGATATGGAGTTTTTCCGGGCACTGTTTCTATATTAATAGGCCTCAAGGTAGGCTAGCATTGAGGTATCTCCACTATCGTTCCAATCAGAGCCAATCAGAACGTGCCGTTGTGACGTCCACGCAACCGGTGCACAGAAAGCGGACAAAGTTGCTCTCCGCATTCACCCCTTTCAAAATACGGCCCTCTGTTGGCAGCAGCAACGTCCCTCAGAAGTTCTGCAGCCGAGTTGATCCCTTTGCATTTACTCAAGCCAACCCCTCGCTTAGAGGAGAAATCAGAATATACTTGATTAAATTCCCGCCTCAATCACCTGGGCTCTCCGTTTGTACAACACTAACTTTAGGGTTAACGACCGAACAAACAAGCACTGGAAAGAGTATCTGCAAAAGAATTGGAGATTAGCGTATTTTGTTCAGCTATGATCTGCAGCGCAAAAGAAACATTCACACTAAAACACGAACACAAGTAAAAATAAATCAGTCGGGGAGCGCTGACTATCAACTCAGTGTTTTTTTTTTACTTTAACGCACATTGAACATCTACCACACATCGGTATTTTCTCTTTGTTGCTAGGTAAAACGATTCCTTCCTGGATAAGGTTATCAAAGGATAGGAAAAGTGTTTTCGGCTGGTTTCACAATGTTCTCAGGCTCAATAATTTCTCGCGTGAGCTGTTTAAGTTCCTGTTCACAACAGTGCAGTTTTTGCTTTCAGTCTGCTGTGCATCCGCAGTCCCGGCAAACGACGCTTAGATTCCAAACATTTGCGCTATGGGTTTTTTTTATGGTTTAAGCGGTCAGTTACACATCTTCCCGTTTTGTTTTTCTTTTTTTTCTATATACTTGTTATCACTTGAGAGGTGAATCGAATAACGCATCCTTCTGTGCTTATTAGAATGCAATTAAATGCAAAGGTGCAAGCGAGCTGGACAATAATTATGAAAATAATCCCTGGAGAAGGGAAACAAGAGGGACAAGGGACAAACACAAATCTCCAAACACAGCTAGGTGACTGGTGAGCGACCGAGAAAATCCGCCTGGTCCGGGTATCGAACCCGGGCCAGGCGAGATTGGAGAGGTCCCGGGTTCGATACCCGGACCAGGCGGATTTTTTCGGTCGCTCACCAGTCACCTTGCTGTGTTTGGAGATTTGTGTTTGTCCCTTGTCCCTCCTGTTCCCCTTCTCCAGGGATTATTTTTATAATCCTTCTGTGCACTGAATATGAGGTGTAATATGCGATTTGGGGCAGCCTGGCGCTGTGAATTGGGTTTAACTGAAAAATGTATTTGGAATTTCAAATCTGGGATACATTAAAATAGTAGCCAAAATACTGATACTAAAATATATCTGTAAAAATGTATCGCGATACGTATCGGGAATACATTTTTAATGGAGGCGAAACATTTTTGGAAATAGAAATACAGGAATATATTCAAGGGAGAGCAGAAATACAAATATAGAAATACTGATAGCGCAATGCATTCTTCACATTTGTTTGAGACGCCAACTGAGATGAAGTTTTAAGTGGAAGTTTTTGATCCCGAAATCACTTTCCCGTACGCTGGGAATTTTGTCTTGAAGGTCGTGGTTTCTGACGACGGGGAGTCCGCAATTAACTAGAAAAAAAAGCGTTTCGTCAAGGACTGACAGCGGTCCCTTCCCTGACATCCTGTCTGTCTGACGAGGGATGCGAAAAGACTTCGACCTCTGAATAAATTATATGTCACCCTAAATCTCATCAAAACGTCACCACGTCCCTGCCAACATTGATCAGATGACGTCACGGTTGCATGAACTGATATTCTTTATGCGTAAGTGTTGCACTTAACATGAACCTTTACCACGCTGCTGTATGAAAGGACAATAAGTACTTTCGCTGTAGGTTACCTCGTTGAAGATCGTACCGGCAGTGTCGTTTGGAATTTTTGAGAATAGTGGACCACCTGAAGCATCCTGAAACACATGACATATCTTCTGTTATAGTTGAAAAAATGATACGGTGGCATCCTTGTTATGAAGGTCCGTCCTGCCGGCTCTCCGCCACCGACGCATGGATTGCAGTCCTCAAGTTTCGCCTAGCATCATCCAAACAAACACCTCGTGGATTGCGACCTGATAGTGCAGGCACAGGTTCGAGCTCTCCAAGAAACAGCACGCTCGAGACGAATCGCCGGTGTACGAAGTCTGTCGGCACAGCGAGGTAACGTCTGGCCACCTTCCTGGGCTTCAGATCACCAGAGCAGCGGGTCACGTTCACGCCGGCTGATGACGTACCCCTGAGCCGTGCAATATTACGGGCGCAGCCGCAGGCGCATTCGAATAAGTGTTCAACATCACTGCGTGAGTTATCCTACTATTTCAAGTCAACCACCGCCAGGCTCGTGCCGCAACGGACTGTATCTCAGCTTTGCCGGCTGGGTGTAGTGTGAACGCCAAAGCAAGAGAGATGTTTATAAGCGTACATTGGATGCCAGCAACGAATGACTCAAGAAATTCCTCTAAAAACCGGCGGCAGACGGTGCTCTGACTCCACTCCTGGCACACCACCGGGTTTGAGTCCCCGACTACGCAACATTTCTCAGAGGAGAGAAGAAGACGCATAGAAAAATAGCTTGGAGAATGGGAAGGAACTTTGGTCAGAACAGTAACAATGGCCCAGCGTCTCCCTGGTGCTCCGAGAAGAAAAAAAAAATGCAATCAAACTTGTTTTTTTTTTTTTTTTGAGGGGGGAGTATTTCTCAAGAAATGTAACGAAATACATTTTACCCTGATTGTATCGCGATACAAAGAAATATTCCAAATGTATTTTGATACAGGAATACATATACTGGTGGAAACAATGTATCGCGATACAGCAATACAGATACGAAATGTATTTCTGAAATACTATTGTGATACATTTGTATCACGAAACTGCCCAACACTGTGCTAGATGTTATTAATGTGATGTATAACGGCTGCAACTTTCAATCTCATTTTTGACTTGCCTGCGGTATATACACCCTTCTTGATTATAAGATGGTTTTCAGCTACAGAGGTTAAAATGTGCGTGAGGTGTAGCCTAGATATTTCTCTCAAATCTCACGTTCGACGCATGCGGGCAGGACTATTCAATCGAGTTTTTGAAGCATAGGTTTCCTATGCTTCAACTCTTACCAAGTCTTACCAACTATAAATGTGCCGATTGAATTGAAGGAGCGACTTCTTTTCTTGTATATATATATATACATGAAACAGTCAGGGGTCGAGGAATCATTCTAATCGACTCTCTAGAAGCTAGTGCATGATCTCTAACTGGTATAAACAGCTTTTAAAACTGATGAGAACGTCAAACACAATGTTTAGGAGGCCCTTCGCCCTGATGTCTACGAGTATTTAAGGGAATCAGTGTAGCTGTACGGTTTCACCACTTTTGAACTGTGTAGGTACTCATGAATTGCGAGATATATGTCACTAAGAACTGGTGCAATGCATGATCCGCTGCATACTCTCTTTTTTGCAGGTAGATGTCATTATCTCACGTAGCGAAAGTAGATTTTTTTATAAACAGTAAGCAATTGAAAAAAAAAAATTATTTGAGAAGGTCCTGAGCCAATTCGGAAGGTGACAGCACCAAAAGAATAAATGCAATATTGATACATCCTGAAAGATGTTCTTAAGGCAATGCAGAGTATAAATCTCCAAAAAGAATGGAAGTCTTGAAAGTGATCGTCGCGGCGCCTTTTTAAAAGACGTATGGCTCCGTTTGAGTTTTTGTAGCAAAAAGGGATCATGCATTGTGAGACCTGTAGTCTTTTTGTAAAACTAACGGTATGTAATTTCGCCAAGTGAACTTGTTCGATAGGATCACTCCTAAGCGACAGCAAACTTTGCGTTCCTTTGCGCTGAAAATTATTTATAAACTAAGATTCTTGCTTTTCTCAATGTAGGGGCAAAGATTCTTTAAGTGCAGCGCTTGCTTTAGCCTTTTCTCTTCTCGTTTTGTGCTTGCTAATAAAATGTCGGTGTGGAGCTTTTGGAGCTATTGTTCTCAACACATCTTTGGGTATGACAACCAAACCTCCCTTTCTTCCCGGAAAACATTAGATATAAGGTGTTGTTTTTTTAATTAACAATTCACCTTTAGAATTGGCAGGGCTTTTTGGAGGTCCATATAAAAATATATGTCTAAACCTTCAGATGTGCATCTATCACACTCTAATTAGAAGGCTTGTCTCAAGACTTGCCTTACAAGAACCAGTATTTCCGATGCCGACCGTCTATCGTAAGGCAAGTGTCGAGACGAGCTTTCGAATCGGAATGGGGCAGATGCACATCTGGAAGTTGAGTCATCCTACCTACATATTAATCTCCAAAACGTCCTCTGCGCATTAAAAAGGTGGATACGTACTTAAAAAACGAATCCGTATATCTAGTACCGGAACACAAAGATTGAGATTTGGTGGTCAAACCCAAAGATTTGTTCCGAACGAAATTGTAAGAGCTATTGGCACGTTTTTACCGGTCAGAACGATATTTCATGAGCCAAATTAAAACGTGATGCAAGGAGATTATGCCAAGCACTAGACTTAAAGCATATTTGCTCCTACATTCTGAAAGGCAAAAATCTTAGTTTAGAACTTCTTTAGCTCTAAGACACACAATGTTAACTGTCGCTTAAGATTGATCGTATGGGAAACAATTACCTGGCAAACTTCCGTAGCATTATTTTTACGTGAAAGAATAAACTACATAACATTCCGACGTTTAATTCTGAAAAAAAAAAAAACTCAAACGAAGATTTGCGTTTTTTTATTTCAAAAAGCACTGTAACGACCAGGTTCAAACCTTCACAGTTTACATCGAGGACATACTATGCATTGCCTCAAGTACGGCTCTTAGCGTGCGTGGAAGATGTATTGATTCGTTTGGTGCTATCGCCTTCTGAAATGCCTCAGGATATTAGAGCAATTTCCAGCATTGCCCAGCGCTTTTATAAAATCTATCTACGCTACGTGGGCTGATAGCACATACGTTCAAAAGAGACAGAATCAATTGGGTTATGCATGGCACCAGATCTTAGTGACATAAATCTCGCACTTGCTGGCAGAATTCAACAAAAGTGTCTAGAGATTTCAGAAGAAGTGAAACTGTACCGCTACGTTGATGAGTTTTAATACTCTTAGATATCAACGAAAGCGACCACCCAACCATTCTGTTTGACGTTCTCACCATTTTTAAAAGTCGTTTAGACCAGTTGGAACGAACTCACGAGCTTCCAGAGAAAGGATCTGAAAGATCCTCTCACTGGCATTAGGCTGTTCGCAGACGATTTCGTTGTTTACCGTCCAGTCGCAAACTGCTCAGATTATATCACCCTGCAAAGACGTGTAACATGAATGAACACTTGGTGCGATAATAGCGTATGCCTCTTAACTACGAGAAGTGCGAACTTGTATCATTCACGCGTAAAAAATCTAGTATTTTTTACTCATACCCACATGGTGGCGTTTCAATTGACTCTACTCCCTTAAGCAAGTACCTCGGATTCAACATATCGACATCATTACTGCTAATGCTTCACAAGCTCTCAGCCACTTAAAGCGGAATCTGGAATCAAGACAATCTCACTTAAAGCAACTAGCGTACACTTCATTCGTCCGCACAAGGCTTGAGTATGCCTCGTTCATCTGCTGTCCGTCACAAGCTTGCCTCGGCGATAGTCTGGAAGGAGTTCAAATTGTGCCGCCCGATTCATTTCATCAGCAAACTCCCGCGAGACTAGTGCAACGCAGCTTTATCTTAATCTCGAGCCTCCTCTGCTCTCTGATTACAGAATAATCTCTCGATTATGTCTCTTACATAAATTTTACAACACCAGCACCAAATTATTTGACTCCATGATATCAGCTCCTGATAGAATATCGTCAAGCCTCAATCAGAGTCGTTGCATCAAACACCATAACAGGCAATATGTCGTTTTTTCCTCATGCGACAACTATCTGTAACCCTCATCTCGAAGAAATCATCCTTATTACTGGCCCATCCCCTTTTCGCCAATCAGTGATTTTACATATCCAATAAATTTTAATAAGAGGTAAATGCATCACTGTACGATTACTAACTTTACAAATATTTTTATTTTTTTATTTTTGTGTTTATATGTTTTTACTATCCCCCCCCCCTCCGCTTCCCCCTTAATGTAATGTCCAACGGGCCCTTAAGAAGAAATAAATAAAATGAAATAGAATTCCTAGACCAACGGCGTGTGTTGGCCCACTATGTTTATTAATTATATAAGCTGAGAAAACGGACGCCACCTTTTCATTTCAACTCGACTAATTAAAGTTTAGCGCGTATAGTAAATATTTACTTCAAAAACTCTATTAAAAATTCCTTCCTGCATTCAGTCCAAGTAAGCTTTGAGGCACAAATATCTAGCCAACTAAGTGGGATACCGCACCCAACTATCAATCTCTGTGACTGAAAACCTGCTTAACAAAATCAAGCAGAACTATAACAGGAAATTCAAGGCACAGAATTGAAAGGCCAACAGTAATGCTTTACGTTCATAACACGCTCGCAAAATCTCAAGAATATAGGAATCCGTGTAAACGTTGATGTAGTGTTTTAAGCCTCCAACAAACACGTTATGGAGAAAAAATCGACTCTACCCAAATTTATAGTGCAGGCCGTAATAAAAAGGATTCCACTCCTGACATCCTGTGCACAGGAGGGGTTTATTATAATTCTATCCTATGTGACAAACAATACATAGGACGAACTAAAAAATCTGTAAATGAGTGCTTAAGAGCCCACAACAGCATGGAAGAAGCAAATTCTGGACACCTAGGCATATATAAAGTAGGAACCGCGTATATTTGGAGGATTTTAGAGAAAAACTGCAATGATATAAGTCCCAACTTTAAGCAGCTCACGCGAGAAATTACCGACGCTGAAAACATTGCAAATCTAGACGAAATGTGTGTCAGCAAGCCCTTTATAAGTTTCTCTGAGGAAAAGTTGTTTTCCCTAGTAACAGAGAAAAAATATGGAAATGTGGTAGATGTGAAAGCAGTGTAAAAGAATTCTAAATAAAACACTCACTCGATAGTCAGCGCTGAATGAGTGGGGTCGTTTAACTGGCGTGCACGGATCAGTGTGAAACATTTTCTTTTGTGAGCTGGAAATTATAATTACGAGCAGCCAACTAACCCAATCCTCGGATTTAAGAAAGGGTATTTTACGTCGGTAGTCCTTTAAGATAAAACTACGAGGCTCAGACACCTTTACAGCAGACTGACAAAAAGGCAGCTAGAGGCTATGTTCAAACATTAAATAAATGATTTCATTGAAAAATTTGGAAAACCAAGGTGTCATTTATTAATATCGTAACAACAGCGACAGAGCACCGTCGGCGGTAAGTGTTTTCGATGGCTCTGGTTTTAAAACTGCCTTAAGAGTGACACTATTTTACTATTTAATTAACAGTTTATTATTTGCATTCTTAGAGCTTGTTGCTGCTTTGGTTTTTGCTTTATATATGTCACCCACTCCCCTCTACAATCTACACGCACCTCTGAGGCTATGCGGAGGAAAAAATATAAACTTTTTTAAAGCAGCAGAAGAGATCGCGAAGGGGCACCTCACCATTTATATTAATGAATTTAACGCACAAACAACAAACAAAGCAACCAAAAAACACGGGGAAGACACTTAAGACTGCTCACGTATAGGAATGCAAAAGTATTTCTACACGCAGTGCTCTCCTACAAGCAGTGCGCCACGCCTCCCTTTTTCACACGTTGGTGACATTACGCTCCCCCTCTGCGCAGGTGCAGCGCCCCCGCCGGTTCCATGGCTTCAATGACGAGGCATCTGCGTCACTGTGCTTTTCTTTGTGTTTTATGTTTCAGGCGTGTCCGACTAGACCTTGAGCGCCCTCGCCGGCTTCGGTGACGAAGCATCTGCGCTGCTGTTCTTTTCTTTGTGTTGTGATTCTGAGGCGCGTCCGCTTTGACCTTGAGGGAGTGGCGCGTGTCTACGACTTATTTTTATGGCCATCTCTCGATCACAACGCCGACACCGCCTTTCGCATAATGGAACATCTAAAGCTTTCGTTTTTAAATTTTTGTGTAAAAGCACATCCTCCCGAAATTTAAAAAAAAAGATACCAGGCAACATATGGTTACAGCACCCTTTTGCTTTAGCCGGCGCAAAGCACCGGCGTAGCATCGGGTGTTGTAATCGCAGTTATAAAAACGATATGTTAAAACTTTCTATTAGCTTCTTTCAAAAAGACCGTCCGCTATACCTGCAGCATACATTAAGGAAAAAGGTAGATGCATGGTTTGACACAAGTTAGCCATTGTAAAACTCTACAAACACCGCGGATGAGACGTTGTGTTACATAAAATGATTTTTAAAGGGCCCATGGCACAAAATTTACGTATTGTTTGCCACCGAGAATTGCTTATCCGCTTAAACAGCGCTTACAAACTTACAAAAACGGCGTCTTGTTTGCATCTTTTCACGGCTTTCCTCAAGCTCTGCTCTTTCTCTTCCCTGCTTGGCAAGGGGCTGTCAAAGATCTTGCAAAAGGAGAGGCTCTCTTCCGCGGAGGCGTGAAATGAATCAACTCTGCTGTGGAGGAATTGACGAGTTGAAGCCGCTCCTAACACCATGACTGGGCTGCCAATACACCTGGTTACAATAGACACGAATACCAAACAAAGAGTTAAGTGACGAGTAAATCAACAGAATTAATAATGTTCAAATAAAAAGAACAGTGGTTAGATCTTTTATATCGTTATTTGTGTAATCACTTTAAAGAAACACCCGCGTCATCATTTTCGTATTCTGTGTGGCATTACCAAGTATCCCATCTGTTCTGCGACAGCAAGTAAATTAGTAGACGTTCTCATTAAAAATAAATTATTATTTTTTTCGGGATACTGCAAGCGATAGTGGATGTAATATGTACACACAACAAAAATACAGAAATTATCCACTGATGTAAAGAGGGGAAGGGCGGCAGGCTCGAAATGTAAAAATAATATTAGCAAAAAAAACGGTACCGTGCTCAACGGAACGAGATGCTCCAGTAGAGCGTGTGAGAGAAATGTGGTATGCTTCAGGGAGCTTGCCGAGCCTTTTGAAGAGCGCAGGAAACTGTTCTTGCGTTGGCTTTAGATCCGTCAGGAATATGAGAGCTTGGGGTGATCTCGTCGACCCCCGATGCCAATTGCAAAGCTTGTATAGCAGGGTTTTCTAGTAATGGCGTACGGAGGTCTTCCAAGATGTAAACGGCTTGCACCGGAGTGCGGTCTCTGTACGTGATGTTGAGGCGAGCTGCCTCCTGTGTTGCCAGAAGGGTTCCGTCCGGTCCGTGAAGCTGACGAGGTGGTGCTACCAGGCGCGGTCATGGGGAGGGCTTCCGGAAGATGGAGGGCGAGATGACTGTTTCGTCGGCGCCCGTGTTCAATTTAAACTTTACGATTTTCCCTTGAAGCCTCACCGTCACTTCCCACTTGTCAGCTTGAGGATGTGCCACTCCTCCAATAAAACCAACCTCGTCATCCTCGTCTTGAGATGGTTCAACGAAGAGGACTTTCTTGGGATGGCAGAATCCGGAGAAATGACGTTTCTTGTGGCAACTCTTACAAGTCTCGTGTCGAGCTGGACAGGACTTTCTGGGATGGTGTGCTCGTGCACACCAAGGACATTCTTGGCTGTTCGTCTTGGACAAACCAGACTCTTTGTGTTCTAGTCTGCCTAGTGATTCGGTGCTAGACATAGAGAAGCGGCTAGTTGAAGTTATTCTTGTGTCAAGCTTGCTGACGCTGCTGCCAACTTTGATATCTTGGTTCAGCTCGACTTGCTGCTGACGGACGTTTTCAACTTGCCTGGCTGACTCTAGGGTCATTTGAAGCGTTAAGTCGGCGTCGAGCTGGAGTTTTGCGGAGAGCTTTTTGTCACGGATGCCAACGACTAGCCGATCTCGTACGAACTGGTCTTGCATTGGGCCGTAGTCGCAGTACTTGGAAAAGGCGTGCAGCGACGTGGCAAACTCTTCGATGGACTCGCCTTCTTGTTGAACCCGGGAGTTGAATCGGGCTCGCTCAAAGATGACGTTTCTTCGCGGTATGAAATACGCGTCGAAGTGGCCCATGATGGTATCGAACTTCTTGGCTTCTGCTTCGGTTAGCTGTAACGTGCTGAAGATGTCCTCGGCTTGGTCCCCCATAATGTAAGGAAGAGCGTCGATTTGGTTTTCTTCAGGATTTGTGCTGAGTCCCGAAGCAGTGTAGAAGCGTTGGAAGCGCTTTTTCCTTTTCGGCCATTCGTTTGGAAAAGAAAAAAAAATGGCTCCGGTGGCTGTATCACGAACGATGTGCCCGCTGCGTTGGTTGCCATTTCTTCCAGCGCGGGATCGCTTCCTCGGGTGCCTCGGAAGTCAGTGCTGGTAGCGGTTCTTGATTTCCGGCTGTGATCCCACTTCCGACACCATGTTAGGTTGGCGGAGAAAGAACAAAATGCTACCGCAGGCCAGAGTGCCACGTATCAGAATCCTTAATCTCGTCATCTACCACCAGCAGGTAGGCGTGCTGCTCAGTAGGTGGCAGGTCCTTTCATACCACAAGAAAAATGAGAGTGAAGTGTTGAAAACAAAGGAAGCCTGGAACATGGAGCGTGTGGCTTCGCGACTATACAGCTAAGCCAGAGATTCCGGAAGTACCTTAGATTCCGGGAGTAGTGAGGCCATGCACTCGTCTGCTCCACTTTGTTTTCGTTGAGCACTGTACATTGTGATATTCATGAGCACATGGAAACACTAGATAAGTTGAGAGAGTTGAGAAAGGAGGTCTAACTTTTAAATTGGTCCAATGATTATAATGTTTAATGAGTGGAGGGCAGAATATAGAACGTGTCACGGGGAGTTTAGATCTGGGAGGCATTTAAGCTAGTCAGAATCAACCACTACGCGACACATCACAGCTTAGAGGGGCCATGCAACGAGATTTGGCAGCAATGTTGGCACATCGATAGTTTAGTCCCATGTCGCAGTACAAGAAACTTCTTCCAATTTGCGAGTCAGATTTTTTTTTGTGTGTTTGGCTAATCAAAATATTAGGCGCTGGAGGTAATCAGCCTTCTGACTTTAGTCCTCTCATCCACAGGTGCAGGAACTCCGCACTTACTAAGAATGCTTCTATATTGCTTTGGCCGTGTCCCTATTTCTTCTTGCCTTATTGAATGTCCGTATCTGGGGCCCATCAGGATTTCTTAAATGTTATGAAATACTACTGAAAAACATTTTAAGGGTCAAAGAAATTCGTCGAAGTTTTCTAAAAGGCCCGACGTACCGTTCAAGATGTTCTAAATGGTGTAAGGAACCCGTCATAGATTTTTGAGAGGCATGTGGAGTAGTAGTAAAAGTGTACGCGGTCAGCCCAATAATCAATCAATACGAAAACATGTGTTTCCGATATCGACATGTTCCCGATAAGGTTCCGATATCGGGGTGTCCGGTTTCTGACATCGATACTATCTATGGAATTGATATGCGGGTCATCGATCCTATCTATTGGGATATCTGAATGGCTAACTGCGTGTTTCCGATATCGGGGTGTCCGTTTTCTGACATCGATACTACCTATGGAATCGATGTGCGGGTGTCAATTTCTCACATCGATCCTATCTATTCGGATATCTAAATGGCTAACTGCGCGCCCGCCGCTGGGTCTGACGTAGGAGTCGCGACCGGCGATTAGCCAATCCTCGATTAGCCGAACGGATGTTTCTGATATCTGAATAGATATCGGAAACAGAAACAGATATCAGAAGAAATAGGTTTTCAGATATCAGAAAGGATATTTCTGATATCTGAAAAAAATTTTGATTTTCGATAATCGATCAATAAATTTATTATCGATCGATGATCGATCATCGACCGATGATCGATCATCGGTCGATGACCGATCGCGTGTCCATCAACGTGTACGGTTACGACCGGGAAAAAAGTTTGTCTATCCTCTCAAAATCAACGATCACGAGTTGGAAAAGCATGTGGATTTGCTTTTGATTGACGACCACTTTGTCCTCATTACCAACTTCGCCGGGCTTTTCGAAAGCAGGGCTAGCTACCAATTCCGTTGTAAAAGATGCATGATGGATTTTCGTTTTCGGACTTCTCCAACCAGTCATTTCGCCTTGTGTAAAGAAAAAAAGCCAGTCCGAACGGTCTCTCCTAAAAAGGGGGACGCACTTTATTTCCGTAACACACACCTCATGGAGCCTTACCCATACTTCTGCGTCTACGACTTTGAGGCCATCTTGAAACCGGAAAACACGGGTCACGTTTACGAGAGTCACGTACCCAGCTCGTTTTGTATTCTAGTGATTCGTTCTACAGACTCACGAATCATGAAACATTTCTTGTATTGAGGTGAGGATTGTGTCGAGCAGTTCATTTCGATTCTCAATCAAATGTCCAAACTCATTCCCGAGTGGATTAGAAGAGATCTTACGACGGTCAAAAAGACGCAGAACTCCGACAGTCACTGTGACATATGTGGCGAGTCGTTCGACAAACGTAAAAGAAAGGACAACGATCATTTTACCGGACCTTACAGGCTGTGCCAAGGCTGTAATTTAAACGATAGGAACAACAAAAAAGTCATTCCCCTGGTTGCACACAAACACTAGTACGACCTTGTCTTTATTTTACCGAAACTACATTTATTCGTGTCGAAAGATATCAAGGTTCTCGCCAGTAGCTGTCAACAGTTTAAGTGACTCGACATGGGTAACCTACGGTTTCTCGACAGTCTAGCTTTCCTCCCCGCGAGCTTGGACGCACTTGTGCAGGACCTCCATTCCAAAGGCCTGGAAAACTTTCGCTGCCTTCGTGAAGCGTTTGCTCAACATATTCAGTTGTTGGCACGTAAGGGTGTGTTTCCCTACGATTACATATCCGACTTCAGCGTCTACGATGAGCCCGAGTTGCCACCACGTGAGTCGTTTTACAACAAGCTTAACGAAGCTCACATTTCTGAGACGGATTATCACCATGCCCGGGTCGTTTTTCACAGGTTCAAGTTCAAAAACGTGGGAGAGTACAGTGACTGCTATTTGAAACTCGACTGCTTACTTCTATCCGACGTAATGCAAAATTTTAGGAAATGGACCCTGGAAACCTACGAGATCGATCCCCCGCATTTCGTGTCGCTTCCTGCCCTCAGCTTGGCCTGTGCGCTTAAGCAAACAAAGGTCAAACTTGAATTGCTCAGCGACGTCGACGGATATCTTTTTATCGAATCGGGTTTACGAGGAGGAATCGTGCAATGTGCAGTTCGACATGCGAGAGCTAACGTTACAAGCAGCGACTCGCTCGATCCTAATAAAGGAGCTTCTCAAATGTTCGACCTCGATGTGAACGGTCTTTACGCGTCAACGATGAGACAACCGCTTCCGTACGGCGATTTATTTATTTATTTATTTATTTATTTACAATACCCTCAAGGCCGTGAGGCGTTAAAGAGGGGAGTGTGTAATACAATATTGATGAATCACTTCGCGAAATGCGGCGGAATCCTCGATGGCTGCGATGTCACCGGGAAGGCCATTCCAGTCCACAATTGCGTCGGGGAGAATGGCGTTTTGATGAGCTGTGGAAAAACATCGTGGCCGGGCTATTTTTTTCGGATGATCTAGTCTAGAGGATGAATAGGTTGGCGGAGTGAGAAGAGTCTGATGTAGTAGAGGGGAATAATAGACTTTATGCAATAGGCACAGGCGAAACATTTTCCGTCGGGTAGCAAGTAAGGGAAGAGAAAGGTCAGATTTCATTCGAGTAACACTAGAAAAACGTGAGTAGTCAGATGCAATGAACCGGGCAGCACGGTTTTGGACAGCCTCAATACTGTCTGTTAGTGAAGAAAGGTGAGGGTGCCAAATGGAGGATGCATACTCTAATTTTGATCGTACTAAGGAAATGTAAAGGAGTCGCTTTAGGTTACTTAGGACAGATCTGAAGTTGCGACGGAGGTAACCTAGGCTTCGGTTAGCAGCAGACACCACTGAATTGATATGGCTGTCCCAAGAGAGGTTTTTTGTTAGAAGAACACCAATATACTTGTACGTGTCAGTTTGTTGTACGTGTCAGTTTGCGATCGAGCCGATGGCTCGATCGCGAAGAAATCAATGCCCTTCAGGTCGCTCAGGTTTCAGACGACTCACTCACTGGTTACATCTTGGAGGTAGACCTAGACTATCCAGAGGAACTACACGACTCGCATGCAGACTTTCCTTTGGCTCGGAAAAACGAGGGGTTTCTTTCGAATGGCTTTCGTCTTATCAAAAGGCGCTAGTAAAAAAATTTGACCTACCTGAGAGAGAATCTGAACGTAAGCTTCTTTTAACACTATTTCCCAAACGTAATTACGTTATTCATTTCCTAAACCTAAAGTTGTACCTGCAGCTAGGGTTAAAACTGAAGAAGATTCATCGCGTCCTGCAGTTTTCCCAACGAGACTTTCTAAAAGAATTTATCGACTTCACTCACGATCTGCGCAAGCACGCTACCAACACCTTTCAGAAGAATCTGTCAAAGCTCTTTATGAACTCGATCTACGGAAAGACGATTAAAAATCCTCGCCAGTACAACGACATTGTCATTAGCGTTTCCGAGAACGAAGTCGTGAAAAATCTGCAAAAACCTAACCTTAGACAATTTACAGCGATCGGTCCGAACGGGGTCATATTTCAATTTTCACAGACAACTTTGCATCTGAACAAGCCCATATACGCAGGTTTCTCTATCATAGAGATGTCGAGGATCTTCATGGACGATTTCTTCGATAATCAGATCAGGAGAGTTTTCCCGGATGCTCGCGCTGCATATAGCCACACGGATTCATTTATCCTCCAAATCAGCGGTCGGGACGTCGACGAGAGGCTCGCAGAGCTTACCGAGAGCCACCTAGATACTTCCGGTTACCCGTCCGAGCACGCCTTGTATTCGCTTCAAAACAAAATTCGACTTGGAGTTTTCAAAAACGAGCTGCCGAAAGACCACAGTCTAGGATTTGTCTGTCTTAAACCGAAACTCTACGCGCTCGATCTAGAGTCTCAAGAATATTGTGTGAGGGCTAAAGGAGTAAAAAGATGCGAGTCGCGTAAGCTAACTTGCGATCTCTACCTTCAGACTCTCGAGACACAAACTCTGCACACTATCACCCAAAGATTCATTGCTCGTAAGCGAAATGAAAACAAAAGTATCGTCGTAGAAGAAATTGGATTGAACCCCTTCGACAACAAGCGTTTTATCGAAGACAACGGACTTTCGACGCTTCCTTACGGACATCTCAGACTCGGCGAAATGTCCTCCTCCAAGACAATCGGGTGTGTTCGGTAAAAATGTAATTGCGGCAGTGTATATATATTTTTTTTCTTTTGGGAAGAAGGGAGTAATCATATGTTTCCAATCTTGGAAATGTCGTCCCCCACCCTATGTACTCGATAAAAATTTTATTCCGACACTGTAAATTTTATTATTTTGAATTTTTTTTATATTTTTTCTATCAGACTCTTGAGATGTTGCCCCACGATAAAATGTTATTATGTTAGTGTATTCTTATAATATGTTATATTGTAAGTGTGTATTCATGTCTGTTTTTTTATGTAGAGCGTTTTCAATGCGTATGAATGCATGCAATAAAACGATTCATGCTTTACTTTTTGTGTTTGTTTTTATTTGACTGAAAAGAGATTACAAAACGCTGCAGCAAGATAGCTCTTACTTGGGAGATGGAAATTGTTTCCGCACAAGTACAGATATCAAGCGATCGTTCCATCGATGATCGGTTGGCGAGAACGTCTTGGTGCATTCGCGGAGTGGTACATTACAAGACTTGCACGCTGGCGCCATCTATGAGCTGACTTCGGAACTGCATTTCACTAGAGCGAAGGTTTTGATGTATTTGAGAGATCAAATGTACGTGCTGTGCTGTCTATGAGAAATAATCGTTTATAACGTTGTCAAGAAATTAAAAACAACAACAACGATGCGCTATAAAAAAAATGTACGGAAATGCCATGTGTTCCTCGGCCACCCATAGATGGCGTCAGTGTGTTATTTCGGGGAGAAAGATTCCCTTATAAAAAAGGAAAGTACAGATAATATAAGCGACAAGCAAGCTTGTTTTCATTTTCTTTTTAATAAATGTATTTAACTAATAAAGGGTTTAAGAGGTGTAATGCACACGCTCGAAAGTCGTCGCAAGTGTGTGAACGAGCTTTAAGAAAACCGCAAACTGATTAACATAAAAAGTATGCCGCGAACGGCTTCGCGCCAATTTTTTTCTTTTCTTTTTTTTTTTGTCGCCAAGTTTAGCATTTCAAAACCATTTTACTGGACCCGAATAAGAATTAAATTAAGCAACACGACATAGACGTCAAAAACTGACTGAAAGTAATACTTTTTCCGACACCTTAAATGTTCTTAATTTGGTGCGACAGCTACATTCCTGTACAGCGAAGATTTTAAGAACGCCTTAATGCATTGAAACACTCCTACGATGTTTTATTATGTAAGCACGCTGATAAATCATTGTCTCCGGGACACAGGCGTGTACCAGCGTCACAGCAATGACGGGCGCGGAATGCATGCTATTCGCATCCTCGGATGGGGCACAGAGAACGGCACCCCTTACTGGCTCGTGGCCAACTCCTGGAACGAATACTGGGGCGACAAGGGTGAAATACTCGAGAACACAACTACAAAACAGACGACTCTTATCACACTATATTGCCATACTGTTTTTTTTTTCTTTGCAATTAAAGAACTAACGTTCCTAGTGAAAATGAGTATTACCAATTCGCCAGGAAACATATGAAAACATGCACGATCATCAAAGGATTCATATACGCGTTATATAATATTCCTATAGATTTTTATACGTCGATTTTACAAATCATAGATGGACTTTTTTTCTCTTTCAACTTGTTCCATCCCTGACCCCATCAACGTATACTTTATATAATTAAAAGTGCCAAAAAAGATAAGGACAACGAAGTGGAACGCCACAAGGCGCTTTTGTCCTTGTCTTTTTCGGCGCTTTTAATTATTTAAATAACCATGAACCAGCTGGCCCAACTTTCCACTCTGCTGCATTAACAGATAATTTATTTATAGAGTCTCAGTCTACAAAGATTAGCCTTACGGAGCACATAAAGATATAGTAAGACAAACTTATTTTTAATATCTGATCATTTCGCTTGTGAGTGTTCCTCGGCTGTACAACACTAGAACGCCTTCCTCTTTTATTTTTCATAATAAAGACGGCCGAAAAAACTCTCTATGCATATAACACGTGTTTTGTGTTTTTACATCAACTATTGATATTAATATTCAAACGTGAGATATTCTGGTGAACAAATAAGTTTACTTATCTATTTTCTTTCAGGTTATTTCAAGATTCTCCGCGGAACGAACGAGTGAGGAATTAAAGAGCATATTTACGCAGGTATCCCCGAGAGCGAATAGGTCTAATAAACTATTTGCCAAAAGCAGTTCAAAAACATATTGTCCTAGCTTTATTTTATTTGACTTATAGAACACGTCCAGTAATCCTAGCGTAATGGTGAAACAATATTGTCACAAAGTTTGTAAGGCAATATTCTCCATTAGTATCCACCTAATACCGTCAAGTTGCTCAAAATAAATTTGTCGAGGCAAATGCCACTTTACCATTTTAGGACACACATAGAAAACGAATTCCACATTTAGTATTGTTTCTCAGTTTGTCTAGTGATAATTTTGTTTTTACAGCGTCAGCTGTCAGTGATCCGTTCACGCGGTTTTTGGACGGCGTGAACGAAACAGAAAATTTTTCTCCCTACATTTAGCGGCAAATTGACCTCACGTGACCTATGTACAAATCAGTTTTCCCCGCTAAATTTTGCGAGAAAATTGAAGTCACGTGACCGACGCACCAATTCAGTTTCCCCACTAAATTTAGCGGGAATATTGGCCTCATGTTACCTATGCACCAGTCAAGTTTTCGCGCTAAATTTAACAGAAAGTTTTCCGTCAAGTGATCTATGCAGAAATCCAGTCTCCCCGCTAAATTTGGCGAGAAAATTGATGTCATGTGATATACTCACCAATTCAGGTTCCCCGCTAAATGTACCGGAAAAGTTTACGTTACCTGTGCAACAATTTAGTGTTCTGCTAAATTTGGTGTAAAAACACGTCACGACCCTAAAATTATTTATTGATCAACAACGTATCGACGCTAAATCAAGACGTCATTTTAATATATCAGATAACTGTATGGCGCACGATTGGCGCAATGTCAATCCATCATCATCGTCATATCGTTCAATAAGCAGCACAGCTGATGCCGTCTAAACACATCACGTTGCTTGATCGTCACGCAATTCGTTTATGTACAATTTGTTATTTTGACAATGTTTATGCCAAAATTATGCTCTTGATGGCGTGAAGAAAATATATGGCCCTGAAATATTGGGAAATGTTCAGCTATTTACCATTATTATTATTCTTTAATATTTAATATACAGAGGAAATCCTACCTCTTAAAAAAGATGTGAGTAGACTAATAAACAAACATTTGTACCTATTCCCATGCGCGTGGGGTCCTGATTTCCACATAAAAAAAAAACGAAATACGACAGCGCTATAAACACTTCCGGTGCATGTTTGTTCATGCATTCGGACTCATCATGTCAACTTTAGCACGTGTATCGACCAGCATATGTATCTATATACTATCACAGCTGCTTTACATTGAGTCCTGCTGCGACGGTGGCGTATGAAAATTACGGCTTGTCAATAAGCTTTCCCGTTCATTAAAGGTGTCCACTATATCTTGATTGCACGAGTACAGTATAAACCACTGCATTAGTATAATTTGTACAGGATATGTTCTTATATTTCGACGAAGGCTCCAACTTTCCGTATGGTCCGTGGAGGCGATAAGTCCGTTGAATAGTGATCTCCTTGTTTAAATTTCGTACGTCGCGAATTCGAAAACTTCGAAAGGTGAAAGAGACTACCAAACATAGGTATATTCAGGAACGAGAAACTAGAAATATCTTAAAGCTTCCTTTAAGCGTTTCATTATTTTGGTCTTTTTTTAAACAACTCGTTAGGCCTAAGTCAAGCATATTTTATATTGTACCGAAAAAACCCGTAGAATAGGGGAGACAAAAAAGGGGACTAGAAATATCTTAAAGCTTCCTTTAAGCGTTTCATTATTTTGGTCTTTTTTTTAAACAACTCGTTAGGCCTAAGTCAAGCATATTTTATATTGTACCGAAAAACCCCGTAGAATAGGGGAGACAAAAAAAGGACAGACACAACCCCGTTCCAAATTCGCATTCCTTAAGAACAAAAACGACCTTCCTACTCCACTTCTGAACATTTTCAACGCGAGGCTGGAACATGACACCCACAGTTGACTGAACCTTTACCTAAAAAGAATCACCAAGTACTACTGCAAATCTTCCTGTTTTATCAATTTCCAGCAACCACAAGCTATTCTGTCCTAACTCATTCTACACCTGCCTTATTTCCTAAAATGTTTCTCATCGAACCGGAACAAACCATTCTGTGCGGAGCGTAAGTTTGCCTGCTTCTTGCACAGGGGTTGCGATGATATCAGAACCCAGAGCTGTTATTGGCTGGTTTAAAAACATTGTGGGTAGACCTCAAGGCTCCTAGCATTCAGATCGACAAAGTATCTTTTAAATCAAAGCCAATCAGAACTCCGCGTCGTTCTGACGTCACTGCAACCCCTGCGCAAGAAGCAGACGACTTGCTCTGCGCATTTTTCTCGATCATTTTGCATTCGCGAAATTTGGGAAATCTATAGTCTTCCCGAAAATGAGGTCGCTTACATCATTTAATTTCCAGAGTACAAGCACCTGAGCTTTTCTTCAATTTTACTTTTTGATAAAAAAAAAAGAAGTAGCATTTATAATTGATTTCGACAGCTTCGCACAAGTGTAGAGGGCGAATTCTTAGTTTTTTTTTTTTTATTATTGCTATTTTATTTTACGGCTTTGACCAATATTTCTTTTTCTCAAATAAACAGTTGTCAGTTAGCACACTACCTGTGCATACAATCACTGGATCTAGGAAAGTAGCGTCATCGCCTTCCCACCTGGTAGCAGGACACAAACAAACACCGGCATACAGACGACAAAACCTCTCAAGGTGATTGGCTCATTGGCTCAAATGGCGATCACGGTGATCGCCATTTGGAACCCTTTCAAAGCCTCAAAGATTTGAAAAGGTCGTTAAAACCAGTCGCACCAAGATCTCTAGGAGCATCATCGTACTGAAAGCGTTCCTCGGCCAAAAGGAGCGTTCCTGGCACTGTGCATAAAATAAACTTATCACTCTTGCTTATTTCCCCATATTTCTCATAAATTATGTCGGTCTTCTTGAGTGTCTCAAGAAAGTGAAATCATTTTTCAATGGCCCAAAGCACCGACGCCGCGTTTGATGTCTTACCTCTTATTACTGCCATCACACGGAACGTCAGTGCTTGGAGCCATTGAAAAGTAATTTTACTGTCTTGAAACACGCAAGAAGAGCAAAGAGGGGCGCTCGCCCCCCCAAGTTCCCAATGTTTGTGCGTGTGTGTCGGGGGGGGGGGGGGTGGCAAGGCATCTGTCCCCCCCCCCCCCTTCCTCTTAACAGCCGCCACTGGGAAGGGCAAACACTGGCCGGCGGCGCCCAAAGGATACCTAGGGCACCGCCCCCCGGCCCTGGGTAGGGGGGGGGGGGGGCTACTTTGCTTCCCCCTTACTTAAAAACAAGTTGGTACGCCACTGAGCTCAACAACCCTTTTGTCTTCACCTATAATAAAAAATCTAAAAGTTGGATTCAGTGTAAACAACGAAAAGTACAATCTAGTTGGTGAAATTTCATCCTTTTAGAAAACTGAAGGGGCTCTCATTGTGCCCAAAATTATATTGTACTTAATAGCCACACAATTATGCACTATGCATGAAATAAAATGACGAAGTACACAGTAGAACCCTTAATTTACTAGTCAATAAGCGATTTTACGTTACATGGTAGCAAAGCTTCGTACTTGATAACCCGGAAAGTCTTAAATCTCTTTATTTTATTGTGGTAATTTATCTAAACCGTTATCTAATCTTAGCCAATGAGCGATTTCTGTAAAAAAAAAGAGAAACTCATAATGCAGTCAACACCGGATGTTACACCGAACATCGGCCAATATTTTTTTGCGAATATATGCATCGGGTGCCTCAATAGCGACTGCTGAGAGGCCAACGTAGTGATGTATATACATAGCCTTTATTGTAATTAAGTGTCTTACTTAGATTTGTGTTAGTAACATTTTTGGTGTATAAAATCACATAAAGCCCCAATTATACGAGTACCGGACCAAACCTCAACCATTTTTTCACAAATGCAGACTAAAGCTCACCAGGAGAACATTTCAAGTTCTTAGCACGAGCGCGGACAACTTTGGTACATGGGTGCGACACTAAAATGGAATGATAAGTTAAATCGGATAGGGATTCGTTATATGTGAACGCAGTCCCCTACTGCTTCCAGCAGTCGTGATAGATATCAGTGTACCTGGAACACCTCGTAAATATTTTTCACGGGGTTTTGTAGGCACAGAGTGGCTTTTGGAACCCGCTTCAAGGGGCTCAACTCTTTTCGCTTTTGTCAATGACATGGCAACCGGCGCCTTATATTGCTGTAGTTATTCAATCAGCCTCAAGACGCTTGGATTGCCGTGGCCGACAAGCTTCCGGATCCCGTTATTCCATCTTTAACAGACGCTGTTCGTCCGGTCTTCACCTTGAAGAATGGCGTCGCACATATTCCACCACTCCCTGGTAAACTCCGGTCGTCGCCGGCCCGCAGCCAGGCAAAGCGAAGAATTCGCTCTAGGTGCCGCAGGAGAAGAAGCAGAAGTAACACGGAAGGGGCCATTGACATACCTGAAATCAAAGTACTCCAGCAGGTACCCGATGTCCCCGGTGGACTTTTCCCTGGTAGAGGTTAGTCCTTAGGCACAAGCTGTTGTGGAAGGAACGTCAGCCAGTCCAACGTCTCCCAAAACTTTCTAGATTGGCCGTCAATCTTGTACTTGTCCGAAAAGCCCAACTTCCGTACCTGCAATATATTTTGAAAATTTCGGAAGTATATGGTCTGCATATTTATTTATTTGTTTTTATTTTATTTTAAAATACTGCGGACCTTTAGGTCTACGCAGCAGAATAAAAATAAAAACACATAAGAAATACATAACCACGCACTCTGCGCGGGTAAAGCGCGCGCAAGCCATTTTAAGTGCCTGCGCATACTTTTTGCATGCAGTACTCCATTAAAAAAAAATTAAAAAAAACGTTTATTATGACTCCAAACAGCTCATGATTGCAACAACTAACAAGTTCTTCTGGCAGATCGTTCCACTCAATTATTGTTTTGAAAAAAAAAATGAATATTTGAACATATCACTCTTGTATTGATACGCTGAAATTGCCCTGGCGTTGCTCGTTCTTTGGGAACTGGCTGTCGAACGTAGCAGGGACTTTTCAGAATCAACTTTTGTCAGTCGGTTTACCATAATGAATAATTTCTTCAATCTACAAAAGTTTTCGTTGTTTTCCAGGCTATTCTGCTGCGCCTCAGCTCTCAGACTATTTATTGAACACTGTGCCCATACTGCACGACCGCTGACATCGGTGTGAACCTCGCACCGAGGTTCACACCGATGCAAGCCAGTCGGGTCTTGGCGGACTCCTGACGCAAGAGCAGATGGACGGAAGAGTGCACCCGTCATTTATGTCAGCAGACAAACCTCGAGGGCCGAGCAGGTGTATCACTCCCACGAGCTCGAGACCAGCACTAGATTCTGGACTTTGGATCGTCTACGACCGTATCTCCTGGGCATTGACTTTTTAGTCGTTACTGACTGCGACGCACTGCGTGGAACACTCAGCAAGCGGAAATTGACACCAGGAGTAGACCGATGGTGGCTGAAGTTAGCGGAGTTCAGGTTCAGCATAGAACATCCCAGTTAAAAATGTCCATTGGATCCAATTGGTTTCTGACAATTGAAATCAATGGGGAAAACTGTTTGTGATTTCAGACTCCTCATTTAAAAAATCCCAATTGGTTCCAATTGTCGAAACCCAATTGAGCATTGCCAATCGGAACCAATTGGGCACGACCAATTGGGAAAACCGTTTGTGATTTCGGACTCCTCATTGAAAAAATCCGATGGTTCCAATTGTTGATACCCAATTGAGTATTGCCAATTGGAACCAATTGGGGAAACCGTTTGTGATAACTGGACAATAAAACTCTAGTAGACGTTTGCTGCTTTTATTGTAATTAAGAGATTCATTCATTCGGCCTCCCCTTGCTTGGCCGTCGTCATGTTGTTCAGGCGTTGCCCTCTGGTTCGGTAGTTTCCTCCTGGTCCAGTTTTTCCTACGCAGCTTTCGTAGGAGAACCAATAAAGGTTAAATTATTACATGACCTACATAAGTCTTCATATTTAGCTTGCGATAAGGAACAATGAGGTTTTCCTTTAACAAAACATGCCTGTTTCTTTATTGAGAAATCAAGCCTTCAATGCTGCAGCAAAAGGCGGCCAAAGCCACCCGACAAGGCTTTGGAGGCGGCGTTTTAGACTGGTCAGAAATATTGATCAACTAAAATTCTTTTCGCTCGAAGGAGAGCATTCGGCGATATATGCAGTACATTCATAACCGAAGTGCAAATTCTGCTAGAAGATAATTAGGAGCATCTATTTTTACGTTGCAAAGAATAAAGAACTGTTACCATATTGACCAAGTCCAATTCCATACTTACGATACTCAACGACTAGGTGTTAGGGCAGTTAATATGCTGTAACTATACACATGCTGCATAGTTGCAGCGTTTACGACATAGTTATACATTCTGCATAATTACAGAGGTTTTTAGAGACACATTTCTGAGTGTTCCTAGGTGTTTTCTATTTTTATAAAGTTCTCCAGCAAAAGTTTTAGCTCCAGCTCTAAGGTGGCATTCAGTTTTACACAAACAAGTTTCCAAAGTACTGCGTCTTTCCGAGAAAAGGGAATAGGGTTTTTCCCACCGTAAAAGTGAACTACAGATCGTGGCGCGCTCAAACTTCGCCAGATACGTAACCCTACACTCTTAAAGAAAAAAAAAGGAGTCCAAACGGAGACACTGCTTCCATGACGCTCTTTGACACTTCACGACTCTCCTGGAGAGTCAATTTTTTGTGTGACTCTGTTTTGACTCTTCCCCTTCTCAACGGGAGTCACAGGTCAGCAGCATTTGCCCTACCGAAAAAAAAAGTACGAATGCTGCTTCGCGGCGTCCATCCGGCAACCCAAGCCCCGCCGTTTCCCTATGCACCTCTAGAAAGGGAGTCCGACACCATTTAGTTCAAAGCTTTGTCGACATTTTATTTTCAATAATAATTGTGCAAAAAAAAATTAAAAAGGAAAGAAAAAACAATAATGCACAAAGTTTCGTCGACATTCACTTTTCCCAAGATTAATTGTAAAAAAAAAAAAAAAAAAAAAAAAAAACTTGCATTGAATTTGGGTTCGCTCCGTAAGAAGCGGGCATCTTTCCACAAGCCTTCACCTGCGAGTACTCATTTTGAGAATTCGTTTTATACGAGATTCAACAAGTTTCGCGCCGTGCATATTATTCGAACCCGAATCCTGTGTCTGCATTTTACATACTTCTAGAACTGTCGTGGGGTGCGTCTCTGGGAGCGAGTGAAGGTGCAGCAGCTTATTCAGGACTATGCTTCGTTTCATACGTAGCATGCAACGTAGTCAAAGCTAGCGCACCGGTTTGCATCGCCGACCGTGTCTACGTTCACCCCATAAAATAGTGCGTCCCCTGCGAAAACACTTATAAAAAAGTCGGAAAAGGTGCCTCCTTGGAGCTAGAAACTTATAGTGGTGCTATGATTTCGACGGAGCACAAATTTTTTTCCATAAAAAGGAAAAGATATTGTAAACTACTTTAAATTATTTTCGTTTTCGTCCGTGCGGCAGCAGCTGCGGGTTTTCGGGTTGTGTGGCACTGGCTGGTTTTGAGAAGATGGCGTCTTACGCAATAAGCTCAAGTACCTCTCCCGCTCGGATATTTTCAAACATTCGTTGTGTGCGGACCTTTAAAGAGTGCAAGCAGGTGATCGCCAACGTGTACGCGAGTACAAGAACGCGTTTCCCGGAGAAGTCGGTCGTGAAGTCCTGGAGACGGTCAGTAACAACACCGGAGTGTGCGCCCGTACTGTCGCGAAGTACAAGGCGCAGTGTCTATCTGGCAAGCTGGCGTCCCCGAAGCGAAGACCTCGCTATGTAGAAGTTTCGAGCACGGCCCTACTGAAAAAAACCATTTGGCGCCCATATGAAAATAAACGGGTCCATACCGGTAACCGTTTAACCATACTGGTCACCAGTTTGTCAAAGGGGTCGCCCGTATGGCTCAAAGGGGTCCCCCGTATGAGCCATAACGGTCACCTATTTGGCGAATGGGTCGGTCGTCTGGGCAAATGGGCGACTCGTTTGGGCAAAGTTGTCGCACGTTTGCTCAAACCGGCGACCATGTTGCAAACTGCACCGGTTTAATCAAACGGCTCTCCGGAGCCCGTTTGATATTGAACGTACAGATCGGCGGCGTGGGCACGCCTAGCGTTTCAGCCGTGGCAGCCAATGTTTTCCGGAAGGCTGGGAGCGCCGGTTCATCGATTTCAGATCGTCCGCGTAATGCAAGTAATTATATTTATATTTCAATTGCGCTGATTTTCGATTATACTGCAACTAAAACTAACACCTTTTTTTTTTGTTTTACGTAAACGCACGACGTTGGTGAGCCGATATTTTTGACAGACCTTTAATACTTTGTCCATCTTTGTTGCCTCAATTTACTTATTCAGCTCGAATCTCTCTCGCAGAAGACGCGACCGCGTGAAAGAATGTACGTCTAGACTCCGTTTCACTTTAATTCAAGACGCCGCGAAGGTAGCACGCGTACACGCGGCTGCAAGAACATCGAGCATTGCGAGAGCACGCCCGCCGTTGCAGCACTCAAACTACGAGCTTGCGCTTAGTACTTTCTTCGCTCGGGCGCAAGCCGAGCTTCTGGCCGCCCCGCCGCCATTTCCAAAGTTCGAGCGCGCGCGTGCGTTTGTTCTTCGGGTCTACAAAAACGCATATCCCTGGAATGCCTGGGGAGAGGGAGAGGGTGCAAAAATATTCCAAAAGCCGGGAATCATAATGATCAAAAAAACTGCTCCGACTTTACTCAACAAGAATAACAATTTAATCAAACGTTTCGTCTCCCATGCAGGAAACATCGTCAGTGAGACCTACAAGCAGGAATGAGGGAAAAAGCTTCAACAGTCCTATTTAAGCAAGTCCGCGTACACATCGGGAAGGGGGCCGCGGTTCGAGTTGCAAGCTGATGAGTCACATCGGATGAACCATGATTCCACGAACCTGCGTGAACCCCACCTTTGTTCGCGCGCCAGAGTGGACGCATTCTCAAAGTCGAAACAGTGACCCGTATTCCAACAATGGTCTACGAGTTCCGATGTGTACGCGGACTTGCTTAAATAGGACTGTTGAAGCTTTTTCCCTCATTCCTGCTTGTAGGTTTCACTGACGATGTTTCCTGCATGGGAGACGAAACGTTTGATTAAATTGTTAATCTTGTTGAGTAAAGTCGGAGCAGTTTTTTTGATCAGAGGGAGAGGGGCCGTCCCGGTGGTCCCAGCGCCTTGACCTCGCCCCGTCCCTCCTCTCTTGTCACCCCTGTCACGTGACCCACAGCAGCGCGCGAGCTACACGCTGATAAGCATCGAGATCCGGAAGGGCGCGCCTTGCAGCCGCTTTTTTCTTTGTCTGCTTGTTGTCAGTTGCTGCTCCAAGTTCGCTCGTCCTACCTGCTTCAATCTGTCGCCTAACCCTGCGGTCTTATTGGGATGTCTCTCGACAACGTATTGGATGTGCACCAAAGCTATCAGTGTTCGAAAAGACCCACGTGTATGTCGGCAACGAGCGATTCTTCAAAGAAGTCGCAAATTCTCGCGGTTTGGTTGGGTTCGGCAAGTGACAGCTTGTGCGCCGCATCGTGTTGAAACTTCCAAGGAGCCGTTCCCTCTCGTTTGTGTTTGTGTGGTTGTCCTGCTTTGACCGTGTCGACAAATATCACGGATTACATCTTTCAAGTCCGCTATTGTTATGGTAAGTGCACTGCAACCTACGTGTTGCCAACGATTGACCGTTCTTCTACGCGTACTCTTCTAGATTGTCTATAGAATTATGCAGCGCCTATTCGCGCGGCAGCCAGGGGAATAATTTCCCCGAAAGTCTACCTGTATAGTATTCACAGATCGCTTGCACGTTTGTACTTGTCTACAAAAGAGGTAATAAACTTCGAGGAGAATTGAAAACAATCTTTTGTGTCGGTTTTCCTGTCCACTTACAAGCACCTACGCGAGTGCATTTGTTCTACGTGTTTTCTCCATGTTATAAATACGTTTATGAGTTTCGTGACGTCTTAAATATGTTTAAGATAACCAACCTCCCAGACGATACCCATTTAGGGCTAGCGCATAATTTGCCAATTCGAATGGCACGTTCAAACGTGTGGTAACGTGCCATGTCGAACGGGTACTCGTACCATACGGCACCCGTATCAAACGGGCACCTGTATCAAACGGGTACCGTTTCGGACGGGTACCGTTTCCAAACGGGTACCCGTATCTCATAATCACGGTTGATCCAAACCGATCGACAAGTTTGATTCAAACGGGCGACCAGTTTGCCACCCGTTTGAATTTCAAATGGTTTTTTTCAGTAGGGGGGGACCGTCAAGCATGCCGAATTCACACGCAACGCCATTCGCCTCAAGGTGCATAGCAAGTACTTAGAGAGGGGGATTCCTACCCTTGTGAGCTATTTCAAAATAAGCTGTTCAGGCCACAGCTATTGTCGATTAACGTCCTATTACAAATTTTGTGGCAAGGCTGCTATCAGTGAGATTCCTCATTCCACGCTGCACGAAAAAAAAATATAACTCGGTGCTGGAGGCAAATAACACTTGCAAAGCGGCAGAGCAGATGGTGGAAATGTGGCCTCTCGGCGACATATAAATAAAAAGCAAGAAGAAAGGAGGAATTGAAATATGCAGTTCGGCAATGCGCACAATCTTGCACAAAAAAAAATGGCTAAAAACAAAAAAAAAAAAAAAAGACTGCGCGTCTAGTGGGTTTGAACCACTGCCGCCGAGACGTTGGTATCGCCAGAGCAGCCCTACCACTCGTCCACGAAACGCGCCCCGGAACACATTTTTTTCTCTGTATTTTAATGCGCACCACTTCAGTACCTTTGACAGCTTTGCACGCTATGTATGAAAATGAGTATAAGTGCCCATTTTGAGAACCACACCACCACACTGCGAGTTGAAGCAACGCCGAAGGCTCGCGTCTCGCAGCGCCGCCTGTTGCATAACCATTCGAAGGGTTTGCACACTGTGAAGGTAAGAGCGCTCACACCGAAGAACTCTCTTTACAACGCCTACACACACACACAGAGCTCACAATTGAAGGGGGGCAACTGAGAGTTTAAGAGCCACTGATCGTAGCAATCGCATTCCAAAGATGCCGCGTTGTCGTAGATTGTTTTTCACCAGCTAGGTCCGGTAGGGATGAGGCCAAGGCCAAGGCTGGGGGATTCATCGCCGGAAACGTAAAGGAACCAAGCAAACGACGTGAGGCTCGCGGACGCGGTTCGTGGGAGCCGACGACGCCCAAGCCACGATCCGAGCAGCCCAAGTAGCAGCCTTGCTTCTGAGAAGACTGTATATTCTTTCCGGCGGGCACACAATACTCCGACAGCATGCTTGCGGCTGATGTGGATTGCAGGAGGTGGCTAACAGGACGACCAATGCACAGAAAATAGGTTGAGCACAACACAGCACGCAACGATTGTCGTCGCCATGTTGAAATAAAACCAAGCTGAGGCAGGCCAAACCAGGCCAAGCTGCAGTTCAGTACACGACGAAGCTGAGCGAGGCCAAGGTTCAGTTTAGTACACAACTAACATACTTCATGACAAAGAATTAGATAAATGTTTAAACGATTTTTTTTACGTTTAAAAGTTCTAATGTATGTCGACAAAAACAGAAACATTCACGTTGCGTCAAATGAGTTTTTTTCGAAACCAGCCTAACCAGCGAACCTCGCCGCGTCGCCGTCGCCATCGGCAGCGTAACCAAAATCAAAAACAAAGCAAGCTGCAAACTTTCGGGCAGTTTCAGGCCTTTAGGCTTTCAAAACAACATCGAATTCGTTACGTTTTCCGAAAAACAAAAAAGTGTCTCAGGTGCCGCCGTTCCCATGGACCCAGCTGTGGTTTTGAGTCTACTTGGTGACTACTCGCCTATTCGCTTGACTTTTTAAGTGCTTTCTTTTTGGAGCGTTTGTGAAGTGTCCTTGTGTGTGTGTGCAGGAAGCGTGAAGGCGAACGCGGCGAACGTGTGGGGCTCCTTGTCGCACACGTGCTTTGCGCATGGGATGACCTTCGAGCTTTTCCCAAGGAAGTCCCGCAACCGACCTGTCACCACGGCCTATCACTGAGCGAGCAGTCAGATTGCGGGAACGCACACAGAGGCGAAGGTCCCACCGAAGCCGGAGGGGGGACGAGACTTCGTAAGTGTATCGGGAGCTTTATCTCGTGGATCGGTGGACAAGACGAGTTCTACAAATCGGGTGGCGCCTTGGTGCCACCTAACTAGGTGGTGTGCTTCGCGGAACTCATGACTGCTACAGGTACCCATTACGTGCTGGCGCTCGTATTTGCACCCCGTTTGCTTTCACTGCGGGTGTTCGAATTCAGGTTCGATTCTCTGCACTGATGATGTTGCTTGAGAAGAGTTCTTTTTTGACTAGGGCACGAACGTTTTATACAAAATGCTGTATATGTTGCACTTATTTGGTAGCCCTCTGGTTGTAGTGAATTGTGAAGGTTATATATATATATATATATATATATATATATATATATATATATATATATATATATATATATATATATATATATATATATAATGTAGTGTCAAGTACCGTCCGACGGCACTCTTGCAGAACGTTCACGTGCCGTGCAATGGCACTCCACTCACGTCTTCAAGTGCCGTCCGAATGTCTTATGTAAAGCGAATTGTCAAAACGAGTTTTTCGAAGTTGTAGCGTAGCTTACTGGAAATTGAAGCATAGCTCGCCTCATGGGCAGCGGACCCGGATTCGATCCACAGTGTGGGCTTACTTTTTAAAATCTTTTTCTTGAACATTTTGTTTTGTCAAGGCATTTGGCAATATCTACGTCATTTCTTTTTTACCATTAACACTGGGGAAAATAAAAGGATGTTGTCGACGAAACTTTGCTTGAAGGGGGCCCTGCAACAACTTTTTGACTGGTTTTTAATTTGCACCGAACTTGAGCGCACTGAATGTAGTAACTTAATCTTTTCTCAAATTTCGCTTTATTTTAAAAGTTGTAGGCAATTTAGAATTACAAAAAGAAACAAAAAATAACCTCCTTCATGACGTCGTAGGTCCTGGCTTGAGTGGCCGTGAACTAGAGGAGTAGTGAGCTCATCGAGCGCTCACGGCTGCCGCACTCCGTGTCGAAGGCTCGAGAGGGCGCCACTAAAGCATGTTCTGGATAGGCTGTATGAGGCGGGTGGCCAGGGCGGCTTGCATTGCGTTTGCTGCGCGATTAAGGACTAATTTGGCATAACACTTCATTGGCCACAAACTACAGCAAACACGGTGTAAAGATCAGTTCAGAACGGGAGCCACTTCGCGCTGCCATACCGGCAAAGGGCCAAATCGCCAGCCAAGCCCGCGCTGAAAGCCTTCGGAACGCTCGGAATTGGTCGAATCCTCGATCCGGTATACGACCGCAGCGCCGCCGCGTACATCCGGGACCTTTCTACGCTTGCTGTTCGTCGGAGCCTCATCCCACAAGCCTTTTCTAGTGTGCGCCGTTTTTTCCGCCGCTTGGTGGCGGGTTTGTCGACGAGTCTTTTCTTGTTTCCGTGCTTTATAAACAGCATTTGTTTCTTTTCTGATCTAAATTACCAAACAAAAACTACTTTCATACATAATTGAAACGGTTCGCGACACTTATATTTTGTATTTCGACTAAAAAAAAAGCTTTTAGCGGCTCTGACCAGTGGTAAGCCCAGGACCAAAGACGTCGCATATTGCGCGCTCTCGGCGATGCCGGTCGCCCTCGTAGGTGGAGGAGGTTTCCGCGTCTTCCGGTTAAAATATGACTCACTGATATTTAGTTACTCTCTTCGTGCCCGCTGGCTTGCCCGAACCCCAAGAGACGTGGAAACCGCAAAGAAGGTAGGCGCTTAAATATGATTGCAGGGCCCCTTTACCAAAATGGTATGGGCGTCCCTTTCCGGAGGTACATGGGGGACTGCGGGGCTTTGTATGGGACAGAGGGGCTGGACGCTGCGAGGCGTCATGTGCAACGGGGCCAAGTAGGTTAATAGTTTTGCAATTAGCAGCCGCATACTGTTGCCGCGAGGCGGCATGAATGTATGCGGGGGATTGGTTAACGAGCTCCCCCGGGATACATGTGCTGTTCGACTTCCTTTCGGACGGCACTTGTAGGCACGGGTGGAGTGCCGTCGGACGGCACTGTAGACAGTCAAAAAACAACAGAAAATGAGGTGTTTTGAACAACTTTCTTGAAGAGATCATGAACTGATTTTTCAACTACTTCCTCGTCAGCTTTCCTCCTCAGTATATAAGCAGAATGAGAAATCATGTGGTCGTATTTCACTGAAACCCAAAGTTCTGCCACCAGTCTGAGAGCCGGCATGGACAAAGCCCTACATAAATTTCGCACTTCACATTTTTGCAAGTGCTGACAACCATGAAGGAAGCAACGGGACAAGCGATGGCGACCCTTTTTGCTATCGCTCAGCCGCACGACGAGGCACACTGCATGAAAGCAACTGGAGCAAGCGACCAATATGATGAGCGACGTTTTCTAGTACTTCAAGGACCGAGCAGCGTTACAAGCGACAGTGAGAAATCTCCGTCGCTGTTGCCGATGCTCATCTCGTTGCTTACTAAATCGCTTACATGCGGTCCAGCCTTAATTGTCTGAAAGCGAGAGAGACGTGCCACGAGTGAGTACCGTGCTCCCACTCACTTCCAAGTGCCTCTCATTTCAGGGCTACATTGCCATTTGCTTCCAAGTCCTGCGCGGGCCTCCTGCTCAGGCGCTTTGATGCCACTTACGAAACTAGCGCAAACTCGTCAAGGGGGTTTAGGTCGGGTTAGTCATCCGGTGTGTTTGCCGCACCATTCTTTACCGTGCCCCGACAGTCCACAGTAACTTCACAGTAACAAGTTGGGAAACAATGATGACAGCGGCACTTGTGCCTGCTTGTCTTATTCACTAGAGGTTTGAAGACCAACTGCAGACTTTCGACAGCATGACACATTCGGTTTTGTAACATCATTGTTGCTTCCTTGGGGCAACTCTTAATACATGGGAGGAACAAGATGGCAATTGCACCAGTCGGGAATGCGTCCAGGCACTATACCTGTACTAAAACTTGCTTGAACACCTGTTTATTTATGATTATCTTTACACTTGCAGCATTACCTCCGAGGCGGGGTTTCCCGACCAGAAGAAAAATTTGACAGGGCCATAGGCAAGGCCAAGTTTGACTCGCGCTGCTGATCCTGTTGTCCCGGTGCCTCTACAAGGGCAAGGACCTGGTCAATAGGAGTGTGACAGGCCAACCTTCCAGGCGTGACAAAGTATGGCGCCGTGGGAAGGAAGCCAATTACACCTGTCAAAGTGGATGCAATTGCAGGTGCGTGCCTTGCTGCATGTCCGCCTTCCCGGCTCTAAACTATGTAGTAATTGGCAGGTTCAGCATCGTACATTATGTAGGTTTTATAGACCATACGCGAAATAGCTCTTGGGTATCATAATCATGCCGCTCGGAGCGACGTATGGTGGGTTTTGATTCCTTGAATGTGCAAATGCCACTATACCTCGTCTCGCCTCAGCATGAACTAACTGCGAAAGCTGTGCAAGCGCAAGCGGGTAGCCTTGGCTGGAGGATGGAACCGCAGTATGTGTGCGTCCACAGGTTTCCAAAGTCAACGGCAGAAGCTTCCGAGGGTGTCGGAAGCATGCGCCAGCAACTTCGGGAGGATATAAGGGCACTGCTATCTTGGAGGCGCTTTCCAAGATTAAAGAAAATGAACACAGTTGGCAAAAACTTGACTCTTAAGGCTTGTTCACACTCTTGCAACCGAGTACGACCGAGAGAGATGAGATCTGTTAAAGCTTCTTAAAGGTTCTTAGGACGAGGGCACACACTGGGAGCATTCTGGCGCCATCTATGCGGTGACCCTGGAACTGCATTTTACAAGAGCGAAGGTTTAGCGGAATTTCCGAGGTCAAACGTGTGCAATACCTGTAAGAAAGGCTTGTTTATAACGTTGACAAAAGTTTTTCGAGCCAAGAAAGAAAGGAATAGTGAATATGCCGGACTGACAAGTTTTTCGAGCCAAGAAAGAGAAATAGTGAATATGCCGGACTGCCAAGTTTACACTGCTACCCAATAGATGGCGCCAGTGTGTCCTCTCGTTGCAAGAGGTTTTAAGGAAACCAGTTTTAAGAGGTCGCAAGAGTGTGAACGGTCCTTTAGAGAACCATGCAGTGAACGAAAAACTTAACAGTTCATGCGTTCTTGGCATTTTATCAGGCTGTCGGCAGGCCTCCTCACGATGTAGAATATGTGCATTACTTTGGTATTTGTTGATTTTTCTGCAAACGGGTGCCAGCAGGTACGGGCATAGACAATAGTAATTATATTCGCGCATCTGTACAACTTTTTTTGTTATTTTATTCTAAAGCTTGCTATTTAGTTTTGAAAGAACTTCGTAGTTCCCATGGCGAAGTTGCAAACATTATATTGGTGCGCTCAAAACCAGTTCAAGGTCAGAACTAATGCCAAGGCATCTAAAAAAAATAATGTGACCAGAAACAATGTCATTTATTATGTTGTCAAGCTAGGCCTCGCAAATGTTAGCCAAATCGGGTCCACTAATACCCACCCATGTAGGAGGGTGTCTTTAGTGCCCATGCTCGTTTTAATTAGACCTTGAACATGATTCCTTACTACGTAGGACTTGCATTACGAGTGAGTTTTCTTGTTAACGGTTGTGTTCCTGTTAACAAACCATTGTATTAGGTGGGTAGAAAATAAGAGTGAAGAAGTGAACTTTGGTCTTTAATGGCAAGTAGGTTCATATGGAATCATTTTTGCTTCAGTGGAGGCTCAAGTATGCACGACACTGAAGGGACTTTTCTTTCAGTCGACCGAGACACGGGTACCACAACAGCCATCGAGGGAAAGAGAACGGGACCTCATGGTGTCAACGCCTTGCCGCCTGCGTCGCTGTGCCCCGAACCATGCAGTTTTTGCCGAGGTAAACAATTCGGCCATTTGAAAGTTTTGCGGATAAAAAAAAACATGACTCACTTGCATGCCTTGCTGTAAACAGTCCAATGCTGCACTTAAAATTGTGAGTTGCATATAATGGTCACAGGTATGATAGATAACCTCTACATTCTCAGGGTTCTGTGGACAAAGGGGATGCCCAAAGATTACACAGCAGGATAGCGCCCCGCTACAGAGCACCGGTATATGTCGTACCATAGCCTCCTTTATACTGACAAAACCTGGCAGATTGCCACAAGAAGCGGTCGCCGAAATGGAAAAAAGTGGCATACAACGGAGAAGAGTCGCTCCAGCGGACGCGAAACACGAAAAAAGTATGTTTTTGGTGCTCGCCGCCGCAAAAGCTGTGTGCTGACGTCCAGGTTCCCCAAGAACCGGCTCTTTAATGCTCTGTGCTACCAAATCCTCACGCTCCAAAATCTGTGACCAGGCACTCTATGACTCCGTCGCTCAACTGGCAGGCTTTGTGAGTATAGAGGTGCTATGGTCATACTCTAATCCACTTTACTCTTTTTTTTTTCAGGTTGAGTGCATCTTTTTGTTTGCATTCCTAAAAAAAGAGTGTTAGACTTATGATTAAATTGGTGCGGACAACCGCTAACAAGCTCTGTTTGTCTGTCGTCAGCGCCTAAGCTATTCTTATCAATGCCGATCTTCGCACAAGAAAACAAGGTAGGGGAAGGGACAAGAGCGGAGGAAAGCCTTGCCGTTTGCGTGGTCGATGTAACTACTTATGCTAAAAATAAATCACATGCAATTATGGTTGCTTAACATAAATCTGTTTGAAAGGGTGTCCACGCTATGGGGGCCATTCTGTAAACATATTTTTTTTTAAGCTGGAGACCAAGTGAGATAAGTATCATCCGCTCTCTTCACAACTGGTTATTTCAATATCTTATTAGAAGTACTTGGCCGTGACTTCAAAACAAACCAAAGACCAGATTCGGGCTCATGTTGGAAGGCGGTTTCTTCCTGCCAAACTTCAGAAACGTTTATCTAAGCAAAGTTGATAAACAAATGGCTATTAGATTTAGTGTCCCACCATTTCTACATTCAAAAGATGCCTATATCGGTACAGCACACAAAAAGTTATAGGATACTTTGTAGTGCAGAGATGCATTATTTTATTACTCAGATGGAAAATTGTGGTGATTACTACCCGAAGGAAAAATCCATCAATGCAACCCTGTTTGGCAGTCAATGTTTTCTAGTGGACCGCTGACTGTGCCTGATTGCACGTCAAGCATGTCTGATTGGCCAACAAGTTACTCTGACCGACAGTCAAACTCCAGTCAGGCTCCACTTGTCGGCTTTCTGATGGTTTCCTGGTGGCAGTCGGCCGCCACGAAATGCGGTCAAGGTTTCTTGGTGGTGATTCTGATTGTATATCGATTGTCTCTGACTGTACTCCAAAAAGCTTTGACGTGCAGACAGACGTGCGGTCAAAGGACGCAAAGTTCGTTCCGATACCACTATTTCGTCAAATCGATGAATACGAAAAACAATCTATGCACAAGAAAACGATTTCGGGACGTGAGCCCATAAAATCCCGTATGTCAGAGATATGACACGCAGCCGACCGATAACCTTGATCAGAAGCGCGCCGAAACGCCGAACACGCCACTTTGCTTCCCCCATAGAGTCTTCGCCGAGCTTTCATGAACGATCGCTCTCGACTTGTTTTGTTTGCCCGCTTGCTTTAACCTGTGGATCCTGTCCGGGCTCTACAACGTCTTATGTTTTAGTAGAATTTCTACTCGACAAGACCCAGCCTCTTGTGAGTTCCGACGATGTAAGGGACTTTAGCGGTGTAGTTGAAGACGACACGGTGTACCAGGTCTACTGGGCCGGAGACGCGCGAACAAAAGGATCGTTCTACGACGCGAAAGTACTCTACATGGCAGGTGAGTAGAACTGAAGTACGGCGAGCGATGTACGAGTGCTTTGCATAGCATGCTGAAGGCTTAACTGCATTTGCAGCCGAAGCATCTCGTATAATACGAATGGTCAAATCGAGTTTCCAAAGCGATGGCACAGCATAGGGGTTAAGGAGTGCGATTTGTAGGCAAGTGGTCGCGGGTTCGATCCGCGGTGGTCCTGCTTTTTTTTTTCTTTTTTTTTTCTCGAACATTTTTTTTTGTCGAGGCATCTGGCGATATTTATGAGTGCGTATAGCTTTGCTCTTATATAAATGCTGCCCTTGTTGATGAAATTCCTTTGGCAGTGGCAGTCAGACGTCATCTGATGGACCATCACAGGACGTCTGATGGTCTTTCACGTTCCACCAAGGCTGCTGACTTTCATTCAGTGTCCCAAATTACGTATCTTGATGAAATTTTCAATAGGGTACCTTGTAGTAGGCCTTGTAGATGAAGCATTCCCTCACATGCACACAGATGTTAAAGCAAGCTTTAAGCCCTCTCTAAATTCCATAATTGCTTGCTTTCGTTACAACTAAAATGGGAGCACAATAAGACGGGGACGAGAAAGGAAGAAACAAGTGCTCACCACCAATTAGTTTATTCAGAAAAAAAGTCTTCCCTTCTCTCCTTGTCCCTGTCTTAATTACTATTTTTTTCATTGCAGCCACTAAGCAGCTTGCCCAGCAAAGAATTTTATAATGCTTTCTTTGACTGTACTAGACAGTCTCAGTAGATAAGCCCCAGTCTTGCCTAGCACCTAGCTTATGTAGGGTGCTGCAGAACAGGCTCAGCTAGACTTGGTACCCTCCCCCCTTTCCTCAGTAGGGAGCATGCCCCATGTGCTTCAAGTGCTCTCAGTGCACTTACTGATTTATTATTTACGTTCTCTTTGAGCCTTAAATTGATATTCTTTTAAAAATAAAAACAGACAATAGCAGCAACAGCCCCCACCCCCCCTCCACTCTCCATCTCTCTCCATGGGAATATATTAGGTTCCTCCTGATGGCTAAAATAATTTTGAATAAAATAGTCTGCATTTTTATGGTGTCCATCTGTAACCTGATACATCATCAGGGTGTCTACCAACCTGAAATTCTCGGGGAAATCGTCAAAAAGTTGGCTTCATCAGGGAAAATGACCACTGAAAGTGGAACGGCGATACGGAACAAAGCTTGACGGTTGCGCATGTTCACGACTATGCTGAATAATGTTTCCGAATTATGATCCTTTGACCCAGAAGTGGTCAGGAAGTTTTTTTAGAATAGTCAAGGGAAATTCTAGAAAAATTAAGGAATTTAAAATCAGTAATTTGGTAGACACCCTGATGTACTGGTTCCACCGTACGAAACACTTCACAATCAAGTGAGAATTGGGGAAAGCGAAACATAGAAAGGCAGCAATTGGCGTCTGCCTCACTTGCCTTCACTCTGCTGCTTGGACTTTCCATATATGACACTGTGGGCACTTAACATGTCCTCGACAATTTTACTTTGCTCACCTACAACTTCGTCTGACTTCCAGAACTTAATTCTGATTATTGGCTTTTTTTCCCCAGGAACCTGTAAAAACTTTCGGTAACCCGGCATTACTTTTCACTGGAAAGCACCCATCGACATCTGGCAGCATGTGCGTTGTCTGCGAGGACCTATGAATCGACGTCCTGGACTTTTCAGCAAGACTCTCTCGGGTATTAGCCATGTACTGAGCATATAAAGGTCAGTATGTGGGGGGGGAATCGACGAAGCACACTTTTTGTGCTTGAGCGATTCATGGGTAAAAAAAATACAAAGATTTCGGTAAGAGCTGTGAAAGTTGTGACAGCACTCGGAGCACATTCCTAGAACACGGAAAAAGAATTACCAATAACGGTTACTGTTTTAATGTTTTCCAGATGCATTTGGTGAATATTTCAGCTATAATACAAAGGTTTGTATTCCATTGTGTATCTAAACTTCTGTTAGATTTTTTTGTGCATCTGTTGATCTGAGGATTCAAACCATAGAAGAAGAAACTGCAAAAAGAAAAACAAAGCTTTGAAAAAACAGCAAGTAGGAAAACACAGCTTTTAGGAAACTTGTTGACATTTTTTGTTCTAATTTAATCCTCAACACCAAGCAGGCAAAGGAAGCCTTCACAAAACTTGTCATTGTAATTTATTTTCGTTCGTGTCTAATAGTTATACCAGTTTTGTGTATCAGTATTATTTCTTATGATGTTATTTGTTTAGTTATTGTGATAAAACCCTTGTGATAGGCCGAAGCAGGCTTTTGAGCCAATATGTATCACATTAGTTTCTAACAGAGTAATTGTTTTAAATACTTGTGGCTTGTTTTGCAGTACCTGCATGGTAGGACTCATGAAGTTGCATTTGCACAAATGGTAGTGATATGAGCTGAGAGAAAATAGCTATCTTTATTTTTAAATTTGAAGATTCCTGCAATTTAACGCCACACAGCTGTCCACTCAAAGCAGGCATGAAGCAACAGAACGTGCTCGTTCACACCAGCTCTTGCCAATAGTCTAGCATGTAATAAAAATATGTACAACTTATTGTAAATGATAAGTTTAATCACACTAATAGAAAGTTAAGCTGCCGATTAAAAAAAAACTTTTACTTTTTTTTGCGAATTCCAATGTATCAAAACAATGCTGTCCTGAAAGCTTCTGTTGCGTTTCATGATAAATTTTAGAGCAGCATTCAGTTCAGCATCGTTAAGACCATCATCGTTCATTTTTCCATGTTTCATTACAGGAAATTGTAGGATATCAGTTCTGCATTTCGACGTTTACACTTGCAGACAATTGATGTTACCGCTTCTTTTAAGTGAAATCAAAGTTTTTATTTCAACTTTTATACTTTCACACAGTTGATGTTACTACCCTTGTTTCAAGTTGAACGTCGCAGGCGGCAAGAAGTATCCTAACGATCACAATGCCCCCTTTGTTCAACAAACTGATCCTTGACTAGGGCTGCTGTACTCCAGACAAAGTGAGAGTCAGCACTGACTATCTTTCGGGGAGTCCCTCATACACTCTCATGACTCTTTTGCGATAGAAGTCATAAAAGGAGGGTCCTAACAACTCTTGTTACAGAGTCACGGGGATTACCAGGAAGAAATCGTGTGACTCTTTTTATCGGTTGGATAAGAGTCGCTAAAGAGTCGCAGTTGACTACGTCACCTGGAGTCGCCCATACACTACCATGACTCCAGTGTGATGAGAGTCGCAGGACTTTTCTTTAAATAAGAGTCAATTGGCTACAAACTGGAGACGTGGAGGAGTCAAATCTGTAGCGCGCAAAGACCCCCAGAGGGAGTCGTGGCGACTCTTTTTAAAAAAGAACCGAGGGACTTTACAAACTAAAGTCGTGGAGGAGTCGATTCAGCGGCGCGCCAATACCCCCCAAAGAGAGTCATAGCGACTCTTTTTTTTTTTTTTAAGAGTGCAGAGTTGTCCTAGCATTGCGCAGCCCTTGCAGGAGATACTCGTCAGAGGTTCTTGCAGCTTAGTACTTGGACTGTTTATCAATTTTTTAACATGCTGTGGAGCCTGCACATTGATCTCTTCATCTGGCCGGCACTTGGTCCTCGCGGCCGTCCGCCATTTTGAAGACAAAAGCGATCCGTCCTGGATCTCACCAGGCGTAGGCAGTGACTCTGGGGGTGTTACAAAGCTTCCCTCGAAGTCACTGACCTTTACGGCACCCTCCTTGTCTTCGGTAAGACCCCCAGTCAAGTGAGGACGGTGATAAAGAGATAATACCTTTAGTAATTTATATAGTTTTGGGTTGGTAAGCCATCAGACTGGGACTTGTATTAAGTTTATTTTTGTTATTCCTAGCGACAGTCCGCTTGCATCGCGGATACGTGTTAATTCAGCTATAAATATAATATTTTTGTTTAATTTGTTTTGTTTTGCTAAAATTATAGCTTAAAGTATTCATTAAATAGTTTGTTGGTTATTCACTCTTACCCGGTCGTCGTTTCCCTTGTTCACATTGTGACCGGGCGTGCTTCTATCGCCTGTGAACCGGTCGATTTTTTTTCTTGCTCAAAAACAAGGTATTGGTTCTGCCCTTGCCATGTTTTACAGCTTCTTTGCTACAGGCAGGCCTACAATCTTGCAACAACGTTATTCAAGTGAAAAAAAAATTAAAATTAGGCCCCCTTTGACCTTTGTGGCCCATTCTGATGTTTCCCATTTTGGGAAACCGTTCATCATGTCAATCACAAACTGAAGTGCTGGACTCCTAAAAATCTTTCCATCTTTAGCCCTTGTTGGCTCGGAGGCGCCTGATTTTTTTGTCTCAGTATACAGACGTGCTCGAGGCTGTTTTTTTGAAAAGTGTTCCTAAGGGTTCTGCTGTTTGTTGGAAGATGGTCGATCATTTGAATATTTACAGTAAAGTTGGGGAAAGTATGGTAGCACTGATCATGTCGGCGATACATAAAAATGTTTCCTCAAGTTTGGCAGCTCTGGTGGAACCCACCCTGCTGTTTCTCGCTTTTGATTACAATAAAACGAAAAAGAAATTTTATATGAAGATATGAGCATAATCTGAGCTTTCATGTAGCGAGCGAATACCATGCCTTTTAGGTAATGGGTTTACATGCGCAAGCAGTGAGGAGGTGTACGCCACCGTCCACGGCAGCCGTGGAAACGCAGACCTCATCTGGAAATCCTTGCTCTCAATGACTGAGTCACCGTACCGCGACTGTCCATGTTTATGATTTTTCTGATTCTGGCCTTATCAAATCCGCATGGTAAGATGGAGGTTAATGGCTATACCCTTTGTTACGGGCGGTAGGTTGCGCTTCCTAGCCTGAGTCTAAAAAGTCCAACATATGATTCTTTCCGCCCTTCTAAAAACATATTCATCCCCTAACTATACCCAGGCAGTGTGGGATATCACCAGGATGACCTTCGGGAGAGCGGCAAAAAAACAACGAAAAACGTCCCCCTGCCTCTTCCCCATGCGGGGGAGTCGCCAATTTTCCTCTCGTCAAACCTCGCCGGCATTACCGCAGCACCAGACCCACTGAAAGACAGGGTTGAGATTTTGGGCCGGAACCATGGGGAAGGGACTCCCAATTTTCTTCCGTTTTGCCTGTCCCCAGCTGTGCTAGTTAGTTGTGCATCATTGAATTTTTCCTTGATAATTTCCGCCAATCCTCTAATCGTCTCTTTGTGATTGTGAACCTTTTCTCTTCCATCCTTCCAACATCGTCATCAAAGCCCAGAGTACCGGCCAACTCCGTTACCCCTTCAAGGAGGGCAAGGCGCAGCCGTGTACCCTTCAAAACTAAGTGTTCTAGTGTCTCACTCTCATTCTGGCAGGCTCTATACGTCCTCGTTCAAAAAACACCCGTTTTCGCCTCGAACAGCAAAGAACTTCCAAGTAAATTGTCAAACATATTTTCCTTTCTTGTGTCCCGTTTTTGTGGCCTGTATCTTGCTAGAGCTGATTCTTCCTACATTCTTCCATCCCATATTTTTTTTCTGCCTCTTTCACTCCCTTCTTTACTGAAGCAGTCTCCTCAGCCGCATTACTGGTGTGAAGGTATTGAAATGTAAGCTTTCGGTTTCGGTTTGTCCATATTGTTCTTAAACGTCTCATGCATAAATACTTGAATACCTTTCGTGCCCACCGCGTATAATACATTTTGGTCAGCCCTTGTTCAAATTTGTCTCCCTGCTCTTAAACGACGACCAGCCCATATCTCCCATGTTCTCGCTCATTTGGCGTCTTTCCATATACTGCCAGTGCCAATCTCCCCGCAGGGGACACCTGTGAAATCAGGTGTTTGGAGAGTGGCGTCTCCACGGACCCCGAGCCCCGCAGGGGGGGCCTGCACCTTAGGTGCTAGGTGCTTGGTGAGTAGCGTCACCACGGACCCCAGCAGCGTGGGCCACCATACCCGCACGCGGGGGGAACCTACTTTAGAGTAGGTGCTTGGTGAGTGGCGTCACTACGAACTCCGAGCCATGTGGGTTCGCCCACCAACGTCTGGCTGTGCGTGGCTTAACCCGTGTCCGGGGAAAAGGGGACCCTGGCGGTTGAGCTGAACCCGGGGTTTGTTTGGACCCTTCGGGGCCCCCCGGGCAAGGCAATACACCGCTTCGACCCCTGCTTCTCGTAGAGGGGTGTCCTGGCTTGGCCCGACCAGGATGATTCAGTCAGTCGCCTCTTCTACCCTCTTCTTCCTTCTTTCACTTTTCCTTCTACCTCTTTCTCTTTTCTTCTACCCTCTCTTCCTTCTTTTTTCACCTTCTTAGGCGGTAAGGGCTAACCTTGAGTGGAAACAGGTCCTGTCCCTGCAACCACACTAGGGTATAGTGACCGGGCAGCACTGGTCGAGTAATTGTGTCAGCCAAGCCCATCTTGCTATGGCACATTACCTACCCCCTTGTTGGGCTCCGTGGTGCGCGGTGCACCCGGGCACTGAATCTTTGTCCCATCTTTATGGGTTATAGAACTAAACCAACCTGTTATCGGGCCCTGAAAAGGGTCCGCACCGAAGTCCTTATAAGAAACACGACCTCATCTATTCCTACATTCCCCAAATTTTTGGTTATTCACTGAGAAGATGATACACTCCTTTCCAAAATGTCCCCCTTTCTTGTTTCGAAAGTGCTCGAAAGTGCGGTTGCAAAGAATTTCAAAGCTAAAAAGATGCCCTCGGGAGACCTACTCGTGGAAATCCAATCCAGACAGCAGAGTACTACACTTCTTGCTTTGAACTCTGTGTCTGATCACAAAGTGACCGTTTCACCCCATCGTACACTTAATACTATTCAGGGCGTTATCTTTAAAAATAACCTGATTGAGGCTTCTGACACTGAAATACTTGAAGGGCTCTCTGAGCAAGGGGTAGCAGCTGTGAGGCGCATCTCTCTGTATCGGGATGGTCAAGAGCGGAAAACCAAACACATAGTTTTAACCTTCGAACCTACCACACTTCCCGAGGCTCTAGGGCTGGCTATCCCCACTGCAAGGTTAGGCCCTATATGCCTAATCGTCGAAGGTGCTTCAAATGCCAGAGGTTCGGCCATGGTTCTCAGCATTGCCGTGGAAAGGCCAGGTGTGCAAAATGTGCCATATATGACCACCCCACAGAGTCCTGCACCAACGACCCACACTGTACAAACTGCGGCGATCCCCACCCTGCATACTTTCGATCCTGCAGAATGTGGAAGGAAGAAAAGGAACTACTTACTCTTAAAGTCAAAGAAAATCTCTCCTACCCAAAGGCACGCCGTCGTTTCGCATTCTTGCGCAAGGGCAGCTATTCGCAGGTGGTGCAGCGGGGACCTGCACCACTGATGGTAGCAGTGGCGACCCAAACGTCCGTTCTGGACTATGGGAAGCCACGGCAGTCCCCTACGTCCCAGCTGATGATTCAGCTCCCGGGGCATGCATTCTCGGCTGGGTGGTCTACGGACCCTCCCAGCCAGGGTGTGAACCCTCGCACTCCAACAGGGTAACAGCCTGTGTCCTCTCAGGCTGTTTGCCAAACCTAGGATAGGCCAGTGGCTGCCGCAACCGTCTCTCCTCCGCAGTCTCCTTCCGGGGAGAAGGGTGGATGGACACTCTCGCCCACACTTCCTGGAGGGAACATCATCGAAGGAGCGGCATGGCTCTCGTGCCGCTCCTGCAGCGCCTAAGGGGAAGGAACGGGTGCACTTGGGCGATTCCCCGCCCAGCACCCCCTCCGCTCATTCGGCTGGGGCTGGTCGTGGACGGGGCATGGCGCCCTATCCTCCGAGCCTGTACAAACCAGCAGGAAAGGCTTCGCCTCAAGAAGTAGAGGCAATGGATGAGGGCACAGAAGTCTCTACTCAAGCGTGTGAGCAAGACGACATGGAGTGGCAGACTTCTAAAGATAAGCACAAAAACAAGAAACCTCTAATCCCTCCAAAGTGACGTTGATTTTTTGTTGCCATATACGGCAGATTTACAACTTTTTACATATTCTTACTTAGTATTACTCTTTAGTTTAGCAACTTTTTAACTTCTTTTTAGAGGAATGACCAACTTTCACCTTATGCAGTGGAACTGCCGCGGTCTTTTACGCAATATTGACGATGTTAATTTTTTAGGGATGAGCTACATCCTATTGCTTTCTCCTTACAAGAGACTCATCTTAGCGATCATATAAGTCAGTGTTGTGTCGCCATCAAGTGTTTAGAAAAGATCGCCCCGCATCTAATTCATCTGGTGGAGAGGCGGTGGTTGTCCAAAATGGGGTAGCCTGCTTTCAGGTTCCTCTCACTACGATTCTTGAGGCTGTGGCTGTGCGCCTTCTTTTGGACCGCCTTATCACTGTTGTGTCTATTTATATTCCACCAAACATTCCGCTGCATCTTCATGATCTCCAAAGACTTATTGCACAGCTTCATCATTCTTTTTTACTTTTAGGAGATTTTAATGCTCACCACCCTTTGTGGGGTAGCGCCCGTCAAGACTCAGGTGGTGGGGTTCTTCAGCGGTTTTATTAACATCTGGGCTGTGCCTTATGAATAAGAGAGAGCCAGCCTTTTTTAGTGCAGCTCACTATTCATTTGCATCTATTGACCTTTCTTTCTCATCTCCCTCATTGCTTTCTTTATTTACGTGGAAAGTTTTAAATAATCCCTTCGGAAGTGACCACTTTCCAGTCGTCCTGGAGAGTTTGGTTTCTGTACCAAGCCTTATGAAACGTACCCCTCGTTGGAAACTGGAAAACGCAGATTGGAGTCTTTTTAGCCTAAACTTGGACCTAAAACCTCGCATGTTCCAGTCCTTAACACATGATGGAGCCACAACATACATTACAGAACAGATATTTAATGCCGCTTTTCGTTCCATCCCTCAGACTTCCTGTAAAATAACCAAAAAATGTAAGCCATGGTGGAATGATGATTGTTTTATCACCAAGAAGAAACAGGATAAGGCTTGGGGCATATTTCGCAGATATCCAACATTTGTGAACTTTATAGAGTTTCAGCGAAATAGGTCTCAAGCTCGTTGGACAAGAAAGCAGGCCAAGCGGAAGTCTTGGAGGGGATATTTGTCCTCTATTAGTAGCTATGTCCCACCAAAGGAAGTGTGGGACCGACTTCACAAGGTCGAAGGCAGATACCACTATTTCACAGTTCCCCTCTTTCCATCTGCATCCTCATTCCACGACCAGGCTAATCTGTTAGGCTCACATTTTGCAGCCGTTTCAAACTCCTCGCACTATTCTTCGGCATTTTTGAAGTTAAAATTTGATGTAGAGAGAACAAGAGTCAGCTTGGCAGGAGGAGCCTCTGCACCCTACATTCAACGGTTCACAATGGTGGAGCTCCAAATGGCTTTGAATATTCGGAAGCACTCTTCCCCAGGGCCTGATCGTATACATTACGAGATGATTCGACATTTATCGAATGAATCACTCTCAGCTCTTCTCATTTATTTTAATGGCCTGTTGAAAGATTCATACTTTCTTACCGAATGGAAACAGGCAGAAGTGATTCTGTTACTGAAGCCTGGTAAAGACCCTTCCCTCCCGTCAAGTTACAGGCCGATAGCATTGACAGGTTGCCTGGGAAAAACGTAAGAAAGGTTAATCAACAAGCGTCTTGTTTACTTCCTTGAGCAAAATAATATTTTGGATGTAAATCAGTGTGGCTGTCGACCTGTACGCTCCACTACCGACCACTTAGTTGGGCTGGAGACGTTTGTACGGGAGGCATTTGTGAACAGGCAGCATTGCGTACCGGCTTTTTCGACTTGGAGAACGCTTTCGTTACCACTTGGCGACATGGCATCCTGCGTGACCTTTTTACGTATGGAGTACGCGGCAGATTGCTTCACTGCATCAAAAACTTCTTATGTGATCCCTCTTTTCGTGTACGGTTAGGTACAACACTTTCCGACTTGTTTGTTCAGGAGAACGGGGTTCCTCAGGGTGGAGTCTTGAGTGTCACCCTCTTTGGTGTAAAAATTAATTCTCTATGCCGTGTCATACCTTTCTCCGTATAATACTCCCTTTATGTAGATGATATCCAAATTTCTGTAGCATCGTGTAATATGTCTAGCTGTGAAAGGCAGCTGCGGTTAACTATAAATAAAATGACTAAATGGGCAAATGAAAATGGTTTTAAGTTTTCTTCAGAGAAAACAGTCGGTGTGCCCTTCTCTCTGCGGCGTGGACTTTGGTTAGATCCAAACCTTACTTTAAAAAGAAATAACATTGCAGTTAAACCAGACCATAAGTTCCTTGGTGTGATTTTCGACCGCAAGCTAAACTTTTTTATATCACCTCAAGTGGCTAAAGCAAAAATGTCTACAGGCGATGAACATCTTGAAAGTTCTTTCACACAAGTCTTCGGGTTCCGGTAGGAGGTGTCTACTTCGTTTGTACTCTTTTCTTGTGCGATCGCGCCTTGATTATGGTGCTATCGTCTATGCGTCTGCCCGGCCATATGCCTTAAAACTGCTTGACCCTGTGCATCACCTTGGATTGCGTCTTGCAACAGGTGCTTTTAGGACATATCCTGTTTTAACTTTGTATGCTGAGTCCAATGAAATGTCCCTTGAAAAAAGGCGGCAGTATCTGAGTCTAGTTTATGCCTACAAGGTGTTATCAGAACCCAGCCATCCAACCCACAGTGGTATTCGACAGTCAAAGTTTTGTTCTACTTTTAACCATAACCGTACTGTGATTCAACCCTTGAGTCTTCGTTTTGAGAACCTACGCCACTCCCTTAACCTACCACGTGAGGATGTTCATTTTCTAGAAAGTGCATGTCATACCGCCCCATGGGATATTAAACCTATAGCTGTTGTAGAATAAGTGGAGAGACATAACGTCTCTCCACTTATTCTACAACAGCAATTCCTAGCTCTTCAAGAAAAATACAGAAATTACTGGCAGTTTTACACTGATGGTGCCAAGTCCTCAATGTGCCCGAAGGAAAAATCCATCAATGTAACCCTGTTTGGCAGTCAATGTTTTCTACTGGACCGCTGATTGTGCCTGACTGTACGTCAAGCATGTCTGATTGGCCAAGAAGTTACTCTGACCGACAGTCAAACTCCAGTCAGACTCCGCTTGTCGGCTTTCTGATGGTTTCCTGGTGGCAGTCAGCCGCCGCGAAATGAAATCAAGATGCCTTGATGGCGATTCTGATTGTTCGTCGATTGGCTCTGACTGTACGTCAAAAAGCTTTGACGTGCAGACAGACGTACGGTCAAGGGACGTAAAGTTCCTTCGGATACCACTATTTCGTCAAATCTATGAATACGAAAAATATTCTATGCACAAGAAAACAATTTCGGGACGTGAGCCCATAAAACCGCTGATGTTAGAGATATGACACGCAGCCGACCGACAACCCTGATCAGAAGCCCACCGAACACGCCAGTTCGCTGACTTCGCATCGCCCATAGAGGCTTCGCCGAGCTCTCATGAACGATCGCTCTCGACTCGTTTTGTTTGCCCGCTTGCTCCAACCTGTCGATCCTGCCCGGGCTCTACAATGTCTTATGTTTTCGTAGAATTTCTACTCGACAAGACCCAGCCTGTTGTGAGTTCCGACGATGTAAGCGACTTTAGCGGTGTAGTTGATGACAAGGTGTACCAGGTGTACTAGGCCGGAGACGCGCGAACAAAAGGACCGTTCTACGGCGCGAACGTACTCTACATGGCAGGTGAGTAGAACTGAAGTACGGCGAGTGATGTACGAGTGCTTTCCATAAGATGCTGAAGACTTAACTGCATTTCCTGCCGAAGCATCTCGTATAAAACGAATGATGAAATCTAGTTTCCTAAGCGATGGCATAGCATCGCATTCAAGTGAAGTAAAGGTTCTTTCCTACGCGGATGATGTCGCGGTTATCTGTGTCGATCGAGACAGCGTACGTGAAGCGATAAATGTGGTTTCGTATTTTTGCGCGCAAACTGGTAGCGTGGTGAACGCTATAGAGAACGTGATAAATGCGTGGGTGATAAATGGGATAAATGCGTGGGTTTCTGGCACGGTGACTGGTCAAGTAAACCAGAAGTGTTCATGAATGTTAGGTGGAAAACTTTACCCACGAAGTATCTCGGAGTGCCTTTAGAACATTATCAGGACACCACGAATTATTGGAACGAAGAGATCGAAAATGTTAGATTAAAGGCGGAAGGGTGGAGGGGTAGGGATTTATCTATGTTCGCGCGTTTGACCGCGGTGTAATCTGTTTTTAATATCAAAAGTCTGGTATATATTACAAGTGTTGTGTATGTCACGTATGAATGTGCAAAAGCTGCATAGAGTGTTTGCCGTTTTTATTTGGTCTTCGACATGGGAGCGTTCCGCTCGAACGAATTTATTTAGGTCAGTGCGAAGTGGTGGTTTGGGATTGTCCCATTTGTTCTTACGTCAGATTGTTTCACGCTTTATGTTTTACGCGATCAGAGGGATGCCTTTTTACGCACAGTTGTTCAACTTTGTCTGCAAAACGTTTTGTCAGAATTTATTGTTTTGTCATTCACAGGGACAGGTGCCGCTGTGCGAGGGTATTTGATAGAAGTGTTTCTCTCTTTTCGAATCTTGAAGGTCCGTTTTTCCTAAGATTATCTTAGTACCGTGTCACGGAAAAAATGTATCGAGATTTGGTTGATGTTCTGCTGCCTGTGCCGTTTATCGTTCCCTATACTCTGAAGGCCCTGGCCAAGATGTTTTAAAAAGAGTGAAGAAGATGCCGGTAAAGTCTAGTGCTAAATCCTTCTTTTTTAAACTTCATTGTGGCGTCCTACCCGTAAAGCCATGGTTAGAGGAAAAAGGCATTTTCGTACCATGGTCAACGCATTGTCTTTTATGCAAGCCGCCAGAAACTGTAGAACACGTGTTTATTTACTGCTGGGACGCTGTGTTTTTGTGGGATATACTCCAGCGCACACTCAAAAAGGATTTTCCGACAACCGCCAGAGGTATACGGTTTCTATCAATAGAGAACGTAAATGGCGTACCTTATGATATGCTACTACTACTGCGCCTTCACAGTCTATGAAAAACAAGACTAGACGTGAATCGCGCGGATAAAACAGTCCGCTCGGCTCGTGAATATTTTATTGAAAGTGTTGCCGGCACGCGTGAAGTCTTCCGGGCACAGCCCGAACCGCCGGATTGGTTGTTCATTCTTGATGTTTTGGTGTGTTTAAACGAATTTTAATGACTCCACGGCAGCCAAGTTACGGCTGAAGTGGTTTTAACCCCTCCTTTGTATATATCCTATTGTACAAATGTAAAAACAGGCAATAAAAGAATGGCATAGCATAGCGGTGCAATCAAGAAAAAAAAAATGGCATAGCATAGCGCTTAAGGTGTCCGATTTGTACGCAAGTGGTCGCGGGTTCGATCCGCGGTGGGCCTGCTTTTTTTTCTTTTTTTTTTTTTCTCGAACATTTTGTTTTATCGAGGCATTTGGCGATATTTATGAGTGCATATAGCTTTACTCTTATAAAAATGCTCCCCTTGTTGATGAAAATCCCTTGGCAGTGGCAGTCAGACGTCATCTGATGGACCATCAGATGACGTCTGATGGTCCATCAGATGATGACGTCTAATGGTCCATCACGTTCCACCAGGGCTGCTGACTGGCAGTCAGTGTCCGAAATTACGTATCTTGATGGAATTTTCAATAGGGTATATTGGCTCCGCTGTTTATTCAAATTCGTTTACCCATGTTACTCGACTCAAGAATGTCGCCAGCATTTTTAATGCGGAACTTTATGGTGTTCTAACAACCCTTGACTATATAATCAGGAGCAAAGTGATGAAAACCATTCTTTTTGTAGACTCTTAAATTGTTTTTAGCGCTGTATGTTCTGTTACATCAACCACGAATAAGTTGACTCAACTCGTACGGGCCAAAGTTCAACAGGGACTCGCTGGTGGGAATGACTTCATGTTTCGCTGGATCCCGAGCCATGTGGTCATTGCAGGCAACGAGGCTGCAGATAGACTAGGCGCCTCTTCACGGAACCTTTTACCATCGAATATCCGCATACCTTACTAAGACCTTAAAATGTCTGTGAGATTTTCACTTTCACGGTTATGGTAATCTGAATGGAAGTTAGCCGATAATAATAAGCTTCATGCCATCAAACCAGAACTTGGCACATGGGAAACCTCCTATAATAAAAATCGTTTCCACGAAGTTCTCCTGTGCCGCTTGAGAATTGGCTACTCGTTCATTACTCATCAATACCTGCTTATAGGTGAAGAACCGCCATTATGCAAGTACTGTAGAGAAACTTTATCTGTTCTACATGTTCTCTTTCTTTGCCGTGGCCTTTTACAACAATACAATACCTTTTTCCCTGAGTTTTTTTTTTTAAATACAGCATTCCGTTTCACCCTGTCTTGGTTCTAGGGGAACAGCTTCTCATATAATTTGAACGTCTTTTAGCTTTTCACAAAGCTACAGATATTTTACACAAACTATAGCCAACTTCTAGCCTAGTCTTGGTGTACTTTTTAACAATGTATTTTAGCTTACCTAGATTGGCGCAGAATGGCGGTAGGAGTTCTTGCGCCATAAAACCCGCAAACAACAACCAGTGCCTATCTGCCTAATTTTTTTTTGTCGAATCTTTAGTTTTGATTGAACATCTGATTTAAGGCACACGAATACATCGGCCTCTTTGACTGATGTATTCAACTCCGCACTTGAGGTGCACTGAGTACACCTTCTCTGTGCTAAAAAGGGGGTGTACTCAGTGCGACTGTACACAGTACCGCCACTTTTAGGTTGTGCCATTGCTTCTGCTTCTCCGTAGATGTGTCGAGAATTCTGAATAAATCAATGACGACTGGGAGAAGAGTAAAAGTACAGTCAAGCTGGTGAACAGCAGACATAACGAAACCTGAGAATTGTGAAGAAGGAAAAAGAAAGATAAGAAACAGAGCCCGTCACACACACGTGTCGAACACAGCTAAAGGTTTATTCTAAAACTTGGTGTGAGGGTTCTTCGCGTTGACTGCGGTGTACCCCTATAAAAGGGTGTAGTTTTAGCGTAAACCTGCGGCTGTGTTCGAGACGTTGTGTATGTTGTCCTCTTTTAGAGCACAGCTCTCAGGCGCCCGTTTCCGGCTTGAGCGGCGTCGGCGTTGCCGTGGCCGTCCTCGTCGGCGCAACCGCGCTTTGCCTTATGGGACGTTTCCCATGATGACGTCACCCGGACGTTACGTGTGACATCACGAGGGTCATTCGTGACGCCACAGCGCGTTGCATTATGGGTAAATTTCCCCGCTAACTTTATCGAAAATACTTCCCCGCTACATTTAGCGGGAAAACTTCCCGCTAAATTTAGTGCTAAAAATTCCCCGCTAAATTTCCCCGCTAAATTTAGCCAAAAAATTACCCCCGCCAAATTTAGCGGAAAATATACCTCGCTAAATTTAGTGCTAAATTATGTGAAAAAGTCTCGCTAATTGGGGGAGCAGGAGAGGGTACGGAAGAGGGAGGAGGGGCATATCCTCTTCCTCCTCAACAGGTGCGCTCTAAAGGCCCGTTCACGCTCTTGCAACCGAGTACGACCGAGAGAGACCTGACCGGTTTTTAAGCCTCTTGCGATGTCTTAGAACCAGCTCCGCAGCAGCGCATCGGGTCCTAGGACGTCGCAAGAGGCTTAAAACCGGTCTGGACTCTCGGTCTTACTCGGTTGCATACATGTGAACGGCGCTTAATTCGGCATTAAGTTACATTGTAAGCGTCTTTCATTTTTAGAGCACATCTCTTAGGCGCCCGTTTCCGGCTTGAGCAGCGTCGCCGTCGCCGTCGGCTTAACCGCGCGGTTCATTATTAGAAACGTACCATAATGACGTCACAAGTGACGTCATGAGGGTCACAAGTGACGTCACAAAGGTCCCGCGTGTTGAATTATGGGAAACGTCCCATGATGCAATGCGCGGGGGGGAGAGAAGAGGAGGCGGAGGAGGAAGAAGGAGGACAGAGGAGGATGGAGATAGGAGGAGGAGGGAGGAGGAGGGAGGATGAGGTAAGAAAAGGAAGGAGGGAGGATCATGAGGAGGGAGAGGGGAGGTTAAGGTAGGACGTGGAAGGAGGGAGGATGGATGAGGAGGGAGGAGGGGAGATGCCAGTTACCCGTTGTTCAGGCAAGTGATATCATCATTCATAGATGACAGAGGCACGTATGAAAACGTGTTGTACTCGTTATCCAAGTGGCCATCGAAGTAAGTACGGGTCTGTGTTGAACACATTGGAGCTGCGCTCTGATTCGGTGTTACAGGGAGTGGTCAGCGTCTTTCATTTTTTTTTGTGTCCTCTTTTCTTTTTCCGGTTTCGCACGTTTCCTTACTTCTGAAATTACTATTTTAGGTTTTTGTTTTAGAATAGCAATATGCAGCGCGGAACTAGCAGCAATGACATATTCTTGATTTCAATGACCATTTTAACATAAATACCTTAAAATGTGTAACGCTTTAAGGAACTTTTTTTCAACAGGGAAGTGGGAACTGCTACTCGACCCACAATTATCATAACCCCTCACAGTCTAATCATGAAATGTCAACAACAAATAAGTTAATGTGGGGAAAAATATGGCTAGTACTACCAAAATTTTAAACACATTCTTTAATTTTCTGTTGAGCATGTGATATTATTTCAGGAGTTAAGCACTTAAGAATTAAAAAAATCGCAAAGAACGAGACACCGAGTGAATATAAGCACAGCGATGCTTTGCCTCTTTCTCTGTATAGAAACAGGCACGAAGAAATGATAGAGGCACAGAGCTGTATTTATGTCTATCTTAATTTGGTCGCTCATCATTTTGCTTGTTTTAATTCTCATATATGCATGATCTCGCCCAAGCTTTAACTATAAATTAAACATTTTCCTAAAAAAAAAAACTTTCCGATGTGTGTAGGGAACAATTTTGCGCTCTATATTCGCACAACGAAGCAGATTAACGTACAAGGGAAGAGCTCTTCGTGCGCTGCCGTGAAGCGTGGAGTCGCTCCCGACATCACACTGAGCGCGTTTGTGTTCTTTGGGAAGAGCCTTTCGTTAAAGTTCATTTCATAAATATATTATTATAAAACTTCCGGTCAATCGCACGAGACACTTGGAGACAGCGTAGTTATAATTAGTTTATTTTTTTTATTTTTCAAATCTCTTAATCAACAGGTATACTTCATGCCTGGTTATGAATGAATTCATTTGGTTGAATTTCTTTCAGAGTTCCCGTTGGTCATCACTTGCTCTATCATTCGATTGCGTGCGTCTGATTTTTTTTGAGACGCAAACTCCATGAATGCAAACCTGTTAACACGGAGAAATTTTGTCAGCAACCGAAACTTTAATTAAGTATTCTTATCAAGTAGAATTACTCCTCAAAAAGGTAGGCACCTACCTTACGAAAGAAAGAAAATCACAATTTCTTTTTTTCATAAGCAAATGTAGTAGCTAAAATACCATTTCGCCATAAAGTAGCGGTGTACTCTCCGTGGAAACAAAATGTTTCAGAAACCAATAAGAGACCCGTATTCCCTGTCATTTGTCATTGAAATAATCACCTAATGTAATGCACTATGTCTTAAGCACAAGAGAACATTTTATATTTAAAATTTCTTTGTTTTCTCTCAGTCAAAATTGTTTCATTGGGGGTGAAAAATACCAAGTATGTTTTCAATACGGAGAACGGTCGCAGAACAAAAACAAAAAAAACAGAGTACCCAAAATATATTCGAAGTAATATATAGGCTTAATTTAACATTCATTCAAAGTTGGTGAGCGCAAGTAGATATCAATATTAAAGTTGCCTTATTTGCGATTTCATTTTGAAATATATAATTATAGAAGTAATATTTTATACTCCAATTTTCTTTTGTTTCCACAATGAAAAAGTTACTTTTAGTTTCGCGAATCTAGTTTACATCATGCCTATATTGTCGTTGTTTGAACATTAAATCAAAACATATTTGAACCATAATACCTGCTTAATGGTTCACCGGCATACGGTGGGATGTTCACACAAGTAATGTAACTAAAGTCTCTAAATATATCAAAATATATATGGCTTCTTTTATGAACCCCTTTCCTATGTCAAAGAGCCTTCTTTCATGGCAGGGTCGCTCTTTTGTCGTTGAGTCAAGCGTGTATCAAGCAGGAAATTTGTTCAATGCTAAAGCAACGAGCAATGATCAAGCAATGCTAAAGCAACGAGATACAATGATTGGACTCATTCCAGCCGACCCTTGGCAAACCACTTGTGTTCGCTGGAAGCCGAATGCGCACGACAAAAACAAATTGCGTTGTACTTTGTTCGTACCTGACAAAAACATCATTCTACGTTGCCTGGAACGTGTCTCCGACTGATATTTGTTCATGGTCTTATTCCGCCCGTGCATCAAAAGTGGCCCCATAGTTACAACAAATCATGGCAAGAAAGCCGGAGTTTTATGCTTTCAGAAATCGCGATCGTGGCGGTTGTTCATAGTATCTCTGCAAAAAAGCACTAGAGAATGCGAGCGTAGCTCTCCTCGCGGCGTCAAAACTGTTTGCTTCCCAAGCTTCCGTAGACTCGAGCTGTAGAGTTACTTTCAGCAGAACAGGCGTCTGCTGCAGTATCACCATTGCTCTAACACCGCCAGGATCGCAGCCGGTGACATCATGACGCTCCTATGAGGTCATCAAGCAGAAATCGAAGGACAACTTATTAGGGCGTGGGGCAACACACCAGTCAGAGATGCGTTCTAGGCAACAGCATCATACCTATAACGCGTTGCTGAGGTGGTAAATGTCCATGAATATCGATCACGTGGTAGGTGCATCCATGAAGCGCACGGACACGTAACTACGTCAAGTGACGCGACTTCACTTATTGTGACCACGTGACTCAAGGGTGTGGAACTGTAACGTCACGTGGTCAAGTCATGTGGTGAAGTGATTTCAGTTATCATGCATTTGACGTTGGATAACGTAACATAAGGGATGTCGACCAAATTACCGCATATATTCTTCGCCGGTGGCGTTACACTGAATTGATGTGTTTGTATGTACTAATTGTGTGTGTTGTGCTGTTTTGTAACGGTGGGGAGTGTTTAGCCCTTCCCTATATAGCGTCCTCTCATGGTAGTATGGTGGCGTCGGATGATTGGCGTGGACTTGCGTGGATGACACCTGCTTTCTGAAAAGTTCACCTAGTTCAAGAACCTCTATTGCGTGTAGTATTGTCAGGTCTGAATCCATTTTGAAAAAACAGCGCGAATAACACACGGACAAGAAGGAGAGAACACACAGGACAAGGTAAGGTGGACACATAAGAAACACCACGATTAAAAGCTTACATTTCACCTTTGAAACTGGCACGTCTCTCTGAGTACTTTTCACTCAAATTATTTTGTCACGCCACGTAGTGATCTTGTTACTCAATAAAAAAAAATGGATTTCCAGCGAACTTTATCAAAGAAGTTCTATGTGCATAGAATATAATATTCAAGGAGTGCCATATACGTATGGAGCTCTTAACTTCGCAAGACGTCAGGCCACATCATGTTACAAGGCGCCGCTTATCACGACGTGCCACGGGACATACATACGTAATGTCACGTCACGATTTTAATTTGGGGTGTCCCGGGTCTTAAATTGGTGTATATGTACCAACTTCCTTTTGTATTTAGCAGACAATCGTTTCCAGTATGACCCATGACGTGTGACGTAACTTTAACATTGTATAATTTCTCATCAATTAAATTTCGTCGCCATATTTAACGCGGAAATGCACGGCGAGATAGACGGGTGAAAAAGTTTCAGGCGGCAGACAGCTCCGTAAAAATTCCTCCATTGTTTTAAAATATTGTTCAGCCTGCCGATATCAGTTACAAGTTACTTAAGATTACATCCAAAATATATTCACACTTGCTAAAATAAAAATTAACATGCTTAGGCGTGTACTAAATATTTTTCAATATATCATTTTCCACTATCAAAGCCAGTGTGCATTTTATTTAAAATTATTATCTGTCATTGAGGAGCACACAGGCTACTTGTAGATAGACACAGTTGCAAAGAAGTTCAAACTCTGGTTGTTAGACTGCCTTTCGGCTTTTGTGACGGAAAACGCGAAGCGAAGTTTCAAATGATGATTTGCCTGAAAGTCGTTCACTTCAGTGACTTACATTAGAATATTTCTGACTGTTTAGGAATGCACCACGACATCATTTATGTGGGACCTTTAAGTATAAGTGAATTTATCAGTTGCAAAAAAAAAACTCTTTTTTAATAACCGACATAACCTTGTAACTGAAAATATCGTTAATTCAGATCTCTAATTTGGAATATGTCCTTTAACCCCAAACACAGATGATGGTTTAGCAACTCTATGAGTGTGGGGCAACGGCATCTCATTACAATACCTTTTCGTCGCCGCATTTCATTCCGTCGGGCGAGTTAATAGTTAAATGCGTTTGGTTAATGCAGCATTGACGCTGGCACTCGGCGTCATCTGCATTTTTCCCAAGGTCCGACCGTAACTGCAATTAAATGAATAAGTTTATTCAAACACTTCTTAAGATATACCTTCTTAAGATATACTGACTGATTCTATTAGGTCTCCTTTATAGACCTTTTCACCCTCCGCCACATGGGCGCTGCCATCTTGGAATCACGTGATGCGGCCGCCATTATGTTGCTTCAACTTGTTGCTCCGCTCTCCCCTCCGCGCTACTCCACGCCTTGGGGGATGCGTTAAATTCGTGTTTTTCGTCGCGTTTCACCGACTTTCTTACCTTACTCCAGAAGGCGTTGTCCGATACTTATCTTTACCATATAATTGCATTACATCATTATGTGCACAACTTCTGCAGTTAGTTTTGTAACAAAATTTGACCATTTTTACCGTCGGTTCGCCGGATACTTGTTAAGATGCTATAGTATATGGGCTCATAAATCAGCATTAGCGCTCACGCACACAGCCATACATGCATGACTCTAAAACAGCACGAGGACTCAAAAGTCAGTAACATATGAAAACTCAGGTTTGGTTCCTAATTGTTACGGCGGAACATTCGTAATAGGAAGAACACGGTAAGTATATATATGATCGCGCATTTAGGATCTCAAGGAAGGGGACAAAATTAGTAAATTACTCAGCAAAATTAATCACGTGTGTTTCCTGAAAGCATCGAGTTTTGTATTTATAACAGAGCGAAAACGGTTGCTCTCGACTACGGTATGTGGGGGAACTTGTGGACAAGATGGAGTACAAACGTTTAATTTGGATTTTTTTTTATTCTATGAATAATGGTACGTCAACGCCAAACAATTCCTTTACAATATCACCTACGTTCTTAATCGTCTCTGCGATATAAATTTTCGCTTGATCGCTTTATATATGATTTTCAAGAAACTGTATACCGTGCTTGGTGCCATACGCCTTTTAATTGCCTGAAGTATTTTCTTAAGATAACCACACAGTTCATTTCAGTTATTTAATTAAAAAAAATATTGCGACTCCCCTTGGGAGAAACTGTTACAGACAGCTTGAGAGTGCATTTGGTACACAATATGTGACACCGAAAAAAATCTGTCCGCACGAAAATCGCCCGAGTGCAACGTTGTCGACGGCGAATAGGGATTTACTGACGACTGGCGGCTGACGGCTGGCGACGCCGAAATCTAGAAAGCGCGTCGGCTCAAACCAGTACAGAGCTTTCTGCATAGGTCCATGCATGGCGTGGCGCCTGGCGCTCGACTTCAGCCAAACTTCCTATATATCACTTCTTTTGCGCGCTTTAATTTTCTTTGTGAAATTTTATGCGAGATGAATTTCAGACCACATTTGAAGGCAAGTCACTTATCTTATACCTTGAGAACGTCGTAAGCAAATGTCCATACATGCAACAAATAGTTTATTTCATAAGGCCAATATTGTGAAATGTTGTTAGTGACTACTTTAGTTAAAGAAATTTTCTAGTCGGCCTAGGTGATCTATAAAAATATTTCTCTAACTTATTTCTGTTTTAATGAAACAAGACAATACAATATTAGTTCTTTTGAATATTCTCTACGTCATTATAAAATACTTTTCTAGTGCAAACTTTATGAAAACTTGGTGCCCAAAAAACAAACATCGAGCAATAAACTTGTCCGTTCATCTGTTCTTCGTGATTCAGCACATTGTTGATCATGTTGTGAACCTGCATCTTCACTAAGCACTCATGCATTATAGTCTCTTGCAATATAAGATGAGCAGATATAATTTCTTACTTGAGCGCGAGCCATCTACCTGCCGTACCACACGGTGCACGCGCAGCCAAAGCACGGCGGCAGGAAACGAGCGCGTGCTGGAGCGGCTGGAAGCGGAGCTTGTCCTGCTCCTTATTTATTTATTTTCCTGGAAACTAGTGTCCACGGGTACGGCCGTGAATGATAGTAATCCTGTGCATCAGCGTAATTGTTTCACCGCCGAAAGTGGTCGGAATGAACCATGGACGTAATCAGACGCATTTGGTGTTCGTGTAAGTGCTCGCAATTTAGGCCCGAAACCACCTCCTGGTTTTCCAGGTGGCTCAGTACCATTGTTTCATTCGCTGTGTGGTACAAGGAACAAATTTGTAACATTAAAGAAGCGAAAACGGCATGAAATAGCTCCACAATCGCGTGCTTGTTGAAAACGAAACTAACCAAATTGAAGCAACCTCATGGCGGTGAGTGCGCCAGCGCCCTCTACCCGGCGGTCAGGCAACTACTGAAGTGAAAAGGTCTATAGTGGTTTTCAAGGAAGCAGATGTTTAAGTTACGGAAAAACACTGATTACATCTGAGAATACAAGAGAGGAAAATCTGTTTATTATTAGAAACACAAAAAAAAAAGCGAAAACAGATAGTAATATAAAATACTGGTGTAATGTTTTTCTTGCGAACATTTTAAAATGTTCCGCTGAAGCTGAACGGCCCTGCTATTTAACATGAGGAATGACAAACACCAATGGGATTCAGAGAAACGCTGCCAAAAACTCTCACTCAACTACAATGATTATTGGTAGCTGTTTCCTCTAGCGGTTCTGACTATGAATAGGGTAACACTGTTGAGTTTTTTTTTTTTTTTTGCTTTTATTGCATTTTCTAAAAGTAATAATTTGCCTATGCGCAACAAATAACCGCCTTTTGACAAAAGCAGAAGCATTCACTATAAGGCTGCTGGTGGTTACCGAATATATACTTATAAAACCTTGGCTATCTACTCTCCAAAGTGTAGCTTGAGGATTTTCTATAGACATCAGGTGTTGAACGCCGGCAAGTGGGAAGCGTAGGCGACGAGTGTAACAAACAAGACAAAGATGCACTAGCCTAGAACACCCAGCGCTGTAAAACATGCAAGAATGAACTTTGTACGTCGCTGCCTTTTACTGGTAGCCCCTATATATCGCCTAAGTAAATACAGATAACTTTTCCTCCACAAATATTGTGAATCACTGGAGGATTGCAGTAGAAATTATACGTTTTGTAAACGAAGAATTGGCGAATAAATGGCGACTAACTGGCGGTAGCGCGTTACAAGTAACGACGTCAGCGGGAACGCGTTACCTTTCTCGGTAAGGGAGTAACGTACTCGTTAAATTTTCAAAACTGTAACGGGTAACGTACTTATGTTAGTTACTTCAAGTAACGGGTAACGTTACCTGTTACTTCTTTCTTTTTTCCTTGGTAAGTGGGCGTGCAATGAGGCGTTTTGCGGACAGGGGCTCAGTGGAGGACATATCAGTTCTCGTTTAGATAAAGCACAGCCCTTTCAGATCCGGATGGAAAGGAAGTGGGTCGGTGTACTTGTTTTTTTGTCTTTGTTTTGTTCAAGGTCCCAAGTTTTCTGTTTCGGATTGAGGTCACCGTTTACGGCTGAGGTGAAGACCAGTGGGGGTAGGATTGTATAACAAAGGTGGGACTTTGTGACGTCGGTGGTCGGTGATTAGGTGGTGGATATATAACGCTTTGAGGAAATAAACGCAGTAGATGAGTTTGAAAGGTTCTTTTTCCCTGTCTTTTTTCTTCCACCAAGTTTCCCGGCTTTTACCACAGTCTCGGGTATTCTACATCATGAACAACATCTACAAGCTCGCCTGCGCACTCACTGTTTTTTCTTTACTTAGTTACATTATTCGTTACATATTCTTCACAAAACCTAAAAACAAGTGCACTTAAATTTTTTTTCGCGTTTCTATACTACGTTTCACTTTAAGTCCAGAGGGATTCGACGCTATAACATGATGGGTCGTTCAGGCACCATCATATTGTTCGTAAGGTTTCTGTAAATGTTCTATCATTCCCCCGAGCCATTCATAAAACAAAAAAAGGCCCAGTGACTTGCGCATTCGACGCTGCATGACTGGTGCCATTAGCTCGTAGCGTCGGCTGTCCGGAGCTAAGCTCAAACGAAATATGGGTGCCAAGTCGTTATTTTTGCACTCGCTTCACGATCCTTCAAAATTTCGCCAGTCTTTTCTCCACATAGAAACTGCCACTTTAGAACAACCCCAACGCCCGCGCCATTTGTCGTAATGCTAAAAAACGCTGTCGCAAAAAAAAAAAAAGAGCTAACAACGCTTTTACTGTCAATTAATAAATAAAAGTAACGCAAAGTAACGTGCGTTACTTTTTATCGGCAACGGTAACACGTTCCTTTTATCTTGACGTAAGTTAGACGGTAACGCGTTCTTTAATTTGGCAAGTAAGAAGCAACATATTTCATTACTTTTTTCGTTGACGCCTACAAAAATGAGCGTAGCCAAGCGCCAGTTAAATGAGATGAACTGAAACATGAGGCTCCTCCGCCTTGTATGTCACTAAATCTTGTACTGCAATGCTACAATATAAAACTTAGAAGTGTATTGCAACCTCCCGTATAACAACTGAACGCACCCGGGGTAAGTCATTTTGATGCTCCGCAGCGAAATCTGCTTTGCGCGAATGCACACACACACATACACACACGCACACACACACACACACACACATATATATATATATATGCGTGTGTGCGTGTGTGTGTTTCTGTCCACCCGGTTTGGTTCGGGAGGTGTAGTCGATTTTCATAAGTCGATGCGGTTAATATAGAAATAATAATTATCATTTTAGGTACAAAATGTACGCGAGTTGTTCTACTTGATGATATTGTCACGAATGACGAGGTGACTACCTAGAAGAATAGGGAAATCGAAACGTTTTATGGGGCTAACTTCTGCCCAAAACAATATAAAAAACGGCTAGCGTCGCAGGCGTTGGTGACGGCGTGACAGCAGGATCGAGCGCTGGGGCGAGACTGACCTCGGACCACCATGCAAAGGACGTTCTGTACCCACGTGTAAATCGGGAACATTCAGCGTAGAACGTTCGGCGCGTAGAACATTCATAGCTCGATCGGACGACAAGGTTCTCGAAGTCATGAGAACGCTAAATTGAAAGAATACATAAAAAAGCGACCGCTCCCAGGAATCAATCCTGCGGCCGCAGTGCAAAAGCCAAGCACGGCAACCATTCGGCCACGGACGCGCTCACTCAGCGATGCGCGTGTGCTTTCTCCCCTTTTTTATAAGTGCAAGTCCCCAATGCAACACGAAATAAAAAAAGGGCAAATAAAAACGAACGGTAAACTGGAGGTCATCTGGAACAAAAAAAAATCCATAGCCCTATCGAATGCAGAATGGCTTGAGTTGAACGACGTGAACAACATCGGGTTGCGGTCGGCGTCGTGATGATGCCTGCGTTCCGTCGGGTATCACCTCGCAGTTGAGCTCATCTAGTTGACGAAGTCCATTGCAGGGTCCAAAGTAGCGTCTCAACAGGTTCTCGCTGCGCCGCGGCAACGGGTGGGCGTACACACCCACACTCTCACCCCGGGTTGGAAGTGTACGTCCAGGCAACGAAAGTCCTAGTGACCAGAGTCGACGCCTTTCTCGTTTTAAATAAGAAGTCGGGCGAGCTGGCGGACTTCTTCGGCCCGTTGGGCAACCATATGGGCGTCGTCAGTCCCGTCGTCAGGTGGATTGCGAGGCAGCATCGCGTCGAGCGTGGTCGTTATCTTCCGACCATGTACCAGCTGAAAAGGTGTAACTCCAGTGGTCTATCGAACCGCCGTGTTGAACGCCGTAATGTATGGCAATACACTGCCCCACGCCTCGTGTTCTGCGTCGACGTACATAAATATCATCTCGGCAACTCTCTTGTTGAGTCGCTCCGTGAGCCCGTCAGTCTGCGGGTGGTACGAGCGGTACGACGGTGGCTGGTGCGACAAAGCCGAAGGATTTCTTGGGTCAAATTTGCCATGAAAGATAATCTGTCAGTCATCAGGACCTCGGGGACACCGCGCCGAAGGACACTTGATGAAAACCTTGGCGACTTCTAAGGCAGTTCCCGCCGGAAGGGCTTTCGCCTACCCCCAGGGTTTGAAGTAATCTGTCGCCAGAATTTTTTACCGGTTGCTTTGCGTCGACGGAGAGAATGGTCTAAGCAAATACATTCTGATTTGCTGGAACGGCCTGGTCGGAGGCGCAATTGACTGCAGGAGTCCCGCCGACTTGGTCGGCGGTTTCTTTAGGCGTTGACACTGACGGCACGATCGGACGTTGAAATGGACAGGCTTCGAGAGCTTTTTCCAGTGGTACGTTTCTCGCGAATCCTGGCGAGTGTCCTGCTTTATTCAAGGTGTCCAGCTGTATGATTGTCACGGCAGGCTAGGAAAGCTTCTTCACGAAGGTTACTGGCAATTACCAATAGCCGCGCTAAGTTGCTGGTGCCGAAGTTCTGTTTCTAGAGTACACCCTGTACCAGCACAAATTGACAGGATCCTGAAGAAGATGCCGGGGTCTGCGCCTCCTCGGCCCTCCAAGTGCTCGGTCAACCCGCGGAGTTGAGAGTCGCCCTGTTGGAGTGTGGCCACATCACTCATGTTTACGGCACCAATGAAAGCCTCGTGGTCGTCGTCGGCAGTGCTAGCGGGAGTTGACTCGACGGGGGCTCTCGATAGACAGTCGGCGTCACTGTGCTTGTGGCCAGACTCATATACGACAGTCATGTCGAATTCTTGCAATCGGAGCCTTCAGCGAGTCAGGCGTCCTGACGGCTCTTTAATGTTGGCGAGCCAACATTAAGCGGGACAACTCGGAACGGGCTCGCGTAAGGTACGAGCTGATCTTGGTCATCGCCCAGAGGACGACCAGGCATTCCTTCTCAGTCGTCGAGTAAGTGCTCTCGGCCTTTGAAAGTGTCCGCATGGAGTAGACGATTACCCGTTGTGTGCCCTCCTGCAGTTGAACCAGCACCGTTCTGTGTACCGTATTATTTGCGTCCGTGTGAATTTCGGTCTCCGCAAATTGGTCCAAATGTCCGAGAATAGGAGGCATCTGGAGTCTTCGCTTCAGCTCGTCGAAGGTGCGTCGCTTCCCTTTTCTCCACTCGAACTTTGCGGCGTCTTTTTTGCGATGTGTTAACGGCACGATGAGCTTTGAAAAATCTAAAAAAAAAACGCCTATAGTATGCACAAAAATTCGAAGAACTGTCGCCCCGCCTTCTTGTCGGGCGGCGGCGAAAATTCTGCCTCGACGCGCGTCTTACGTAATGTAAGACGCGCGTAATGTCACGGGGGTAACGAAGGTGCTCAGGGCGAGCACCTTCGTTGCTCACGCCGTGACCAAGGAACGTTTGTTCACCATAGGAGAACCGACACCATGTACGCTTGAGGGACAGGCCGGCGGTCTTGATGCCTCGAAGCACGGCTCGAAGTCGTCTCAAGTGTTCGTTGAGATCCCGTGTACATACTACGACATCGTCGAAGTAGACGAGGCAGCTCTGCCATTTTAGACCTGCAAGCACGGTGTCCACTGTGCACTGGAGCCTGGCTAGTGATGTGCACAGTCCGAACAACATCACTTTGAACTCGCGTAGGCTGTCGGGTGTGACATAGACAGTTTTCTCGCGGTCGCGTTCGTCGACTTCCCATCTGCCACTTGCCACTCTCTAGGTCCATCGACGAAAAATATCGGGAATGGTGCAGTCGGTCTAACGTATCACCGATGCGAAGGAGCGTATATACGTTCTTTTAGTCACAGCGTTCAGTTTCCGATCGTCCACGCAGAACCTCAGGGTTGCGTCCTTCTTCATTTCAACGACGACTAAGGACCCCCACGGACTTCTTAAGGGTTGAATGTGTCGTCGACGAGCATTTCAAGGACTTGATCTTGAATCGCCTCCATTTTTAAGGAGACTCGGTACAACGACTGATGGACAGGGAGCGGGTCGTCGTCAGTAACGGTGTGATGATTGGCTACACATGGTTCGTCGCAGCCTTGATGTGGCGAAGCACTCGACGAATTAGCTAAGAAGGTCAAGCAGCCGACCACGTTCAGAAGCTGGAAGCTTAGGGTCGATGTCAAGTTTCGAGGGCGGCATTCTCTCGTTCTGCGATGAAGTAGACACTTCTGAAAGTAAAGCGATTCGGCTGACTTCTGGTGTTCGTCGATGTGGCCCACGGGGACACCTTTTTGAAATCTTGCGGCTCTTCTCAAGAATTTGTAACCAGGGCCATAGCGCACCCATCTTGAAGTTATGTCACTCCTCTTACGGCAGCGATTCCTCTTTCTAGAAACGATTGGGTGCTTCCCTCAAGCAGAACTTCGCCGCAGGAAGCTTCATCGGTCCCGACGGGTGCGAAAGCACCAGACCACGGCGGTAAGCTCACGTGGTGTGCGTGGATACGGACCCCGGAAAACGTTTCTGCGGATTCCTCCAGGGGTAGGACAGGTTTCTCCAGCGTCAGGCGGTTTGCTCCAATTTTGATTACGGCGCAGTACTCACCTAGAAAGTATAACTCGAGGATAAAGTCCCACGCACAGTCTTTCAGAATAACGAGCTTCACGGGGCAGGTCTCAGGGTTGATGTGAAATCATGCAATGCACATTCCAGACGGCGTTATTAGTTGGCCCCTGGCGGTTCATATTTGCGGACCATTCCCTGGCGTCGTCATTTTCTGAAGCCGGTGTGAAAGCCTCCCACTCAAAACGAATGGTCTTCTCCGGTGCCCACGAATGCCGAATCGTCGTGGCCGTCGATGGTCACGTTGAGGGTGTTGGAGACTGCTGCAGGCGCGTCGCCCTGATGCATGGCGCTGGCCGAGTGCGAAGTCTTCCACGTCTTTGGAGGCTCTTTACGTTGTCGGCATTCGGCAACTCCACATGCATGGGTAACCGCGCTTAGTTTTCCCGGCGCGACAAGAGCGACAGGCTATCTCGACGGGGTCAGTGCACGGCGATACTGGACGTCGTGTTGACTGCAACCGGGACCCGCAGCAGGGTGCAGGTGATGAACACTGAGGTCTTCGGAGGTACTCTTCAATCTCCCGCCGTCGCACACCGTAGCGTGTACGTGGGTCATTCGGATGGAAGACGCGGAGCCCTATATATATTTGCCGGTAGGGGCAACGGGCGGTATACATAAGGTCGGCCTCCCCGCAGTGGTAATATAGCCGTCATCGGTCAGCCGTCCTCCAAACGTCAGGCATCCTATGCGAAAGTTACTCAGAGCGGACGTAATGTTGCGCTGGAGGTTCATGTCGTGGCGGCGCCGTATACGGACGAGCAGGAGGCGGTGGTCGTCGGAGAACTGCGTCGTAGATCAGCGTCTGTTTTTCGGACGATGCATAGTTGAAAGAGGCCTGTGGCTCGATAGCTCTATGAAGCTCTTCTTGTACAACTTCGGCTATGGACAGCGATGCCGGAGAAACTGCAGGCAGCGATGCCGGAGAAACTGAAGGCAGCAGTTTCTTGAGTTCTTCGCGAACAACCACGTGGCTGATCTCGCAAATCACGTCGGTGGTTGTGCTTAACTCAGAGCGTGCCGTTTCCAGAGCTGACACATTGTTAAGCCGATGAGAGTGGTGAGCTCAAGCCGTTATTACCCGCTCGATGTTTGTTTCTTCGGCCACAAACTCGACGGCTGTCGTTGGAGAATATCGGACAAGGCCGCCGAAGACCTCATTATTCACGCCTCTCGTAACGACCCTGAGTTTTTCCTCATCGGTGGCTTGATGGTCGGCCCAAGTCCTCAGCCGCAGAACATCTTCGACAGAGCTGGTTACGCTTTCGTTGGGTGCTCGAGTCCTCACCTGTAGAAGCTCTTCGGCCCGCTACCTACAGTGCTGATTTATGAAGGTCCGCTTCAGCTCGGTGACGCAGGCGTCTCACGACGTAAGCCAAGCCTCGTGGTTCTCGAAGCAGTGTCTCGCGGTTTCCTTCAGTGCGAAATATAGATTGTCAAGGCGCTGCTCTGTGGTCCATCCGTCATGACGGTAATGGGGTTCACTATGCGGAAATCATAATTTCACATCCTTGTGGGCTTCATCATAGCATTGAGTCAGATTGCATTGGACGACTGGCACAAGGACGACGGATTGATTGATTGATTGATTGAAGTCTTTTAATGACAAGGATGGCTCGAGGCCGCAGTGGGGAAGAAGGGGGGGGGGGGGGGGTGAAGGACGACGGATGGAGTGGTTATTAATGAGGTCTGCGGCGGCTGGTTGCTCATCGCCGGTCTCTTCGACGGTTTGGTCTTGCCATTGACTGTCAGAAGACCAAACTCCGGGGGCTTGCCTTGCATGCAGCGGCTTGCTCGTGCGTCGGGTTCCTCCTCGAAGAGTCTTCATCCGCTGTTGAGCGGGCTAGCACTGCGGCCACTCGGAGTGTTTCACTGTATGGGTTGTACCCCGCCCATCCACCAAAATGCCACGAATGACGGGGGGACGACAAAAGGATAAGGCAACTGACACGTTTAATGAGGCAAACTTGTGCCCAAAACAAAATAGAACAAAGGCTTGCCTCGCAGGCGTCGATGACGGCGTAACAGCGGGATCGAGCGCTGGGGCGAGACTGGACTGAAACCACCCCGCGAAGAACGTATTGCATTCGCGTTGGTCTCTGGAAGATTCGGCGTAGAACGTTCGGTGCATAGAACCTTCGTACGTCTATCAGACGACAAGGTGTCTCGATAAGACGACAAATTGAAAGAATAATTAAAAAGAAACAATCCCTCCCAGGATTCGATCCTAAGGCCGCCGTGCGAAATCCAAGCACTGTAACCATTCGGCCACGCACGCGCTCGCTCGGCGACGCGCGTGGCAATATAACTTTGGGGGAAATATTGGGAGAGCAGTCTAAAAAAGAAGTACGCTTAAGCTTTCTTGTTTTGTTTACGACCGAAAATATTGTCATCCTTCAGGTGAAATAAAGAACAGTTCGTAATCACAATTTAGTCGAGCATTCATCAAAAATATTTCTGCATCATGGAAGCTCACCATAAAAGAACAAAGCGGCTTTAGTAGGCTCTTTTTTCATTTTAACCACACACGATGCGGGGTTGTGCATTAGTATTTTTTCCAGCTGTATAACCTATATTCTGTTAGAATGTACAGTATTGAACAATATAAGCACTAATTCCAAAGCAACCTTAGAGAGCGAGGACTGGCCTTTTCCCTTTGGGAGGAAGATAGCCACCTAAAGGTAAATAAAAATAACATGCGGATGGAAGTGTAACTTTACTGTTCTCTCACTCTGCTGATCATGACAAAAAACATCACCCGCCCAGATCTATTCTAGCCAGTGCTCAGCGTGTACAGGCGGTACAAAACAACGCGGAGGGAAAGCAAATTTGAAGTGCATCTCTGGACACAGAAAACTACATGCAGAGCCATCGTGGAGTCTCATATTTGACCACGTGCACATTCTCATGCTAGTTGCGGCCGCCTCTTGGTTGTTTCAGTTGACGTTTTTTATGACCAGAGAGCGGAATCTTCATACGGGTAATTGTAGGCATTATAAATACGCGAAAGGCGCGTTTATACAAAGCACTTTTGATTCTTGGATTTTTATGCGAATTTACATTGCGTAGGTATATATGTAGAGCCCATTCCAACACACCTGTTGAATGTCGACAATATTAGAGCATGCGTTGGCTTCTTCGCGCCCAGAAAATATCTTGCAGTATTCAGAAGCATTGTAGAAATCCGCGGGAAGTTTGTCGTTTCCAAATCTTATTGACATGTGAGTCCGATTTAAGCAAAATTCTCTCTTTGATCTGAAAAAAAAAAAGATAATGTATAATACTGGAGCTGGGTTGCTGCTCCCAGGAAGAGCGGCTACAAAGTACAATGAAGCACACACAATCACGCCCTTTGGCAAACAGAATATTCGAAATTATTGCTGAAATTATCACAACTTCGCCTAAAATATCTCAGTGTTAGGGCTATCACCAGCATCTTTTGGCACGCATTTTAACTGTATTCTTCTTAATGGAAAAAAGTGAATTGTGATAACACTTCTCCTTTGATACGGCCCCAAAAGCCTGCTATGATTAGAAATGTATTATCACTTGAGACTTCTTTGGGGTGATCTGATTGATCTACGCTTAATGAATTATTAGTTATGAGTTGTAAAATCTTCAGTTGCAGTTTTTTGGAGGAATCTCAGTGACTCCCATTCCAGGACTTTACATTTTTTCATGAGCTGTCTAAATGTCGATAGATATTGGAAAAAAGCGCGCTTCGAAGCTTTGAATTTTCTTTAGTTCATCGATATTTTTCGCACTGTCATGACAAACCCAAAGCTACGCAGGCACGCCTTTGAACGGGCCTCACAAATACCTTATACGCAGAGTCTTACGCTATAGGGTGACAGGGGCATGCCCCGTCTGGTGAGAACAATGCTCTCTTCGCAGCTCAACAAAAAATTTCAGTTGAATCGGTACATAATTTACCCAATATTATCTAACCTGGAATGTTTTTATTTTTTGCATTATCCTTTGAGTGCTCTCGATTTCCTGAAAAAAATAATGCTATTTCTTATTTGTATATCTGTGAAAAATACATCTATCTGACGACGGCATCTTCCATTGGTCGGGCCACAAGATAATTTTTGAAAGTTCTTTGTAGAGAACATACTAATCATCATCGTTTTCACGTTTATTGTAAATGACGCAATTGTCTGAATATTAACGCACACCACTCCATCATCGAGGGAGTTTATATAAACCTATATAATCTACCCCAATACCGAAAAATGTTCATAAGGTAGCAGATATTTAATTTCCTACAAAGCTCGATCCTATCTTTAATTTACGCTGTAAGGTTTAATTTTCAAACAATTCAAGTACCTTATGGCTGGCCGAGTTTTAAGGATGCAAAGAAATATTTGCAGTTATTTTGCAACATCTTTTTTCTCTGTACCAAAAAGGAACTTACCTAAACCTATTTAACTTTCGGCTTAAGTCGTTAGTACTATTTGCTTGTGATTAATAAGGTTTTCTGATCAAAATAACTGTCAATATCTTTAACTCTCACACAACTTAGGCACATTGTTCAGACAGCATAGTGTTAGAATTTTATTTTATTTCTTCGTTGAAGAACAGGTTTTATTTTGACCTTGTGTCTAATTTTGTGATTTGAGAAAAAGCTACCTTGATTTCAATGTTACTTACATTTATTACCTAATATATGTATATTAAAGATTTACGTATCAAGCTAATTGAAAATCGAGTTCTCTTTGCGGTTAAGGGCCTTAAGCCAAAATGTGCCATGCGGTGGCAGTTGAGGATGTATGCAGCCTCTAACTTTACAGCTGATCTTCGCTACGTCCTTTACGCGTGGCAACCGCTGCATTGCAAATAAGCGAAGTACGGACATCAATTGCGGGGAACCTTTTGCGTCCAGAGTAATTCTCGGTCCGTGGTACTTTGTGTTTCTTTTAGTTTTTCAGGTAGTTTTACGAAAGCATTTCTTTTTCGCCAAAAGACAAATAAGATGAAAAATAATTCTCCAATAAAAGATCCTATAAAACGAATTGTATTTTCTAGTGTGGTTATGTTTGGGTAATTGTCATCGGTGAATTGCAACAATGACACTATCAACTGTACATTTAGGTGCTAAACAATATTTGCACCTTGTTCAAAACGCAAACTTTTATGGAGTGAAAATGCGCTAATATAGTGGTGACCAATTGTCTTCAATAGTTAAATGTTGTTTTGGCTAGATAGCTCCTGCTTAAAATGCATTGTTTGTTAATCCAACCGTTTGATACGATCAATATTTATGCTCATATTGATTTAATGACTTTCTGGTTTGCATTCTATACTGCGTTTATATCGCAGTCTACAAAAATAAGCACATCTCCATATTTTGAGCAAGAATAGCTAAGTCCCCGTTATGAGTTAAACTTTACTTTGACAAGCATCGTTCGAAGTGCCTCATGCGCGCCTTGTGGGCTGAGTACTGAGCAACAGAGATGTGTTCAGATAAACTTATCATGTTACATAGCTTTTCAAAAAAAGAAGAACGTAAAATAGTGTTTTGCAACGACATTTCACTGACAGGTGGGTTTGAATGTCCTAACAGAATAAAAACAAAAATGCAACTCCTCAGTATTTTTATAGGTTCTAATCGTAAGGCACTTTTGACTAATTAGGTGACATCCAAAACATACTATTGCCTCAAAAAGTATTGAGAAAGGTGATATTTTGTTTACATTTTCGGGGGAAGGTCAGGAATTCGTACACCGAAAAAACATATGCGCACATTGGCACAGCTGCCACTAAAAGCGTTGTTCAAGTGATCGACGGCCGGAGCGCTAATTTGGTAAACACGGCGCGGCGCTGCCAAGTCGTGAATGCACCAAGAGCGAGAGTGGCCGGACCGTTCTCACCTTACAATCTGGAAGAGACCCGGTAGGCAATTATTGTTTGCAATTTCTTCTTTTGTATTTAGAACCGCTGCTCTCAAAGAGCAAGCATAGAAAGACTCCCTGTCCACGGTCATGTATTACCGGGCAAAGCCTGAAGCGGACAAGTTGTAATTCAAAAGTGCTCTTTGGGGTTGGCTGGTCTCTGGTAACCTCTCCCATACTGCAAAAATGACACTGGCCCTGAAACCTTCTGTGTTGGTTGGCCGGTGTTTTCGCGTCTGCAGTGCCACGCTTCGACTTTTAACTGGCCCCCAAAGTTTCTCCTTTGTGCTGAGCTTTTTTTTAGTGCCAGCTTTACTTTTTCTTGCGTGATACTAATAGATTCCCCACCCCCCCCCCCCCCCTATCCCCCCGATGTTTCGCATACTTTAACAAATAATGACATTTTATAATCTCTAACACATATTTGAGATATTTTTTTATATCAGGGCTTAAAACGATGTTTTGAAATATATCGGTTGTCGACTGATCGCAAAAAGGAATTTTTACTCAACAGGAAAAGGTGGTGGAGGCTCCATCCTTCATAAGAGCAGCAGGAGAAATTCGACAGTTTAGTAGACTCGCCGACTTTACTCATGACGTAACCGGTGTCAGCTGAGCATGGGTTGGCTGGAGACCTCAGATCGTCCCAATTTATTCCAAGCCTGCAAATACAAAAACAAAAATAAAAAAGTCGGCCGAAAAAAAGTGCCCAGTTGCGACCATACTTGTACGTAATTCGTTACAAGTAACGAAATTACTTGTAATCCCTCACATTTATCAGTAATTTCGTAACGGATTAATTACATATTTTCTAGAGTAATTTTAAAGTAATTCCGTTAATTTTTTTACGTAAGGGGGTGGGGTTGTAAAGTTACAGTGGTAAAGTTGAGCGCAATGACACGCAACGGGAGGCTTGGCACTCTTCAGATCCGGAGCCTTTTTTTGCAACACCAAGCCCCTGAGTCTATTTTTTTAAAATCCTAACAACAATATCAAAAAATTCAAATAAAGATTTTTACAAAAGGAAAAAAAAAAGGGGGGAGGGAGGGTACAAGTTACACCCGCTTTTTTTTGTTTTGCGATCGACGGCGAGGAGAGGACACCAAGGGATTGTATCAATCGTCGAGAAGCTCGAGGCGGTAACTGCACAGACAAGAATTAACAATGTCCTTCTCGGTTATAGACTTAGAGTGACTATGATCATTTTCATAATGTCACAACACTAGACAACGATCCGTCTACACTGAAATATACTAAAAGAGATCTGGTAATATGAGAAGGTGTTATTGCCAAAACCATGCACGCTTGTACATGCATGTAAGTCACCCTTTTTGTGAGTCAGCTTTTTGCCGGCACTTCGAAAATGGTAATAGTCTTCCTTTCTTCTTCTAACTGTACTGACCCCCGCAGGACGCATCTTACCTCAAGAAGATATTTTTACAAATGAAACATAATGGTGGCTGACGTAGACTTGATATTCTGGCTTGAGAAGAGAGTGATACTCGTGAGTGTGACCATAGCGGGGATTACTTAGTACTCTGCCCTTCGCTGCCCGTGGCATCAGCGGACGTCTACCTGGAGGAGACTGGAGTAAACTGCACTCGGTTCGTGCTCCGTGCGTTTTTGAATAGCATCAAGAAAGGTACACACGGCAAACGTGCGTTTACGTTTCCTTGTTTTAACCGCCGTCCTAATTAATTGTTGTTATGAGCGACTTTTCTTTTTATTGCTTATGTTTACTGATATACTGGAACCTTTTTTTTTTATTCACCAACATCTCTACCGAGGATCGACCTGTTCAGAACCAAAATAAGAAGAATATCGAGCCAAACTTTCTTTATTTTTTGGATTATCACATTACTGTTACAACTATGTTTTGCTATTGTCTGGTAATATATGCCGGTATAGTAAGATGGACATAATTCTTATGTTATTTTTGCCTAGATTGATGATGACTTGTACAGCTTCGCGATTTCGACAATAGAGATTTTTATTAGATCGTCCCGATGAGTCCGATAACGATATCCAATACTCCGACGCCGCCCTTGCGCATGCATCATATCGTTATCGGGGCTATCGGAGGTATCGGAACGATCTACTAAAACTCTCGAATATCAGGCAACGGCTGCAACGAGAAAGCTTTATTCTACCTTCGGGGTGAATAGTACTTCCATTAATTCGCTGAAAACTCTAATTTAGAGCATAAAGCGTTCGTGAGGGACAATATGGCACTCCCATGCAGTGCCATATTCAAAGGGTTTTCAACATAGCGGTCGACATATTGAGTAAGAAATAACGCAAAATGTCTGACGAGACTTTCGAGAGTCAGCTCTTGCTCAAAATACTCAAAGTCATTAAATGGAACCTGTTGCAACAATAAGAACTTGAATAACCCTCTTCCCTTTGTTTCTTACTTGAGTGCATTAACGTTGAAAGTAACGCCACGAAAGTAACGGATTACATTTTGGGTTAACGGTCACTTACCTTTATTGGAGGGTAATTGTAATTGTAATAAATTACAATTTGGCCTTGAGTAATTGTAAATGTAATTCCTTACTATTTTTCAGTAACGTGTAAAAGTCTAGTTGCGACCCTCTGAATGCACGCATCGCAACGGTGTAGAGACCGGAAATCTCTAAGAATAACGCAATTCCGCAGAGGCTAATGCATATTGCACGTACGAAGGGTCCTTTTTTTGTAACGGGTAGGTGTGAACCTTGCCGGGGCAGTCTGAACAAGCATCTACCACTCGAGCCGTAAATGTGAAAGCAGGTTTTCCCGTAGAAGTGGGCAATTGACAACAGATCGTAGGTATGCCTTTTTGTACACTTCCGCTACAGTCAGTTTCCGCCTACAAACTAAGAAATGGCGACCGCGAATCTTCAGGAATACGTTTGGTCATATGAGCGCCCCCCTCCCATTAAAGTATTGACGTGGTGATACAAAAACAGGTTATGCTTTGGAAAGGAATAAAGTTAATGTGGAGGTTTTAGCTTAAAATTGTTTTTTTTCTACTGTTTAATAAAGAGCGATGAAAGCGGTCCTCGTGAGGCAAACGCGTGATGCTACGGGATCAAAAGATGTTTTTTGTTTCTTATTCAAGGATGTTCTTACCGCACCTAATAAACAAAAGATGTGACCCTCTAATTGAGAGTGGCGTAAAAAAACAATATGATATACGGTTGAAACTTGCGGTCCCTAATTTGTAATGCGCAAAACTGAAATGCTGTAAAAACGCATTTGATTTACATCTGAATGGACGTGGTGTTGCGAGCATGTCCGTGGTTTCATGACTCTTCTTTGACTGTTTTATAAGTAATAAGGTCACTGCCGCTTACATATTAAAGAGATATTGGCTAAGAAAAAAAAATATCTCAATTTCAGGGAGTGGGGACTCGTTTACAGATCATCAATAATTCGAAGGTTAGTTACGCAGCTTAAAAAGAAAAATGTTGTATATTGTGTTTTAACACTTTTATGTGACTGTGAGTCAAGCTACCGAATTTGAGATAAAATTGAATATTTAGTTTCGGCAAGCTCAGTCGTATCACAGTAACCGAGAGCTGAAGCAATGCGGGCTTGGATAATCCGGAGCGTCTTGCTATCGCTCCTCAGCTGTTAATATTGCGTAATTAATTTATGTGATCGCGGAAGAAGGAATCGTCAAGGAAGATCCTGGATCATAATAGTCGACTCCTTGTGTTTCTTAAAGGTGTCAATTTGGAAGTTTTGTACTAAAATCGTTTTCTAATATACCACATTAAATCGAGTCTACTAGAATATAATTTTTTTCAAAACAAATATATAAATTATAAATATAAATTAATATAAAACAGGTCGAAACTATCTTGCCACTTTACTGATCCGCCGTGTTGTTGTGGCATCAAAAGTTATAAAAACATCCACTACGTGGGCAGCTTGAGCCTGTTTATCCAATCCCTTCTGGAGCAATGAAGGCCTCCGGACGCCCCAATCTTCGTCCCATGAAATCTCATCAGAGTCGGATAGCACCAGCTCAGCAATAGACGTATTACAAAACTGGAAGCGTCTCATCCCGGCGAAATGGCACGTTATGAATGTGAAAATCAGTGAACAGCAATATACATACGAGCTCCGCTCCTGGCCCAAAGGTTCTTAGAATGCAATGCACACGGTGAGGGCTAGCTGGACGTAGTCTATTGGACCCGAGCTCGATGCCGAGCGTCCTTTGACGCCTTGATTGGACACGAGGCCCAGCGGGGCACTGACTTCGCACTCGTATCCAATCTGTGTTTTTGGCTCAGCTTCACCGTAATGACGTCAAAAATTTAGTGCACGTGGTTTTGATTATTTTAGGCGCTGTTGGTTTAGTAAAGCGATCGTCCGCAGGCAAGAATATACTATATGTATGTATGTCTGAATCAAGTAATTACGAATTAATGTTTCAAGATTTTGATCACGCACGACATTTCAGACGATTTGCCGTTCGTATCTGATCCACCGGCATCGTCTCTGAGGGAGCACCCGCGGCATCTGCTTTCGCAATCCGCCAACATATGGGCACAGATGCCGCCACAGAAGAAGAATGGTGTAAAAGGTTTTGTTTCCTTGCATGGAGCAAGCTGTTTTAGAGCATAACGCTAAGACTGGGATCCAGGTTTTGCGTCTAATATCTTGAACCCTCTTCCGCACAAAGAGCTTTCGGTCGGAAACGGATGAGGCGTCACTCTGTTGTTTTTCATCCTGGTGTTATTGCACCCCACAGCATATCGCCAATTTCCCCATCCTCTATCGCATGCATAAAATAGACTAAACCAGAGAACATTTGCCAAACCAAAGACGCTCTCTATAAACACACACTACTCCGTGGAGAGAGCGTCTATTCTCCGATACAACACTAGAAGTCACGAGTGATTCCAGCGCCGCCCCTGCTTGTTGTTGCCAGTAGAGCGGGCAGCAACTGATTAGGATGTGTAAGAGTAAACTTTAATATTCACTTTCGCGAAAGAAAATATTCTTAAGGGGATAATTGTTAAACTCCGGGTATGGGGGTAGATAATATTTGCATGATTTTTTTTTTAAATAAAAATCGATGGCCAATATTATTTAATCGGAGCTGCCATCCCAGACGGGGATGATAGCATAGTTTGCCGAACCTTTCGCGGTTCAAATGAGGCCAGGAACAACCTCGGGATGGTGATTTTATCGAAAGTTTCTCCAGCTGAGCAAAGGATGAGGGGGCTGTGGGGGGGGGGGGGGGGGGGAGTTAAGTAAAGCCAGTGTAGCCTGTCTGTCTTCAATGTCCCTCTTTCGTTATGGCAAATTAGAAACAAACACGCTCGACCGTCTACGAAATACTGTATGGAGTTTTTAATAGGATTAGGGCTTGCGAGTTAGGTTTTTTTCTTATTAGAGCCACCTGGATGACTCCCCTTTAGTTACAGTAGTCTTTCAGCGAACAAAATGAAGTCAGTGATCTAATGCAGTACATTTACTAAAAGAAAATACGTTCTCGGAGACACGTCGCAACTGTTCGTGTTTACGAAATGCGTTTTGACAAAGCATCACAGTGTCAACAAAACGTGTGTTCACGAAACTTTAGTCCTCAAATGACGTGTCCATCACGAGACCATGAAACGTGTTTTCATGATGCGTGGACAAACAAATAACCCTATGAAAAAAAGCCCTTAAACACTTGCGATCCCGGACCAGAATGCAGATTTCACAGTGCATCGGACCTCAAATCGATGCGCTGTCTTTGAGAATGATGACTGGTGGCCCTTTCAAAATTAATTGAATCCCGGGAAACACAAAATAATGCGTAAGAAAATCGAAAATCTGCTCAGACTGGAAGTGAGAACGGCCAACCCAGAGATGGAGTCACTGAGCTTGTTGCTACGCAAACAAGGAATGAGTAGCTTCACGCCACTAGATTTGTTATATCATAAGCTCTAGAAAGCAAAATTCTAAACTGGAAAGAGTATCAATTGAACTGTGCTGAATAATCGCCATGCTTATACCTTAACCGATGCGCGTTCTGAAGGCCGGACGGATTAGACGGCAGTAAGGGGGAGGGTTGGGTTCTCAGGACGGTCGCCACAAACTATTCAGAAAACAGCGACAATGCTTTCATTGACCTCACAAGGTGGGAAGGGTGGCAGAAAGCGTTTATAATGAACCATTTTCATAACCCAAGGAGTAGATAAACTAAGGCCTACGTATCCCCCAATGGGCAAAACGTGCTGGGGCAGCGGATACAAAATGTCGGTGCGGCGTGCGAATTCAATATTTGGGCTGCGCATAAAATATCTCTATTTCTTCTACCTCGGTTACTCGAGGGCGAAGTAAGCGTAGATACAGGCCAAGCGAGGGCCCGCCCACTTTCGCTGCCAACGCAGTACCCCGTAGGTCCCACTTCAGCTACGCTTGGGCATGCCCACCATGGGCTGCATCGGTAATGGTGTCGTGGATCCTAACTCAGCAGATTTAGCACAGAGGCGGGTCCACGGGGGGCATCGTGTGGTCATGGTTTGCCCGTGCAATGCCCCCGCGGGTCCCGCTTCTGTTATGCGGTGCAGAGTTATGGTCACGCGACCCCACAAAAACATGACATCAAGTTCACAATTAAATTTGGCGCGGAAATTGAAATATACCGCGAAAAAGTATGCTGTCATGCGAAGTCACAGTGTCACGTGACGTCACGGTGTTACATGACCTGATGTTACCTCCTCATTTCCTCACTAAATACAACGGAGAAATATTTCGGTAAATGTTTATAAAATGGTCTGTTCTTTTAATATTTCATCAAGATCTATTACACCTTCCTAGCATTTGACGGAGCGTCTAGACCCGAGAACTTATTGGGAATAAAGGACATAAAAAGTGCAGCGTGCAGGGCAAACTTAGAGGTACAGAGGTTAATATATGTAGCACTTACAGTCGTGCCACTTGCTGTACCATACCAGAAACTCCAGTAAACGATCGCCCATCGTCTCTTGACAATGCAGTTGGCCGCCCTCTACATGCTCCGAGGAAATAAGATGCAGCTGCAATATATTGCGGTAAAGGTTGCAGACAAACTTTATGGCATTTTCAATATTATATTGTAGTATGAATAGTATTATAGACAATCTCAGTCATATAAGTATATTTGTCATAGTAGACATCATTTATAAAAAAAAACGCAGATATAATAATTTCAGTATAAATGATTCGTCAAACACACACAGAGATACACACAAACACACAGACAAGCATGCACACACAAATACACACACACACACACACACGCACACAAGCACATTGTGATTAATTGCGGAAACATATTATTAAAAAAACACGTCCCTCACGACTTTCTTGAACGGCTCCCAAAACAACTGAGTTGTTGCGAAAAAAATCTAGACCCTTTATATTACGCACTGGTGACCGAAATGAATCACCGAAGTCGCAGGAGATACCACTCTGACTTTTTATTAGTGGCTTGTCCGATACTCGTATCTATATTCCAACGAATATAAAGCGATTTCTGAGCTCAAGCCGATAATTCAACGTGCCACTAGCGAAATTGAGCCGCTAATAAGCTGAAATGTAATTCACAACTTTGTCAAAATGAGAAGTCAGCCAGAAGATTCGTGAAGTGCATTTATCCGCTATTGTATTTCACAAATAATTGCAGTCTCAACTTTACGTTAAACTAATACCGCACACTGATCTAATATATGATCAGTTTTATTACAAAAATATATTTAGCAATTTTGACGGACATTTTTGGTTATGACATATGCATAGACTACTGAAAAAGAAAAAAAAAACGTTGCAATTAGAATTTATTTGTATTAAAACCCGTTAAACCATAGACGTAATCGGTTCGTACTTTTGCTTACCGGTAAAAACAAACTGCGAACCGGTTTGGTCAAACTGCTCACAGGCTCGATCGAACTTACCACCGGTTTGATCAAACCCCTTTCTTTTTTAACCTAGCGTTATGCGGACCAGCTCACACCGCATAGAAGTGCGGCGAACAGCTTGAAACTCCTTACCTGTTTGGTGAAATGTGTGAACAGCTTAATCGAACCGGGGAGAAGTTCGGTGATACCGCTGCTTTACCGCCATGTATGAGAGAGAGAGAGGAAGAGAGAGAGGGAGCGTGCGGGCCTGCTCTCGGCTACTCTTCGTTGGGGCTTGTAGCCGTTTGGATGTGTGACAGAGCGCTCTGCCGACCACCTCAAACCAGGGTCCCGGAAAAGTGCTAGAACGTAAGCTATGTTGCCCCCTTGGTACTACACTCTGTTTCTCCTTAGTATGAACCGCAGCCGACACTACGAGCATCTAATTAACTCCAGCGCTGTAAAGCTGTCAGGCTACTAAGAGCGCCGCTTGTCGTTGTGCCCTTATGAGTATCACACTGACTCTCGCAGTCCTGTGGATTAACTCGGATAGCTTTAAACTTCTGATGCGGTCGTTTGTATGGTGAGCACGAAATGAAACCCGAACGCCGGAACGCGTGGCCGTTGATACATGCGGCTTCACCTGGAGGGCCCCTGAGAACTAATCAAAATGCGCCGGGGCGCGAGGGTGCGAGTCCTAGTAAGATGAGCTCGACTTTTGCGCGGCGCGTCTGGGAGTTCCGCGTTTCGCCGGTGGCACGCTGTAAGTGCCGTCACAACCGATACAAAAAGCGCTGTCACTCGCTTTGTATATCGGATTCCCAGCGATATCTCTTCAGCGCTGTCATTCATTATCGCTGTGTGTATTGCAAGGGCGAAATGAAAGTTGAAACATTTCGTGCACAGAAGGCCCGTAGTGCTCGATGACGTGTCACCGGTACCACGCCTGGTACGCGTGGCACGTTGTTCACCGGAGGGTGAACAACGTGCCACGCCCGGTTTCTAAGAAGTAGTGAAACGTCATAACAGCAAAATAAAATATGTTTATTCGCACGACCATGCTCTTTATGAAAAGAGAAATGCTGCAACAGACCGTCGCGGATGCCTCGGTTTTCATGAGCAATGCCCATGTTTTTGTGCGAAGTTATCAGTCGAATCTTAAAAAGCGAGGAATTGTTTGCTGACGCTCTCTTTGGTAACCACCGATATGCCAGGAGTATCGATTCAGGAGCGGAATAAATTCATCACCCTGTCAGAGCAGGGCCTATCGCAAAGAGCTATAGCCAGGTTAAGCGGCCGCCCGGTATCAACCGGTCGACAGTGCGGCGACAGAAAAGCACCCCGAGTGACGGCGCTTACAGAGCGGCACCGGCGAAACGCGGAAGTTTTAGACGCCCCGCGCGAGGGTTCAGGACATCTTAGTAGGACCCGCACGCTCGCACCTAGGTGCATTTTCATAAGTTCTTAGGAGCCCTCCAGGTGGAGCAGCCTTTATCGATAACCACGCGTTCCGACGTTCGGGTTTCATTCCGTTCTGACTGTACTATTTTATTAAATGCGTGAGCATTTATTGCACTTGTGCATGAAGCAGTCGTTTTATTTGCACGGTCGTGGTTTGGAGAAGACAAGACTGGATGGGTGAGGCCTCGGCGCGTTTCCCGCCGTGCTCTTTCGCTCCGTTCGTTAGCTGCATATGTCCCCTTTCCCTTGCTCGGGCAGAGGACGAGGTGGGCGCGACGTAAGGCGCGGTCCACCGTGCATGGACAAGTGCTGCATGTTGCAGCGCGTGCACCATTGTGCGAATCTCCCAAATCACTCGGAAAGTGTGCGCGCGAGGGAGCTGGGTAGTCCTGGTTGTCGTGTCGTCTGCTAGCTTACGGCCACTTTGAAACGGAACTGGCGTTCTAAAGCTAATACAAATAGACGTATCCAAGTCACGCACACAATGTCTGAAGGTTCAGAAAAGCTTCCTCCCCATTGCACAATAGTGACGATCTTCGTTTGGCGATCGCAAAGCGAACAGTATGCGGACCGTATGGCGATCGAGGATGGCTGTAGTGGCTGCGTACGAAACCACCAACGCCCGGGAGAACATATACTGGCTTTCCGGAGACAACTGTATGCCAACGGTGGCAAGGTTCCTATTCTCACCCTTTGCTGAGTTGAAAACCCTTGCGTTAACTGGCAGCGCATTTCGCCTAAAATTAGCGTAGCGAGAGCAGCGATTTCGGCATCATTTTTATTGTATGTTATCGTAGCAGCGAACACCTCTTGTGTCCCTCCATTCGGTTGCTTCTATGTGCTTACTTTCGGGAATTGCGGACAACGGGTGCAGCCAGTATTGGAACCCGCCATAGCGGGTAAAGTAATCTCCCGCGGGGCGGCAATTCCGCGTTCGGCCTCCTCACCCGATCCCCCTTATAGGGAGTATTCACTGGCTGCCATATCCGTGTGCGCTGCTGAGCGCGTGCTGACGGCGAGCTTCCGCAGTCCTTTTTGAGCTTGCATTTAGCACCATCAAGGCTGCCGGTCTTAGCAGGCTATAAATGTGAGCTCGTTCTGGGCTTGCGCTCTAAACGTTGCCCTCAAATATGGCGTCCAGTGAATACCTCCTATACCATTGGGACCTCCACCATTGAAAGCAAAACAACGCCACTTTTCAACGCAGCACGCTGGTTGCAAGAATAAACTTGTGTTTTGTAGCTCATATAATTATTAATTGTGTATTAATTTCAACTCTCTGTTGATTTTTGCCTAAGCAGGGTCGTCAAGTTCTCAAGGATGGACCCCTTCTGTGCAGTCTTCGAGCTACTTGTAACGACCTCACCTTGTGGTTAGGCGCCGTGGTGGACATGAACAGTGCGTGAGTGTGTTCGTGCGCCAACTGCTACAGGGGGTGGGAACTGGCGGAGGCATCACCGGAATTTCAAAGCCGGCTGGTCGAGATCTCGGTAGCGCTGAGGACATTTTTAGGAAGGGAAGATAAAGGCAGTCGCTGCGGAGATAAAGCACGAAGACGACATGCGTGGTCAACGGGGCGCGATTAGCGGCCGGACGGGAAGCACCGGGGAGACAAAGGGGAAATAACCAACGTGAAGAAAGCTCAAGCTGCAAGACAGCAGTGGGACTGTGAGTGTTTGTCAGCCGTGTCCTGAAATTTCCAATTTCATCTAAAGCTGTTTGTCTCGGTCACACACCAAATGCACCATTTTGCACCCTGAGATTTAACTTCAAGTCCTCATGTTGCTTTTGATGATTGCATTGTTTATCTTAGCGGGTGTCCGCGTGTACCGTTTGTGCGTGTGCTATAACTATTACTTTATTTGCGACAGGGTATTCTTTACGGTGTTCACAACTTGTTGAGAATGAACGTAAATTTGAGCAGCGACTGATTGCTCAGTGTTCTGTGTTCTCAACGACAACTCTTATCGGATGTGCGATGGCCTTTCTATGCGTCAGAGGTATGTCGCCTATTCTAATTATTTTGCCTACAGAAAAAAATGAAAGCCGTTTACAACTCCCTGTAACGCCGAATTAGAGCGCAGCTCTTGAGGAGGAGGAGGGAAGGGTACTGGGGGGTGGGTCAAGTGACCTCGGGGGGCGGGGGGTCACGTGACCTTGGGGGTCACGTGACCTTGTGGGAGTCACGTGACCTTGGGGCGTCACGTGACGTCGGGGGGTCACGTGACCTGGGGCCACGTGACGATACCGATGACGTCATCAGTAGCGTCACTGATGACGCCATCAGTGATGATGATGACGATGCGGATGCCGGTGACATCATCAGTGACGTCACTAATGACGTCATCAGTGATGATGACGATGACGATGCGGATGCCGGTGACGTCATCAGTGACGTCACTGACGACGTCATCAGTGCCTATGACGTCAACGGGGGGTCACGTGACCTCGGGGGGTATCCCCAGGTCACGTGACCCCAGGGGGGGTCACGACCTGGGTAACCATCGTGACCCTCGTGAGGGTAACCCTAGTAACCCTTGTGAGGGCAACTCTCGTGACCCTCGTGAGGGTAACTCTCGTGACCCTCGTAAGGGTAACTCTCATAACCCTCGTGACCCTCGTGAGGGTAACTAACCCTCGTAACCCTCGTGAGGGTTACGAGGGTGAGTAACCTTCGTGAGGGTAACTCTCATAACCCTCGTGACCCTCGTGAGGGTAACCCTCGTGAAGGTTACCCTCACGAGGGTTACTAACCCTCGTAACCCTGAAAAGGGTTACCTTCACGAGGGTTACCCTCACGAGGGTTACTAACCCTCGTAACCCTCGTGAGGGTTACAAGGGTAAGTAACCCTCGCGAGGGTTAGTTACCCTTGTAACCCTCACGAGGGTTACAAGGGTAACTAACCCTTGTAACCCTCGTAACCCTCGTAACCCTCGAGGGTTACAAGGGTAACTAACCCTCGTAACCGCAACCCTCGTAACCCTCGTGAGGGTTACGAGGGCTACGAGGGTTAGTTACCCTCGTGGCCCTCGTGATCCTCGTGAGGGTAACCCTCATGAGATTAACCCTCGTAACCCTCGTAACCCTCACGAGGGTTACGAGGGTTGCGGTTACGAGGGTTAGTTACCCTTGTAACCCTCACGAGGGTTACAAGGGTAACTAACCCTTGTAACCCTCGTAACCCTCGTAACCCTCACGAGGGTTACGAGGGTTAGTTACCCTTGTGGCCCTCGTGATCCTCGTGAGGGTAACCCTCATGAGATTAACCCTCGTAACCCTCGTAACCCTCACGAGGGTTACGAGGGTTGCGGTTACGCCGACGGCGACGGCGACGGCGACGGCGACGGCGACGGCGACGCCGACGCCGACGGCGACGCCGCTCAAGCCGGGAACGGGCCCCTAAGAGCTGCGCTCTAAAACGCGTCAAAGGCTCGTTATTGCGTGTGTTGGGTTCACCATTTCAGATGGTACCATTTGAGGCTAAGGAACGATTTGCTCTAAACTGTACCGTATTAAATGGGTACTACTAACAAACGAATGCCAGTATAAGCGATTGCCGGTATTAAACGGGTGCTGGTATAAAACGGATAAACGCTTGTGTGCCGGTGTCAAACGCGGGCCGGTATCCCATATTCCTTAATGCCTTATGACCTGAACGCGTCGACCATATGGCAACGCGTTCGAATTTAAATTGTTTGTCTTTAGCAGAGTAGTGTAAGCTTAGTTGCATCGGAAGACATTCGGTACAAGATGTTATAAGTTGACATAGAATGTACGATTTCTGTCTTTTTTTATGCTGTGTCACCTTTTAAATCGTGTCTCGAAAACATTTCTATCTTCACCCCTTAGCGGAGACGAACAGAGCGGCAAAGCCTCGCTCCCTTTTTCAGATTTTTTTCTCGTTCCTACTACACTCCTAGACTCAAAGATGATCAGTACAAAACCTTCTTCCTTCCGGTGTATCAAGATGGGTTCTTAGTGACCAGTGTCAGCTTCTTACTGAATTCTGCTGTCAGACACAAGCACAACTTGTCTGCCTAGGCCCGACACTCGATTAATTTTAGATAGACTCAATCTGGACTAAACTGGGGCAGGGTCACTGTTTAAAGGAGTTGTGCAACAATTTCAGGGCTTTGATTAAATTATTGTGGAAGTTGATGCCTGACACATCTGAAGTGAACTACGGAAAACAGATTTTGCCTGGATACCCTAGTTTTTATTTTTAAAAAAATGGAAAAGATCCAGGTTTTTGCCGCCTCTCAACTCGTACGTCGTCTTCCGGGTCACGTGCGCAGTGACGTTGATGGGGTAGGCGCGGGGTTCCGGAAAAGTTCTCTCTTTAGAGACATCAGTGAGCAGCGAGAACTCATCCGCTCGCGACCGCGTGACCACCTGCTGGCGGGTGCCGCGCGAACACTATGATGAAAGGAGGAAAGTCTCATCCGGGTCCGGCCATACCTGTCCTGCCCTGTTCATCTCCTCCTTCGGCTTTTGGCGGCTGTTCGCGGTAGCAAAGAGAGCTGACGGTTTTGTGGACCTAGGATAGATGGCGCCACTAAAACTCCGTACAATAAAAGTTTTGTCGATGATACCAGGTATTTGACGCATTTATATTTATGTTGGAACGACAAGATTTATAGAAACGTTACCTTTATCGAGCAGGTATTCGCACAACTTGGTATCTTTCTACAAGATTCCCCATTGACGTCACGCCGCGTGTTTCTCATGGCCGCCGCTCGCGGCTGCAGGTCGGGGTATAATGTAATTTTTGCCTGGCTATTACGCGGCGGAATCAAAACAGTTCGATGAAAGCAGGTATGTTTCCTGTCATTTGTGACAAGGTGAACAATATCAAAAGCAGAAGACGCGAATTCTTTCACCGTTAAAATCGTTGCCCAGCTCCTTTAAAATCATCCTTCTGATCAGCATTAAAATATCAGTCAAGGCTATAGGATCTGACAACTGTTCTGTCCCGCCTCCGCGGGCCTATGTTATGTTACGGAGTGCGTGGGTGCCGGTGAACTACAAAACATATGGACATGGTGCAGATATTACATAGAAAGAGGTGTCGGTGAGTTACTGTGCAAATGGAACCTCGAAGCCAACATCATCCACAGGAAGCTTAACCAACGACCCTGATTACGAAACTGGCCCTATGGCCAGCCCAAAGAAGCTAAGTACCCCGAGTAAACCCAGGCTAGGCTCTTCGGGAGCAAAGGAAAGACACAACCGCTCCGTTCGAGTTCTGGCAGGCGACGACTGCTCCCGCCGGCCTCTCGTGAGACCGACGCGCGTGATGCTTTGCTTATTTCTGCTGATGGCGATGTGGCCTGATCATCAAAACCCATTCAACCGTTGGAGATGGGGCACGAGTGCCGCCACCACTGGAGAAGAAAACTGACTACTGAATACTACATTCTCCTTCCCTTTAAAGAAATACGGAAAACGCAGGTTTTCCGTTACTTGTTATCACTCTCAGAATCTTGACACAGTAAAGTATTTGCAAAACTTTCTTACAAACTTAGCGAAAACTTAGAAAAAGTCTTCACACTGCACAAAATTGCACTTGGTGGAAAGAACATTCATTGCCTAAAATAAAGTCTTATGCAGATGACGCTGGAAAGTTTCTCACATTATAAGAGTACATGCAGGCAGAAGTTAAATCACCCAAAACATGCATATCTCTAAAATCCACCTATATGTTCTCCCTTCAATGAGCGAAAAGTAAAGGATGTGTATAATAATAAAGCATTTTCAAAACATTATCTATTTTACAATCCAAATGCCCAGGACACATGTGCGATGTTGGTTAGTTTGTTGGTACTGTCGGTGTTGAGCATATGTGTTCGTCATGGACATCTTTTTCTTCGGCCAAGGATTTCCTAACATGAAGCTAGACACCTATGTTTAGCACGTGTGCGAATACCTTGTTTCAAGTACTAAATTCAATCCACATAAAAAACAATTCCTAGATTATCTAAAAATATATAATCTATAATGTATAATTCATGGTCACTAAGTTCAGAGCCTGAGTCATGGCCACCATCATCGATGAACATAACAAAGTCTTTGAACTTGCTCGGAAGACTTTAATGGCGCGTTGGTCGACCTCGTGCCGCTGGTGGATGAGGGGCTGTGGGTGGCTCGGAAACTGTAGGTGGTGTGTGAAATTCAGTGGAGACTCCTTCCATGGACTCTTTCAGTGAAGGCATGGATGATGCCTCCACTGCACACTTCTTCATACTTCAAATTTATCTATCATTGTTTGTTATGTTACGGTACACGCAAATCATTATGTGCTCCATTTTCTTTTTTTATAATTGATATGAAAACGTATCTACAAATAAGTTTCAAAATAAATGAGGAGTTAATAGTATAATATCTTAAATTTATCATTTATATTTTTTATATCAACATTATATTTTATTTGATAATTTTGTATATTTTTTATATTATTTTATTTTATATATATATATATATATGTATAAAATTATCTACACACACACACACACATGCATATATATATATATATATATATATATATATTGTCACGGGTGGTGACCAGAATAACAATAAATAACCAGGAAGAAATAAACATTTAATGTGGCGAACGTGTGCCCCCTCCCCCCCCCCCAAAAAACAAAAAACAACAAAAAGGGAATAGAAAATAATAACAAAGCGTCGCGAGCGTCGAGGTCGGCGAGACAGCAGAGTCGAGCGCTGGGGCAAAACTGATCCGGGCTCGCCACGCGGAGCGGCTTTTGTACCGGCGTGGGTTTCTGGAACATCCGGCCTAGAACGCTCGAGGCGTAGAACATTTTTAACTGGGTGAAACGAGAAGGTGCTCGAACTTGCAAGAATGACAAGTAGAAAGAATAAATAAAAGACACTTCTCTCCCAGGAATCAAACCCTGGCTCATCGCGTGGGAAGCAAACACGATAACCATTAAGCCACGGCCGCTTTGCCTACTTGGCAGCTGCGCGCGCGGCATTACGCCCCCCCCCCCCCCCCCCCTTCAAAAAAGTGCATCGCCCCGATGAAACACACAACTAAACAAAGCAGATAAGAAGAACGGCAAACTAGAGCGTCATTCGGAACTCATAAGGTCCGCTGTCCTATCGAGCGTAGTACGGCTTCAGGCGCACGACGTGGACGACTTCAGGTCGCGGTGAGCGGCGTGATGAAGTCCGTATACCGTCGGGCATCACTTCGTATTTCAGATCCCCGAGTTGACGAAGTACTCTGTAGGGTACGAAGTATAGCTTCAAGAGTTTTTCGCTGAGACCACACCCACACCCTGTCTCCTAGCTGGAAGTGGACGTCCCGACGACGGAGGTTGTAGCGGCCAGTGTCGCTACGTTGTCGGGCTTGAATCCGGAGTCTGGCCAGCTGACGGACTTCTTCTGCCCGTTGGGCAACCACCTGGGCGTCGTCGCTTCCGTCGATAGCCGGTACGTGGGGTAACATCGCGTCCAGCATTGTCGTCACTTTGCGACCATGAACCTGTTGAAACGGTGTAACCCCGGTGGTCTCTTGCACGGCCGTGTTGTAGTCAAAAGTGACGTACGGCAGCACCTCGTCCCATGTCTTGTGCTCCACGTCGACGTGCATGTAGATCATGTCGGCGGTGTTCTTGTTGAGCCTTTCCGTCAGCCCGCTGGTCTGCGGGTGTAACGCCGTGGTGCGACGATGGCTGGTGCGGCTGAGACGAAGGACTTCTTGTGTCAGCTGGGCCATGAACGAGGATCCACGGTCTGAGATCAGGACTTCGGGAGCGCCGTGCCGGAGGACGATGGATTCAATGAAATACTTGGCAACTTCTGCAGCAGTCCCGGAAGAAAGGGCTTTCGTTTCGGCGTACCGCGTGAGATAATGTGTGGCGACGATGATCCAGCGATTTCCCGACGTCGACGGCAGAAAAGGGCCAAGTAGGTCCATTGCCATCTGCTGGAAAGGTGCTGTTGGCGGAGGAATTGGCTGCAGGTGTTTGGCCGGCCTCATCGGAGGTTTCTTGCGTCGCTGGCACTCGTGGCATGATCGTGTGTATCGGTGGACGGTATTGGGGAACTTGGGCCAGTAATACTTTTCACGGATACGGGCCAGTGTCCGGCTGTAACCAAGGTGTCTGGACGCTGGGTCGTCGTGGCAAGCTTGGAAGATATCCTCCCGAAGGTCGGTCGGGATTACCAGCAGCCACGGCGAGTTGTTCCCGAAGTTCTCTTTGTAGAGCACACCTTGTCGAATGGCAAAGGTCGGCAGTGCGCGTGAAAAAACACGTGATGTGGCACTTCCGGGCCCTTCCAGGTGCTCTTTTAGTGCGCGCAGCTCAGGATCGCCTCGTTGACGTCGGGACATATCGTCGGTGTTCATTGCGTCCAGGAAACACTCGTCGAAATCGTTGTCGCTGCTGCCGGAAGGTGTTTCGACGGGAGCTCTGGACAGGCAGACGGCGTCGCTGGGCTTGCAGCCTGATTTGTAGACCACGGTCATGTTGAAGTCTTGTAGTCGGAGACTCCATCGAGCGAGGCGTCCTGACGGGTCCTTGAGTTTCGCAATCCAGCAGAGCGAGTTGTGGTACGTGACTACACGGAACGGGCTCCCGTATAGGTATGAACGAAATTTCGGGCATTCTTTCTCAGTCGTGGAGTAATTTCTCTTCACCTGCGACAATGTCCTACTTGCGTAGGCGATGACTCGCTCGGTTCCTTCTTGTACTTGAACCAGTACCGCTCCAGGTCCTGCATTACTAGCGTCCGTGTGAATCTCGGTTTCTGTATCCTGATCGAAGTGTCCAAGGACAGCAGGAGTCTGGAGTCTTCGCTTCAACTCGTCGAATGCCTGCTGCTGCTCCTCGGCCCATTCGAACTTCTCGGCGTCCTTCGTGAGGTTTGTGAGCGGTGCGGAAATCCTTGCGAAATCCCGAACGAAGCGTCGGTAGTAGGCACAAAGTCTGAGGAATCTTCGCACGGCCTTCTTTTCTTTCGGCGCTGGGAATGCCGCGACGGCGCGAGTGTTCTCAGGGTCTGGGCGGACGCCTTCGTTACTAACCATGTGGCCTAGAATTTTCAGTCCGTCATAGGCGAACCGGCACTTCGACGCCTTGAGTGTGAGCCCGGCGGTCTGTATGGCTTGGAGAACAGATCAGAGTCGTCGCAAGTGCTCGTCGAAGTCAGGGTAGACGAGACAGCTCTGCCACTTCAGCGCTGCCAGTACGGTGTCCATGAGACGCTGGATCGTTGCTGGCGCCGTGCATAGTCCGAAGGGCATCACTTTGAACTCGTACAGTCCGTCCGGCGTGACGAAGGCTGTCTTTTCTCTGTCCCGTTCGTCGACTTCGATCTGTCAGTAGCCGCTCTTCAGGTCCATCGATGAGAAATATCGAGAGTGGCGCAACCGGTCTAGAGTGTCGTCGATGCGGGGAAGCGGGTAGACGTCTTTCTTCGTCACGGCGTTCAGCTGCCGGTAGTGCACGCAGAACCTAATCGTTCCGTCCTTCTCCTTAACCAGCACGACTGGAGAGGCCCACGGACTGTTTGAAGGTTGGATTACGTCGTCTCTCAGCATCTCTTGAACTTGCTCCTGGTTTACCTCCCTTTCTTTAACGGAGGCTCTGTACGGCGATCGATGCACAGGGCGCGCGTCTTCCTCGGTAACGATGCGGAGCTTCGCAACGGCGGTTTGGCGTACCTTCGACGACGTCGCAAAGCAGTCACGGTATTCGGTGAAGAGGTTAAGCAGCTGCCGTAGTTTCGGGCTCGGAAGCTTAGGGTCAATGTCGAGCTGCGCTGGCGACGTACTGTCTTGCTGAGGTGGCGAGGTTTCGTCAGTAATCGGTGCGATTTCGGCGGCGTTTCGAAGTTCCTCGACGTGGCCCATGGCTGCACCTTTCGTAAGGTGTTGCGTTTCATTTCGGAAGTTCGTCACGAGGAGCACAGTCCGCCCATCCTGAAGTTCAGCTACTCCTCTTGCGACGCCTATTCCTCTTCCCAGGAGCAATTGAAGGTTGCCTTCCAGGACAACTTCGCCGCAGGTAGCTGTATCGGCCACGACGGGTACGATAACACTTGATCGCGGCGGCAGGTTCACGTGGTCGGTGGCGACTCGGACGGCGGCTGACGCTGTTTGGGGTTTCTCTAAAGGCGGAACAGGTTTCCGCAGCGTCAGTCTGTTCTCACCCAGGTCAATGACAGTGCCCGATTCACACAGAAAGTCCGTGCCAAGAATGACATCTCTGAAACAGGCTTGTAGAACGGCTTAACTTTACCGGACACTTCTCGCCGTGAATTTCAACGCGAGCAGTGAACCTTCCGACGGGCGTGATGAGATGTCCTCCTGCGGTTCGTATTTGGGGTCCATCCCACGGCGTCATGACTTTGCGAAGGCGGCGGGAGAGCCTCCCACTCAAGACTGAGTAGTCTGCTCCGGTGTCCACGAGTGCTGATGCGTCGCAGCCGTCGATAACGACGTTTGGTTATTGGACACCGTTACAGGGGCGTCGTTTTGGTCTCTGGTAGCGCTCGTGTGGGGGCCCTCCGACGTTCGTGGAGGATCTTAGCGTCGGTCGTCTTCGGCAACTCCACCTCCAGGGGTTGCCGCGCCTAGTTTTCCCGGCGAGGAGCGAGGGGTGACAGGCTTTCACGTCGGGATCGGTGCATCGGCGAAGCTGGACGTCGTGGCGACGGCGACCGGAACTCTCGGCGGGACGCGGGCTCGCGGGACTGAGGGCGTCGCGAGTACTCGTTGATCTCCCTAGGTCGTTCACCATAAGGAAGGCGCGGGTCGTTCGGGTGGAACCCGCGCAGCCCGAGTCGTCGGTATGGGCATCGGCGGTAGGTGTGGTCTGCCTCCCCGCAGTGGAAGCATAGAGGGCGTCCGTCGGACGTTCGCCACACGTCGGTCTCCTGGCGTACGCGGGGCTCCGTGGAGGCGTACTGGACTTGGTCGTCGTGGCGTCGGTCGTGCTGTGGCGCAGGAGACTGACGTCGGGGCGGCGCGACATAGGCGCGAGTAGGAGCCTGTGGCCGTCGGGCCACTGCGGCGTAAGTTAGCGTGGGTTCTTCGGGGACTGCCACGCTGATGGGAACCTCTGGTTGGATGGCTCTCTGCACTTCTTCCCGCACGACATCGGCGATGGAGATCGAGGCGGGGTGATCAGTGTCGCGTAGAATTTTCCGGAGCTCTTCCCGGACGATGTCTCAGACAATTTCACGAAGGTTGTCAGCGCGGATACGGCCCTCGTCGATTCGAGAAGATGCCAGCGTCGAAGCAACAGGCGTCCCTACTGAAAAAAACCATTTGAAATTCAAACGGGTGGCAAACTGGTCGCCCGTTTGAATCAAACTGGTCGCCCGTTGAATCAAACGGAATCGATCCGTTTGAATCAAACGTGATTATGGTGATACGGGTACCCGTTTGGAAACGGTACCCGTTCGAAACGATACCCCTTTGATACAGGTGCCAGTTTGATACGGGTGCCCGTTTGGTACGAGTACCCGTTCGACATGGCACGTGACCACACGTTTGAACGTGCCATTCGAATTGGCAAATTATGCGCCAGCCCTAAATGGGTATCGTCAGGGAGGTTGGTTATCCTAAACATGTTTAAGACGTCCCCAAGCTCATAAACGTATTTATAACATGGAAAAAACACGTAGAACAAATGCGCTCGCGTAGCTGCTTGTAAGTGGACAGTAAAACCGACACAAAAGATTGATTTCAATTCTCCTCGAAGTTTAGTATCTCTTCTGCAGACAAGTACAAACGTGCAAGCAATCTGTGAAGACTATACAGGTAGACTTTCGGGGAAATTATTCTCCCGGCTGCCGCGCGAATAGGCGCTGCATAATTCTATAGATAATCTAGAAGAGTACGCGTAGAAGAACGGTCAATCGTTGCCAACACGTAGGTTGCAGTGCACTTACCATAACACTAGCGGACTTGAAAGATGTAATCCGTGATATTTGTCGACACAGTCAAAGCAGGACAACCACACAAACACAAACGAGAGGGAACGGCTTCTTGGAAGTTTCAACACGATGTGGCGCACAAGCTGTCATTTGCCGAACCCAACCAAACCGCGAGAATTTGCGGCTTCTTTGAAGAATCGCTCGTTGCCGATATACACGTGGGTCTTTTCGAACACTGATAGCTTTGGTGCACAACCAATACGTTGTCGAGAGACACCCCAATAAGACCGCAAGGTTAGGCGACAGATTGAAGCAGGTAGGACGAGCGAACTTTGAGCAGCAACTGACAAGCAGACAAAGAAAAAAGCGGCTACAAGGCGCGCCCTTCCGGATCTCGGTGCTTATCAGCGTGTAGCTCGCGCGCTGCTGTGGGTCACGTGACAGGGGTGAAAAGAGAGGAGGGAGGGGGCGAGGTCAAGGCGCTGGGACCACTGGGACAGCCCCTCTCCCTCGCCCCAGGCATTCCAGGGAGATGTGTTTTTGTAGTCTCGAAAAACAAACGCGCTCGAACCTTGGAAATGGCGGCGGGGCGGCCAGAAGCTCGGCTTGCGCCCGAGCGAAGAAAGTACTCAGCCCATGCTCGTAGTTTGAGTGCTGCAACGGCGGGCGTGCTCTCGCAATGCTCGATGTTCTTGCAGCCGCGTGTACGCGTGCTACCTTCGCTGCAGCGTCTTGAATTAAAGTGAAACGGAGTATAGACGTACATTCTTTCACGCGGTCGCGTCTTCTGCGAGAGAGATTCGAGCTGAATAAGTAAATTGAGGCAACAAAGATGGACAAAGTTTTAAAGGTCTGTCAAAAATATCAACTCACCAACGTCGTGCGTTTACGTAAAAAAAAAAAAAAAAAAAAAAGTGTGTTAGTTTTAGTTGCAGTATAATGGAAAATCAGCGCAATTTAAATATAGATATAATTAATTACTTGCATTACGCGGACGATCTGAAATCGATGAACCGGAGCTCCCAGCCTTCCGGAAACATTGGCTGCCACGGCTGAAACGCTAGGCGTGCCCACGCCGCCGATCTGTACGTTCAATATCAAACGGGCTCCGGAGAGCCGTTTGATTAAACCGGTACAGTTTGCAACATGGTCACCGGTTTGAGCAAACGTTCGACAACTCTGCCCAAACGAGTCGCCCATTTGCCCAGAAGAGCGACCCGTTTTCCAAAGGAGTGACCTGTTTGTCCAAATAGGTGACCGTTATGACTCATACGGGGACCCCTTTGAGCCATACGGGCGACCTCTTTGACAAACTGGTGACCAGTATGGTTAAACGGTTACCGGTATCGACCCGTTTATTTTCATATGGGCGCCAAATGGTTTTTTTCAGTAGGGGTGTCGGCGATTCGGTTAGTGGCTGGTTCGGGCCTGCAGGGCACGCTTGATGTTCATTGCCTCGACGACAAAATCTTCGACAGTTGTAGGAGGGCTGCGTACAAGGCCACCACAGATGTTTTCTCTCACGCCCCACATGAGGATTCGTAGCTTCTTCTCTTCTGTAGCCCGAGAATCGGCGCGGGCGCTCAGGCGCAGGACATCATCTACGAAGCCGGTGACACTCTCGTTGGGGCCCTGGGTTCTGGTTCGCAGTTTGTCCTCGGCTCTCTCTCGGCGGTGGGGGTTGATGAATGTAGCCTTGAGGTCGGTCTTGAAAATGTCCCACGACGTCAGGGAGGACTCATGATTCTCGTACCAGTGCTTGGCGGTCCCCTCAAGCGAAAAATAGACAATGTGGAGGCGCTGCTCGTCGGTCCAGCAATTGTGGCGGGCAACGTGTGCATACTGGTCAATCCAGTCTTCAATGTCTTCGTACTGCTCGCCGTGGAATGGAGCAGCCGTCCGACGTACGACTGGCAGGTAAACGACAACAGGAGCGGCCGGGGTCTCCGACTGATTGGCCATCGTCATCCTCCTTGTTTGCTTGGTCTTGGTTGGCAGCAGTCCGTATTCCATTTCAGGCCCTGGATGCGGCGACGTACTCGGGTCTCGGTGCTGTCTTCTTTGGGTCCTCGGGAGCTTGGGTTCGTACTCGTACTGCGGGAACTCGGAGGGGTGCGCTGCACGGATATGCGGTACCCCGCACCTCCACCAGAATGTCACGGGTGCTGGCCAGAATAACATAAATGAATAGAAAGAAATAAACGTTTAATGTGGCGAACGTGTGCCCAAAACAAAAAAGGGAATAGAAAATAATAACAAAGCGTCGCGAGCGTCGAGGTCGGCGAGACGGCAGAGTCGAGCGCTTGGGTGAAACTGATCCCGGCTCGCCACGCTGAGCGCCTTTTGTACCGGCGTGGGTTTCTGGAACATCCGGCCTAGAACGTTTGAGGCGTAGACATTTTTAGCTGGGTGAAACTAGAAAATTCTCGAACTTGCGAGAATGACAAGTATAAAGAATAAATAAAAGTCACCTCTCCCAGGAATCGAACCCTGGCCCACCAGGTGGGAAGCAAACACGATAACCCTAAAGCCACGGCCGCGCTTTTTTTTTTCTTTTTTTTTTCTCTTTATTGCCTGTTTTGACAAGAACAACTGAAAGCACAAAGGCAGAAACATACATTGACAAATGTTAAGAGCGCGCTGGCCCGTAATCGGACCTCGCGGCAACATTAAAATCTTTCTAGACAGACCAACCTGTCCAACATTAACGTCCAGTCCGGTGGATCAGACAGTGAATGGTATACTTCACGCATGTAAGCGGCACTTTCAATGAGGTACTCTCGTGCGGGCCGAACCTGTGCGTCCGCGTGGTTAACACCCGTCCTCGTCCTCCAAAGACTGTGGAGGCCAAGGAGCATTAACATATCGTAAGGAACACCGCCTTCATTATCTACAGATAGAAACCGTATGCCATGCGCTGTGAGGGGGAAATCTTTCTTGAGCGTTCGCTGCAGGATGTCCCATAGGAACACCGCATCCCAACATTCTAAAAATACATGTTCTATAGTTTCGGGCCTTTTACAAAAGAAACAATTAATTGACCATGGCACAAAAATTCCTTTCTCTTCAAGCCACGGTTTGACGGGTAGCACGCCGCAATGCAATTGAAAGAAAAACGACTTAAGAGAAGGTTTTACCGGCATTCTTTTCACCCTGTTTAAAACATCCTCCCCTGCGCCCTCACAGTAAAAAGATCGGTAAAGAGGTACGGGTAAAAGAACATCGACTAAATCTCTATACAGCCTTTTGCGACTGACTGAACTTAGGTATTCGAAGGAGAACCGAGCTTTAAGCATCCGAAATGCCATCACAACTTCCCGCGTGAACCCCTGAACGCTCGCGCTTATTTGGTCGCTAGAAGATACTACAAATTCAGGCAGGAAGCTTTGCAAATGCACATTAATAAAAGTTCTCAAGAATACATCTCTCTGATCGCGAAAAAACAAAAACCTGGAAACTATTTGACGTATAAACAAGTGAGACAGTCCAAGGCCTCCACTACGAACTGATCGAAACAAGTTGGTACGGGAACAACGCTCCCAACCTGAATTCCAAATAAAAACAGCGAAAACCCTGTGCAGCTTCTGCACATTGAGGCGTGACATAGACAAACTTGCAAAATATACCATATTTTCGCGATTAAAAATAAATTGCAGACTGTTGCGCGCGCAAACATTGAAAACTCGCGACCTTTCCAACCCTCTGTTTTCGCCCTTACCCTATCAGTCCCCTCATTCCACAGTTGCTTAGTGTCTCGGTAGTGCTGAAGTGGCACACCGAGATACTTCACGGGCAAGGTTGTCCACTGTACGTTCAGAAAAACTTTAGGCGTGGTGGCCCAGTTACCATGCCAGAAACCCGCGCATTTTCCCCAGTTGATTCTACTCGCTGTTTTCTTACAAAAGGAAGATGCTATACTAGCCACTTTACGTAGACTGTCATGATCACTACAAAAAACAGCAACGTCATCCGCGTAGGAAAGGACCTTTACTTCAGAAGATTGTAATCTAAAACCTCGTATATTGTCATTATGAATTATTCTTAAACAAAAGGGTTCTAAGTAAATCGCGAATAGCAAAGGGGACGGAGGACAACCTTGCCTAACAGGAGACTGGACGTGGATACTTTCACTAACGCTTCTATTAACAATAATTGACGTGGTACAGTCGGCGTAAGCCATCTTTATACCACACAAAAGAACAGAACCAACATTAACATGTTCCAAAATACGAAAAATAATATCATGTGCAACCCTGTCGAACGCCTTCTCTAAGTCTAGCTGCAGCATGGCAACTCGGCCAGCGAAGGCATCACAACATTCTCGTATGCTTCGAGCCACGTGAATATTTGTACAAATGCTCCGACCTTTTATAGCGCACGTCTGATGTGGGCCGACCAGATATGTAATGACATTTTGCAAACGACAAGCTAAGACCAGACTTGTACGTAATCCGTTACAAGTAACGAAATTACTTGTAATCCCTTACTTTTATCAGTAATTTTGTAACGGAATAATTACATATTTTCTAGAGTAATTTTAAAGTAATTCCCTTACATTTTTGACGTAACGGATTCCTTGTAATCCGTTACTTTTTTTTGTCGGAACCAACCCCCCCCCCCCCCCCCGCCGCCCCCATTTTAAATAAACTTTTTTTTTTTTCATTTTTTTTTTTTGTAAAGTAGAGCGCAGTGACACTTTCACACAAATCGACCAGCGCAGCCGCAAAGGGAGGCTTGGCACTCTTCAGTTCCGGAAAGCCTTTTTTTACAACACCAAGCCCTGAATCGCTCTCTTTTTTTTAAGACCCTAACATCAACGTCAAAAAAATACAAATGAACAATTCGCGAAAAAAAAAGGGGGGGGGGGGGGCAAGTTATTTCCGCTTTTTTTTTTTTTAGTTCCTTTGTTTTTTCTTGGCGATCGAAGACGGGAAAAGGAGGACACCAAGTGATTGTGCGCCTCTTCGAGAAGCTCGAAGCGGTAAGTGTACTGAGAAGAATAAACAATGTCCTTCTCGGATATAGCGACTCCAGCCATTTTCATAATGTCACAACAGGAGACAACGCTCCGTCTACCCTATCCTTTTTTGTGAGTCAGCTTTTTGCAAGTATTTAGAAAATGGTAATATTCTTCCTTTCTTCTTCTTCCTGTTTTGCCCCAGCAGGACGCATCTCATCTCAAGCAGATATTTTTACAATAAAACATAATGGTGGCTGACGTAGACTTGATATTCTGGACTTGAGGCGAGAGTAAAACTCGTGAGTGGGGCCATAGCCCGGCTTACTTAGTACTCTACACTTTGCTGCCCGTGGCATCAGTGGACGTCTATCTGGAGAACACCGGAGTAAGCCGCAGTCTGTTCGTGCTCCGTGCGTTTTTGAACGGCACCAAGAAAAGTACACATGGCGACATGCGTTTACATTTCCGTTTTAACCGACGTTCTAATTAATTGTTGTTATGAGCGTCCTTCTTTTTCTTTTATTACTTATATTTATATACAGAAAACTTTTTTTTTATTCACCAACGTCTCAAGTGAGGCTCGAACTGTTCAGAATCAAAGGAAGAAGAATATCGAGCCAAACCTTATTTATTATTTTATTATCACCTTACTGTTACAACTATGTTTTGCTATTGATGACTTCTACAGCTTCGTGATTTAGAGAATGAACAATTTTAGTAGATCGGTCCGATGACTCCGATAACGATATCCGATACTTCGCAGCCTTCTTTGCGTATACATCATATCGTTATCGGGTACCGTTATCGCGGGTATCGGAGGTATCGGAAAGATCTACTAAATCTCTCGAATAGCAGGCAACGGCTGCAACGCTTTGCTCTACATTCGAGGTAATTAGTACTTCCTTTGCTTCGCTGAAGAAGCTCACTGCAGAGCATAAAGCATTCGTGAGGAACAATATAGGGCACTCCCATCCAGTGCCTCAGCTCAAATGGTGTTCAGCCTAGCAGTCGACATATTGCCGCGCGCAAGGCTGAGAAAGCAACGCTCGGTCACGGTCCTCCAGAAAGTTTCCGTTTATTCATGTACCGCACGTAACTTCTATCATTTACCCCTGCTTTTGTTTTCTAGAAATTGCGTGTTCATTCTCGCCCCGATCACGCGACGCTCGAACCGCTTTCGCCGAATCTTCGAGATAGCGGCGCACTCTAGATAAGAGGCCGCCCGCGACCTTGTCGAGTGAGTCTCGCCCTAGCGCTCGATTCTGCTGACACGCCGACTTCAACGCCCGCGACGCTCTGCTTTCTTCTGTTTTCTTCTTTATTTTTGGCACAAGTTCGCCACATTAAACGTTTATTTATTTCTGTTTATTTCTTGTTTATTGGTCACGACTCACCACCCGTGACATTCTGGTGGAGGTGCGGGGTACCGTATGTTCGTGCAGCGCAGCCCTCCGAGTTCCCGCAGTACAAGTCCGAACCCAAGCTCCCGAGGACCCAACGAAGACCAGATCGAGACTCGATCAAGTCGCCGCACCCAAGGGCTAAACCCAGAATACGGACTTCTACCACCCAGGACCAGGCAGCCGACGATGGCCAACCAGTCGCAGACCCCCGCCGCTCCTGCCGTCGTCTACCTACCCGTCGCACCTCGGACACCGGCTCCGTTCCACGCCGAACTCTACGAAGACGTTGAAGATTGGATCGACCAATTCGAACGCGTCGCCCGCCACAATAGCTGGACCAACGAGCAACGGCTGCAAAACGTGTATTTCTCGCTCGAGGGGACTGCCAGAAGCTGGTACGAAAATCACGAGTCTTCATTGACATCCTGGGACATTTTTAAGAGCCAGCTGAAGGCGACATTTGTCAACCAGCACTGCCGAGAGAGAGCCGAAGACTTACTTCGTACCAGGACTCAAGGCCCCAACGAGAGCATTACCGACTTCGTGGAAGATGTTCTCCGCCTAAGCGCCCGCGCCGATCCTCAGGCTACCGAGGAGAAGAAGCTGCACCACCTGATGAGGGGTGTGAAAAGCGAGATTTTCGGCGGTCTCATCCGGAATCCCCCAACAACAGTCGACGAGTTCATCACGGAGGCGACAAATATGGAACGGGCCTTGCTAGCCCGCGCCAGACACTACCAACGACACCCTGGCGTAACTACTCTAGCGACATCTGGATCCGACCTGGGCACCACCCTCCCCGGCATCCGTGACCTTATCCGTGAAGCCGTCCAGGAGGAGTTGAAGAAGTTGCTACCTGCTGCCACAAGCCTGGCTACGCCCTCAGTCGCCGAGATTGTCCGGGAAGAACTTCAGCAGGCGCTGCAGCCAGAAGTTCTCGCCAGCGCCGCTCCTGAACCACCGAAGCTGAGCTACGCCACAGCTACCCGACGACCACCGCCCCCTTCTCACCCGTATACGGCGCCACCTCGACGTGAACCTCTAGCGCCGCAGTATTCACGACGCCTTGAAGATCGGGCGCACGTCCGCCCAGAACAAGCTGCTCCACGAAAGACCGACGTGTGGAGGACGGCCGATCGACGCCCGTTGTGCTACCACTGCGGGGAGGCCGACCATATCTACCGTCGTTGTCCCTACCGGCAAATGGGCCTGCGTGGGTTCCACCCGAACGACCCACGCCCGAGGTACGGCGAACGCCTTCACGACATCGAGGAGTACCTCCGACGTTCGCCCTCCCCAGTGTCGTCTGTCCGCCGTGAAGCCCGCTCCCCATCGCCACGACGTTCAGCCTCCCCAGCGCCACGATCCCGCCGAGAGAGCCTGTCTCCCCTGCGTCGTCGGGAAAAATTGAGTGCGGCAACGCCTGGAGGAGACGTTGCCGAAAACGACGGAAGCAAACAGCCTCCAAGAACGCCGGAGGGCTCCCACTCTCTCGACGCCCCGCATTGCACCGACGCGCCTACAACGGTGTCCAACAACCTAAACGTTGTTATCGATGGCCAAAACGCATCGGCAGTCGTTTACACCGGGGCAGACTACTCAGTATTGAGTGGGAGGCTCTCTCGCCACCTTCGAAAAGTCACGACGCCGTGCGATGGACCGCAGATACGAACCGCCGGAGGACACCTCATCACGCCTGTCGGAAGGTGCACCGCTCGCGTCGAAATTCACGGCGAGACGTGTCCTGTGAAATTCGTCATTCTACAAGACTGTTCCAGAGACGTCATTCTCGGCATGGACTTTTTGTGTGAATACGGCGCCGTCATCGACCTTGGAGAAAACAGACTGACGCTGCGGACACCTGTTCCGCCTTCAGAGAAACTCCAAACTGCGTCAGCCACCGTCCGAGTCGCTGCCGACCACGTGAATCTGCCGCCGCGATCAAGTGTTGTCGTACCTGTCGTGACCGATGCAGCTACCCGTAGCGAAGTTCTTCTGGAAGGTAACCTCCAGTTGCTCCTGGGAAGAGGAATAGGCGTCGCACGAGGAGTAGCTGAACTTCAGGATGGCCGCACTGTGGTCCTCGTGACGAACTTCCGGAATGAAACGCAACACCTCACAAAAGGTGCAGCCGTTGGCCACGTCGAGGATCTCCGAAACTCCGCCGAAATCGCCGCCATTACTGATGAATCCTCGCCACCTCAGCAAGACGGTACGTCGCCAGCGCAACTCGACATCGACCCTAAGCTTCCGGACCTGAAACGACGGCAGCTGATTAACCTCCTCGCCGAATACCGTGACTGCTTTGCGACGTCGTCGAAGTTACGCCAAACAGCCGTTGCGAAGCACCGCATCATTACCGAGGACGACGCGCGCCCTGTGCATCGATCACCGTACAGAGTCTCCGTTAAAGAAAGGGAGGTGATCCAGGAGCAAGTTCAAGAGATGCTGAACGACGACATAATCCAACCATCAAGCAGTCCGTGGGCCTCTCCAGTCGTACTGGTTAAGAAGAAGGACGGAACGCTTCGGTTCTGCGTGGACTACCGGCAGCTGAACGCGGTGACGAAGAAAGACGTCTACCCACTCCCCCGAATCGACGACACGTTAGACCGGCTCCGCCACTCTCGATACTTCTCATCGATGGACCTGAAGAGCGGCTACTGGCAGATCGAAGTCGACGAACGGGACCGAGAGAAGACAGCTTTCGTCACGCCGGATGGGCTGTACGAGTTCAAGGTAATGCCCTTCGGACTATGTACGGCGCCAGAAACTTTCCAGCGTGTTATGGACACCGTACTGGCAGGACTGAAGTGGCAGAGCTGTCTGGTCAACCTTGATGACGTCGTGGTGTTTTCCAGCGACTTCGACGAGCACTTGCGACGACTCCGAGCTGTTCTTCAAGCCATACGGACCGCTGGACTCACCCTCAAGCCGTCAAAGTGTCGGTTCGCCTATGACGAACTGAAGTTTCTATGTCACGTGGTTAGCAACGAAGGCGTACGCCCAGACTCTGAGAAGACTCGCGCCGTCGCGTCATTTCCAGTGCCGACCGACAAAAAGGCCGTGCGAAGATTCCTTGGACTTTGCGCCTACTATCGTCGCTTCGTTCGGGATTTCGCACGGATTTCCGCACCGCTCACAAACCTCACGAAGGACGCCGAGAGGATCGAATGGGCCGAGAAACAACAGCGGGCATTCGACGAGCTGAAGCGACGACTCCAGACGCCTCCGGTTCTTGGACATTTCGATCAGGATGCGGACACCGAGATTCACACTGACGCAAGTAACGCAGGACTTGGCGCGGTACTAGTTCAAGTACAAGAAGGCACCGAACGAGTCATCGCCTACGCAAGTCGGACACTCTCCAAGGCAGAGATAAATTACTCCACGACTGAGAAAGAATGCCTTGCGGTCGTCTGGGGAATCACTAAGTTTCGTCCGTACTTGTACGGAAGCCCCTTTCCGCGTGGTCACGGACCACCACTCGCTCTGCTGGCTTGCGAACCTCAAGGACCCGTCAGGACGCCTCGCTTGGTGGAGCCTCCGGCTACAAGAGTTCAACATGACTGTGGTTTACAAGTCAGGACACAAGCACAGCGATGCTGACTGCCTGTCCAGGGCCCCTGTCGAAACACCTTCCGGCAGCAGCGACGACGATGATGACGAGTGCTTTCTAGGGACAGTGAACACAGATGACATGGCACGACGTCAACGAGACGATCCGGAGCTGCGAGCCTTAATCGAGCACCTGGAAGGGCGCGGCGGTACCGTACCCCGTGTTTTCTCACGAGCCGTGCCGACCTTCACCATTCGACAAGGTGTACTCTACAAAGAGAACTTCGGGAACAACCACTCGCCGTGGCTGCTGGTAATCCCGACCGACCTTCGAGGGGAGATCTTTCAAGCATGTCACGACGACCCGACGTCCGGACACCTTGGATACAGCCGGACACTGGCCCGTATTCGTGAAAAGTATTACTGGCCCAAGCTCCCCAAGACCGTCCACCTGTACACACGATCATGCCACGAGTGCCAGCGACGCAAGAAACCTCCGACGAGGCCGGCCGGACTCCTGCAGCCTATTTCTCCTCCAACTGCACCCTTCCAGCAGATCGGAATGGATCTACTTGGTCCTTTTCCGCCTTCCACGTCGGGGAACCGCTGGATTATCGTCGCCACAGATTATCTCACGCGGTACGCCGAAACGAAAGCTCTTCCTTCGGGGACTGCTGTGGAAGTTGCCAAGTTTTTCATTGAGTCCATCGTCCTCCGGCACGGCGCTCCAGTAGTTCTGATTACAGATCGCGGATCATCGTTCATGGCACAACTGACCCAAGAAATCTTCCGACTCAGTCACACCAGCCATCGTCGTACAACTGCGTACCACCCGCAGACCAACGGGCTGACGGAGCGACTCAACAAGACAATCGCCGATATGATCTCTATGTACGTCGACGTAGAGCACAAGACGTGGGACGAGGTGCTGCCCTACGTCACGTTCGCCTACAATACGGCGGTTCAAGAGACCACTGGATTCACCCCTTTCCAGCTGGTACATGGTCGGAAGGTAACGACCATCCTGGACGCCATGCTGCCCGATGAGCCATCTGACAACGAGAGCGACGACGCCCAGGCGGTTGCTCAACGCGCCGAAGAAGTTCACCAGCTCGCCCGACTCCTGATTCAAGACCAGCAACGCGTCGACGCCGGCCGCTACAACCTTCGTCGCAGGGACGTCCACTTCCAGCCCGGAGATAGGGTGTGGGTATGGACGCCCATCCGTCGCCGCGGCCTCAGTGAGAAACTGCTGAAACGGTACTTTGGACCATACAAGGTACTTCGTCGCCTCGGTGAGCTGAACTACGAGGTGATGCCCGACGGAACACGAACATCGTCACGCCGCCCACCACGACCTGAGGTCGTCCACGTCGTGCGCCTGAGGCCGTACTACGCTCGATAGGACTGTGGACCTTTTGTGCTCCAAAAGACTCCTTAGTTTATCGTTCTTTTTTTTATTTTGATTTGTTTTACACTGCATCGGGGCGATGCACTTTTAAAGGGGGGGTAGTAATGCCGCGCGCAAGGCTGAGAAAGCAACGCTCGGTCACGGTCCTCCTGAAAGTTCCCGTTTATTCATGTACCGCACGTAACTTCTATCATTTATCCCTGCTTTTGTTTTCTAGAAAGTGCGTGTTCATTCTCGCCCCGATCACGCGACGCTCGAACCGCTTTCGCCGAATCTTCGAGATAGCGGTGCACTCTAGATAAGAGGCCGCCCGCGACCTTGTCGAGTGAGTCTCGCCCTAGCGCTCGATTCTGCTGACACGCCGACTTCGACGCCCGCGACGCTCTGCTTTCTTCTGTTTCCTTCTTTATTTTTGGCACAAGTTCGCCACATTAAACGTTTATTTATTTCTGTTTATTTCTTGTTTATTGGTCACGACTCACCACCCGTGACATTCAATAATAGATAATGCAAAATGTCTGACGAGACATTCGAGAGCCAGCTGTTGCTCAAAATACTCAAGGTCATTAAATGGAACAGGTGGCAAGAATAAGAACTTGAATAACCCTCTTGCTTTTGTTTCTTACTTGAGGACAATAATGTTAAAAGTAACGCCACGAAAGTAACGGATTACTTTTTGGGGTAACGGTCAGTTACTTTCATGGGAGGGTAATTGTAATTGTAATAAATTACAATTTAGCCTTGAGTAATTGTAAATGTAATTCCTTACTATTTTTCAGTAACGTGCACAAGTCTGGCTAAGACTTTCATATAAATTTTATAGTCTACGTTAGTAAGACTTATTGGTCTGTAAGAGGACACGGATAACAGTTTCACAGGGTCATCGGATTTAGGGATAAGAACGATATGTGATTTTGAAAAAGATGGCGGTAACACGTTTCTTTGATAGACCTCGGTCAACACCTCATGCAAAGCTTCTGCGGCCTCGCTCTTAAATGCTTTATAAAATTCCGCACTAAGGCCATCCGGCCCGGGCGTTTTGCTAGCACTTAATTCCTCGATCGCAACTGTAAGCTAGCGAACACTAATCGGCTCTTCCAGCCGTTCTCGAACGTGCTCTTCAAGCCTGGGCATGATCGACAAGAATTCATTTTCAAACCCGTCCTCTTCTGGAACGCTTTTTCTAAGCAGAACCCGATAAAATTCAACGAAGGCCCCCTCAATCGCTTTCTTATCGCGGATTATCGAGTTACGGACACACAACTCGGTTATCTCCTTGCGCTGTGCATACCGCTTCTCGTCGCTCATCGCGCGCTTCGTCGGTCTTTCGCCCTGCCACAGCTTTTCAGACCGCGAACGCACAATAGCCCCCCTGTATCTTTCGCAGTCGATAAGTTCGAGTTGATTCTTCCCTTGTCTTATCTCTTGCCCAAACTCGCCCGGCTTCGCACTTTCTTCTAGTAAAAAGGTGCTTAACTGACTACGCAGCGTTTTTTCTTTCTGCTTTCGCTGAAAATTAAGAATACTGCTTCTTTCTATGGCCTCAAGTTTCACCTCCTCTTTAAAAAGTTCCCATCGCTCACCCCACATGGTCGCCTCATTTTCATGCAACTTCCTAAATAATTCTTCTACTTGAACGGTAAAAACTTCATCCTTCACAAGACAGCTATTCATTTTCCAGAGCGACCAATTCTAATTTGGCTGCTTACTTTTTTACCAATCGTGAACATTACTAACGAATGATCGCTAAAAGAGACGGGTTGAACAATATAATGGGCACATAGCGGGACAAGGTCGAGTGACACATAGGCCCTATCGAGACGCGCATGGCTCGAGCCCTGAAAATGGGTAAAACGAACACCGTTACTAGAGGATACAGAAGCCACGTCCTCCAACGAATTGTTCGTGACAATGTCAGTTAAATAAAAGGCACTCTGGTCGCGAACACGTGTCAAATTCACCCGATCTTGGGGCGCGCAAACACAATTAAAATCTCCAAGAAAAATTACAAATCGCTCACAATTAAGGTACTCGCTCAGACCTTCAAAAAAGACCCTGCGCTCGCACTCACGATTGGGCGCAAAAACACAGATAACGCGCCATTCCATGTTTGAAAAAGAAAAATGACATATTACAAAACGGCCATACGCGCAAGAAACCACGGCGGTCTCAAGAAACCCCAGAGACTTCCGAAGAAACAAACAACAACCCCCCGATGTTCCCATAGCGTGCGAAACGCAGACATTAAAACGAGTTCGAAAAGGCCGCACCAAACGGTCTGTCTGCTCTTGACTCTCAACCTTTGTTTCCTGAACGGCAATGATATCCAACTCGTTCTCGGCAAACAGTCGGCTCAGTTGGTACTGCCGACGCCTCGCAGCGAACCCGCGGACGTTAATCGTGGCGACACGAAAAGGGGCGTCTAATATCACCGCCATTCAAGATAGGGAGAAAAGACAGACCGCGTGGTGCTTACCTCGGAACAACCTGCCGCGTCGACGCGGTGCAGGTGTCTGTCCTTTGAAATCGCTGACTCCGTGGCTCTCGGCGAACTACGGCGCACGCATTCACGGCGGAGGCTTGGCTGCCCTCCTGTCCTCCTCCGGAATGTTCGGCCTAACAGGCGCACGTCGCCTCCACAGGGGCACCGTCTTGGCAGGCGGCTCTTCCTTGGTCGCTGCCGCTGGGTCAGCACCGTCGACGTCCCGAGTCCGCTTTGGGGCGAGCTCCGGTGTCACGGCCGTCTCCATGGGCGCGTCGCCTGGTTGTTCAGGGAGGGCGTCGTCGCACGTGTCGGCTGCTCTGACTCCTGGCCTCGGCGCCTCAACGGACGGAACGTCCGGAGACTTGGCCTGGCTCGCCGTCCCAGCACAGAGTGCCACGTTGACCGCGGACGTGGCCGTGTCGCCCTCGGGTGCCGCCGCTGCTCTCTGCGATGGCGCCGCCCCGGTGTCCGGACCCGCGACGGTCTCCTCGGCGTCGGCCTCGTCCATGAGAAGCTCGGACTTCTCCTCGCCTCCCACAGGACCCACGGCCGCCGCGTAGGTCCTTACGCATTGCGTGCCCTCGTGGCCGAAACGTCGGCAGACGTCGCACTTGGGGACGCGGCACTCCTTGCGGATGTGCCCCGTCCGCTGACACCGCAGGCAGAGCGGCGCCCTGCCCGGCACGACGACGAGTGCGAGCTCACCGGCGACGCGCAGCTGGTGCGGGATGTCGTCGGGAGTCACTCCCCCCTTCAGGCGCAGCACCGCCGTCCGCGTCATGGTGCTGACGCTGTGGCAGCCGTCGATGTGCCACCGCTCCCTGGAGACGTCCAGGACCTTGCCGAAAGGCGCCAAGGCTGCCCTCACGTCGTCGTCGCCAACGTTAAAAAGCAGCCAATGGAGCTTGAGGTGCACGTCCCGGTTTCCCGGGTCTACAACGATGCACCTCCGCCCCTTGACGGTGAGCTCCGGTGTAGCCAGCAGTTTCTTGGCACCCTCGAGGGACTTGAACGTGACGGCCCAGACATGATTCATCTGGTACGCCCCGAGGGCTACGACCTCGGGGAGTAAACTCAGGCTTGCCAAAGCGTCCCGAAATTCTTCCGCACGGTACGGGCGGCCCTTGACATCAGCGTGTAAAAATACTGTGTTCAACACAAGTGATCCTGTTGGCAGCGAAGGAAGGATGACAGCGTATTCCTTATCGTCGGTGATCCTGATACCGCGGCCCGATTGGGCCGCTGAAACTGCTCCCTCGGAGCCAGACATCGTATGTCCGCACGCTATCGCTGCCGGAAGTAGACTAAGGCCACGGCCGCGCTGCCTACTTGGCAGCTGCGCGCGCGGCAATATATATGTATATTTTATACATACGATATACATAAAGAATTTGATAGATCATACTAAGTACCCCGAGTGAACCCAGGCTGGGTTCCTCGGGAACAAAGGAACGACAACCGCTCCATTCGAGTTCTAGGAAGCGTCGACAAGCTCGCGCCCGCCTCTCGTGAGGCCGACACTCGGGGTACTTAGCTTCTGTGGCCTGGCCATGGTGCCAGTTTTGTAATCAGGGTCGTGGGCTAAGCTACCTGTGAATGCTGCCAGCTACCGGGTTGCGGTTCCACAGTAAGTCGCCGGCACCTCCGTCTATGTGGTATCTGCACCATGTCCATATGCTTTGTAGTTCACCGGCACCCACGCACTCCGTAATATAAAATAGGCCCGCGTATGCCGGATAGAAAACAGTGACGAATAATATTAATTAAAAATATCCAAACAAAAGAAACTAAAATAAAAAAATATAAATTTATAAATTCGAGCACATTCATCATTATGTGCTTCAATTTCTATTTTGTTATGATTTATATACAAATTTATTTCCAAATAAACGTCAGAATTAATTTGCAAGAAGTACATTTATATAGAAATCACTACATACTACACACTACTTGCAAAAAGTACACTCTTCGGAAGCGTGGGTTATGGTTTACCGGAGCGAGACTCCGGAGGACTACTCCACCTCGGCAACGGGAAATTGATAAGTTCCGCAGGGGGTCCTGGGAAAACTATAAGGTCAGGGACGGCCAGTTGTTCAGGAATAGCAGTCTGGCCATGAACCGACTGTTCACGCTCGGACGAAGGACCAGGTACAGGCATCAGAACAGACCAGGGATAGATACAGGAACCATAGACCCTGGCACAGTAGCGTGCACCGGCTCCACTGAATGCCCGGGGTCTACAGCGAGACCCGAGCCATGAGCCCCAACAGGAACAGGAGACACGGTCGCAGCAGGGTGGCCGGACGCGTTGGAGTGCCCCAAGTCCACCGAGGAACCAGGGAAAAGCCAGGGGTATCTGTAGCAGGACACTCGAGAGCAGCAGTAGAATCTGTCTTCTTGGAAGAATCCAGCGCAGCATGAAGGGGAGCACCTATCGTACGTGCAGCAGGAGACCCGGATTTCACCTAGAGGCCAGATGCTGCGAGGTCAGTGGAACCATCCGGCAAGGAAGGTCCCACTTGCACTGGAGGCGCTGAAGTGGTTCCAAGGATATGTACTGGCGCAGGAACCGCAGGAGCCGTAGGAGGTAAAAGTATACCACACTGATCATCCTCGTAGCAGTCTTGTTCAGAAACTTCTTTCAGAGCTCAAATACCTGTATCGGCGGCAGTTATGTTGACTTCCTGAACTTCGGTGCGCTCCCTCTTCGACCATCAGCTAGGTGATATGTGGCAGGTCCTTTTTGTGCTTGTATACATTGTGGCTCAGTGTATCTACTATGCAGTTTATAATGTAACCGTAGAGCGGTCGTACCGCTCTACGGTGATCCGAGTAGGATTTCATATCATGCTGATACCTGTTGCACGGCCGCTCGATCCCCCCTGCTGGTGTGGCCTGCCAAATTTTTCCGAAAACAAAAGAGCACGCGTGAGAGAACTTCTGCCAAATGCCGTGGGGGCGCTGCACATCGGAGAGTGGTCTTGTGAGTAGAAAGCTAGAGAAGGCGCCCGACACGTTCTTGCTCCGCGATCCAGATAAAATATCTGGCCGTCATTGTCTTCGCCGATAGTAAGGCGCGGCAGCAGTTGCAGAAGCCGCAAAACTTGCTTGCCCCCCACCTTTGCACCACTTTGCGTGGAGAAAATATCGTATTGTCACTCTGTGCTCGAGTGTGTTGTTTGTGTTTTCGGTCGTTTTTTCGCGCGTCTCTATATTTTCGTGGCGATAGCCACTGATGGATGAGAAAGAAGAAGAGACGTGGGCTTCCGAACTTGAGTTTGCACGGCTGACTTACATTGCTGGTTTCTTAGGCTTTGTTTGCGAACAAAAAGTGACCATTTTTATTGTAGAAATTGTCGTACTTTCAAAGTAATTTTCTGAAACATTCAGCCTAGCAAAGCAATAGAAATGTCTGACTGAAAGCAAGGGAGGCTAATGTGTAGAAAACGCTCAACTCTGCAGGTGACGTATCCTGAATGCAAGCTGCAACCTAAAGGAAATACATCACAAGACGGAGCATATCACTTCGTGTTTAGCCCTGAATAAGGAGGACTCCAGTATCCACGACATGACGCTCTCTGTATGTGCAAGCTGGCCTGCACCTTTATCGAGTGGCCTCTGCAGTCGGCAGCGATTCATTGTTGTGGACGGATTTGCAAGGTCCTCTCGAGCGCTGTGTTTCCACACCTTATGGACTACCCGCTGATGCAGTGTACTGACTGCAGAGGCCCGTACTACAGCGAAGAGCTCTGCGAGCTCTTTCTTAGGAAGCTCCTCAGACCTCATTTGGCAAACTGGGCTGGTGACCTAAACAACTCTCTAGAAAATATATTGTGACTTTCGTGGAAGCCTCTTTCCCGAAAGATACTCCTCTTGTGAACTATATGACTCCCTTGATCTGCTTGTGAACAATGAAGTTTATATTGCTGAAGTCATGCACGAGACATCCTTTTCTTATTGTACTTCACAGATAAATGACAGGCACAGCTCGAGCGTGCTCGAGCGTCGGTTAAAACCGGTAATTATACGGCCTAGCTATGTCCAACTATAACTCCTCTATTACAGTGATAATAGAAACGGGGCAACACTTACGGGAACAAGAAAACGACAATTCGAATATATTGCCAGCTGAATGCGGCTCTAACGCGTAGCCTGCAGCTTGATGAGCTCCTTGCAGACAGAATGGTGTGCTTTTATTCTACACAGATATGTCACACCAGTCATGCAATCTGGCCCTCGTTTCAATTGAGAGGTGCCGCTCCATGAGAAACAATCTAAATAGCCACACCGGGCCGGGCCGGGCCGACTACTCCTCTCTTGCCGATAACGAGGGCCACGGCTGGCGCTGCGCGGTAAAGAAGATATATCGCTCTCACCGGCGGAGTGAGGCATAGGGCAGGCCGCTTGCAAGGGGAGTGCTAATCGAGCGGCCGTGCCTGTTGACTCTTTCTTGAAGTTGAGCTCGTCTCTCTGGGAGGTCAGTAGGAGCTTCTCTTCTCGGCACACACTGCACGTCAAGCTTAGAGCTGTGAATTCTCCCAATGTAGAAGAAGGGACGGTGCAAATCCTGTTGTAGGATGCACAGTACGAAAATACGTTCCAGGTGATCCCCGACGGCTTTTGTAACTGGACGACCTTGTACAACGGCCAACTGAAGACAAGATTTCAAAACACGATTAAATCTTTCAACCTTTCTCCTGTGTTTGATACCATTCTAACGTAGAAAATCTTGAAACTCTAAAGAGATAAAATGGAATTCATTGTCAGAGACAATCTGACATCGAGTCCTTCGCGCGAAGAAAATATTCTAGAGAAAACTGATGACGCTCGCTGAGGCAACAGAAGACATGGCTTGAACCTCGGGCCACTTGGAGTGGTAGTCTATAAGACAATGAGAAACGCCTGACTGGGTGGTTCAAGATCAATCGGGCCGACAATGTCGATCCCGAGTTTGTCCCAGGGTTGTCTTCGGAAATGAACGGGCTGCAAAGGAGCCCGTGCTGTCTTCACTGGTTTGTCAATAGAACGACACGAAAATTTCTCTTGATTTGTTGATTCATGAGTGGCCACTAATAGTGTTCACGGATCACACTCGTGGTTTTTGTGATTCCTTGATATACAGAGTGATTCAAGGAGACGCCAGGTTCCTTAAATCGACCGCAAAATTCGGTTTTTTAACCTATCGCGCTACGACTTTGTGCAGCGGTGCCCACATATGGTGCATTTTCTTTGTAAAATTTGCAAAGAGCGAACTTACCTGAGGAAAAAGTAAAGAAAGAAAAAGGCTTAGCTCCTATGGAAACGCAGCGACGCCACCGGCAGCGACGCCACGGGAGACAAGAGATGGCGCAACGAACGCCGCCAAACAGCGAGCATACGGCGCCCAGAGCCGGCGTCTTTAGCAGACAATCTTTTCGACTCAAAAGCGGTGCGAGTTGCGCTGGAGGCGACAGCCGCAGAAACGAAAACAGGCGCGGTAACAAAAAGGAACTGCAGGTCCTTGTCTGCTAAAGACGCCTGCTCTCGGCGTCGTGCATGTGCTCTTTCGTTGGCGGCAGTTGGCGTCGCGACCGCTTGCGCCAACTCTTGTCTCCCGTGCGAAACGGTGCCGTGTTGTTTGAAGACCGGTGGCGTCGCCGCATTTCCATAGGAGCTAAGCCTTCTTCTTTCTTTACTTTTTCTTCAGGTAAGCTCGCTCTCTGCAAATGTCACAAAAAAAAAAATGCACCATCTGTGGGCAACGCTGCACAAGGTCGTAGCGCCATAGGTTAAGAAATCGAACTTTGCGGTCGATTTAAAGAGCCTAGCGTCTCCTTGAATCACCCTGTACTTCAAGTGCTACTTCAATTATCCTGTCCCGGATCTGCACAGGAACCACTAACATCTCTCCCATGTTCAGGATGTTATCGTACAAGGGAAGCTGATCTCTGACTTGGTATTAAGGTCGTAGGTCTGGGTCTGTTTTGATATTTTCAGGCCAGGAGGACGTAGTGTACCGTATCACTGTAGGTAGGAATACGTCATAGGCCGTAGCCTGCTGAAAACCGTCTTTGGGCGATGGAATCATGACAACCCTACTGAAAAAAAAACCATTTGACGCCTGTATGAAAATAAACAGGTCCATACTGGTAACAGTTTAGCCATACCGGTCACCAGTTTGCCAAAGGGGTCGCCCGTATGGCTCAAAGGGGTCCCCCGTATGAGCCATAACGGTCACCTATTTGGGCAAACAGGTCACTTCTTTGGCAAACGGGTCGCTCCTCTGGGCAAATGGGCGACTCGTTTGGGCAAAGTTGTCGCACGTTTGCTCAAACCGGTGACCATGTTGCACAAACGGGTGACCGGTGACCGTCAAACTGTACCGATTTAATCAAACGGCTCTCGGGAGCCCGTTTGATGTTGAACGTACAGATCGGCGGCCTGGGCACGCCTAGCTGGCCAATGTTTCCGGAAGGCTGGGAGCGCCGGTTCATTGCTTTCAAATCGTCCGCGTAATGCAAGCAATTGTATATATATTTTAAGTGCGCTGATGTGCGCTTATACTGCAACTAAAACTAGCACATTTTTTTTTCGTTTTTTACGTAAACGCGCGACGTTGGTGAGCCGATATTTTTGACAGAACTTTAAAACTTTGTCCACCTTTTTTGCTTCAGTTTTTTTATTCAGCTCGAATCTCTCTCGCAGAAGACGCGGCCGCATGAAAGAATGTACTTCTAGAGTCCGTGTCACTTCATTTCAAGACGCGGCGAAGGTAGCGCGAACACGTGCCTGCAAGAACATCGAGCATGGCGAGAGCACGCCCGCCGTTGCAGCAGTCAAATTACGAGCTCGTAGTGGGTGCTTTTTTGGCTCGGGCACAAGCCGAGCTTATGGCCGACGCCATTTCGAGCGTGCGTGCTGAAATGCGCGCGTTTCGCCTCCTTTCCAAAGCTGCAAACGCGATGTGCAGTGGCAACTCCAAGAGAGAAGATAAGCCCGTGTAGAGCGGTCCGTGCACCCTCTCCCCTAGCATTGACTGCATTGCCACAAAAAGCCAACCGCAAGTTGTTGTTTTTTTTGTTTTTTTTTTCTATAGAATGCATGAGGAGAGGGTTGCGAGGGAGGGGGGTGGGGTGTCCCGGTGTCTTGCTCCTTGACCTCGCCGTCGCCCCCTTCCTCCTCTCTGGTCGGCTCTGTCACGTGACCAGAGAGAGGGTAGGGCAGGCTCCACGCTGATAAGCAAAGCCAGATCCGGCTGCGCGCGCGTTGACAGTCGCTTCTTTCTTTGTCTGCTTGTTTTCCGTTGCAACCGTTTGTACTGCCTTCTTCGATCTGCCGCCTTTCCCTGCGGTCTTATAAGAATGCCTCTCGACAACGTACGGGATGTGCACCAAATGTTCGAAAGGTCCTACGCGTGTATCGGCAACAAGCGATTCTTCAAAGGAGTCAGGAATTCTTGCGGTTTGCTGGGTTCGGCAATTGACAGCTTGTGCGCCGCATCGTGTTAAAACTTAAACGAGCCTTCCTTCTCGTTTTTGTGCTTGTGTGGTTGTCCTGCTTTGACCGTGACGACAAATATCACGGATTACATCTTTCAAGTCCGCTATTATTATGGTAAGTGCACTGCAAAATACGTGTTGGCAACGATTGACCGCTGTTCTACGCGTACTCTTCCAGGTTATCCGGAGAATTATGCAGCGCCTATTCACGCGGCAGCGGGGAGAATAGTTTCCCCGAAAGTCTATCTGTGTAGTCTCACATCACCTCGGTTCTTGTTTGCTTTGCAATCTTCTCAGTTGTATAAAAGCTTAAAGTGCCTCGCACATTTCACAGATCGCTTGAACGTTTGTACTTGTCGTCAGAAGAAGTAATAAACTTCGAGGAGAATTGAAAACAATCCTTTGTGTCTGTTTTCCTGTCCATTTGCAAGCACCTACGCGAGCGCATTTTTCTACGTGTTTTCCCCATGTTATAAATACGTTTATGAGTTTCGGGATGTCTTAAATAAGTTTAAAAATAGCCAACCTCCCAGACGATACCCTTTAGGGCTAGCGAATCCGAATGGCACGTTCAAACATGTGGTCACGTGCCAGGTCGAACGGGCACCCGTATCAAACAGGTACCTGTATCAAACGGGGCATCCGTATCAAATGGGTACCGTTTCGAACGGGTACCGTTTCGAACGGGTACCCGTATCCCATAATCACGTTTGATTTAAACGGATCAACAGGTTTGATTCAAACGGGTCGACCAGTTTGAATTTCAAATGGTTTTTTTCAGTAGGGAACGGAAACAACTTTCTCGTCGAATCTCATGTCCTCTTCAGTGTCAAACACTAGCAACCCTGAAAATGCGTTAGCGACGACGTTGCTGGCACCCTTCTAAAACTCCATCTTAAAGTTGTAGTTCACAATTTTGGATGACCATCGCGTGATTCTTAAAGGCGGATTCAAGGATCCTCGTTTTAAAGTAACGTAACCAACGCTTGGGTGGTCCGTACGGATCTCAAACGACCTTCCCCACAGATAGACATGCCACTTTTCACACGCCCAGAGACATGCTAGTGCTTGCTTTTTGCCAGTCGAGTACCTTCGCTCTGCATCAGTTAGTGAGCAAGACGCGAAGGCTACACGACAAAGCCGATTTCCATACTGTTGTTGGACAACATCGCCAAGACCATACCGCGAAGCTTATGCTACCATGACGATAGGCGACTTTGGGTCAAACATGGATAACATTGGAGTCTGTTTGTTGGAAGCCTTTATCTTCTGAAAACTAGCCTCGACTTCCGGAGACCAGTTGAAACGAACTCCTTTACGGAGGAGACGACGAGTCGGTTCTACGACCGTGGAACAACGAGGAATGAATTTGCTGTAATACTCTGCAAGCCCTAGAAACACTCTCAACTTAACTGGATCAGAAGGAGTTGCAAAATTTAGGACTTAATTTACCTTGGATTAAACGGGTGCTAAGCCTTTCATGGAAAGATGGTGTCCCAAAAATGAGAGCTCTTTTTCTTGGAAAACACCTTTACGGTTCAACTTCAATCCCGCTTATGAAATTCGAGACAAGACGCCACATAGGTTTTCATTGTGCTCTTTCAAAGTGGATCTATAAGCGATAACATCTTCCAAGTAGAACTGGACTCCCGGACCATCGCTTAAAGTTTTAGACATTAACTATTGGAAAGCTGTGGGTGCGGATGCTAGTCCGAAACAGACTAGCTGAAAGCGGAACAATCCTTCAAAGGTGATGCAAAAAGTGAGGTCACGACTCACCGGGTCGAGACGGACCTGATGGTAGGCATAAGCCAACTCCAGTTTCGAGAACACTGCCCCTCCACGCAGAGCACTGTGTTTGTCTTCTTGCTTGTGTACGTCTTTTTAGCACTTTTAACCATGGTTCAATACAGTCAACACCAACTAGCCCAACAACAAGTTCTTTTACAGAACTTAAAAGTTCATTGATGCAGGGAAGAGGAAAAGAATCGATGACAATGGCTTGATTCGGTGCTCGTAGATCCACACATATTGGGATCTTGCCGTCTGGCTTGCAAACGACAACAATGGGCGACACCCACTCTGAATCTTGACCATGTTCGATGACGCCCTCGCTTTCCAACTTGAAGATTTCTTCAGAAACTCGTTCTCTGAAGCTCATCGGGAGACGACGAAGCTGTGATTAAACTGGTGTAACTGTATGCCGCAACTTAATCTTACGAGTGTGATTCTTCACCAGACCCAAGCGTGGGCTAAAAATATATTCGAAATGTTTGAACCCGGGTGGTAACTTAGAGGTGTCTTGTTTAAAAGAACCAGCAGTGGCAGGGTGACTATTCAATGAACTTGTGTTCTCCGGGTGAGATTGCGTACCATAGGGCGCTTGACTCTCAGGATGGTCTTGTGGACCGCGTAGTTCGTGACTCTAGAGATGGCGTTGCTGACTTGACTTGTGTATGATGACTTTATGTATGGTCTCCGCCGGGACCGCTGAGGCAGGAGATGTGTAATTATGAGCAGGTGTTGAAGGGAACCTGGAACTTGTAGTATGTCAAAAACCAGGCAGCTGCGATGCTTGACGGGACGGCACGGTGAACGGTTGTCGCCGCGGGTTGGGCATGAGGCTCACATCTCGCTGCGGTGCTCCTCCTCCGTGAGCTGCATTCGCATACAGACATTTGAGTTTAGCGCCATTCAACACAAGTTTCAGTTCGCAAACCGCGTCGATGCCGAGTAATGAACGTCCAATCTTGGTTATACAAAATTCCATTGCTACCCAGTGGTCCTTAAAGACTACTTGCCCCACAAAACATCCAAGCACAGGTATGGTATCTTGCATAGAGCGAACGATTCTTCGATGGCGGATGCAACTCTATCTTGTGATGCTTGTTAACTTCGTTGAACGTTTTTGTTGAATAAACAAGAAGATTAAGAGGTGTTCCATTTACCGTCATTTCGGCTATGAATAAATCATGACGAACGAGACCGCCTTCTCGCACTGTCGTCTCCACGGGCGCCGGATCCTCCACAAACGGACACTCGGCCACATGTCCGGAGGCAGAAGCGGGTCGAACGCGCCAAACAGGTTAGACCAGTCTCCTTGAGAGTGTCGGTCAGCGAAGGTTCACCGAGAACCTCGGCCGGGAACCAAAAAAGATGCTTGCAGACGAACGTAGGCGAAGGCTGCCGACGGCGGGCGTCGACTGCGGCATAGCACCGCAATATGTCCTAGATTCCCGCGCAGGAAGCGTGTAGCTTCGGACGCCGGGTAAAGTGTCATGTCATGATGACGAAGTCCGAAGAAAAAGCAGGCGTTGTTGGTTTCGTACCTGCCAGTTGGAGGCGGAGCGGGATCACGACAACTGCGAGGCTGAAACACCAGTGCCGGGAGCCGGGGCATGAGACCAGATGTCACCGGGGTCCAAGACATCCCTTGTCCAGGCTGGGACGGGGGTAGCCAGGTTGAGGCCACGGAGGGATGCCGGAGTAGCCATCTCTTACGTGCCGAGAAGACTATGGCGCCTGGACGCCATCTTGGTGGCTCGGTGCTCGGTGTTTTACGACTTGCTGAACTTCCGTTGAGACCGCCGTTTCTGACCTTTCTCGCCCTTAAAAACTCGCTGCCATTTTCGGTTTCTGCTCATACTGTTGTGCTCACTGAAAAGCTCGCACAAAGTCGGCACTGCACAGCCTTCGCACTCCTGAAGACCGCGATCGTGAACGCGTCTAGATTCTAAACCTATCCAAGAAACCCTTGCACACTCTTCCGTCGAGTGTTGTTCCGCATGCGAAAAACGAGCCCTGGTGGCGTAATTCAGCGAGAAACCCAGTGACCGACTGTCTGGGAGGTTGAACCAACGCACGTAGCTTTCGGTGCTCAAGCGTAACACTACTGGAAAACTCAAATTGTTTACTGAAGGCCTCTAGGAAAGTCTGGAACTCATCGGTTCCATCTGCAGGGAGCGTCTCGTAAAGCTGGAGTGCATCTACATTGCGTTGGGCTTCTGTGCCTTGTAACGTAAATAAGATAGCCTTTTTCCGGCTATCTTATGTTCGTTTCCGGCTATCTTGTTTTTAAATACAACTAAAAAACGCATATATGGTATCCTTGAAGTCACATTCCCTACTGAAAAAAAACATTTGAAATTCAAACTGGTCGACCCGTTTGAATCAAACCTGTCGATCCGTTTGAATCAAACGTGAATATGGGATACGGGTAGCCGTTTGAAACGGTACCCATTTGATACGGATGCCCGTTTGATACAGCTGCCGGTTTGATACGGGTGGCCGTTCGACCTGGCACGTGACCACACGTTTGAACGTGCCATTCGGATTCGCTAGCCCTAAATGGGTATCGTCTGGGAGGTTGGTTATTTTAAACTTATTTAAGACGTCCCGAAACTCAAAAACGTATTTATAACATGGAGAAAACACGTAGAACAAATGCGCTCGCGTAGGTGCTTGCAAATGGACAGGAAAACAGACACAAAACATTGTTTTCAATTCTCCTCGAAGTTTATTACCTCTTCTGACGACAAGTACAAACGTGCAAGCGATCTGTGAAATGTGCGAGGCACTTTAAGCTTTTATACAACTGAGAAGATTGCAAAGCAAACAAGAATCGAGGTAATTCTAGATTATACAGCTGGACTTTCGGGGAAATTATTCTCTCGGCTGCCGCGTAAATAGGCGCTGCATAATTCTACGGATAACCTGGAATAGTACGCCAAGAAGAGCGGTCAATCGTTGCCAACACGTAGGTTGCAGTGCACTTACCATAATAATAGCGGCCTTGTGAGATGCAATCCGTAATATTTGTCGACACGGTCAAAACAGGACAACCACACAAACACTAGAACGTGAAGGAAGGCTCCTTGAAGTGCACGATGCGGCGCACAAGCTGTCATTTGCCGAACGCAGCCACACCGCAAGAATTCCTGACTTCTTTGAAGAATCGCTTGTTGCCGATGGGCGCGTTCAGTAGCGGCCCCGGAGTCAAGGAGTCACTGACTCCTTCCACTGGACGGCCAAAAGTCACTTCCGGTGCACGTAACTCCGGGGCTTCGGAGTCAAGCTCCGAAGCACCAAGTCCGGAGACGGTGCACGTAGAGTCAAAGGAGCTAAGATGACGTCATTTCCTGACTGGTGACGATTTCCGGCGCTAAAAGAGAAAAAAAAAAATGGCGGGATAAGCTGCTTCGGTTCTGTCGCGGGTGTGCGGTTTGCTCGCTTTTGTTAATGAAAAGTGCTCAAGGTAAGACGAATAACGCGTTCGAATTTCTTTTTGAGGTAAGGCTCTTTCGGAAAATGCATTGGACCTCATTTTGTTTGGTTTGAATATGCTAATAAACAACGCAAACGTTCATTTGACGTCGTGTCTTGATCGCCGTTGCACGGAAACTCGGTAATATTGACGATAGTCCTGTCCGCGCTCAACAGAGCAAGGCAGGGTATGACCGCGACTTTGGAAGCCGGTTGGACACTCACGCAGAGCATGATACCGATTAGTGTTTTGTTTGCGTAGCTAAATCGGGGTGCACGTTGGCTGAGGCTCCCTTCGGCCGACAAAACCTTGATCGCCGAGCGCGGCCGAACTTCCCGTGTGTATACGAGTTCGTTACGAAGTGCAGAACAAACGTATGGCCGTATAAAAGTATCGCAACCGGCGGCGTAGATTCGCCGAGCTCTATATTTTGCGTGTGCTGACGACGTTTTTTGTTGGCTTTTATGACAGTAGCTGCCTTTGCACCGCCAAGCGAAGGGCTCGATCGCGTTGCATCGTTTCGAACAGCAGCGCTGATGTGTACAATCACCCGCTTTTTCTTCAACGACCTTGTAAAGACTTCAATACCGGCGTCAAATAAAAGCGATCGTGCTCGCCATCGTCTGCTTCCAGTTTATTCGGAGACCGTCTGGCACAGGGGAGGAAGCGGAAATTGCGTAGAAGCAAGTTTGGAGCCGCGGGTTTTTTTGCCGTTCAGTAGGCGCTCCGATGACTCCGACTCGAATCACTCCGTTCAGAGGCAAGGGAGGCGCTACTGAACGCGCCCGATGTACGCGTAGGACTTTTCGAACATTTGGTGCACATCCCATACGTTGTCGAGAGACATTCTTATAAGACCGCAGGGAAAGGCGGCAGATCGAAGCATGCAGGACTAACGAAGTTGCAACGGAAAACAAGCAGACAAAGAAAGAAGCGACTGTCAACGCGCGCGCAGCCGGATCTGGCTTTGCTTATCAGCGTGGAGCCTGCCCTACCCTCTCTCTGGTCACGTGACAGAGCCGACCAGAGAGGAGGGAGGGGGCGACGGCGAGGTCAAGGAGCAAGACACCGGGAGGGAGGGGGGTGGGACACCCCACCCCCCTCCCTCGCACCCCTCTCCTCATGTATTCCATAAAAAAAGAAAAAAAAAAAAGAAAACCTGCGGTTGGCTTTTTGCGCCAATGCAGTCAATGCTAGGGGGGAGGGTGCACGGACCGCTGTACCAACACCGCTGTACACGCGCTTTTTTCCTCTCTTGAAATTGCCACTGCACGTCGCGTTTGCAGCCTTGGAAAGCAGGCGAAACGCGCGCATTTCAGCACGCACGCTGGAAATGGTGTCGGCCATGAGCTTAGCTTGCGCCCGAGCCAAAGAAGCACCCAGCACGAGCTCATAATTTGACTGCTGCAACGGCGGGCGTGCTCTCGCAATGCTCGATGTTCTTGCAGCCAGGTGTTCGCGCGCTACCTTCGCCGCGTCTTGAAATGAAGTGAAACGGACTCTAGAAGTACATTCTTTCATGCGGTTGCGTCTTCTGCGAGAGAGATTCCAGCTGAATAGACCCGTTGCTCTCAGGCAGGGGGCGCGAGCGCGTCCGCAAGACGCGACCATGTTATGCTGGCAGCACTATCCAGGTGGCGCTGTAACGTTCGATTTTGCACATGCCACGTTCGAATTCAAGCATCTGTCCGCATCTGTGGACGCGCGATAACAAAAAGTAAAAAAAAATAATAATAAAAAGGAATTATGCAGCTCGCGGCCTCGGCGTCCCAATCAGCTTTATTATTTCATTGCGTTTTAGAGCGCAGCTCTTAGGGGCCCGTTTCCGGCTTGAGCGGCGTCGCCGTCGCCGTCGCCGTCGCCGTCGGCGTAACCGCGCGGTGCATCATGGGAAATATCCCATAATGCACCGCGCGAGCCTCCCACCGGGGTCACGTGACTTCGTGGGGAGGCACGTGACCCCCCCCGAAGTCACGTGACCCCCCGAAGTCACGTGACTCCCCTGAGGTCACGTGACCCCCTCCTCGAGGTTACGTGACTCCCCTGAGGTCACGTGACCCCCTCCTCTAGGTCACGTGACTCCCCTGAGGTCACGTGACCCCCTCCTCGAGGTCACGTGACCCCCCGAGGTCACGTGACCCCCGCCGATGTCGCGTGACCCCCCGATGACGTCATCGACACTGATGACGTCACCGGCATCCACATCGTCATCGTCATCATCAGTGATGACGATGACGATGCGGATGCCGGTGACGTCATAAGTGATGATGACGATGTGGATGCTGGTGACGTCATCAGTGATGATGACGATGACGATTTGGATGCCGGTGACGTCATCAGTGATGATGACATCAGTGATGATGACGTCATCAGTGACGATGACGATGTGGATGCCGGTGACGTCATCAGTGATGATGACGATGTGGATGCCGGTGACGTCATCAGTGATGACGTCATCAGTGATGATGACGATGTGGTTGCCGGTGACGTCATCAGTGATGACGTCATCAGTGATGATGACGATGACGATGCGGATGCCGGTGACGTCATCAGTGATGATGACGATGACGATGTGGATGCCGGTGACGTCATCGGTGATGATGACGATGACGATGTGGATGCCGGTGACGTTACCGACATCCGCATCGTCATCGTCATCATCACTGATGACGAAATCAGTGACGTCATTGATGTCGTCACCGGCATTCGCATCGTCATCGTCATCATCACTGATGACGTCGTCAGCGACGTCACTGATGACGTCACCGACATTCGCATCGTCATCGTCATCATCACTGGTGAAGTCATCAGTGACGTCACTAATGACGTCATCAGTGACGTCGGTGATGACGTCATCGGCATTGGGGGTCAGGTGACCCCCCAAGGTCACGTAACCCCCCCCTGGTTAGTCTAACCCCCCCCCCAGCGCCCTTCCCTCCTCCTCCTCAAGAGCTGCGCTCCAATTCGGCGTTACAGGGAGTTGTAAGCGGCTTTCACTTTTTTTCATAGCTTCCATGAGCCCGTATGTTTGAATTTACATGATAGCAAAGCCGAAGCTTCTTGCAAAGACATATTACCTGAGCGATGCTGGCACTGCACGGGCGCGCGTGCTTGGAAGGGACACTGCAAGCTCGGAGCTCGCTCTTGTAGCCTCTGCTACGCTGGCACTTAGAATGGAACGGAGTATAAAAAAACTGTAGTGGGGTAAGCGTGATGACGCACGTTCGAAACGCGAGCCAAATATTCTATTGTGCATAGTTGTAAACCCGAGACTGGGGATTACAGCTATGCTCAATTTACACCAGCTAGCCTGCACCCTCACCATTGCTTCATTCTATTGTGCTCGTCTGGAGCGCTTCTCAAAACTTGAGAGCTACGGGCCTATAAGGAAATTGAGGAAAAAAAGATGGACAAAGTTTTAAAGTTCTGTGAAAAATATCGGCTCACCAACGTCGCGCGTTTACGTGAAAAAATAAAAAAAAATGTTAGTTTTAGTTGCAGTATAAGCGCACATCAGCGCACTTAAAATATAAATACAATTACTTGCATTACGCGTCAATGAACCGGCGCTCCCAGCCTTCCGGAAACATTGGCTGCCACGGCTGAAACACCTAGGCGTGCCCAGGCCGCCGATCTGTACGTTCAATATCAAACGGGCTCCCGAGAGCCGTTTGATTAAACCGGTACAATTTGACGGTCAACGGTCACCCGCTTGTGCAACAGGTTCACCGGTTTGAGCAAACGTGCGACAACTTTGCCCAAACGAGTCGCCCATTTACCCCGACGAGTGACCCGTTTGCCAAAGAAGTGACCTCTTTGACCAAATAGGCGACCGTTATGGCTCATATGGGGGACCCTTTTGAGCCATACGGACGACCCTTTTGGAAAACTGGTGACCGGTATGGTTAAACTGTTACCGGTATGGACCCGTTTATTTTCATACAGGCGCCAAATGGTTTTTTTCAGTAGGGATTATGACACGACTATATTTATTGTCCTTAAAAATAAAAGCTTCCGTCAGCAATTAATTTTTATTATTGTACTTTCTTCTGAACTATACACCGCGCGAACTGTTAATGTTAATACTACACTCGCGGTTTTCTTGATTTGAAAAAAAAAAGAAAGAATAAAACATGTAGGGACGAAAACAAATAGTACAGTTCTTTCAAATAGAAAAATACTTTTAATGAAGTCACCCTCAAATCGTCAGCTCTTCCCTTCCCTAACAACCGAAAGCGCTCGAAAAACAAAAGGAATAACATCCTTGTAAAAAAGAAAAAGAAACGCGGGAGAAAGAAGCGCATTAAGGAAAATGATTAAAAGCACATAAAGAAACTGTTAAGGAAACGTTTCCGTTAATGTAATGTTCTTAAAGAAAAAAAAAACAATAAAAATAACGCGAAGGAAAGAAAGAAACATAAAACATAGGAAACGAAAATGGAAAATTATAAAATTGAAGTGAGCTGACTAACTATTGCCCCAGAAACTCAACTGCACTCTTTGATAACATATATGAAGGCGAGGCAAAGTTGAAGACATCACCGTCCATCCGATAGGACTTAATTATTTATCTGTCAAGTCTATCCTTGTTTTACCCGATAACTCGCGTTGCTTAGAAGTGCAGCTCATAGTTCAAAGAAATGCATTTATGCTCCACAACATGGTGAAGAGAGTCACTGGCTACTCTGGTTACTTCAAAGATGTGCTCCCAGAGGAGAGTGTTGAGGCATCTACCAGTATTTCCAATGTACTTATCTCCACAGTTTAACGGATGGAGTACACCACTTGATCTTAGCAAGCGAGAACCCGGTTGGAATGTTGGATGAAACTACCTTTGGAGCACTATTGCTGTTCAATTTTTTTCAAAGTTCTTTGAGGCGAAACTTCCACGAGAAAACAACGCACGTATCAAAACGCGCTGCCATGACGTTGAGGCAGTTAGCGGAGTTACGCAGATAAGAAATGGTAAATAGACATGAAGGCTTCTTTATGGGAAAATAAGAGCTTCCCGATTCTATTATATACGAATGAGAGTGGAACTTTTGAATATCGTTCCGTTACCCAGCCACGAAGAAGCGTTCTTGCCATGCTGCTATTCTGAACGCATCTAGGTGGCCACGGGACTTTGAACGGGAAGAGATAACGTGGAACCGAACAATTCCATGCTTCATCATTTTAGAGTGAAAACTGAAAAAAGGGGAACCGATATTTTTTTTTTAGAACGTTATTAAAAATCCCAGCGCAGGCCGGAGGGGAGAAGAGGAAGTCGAAAATATAAGTACTGTAGAAATTTGTGCGTGGGGTCTTCTCATGAAATCATTACCAACCCGCTCTAATTTTATTTTCGATCGTTGCTCGGGCAGTTTTTTGTACCGGAGAAGAGCGTTTCTCTACATTAGACAGTTTAGGTATTTCTCTATAGTTATGAGAAACACACTCCAATAAAAACAAACGGCAATTCACGTGGGCCACAATTGTCGCTCCGTGTAGATTATTACTCGATATATGTATTCAAAAGTATCCGGGCAAGTGTATCTTTTTAATATCACAACAGTCTTGGAGCTGGTTGCACTCTTAAAAGTAAATAATATCAATGATTGCATTTCTCAATGCCTATTTTCTTATGATTCAGCATAATTTCCAGATCCTTGAATGAATGAATAATCGTTGGTTACCGGAATTATCATCTAAATTTTAATTTTTCTTTATTTTTAACACGTTAGGCTTTGTTTATTACATTTAAACTTTTTGTTGTTCACAATAATTTTTACACCTAATATAAAGAAAACAATTAACGACAACAATTCGGAACGTTACAGAATAAAGAAGGCGATAATCAACCTGACACAGTGGTTACTGCGCCTTCACACATTTAGAGTGTTTTGAAACATTATGTATTAAATGAATTGAATAAATGTAATGATTTCTTACCTTTCATTTCTAGTCTGTATGCCCCCATAAAATCACCAATGGGATCACTATAACAAAAACATGACTAGACTGATAATTGCATTATATGAAAGGTTTCTTTAGCGTAAAGTATTCTGATCATACCGACCTTGTTAGTAGATAGACAACATCAGCGCGTTCGCATTGGTTTGTCTTATTTACCCAGCGGTTAAACATAGCCAATGTAAAAGTGGAGTCTAGCTTTTTCGTTGACTCGTTTTTGAATGTCTTGTATTTCTTGAAAGAACGTTCTTCCTCTTCCTAAAACAGATCGTTGCACAGATGTCGTGATTTCGTGATTAAAAAAACTTCTTGAAATTTAAATATGGTTAGCACGTAAGTGGAATTTTTGTTTTGTTTTATAGATCTCATACAAATCACCTTATTATGTTAAAATATTGTAACACTAGCTTTTGTTAAAATAATGGTGGCTGGATATGTAGGGTTAAAATTAATTAGCACAGTGTGCATAATTTTAAAGCACCAGAATCCATCATGTCACAAAGTACGGTACCCGAGGTGTTGAATCAACATTTATCTCAGAATATCTCATGTTTACTGGATAATAAAAGTATTTTCAAAAGAGTAAGACATTGAAAAATTCGTTCATACATGTGATCAAGTATAATGTTTTGCAGAAAAATATTTTTGTTTTGTTTTAATTTGAGTTCATATTGTATATTAGAAATTTACAAAATTACGCAGGCCAAACATTTCCATTGTGTTAAATATGCGACACGACCCAAGATTCTAAAGCGCGCGTCATGATACACGTATGAAGTATGAAGTTTCAAAGTAGCGATATATTTTTAATATTATATGGACCGCTTTAAATTTAACTCTTATTCGCAGCAACCTAGTGGGATTACGCATGGTTCCTTCTAATGGAAAAAAAGTTTCGTAGGAAGTAAATTTATTTTGTTACGACCGTTTTTGGTATTATATTTAATAAAGCAATGAAAGCCGTCTTTATCGTGCCTCCACAGTCTGGAATTTGTTTAAACAAAAAGGTTTACACTTTTCTGCACGTTGACATTGTGCAAAAAAGGTACGTATTATAAAAATTAATGCTGATGAGAAAATGTAAAAGTGACGCGCGTCAAGAATGTTTCATGCAGAGTCGATTGTAGCAATATAAAATAAATATAGTAAGAAATAACAGCACCAATCGAAAAGACATGGTTATTCCCTGAGCATCAAGACCACGGCGAAATGATTACAAACACTGATTCAATACGGTTATATTTTTTTCCTTCACTTCGCTTACCGTTAACTCCTTTACTCCAAGAAGAGAAAATTTAACATCAGGGCACTTGAAGTTCCAGAAATAAGCCTCTACCTGAAACAAAAAGAAACTTTGAGAATACTAGATTTCAAATTTAAGGCATACGGTGTAACTAGCTCTAGGAATAAAACGAAGGGCTAAGGTGCGATTTTAATACCTTTCTTTTAAAGCACGATCCTTTTATGAGCGGGTTCCTAAATAAAGTACGTCACGCGGAGTTGGAATGAAGAAATGGTAAACCGTGCGCTTGTCGATTGCATGGGTGGTGTCATTATGGGACACGTTGTCACGTGTTCTAATCCACGATGGATTACGCGATCACGTCACATGACGTCGTGGTGACACGTGATTGTGTAACTTGACGTCAGAATGTCACGTAACCGCGTACCTTGAACTCGCCACGTTCCGCAAATACTGAACTTGGCGTCTCATTGTAGAATAACCACGTAACTTGGGGTTATAGTGTCACAATTTCACGTAACTCGACGTCGTATTGTCATGTGACCACGCGCCATGATGTTAGAGTGTCTCGTCACCACGTACTTGATGTCAGTATCAAGTGACCACGTAACTTTCCGTCAGTGGTACGTTACCACGTAACTTGACTCAACCAAGTCACGTGACATCGGTACGCAACAGTATCAGGTGGCCACGTAAGTTAACGTTACAGCGTCAGACGACAACACGTAATGCTCTTTGACGAAGTAACGTATAGTGACGTCATGTGAAACGACGCTGTCGCGTGGCATCGTAGTTTGAATGACGTTAAGTCGCATAGACATGGGGTTTGTATCCCGTGAACGCTGTCAACGAAAGACGTAGAAGAAAATGGGAAGTTTTAAAGTAATGTGCGCGATCTTAGCCCACATCAGCGATAAATTCAGCGCTAACCTCAGCGCATGTCAAGTAAGAGAGTTTTAGAAAAGCGTTTCTCCGTCGCAATTCGAATGCGACGAATCCCGTGCTTGCAGCGCCAACAAGGTGCAGAAACCAATTTTTTGGACACGCGAATTACTTTAAATAAAAAAAAAAAAAGCTAGGCCATGAGCAACATTTTAGATTCGCGTAATTTCGAGAATACGATCAGAGCATTCGAATGGTCATGTCAGCTCGCGTCGCCACGGCACGAGAGGCTTTACACGTCGCCAACAACAAGTTGCTGGCGATCGTTACCGCCTTGTTGAACCTTCCAAATAGTTTATGAAATGTATCTGCTGCATAAATTGTTTGTCGCCCTGACCTGAAATTTCCAGTGACGAGAACGCAACCGACTTCGCGCCCACCCTGGCTCATGCGGCGACCGCCTCTCCTAGGTGCCGCCATCTTCCAACTCTGCTTGTCTTGCTGCTAGACCACACTCTTAGAAAAAAAAAGGTTTTATATATTCCTCTATCAATTAAAGATCGAACTTCTAGTCTACGTTCCTTCGATAAGGGAGGAACGTTGGTCCCTGAACGCAGTGGAGCAAAATCCTTCCCACGTATTCATCTAGTTATTGCGGCCCCGAGTCGAGTGAATTGAGCTTAATAATGCTTAGCGAGGACGCTGCGTTTGTTTTCGGTCTTTACACAAAACGCTGTGGAGGTTAAACCGAAAATAGTTGGGATAGTTTTTGGACAGGCGAATGCCTCGGGCTTCTGGTGACCTCGCAGTGACTGCTGAAAACAATAGCAAGAAAAGCAGTAGGCTGCTTTTGGGGCGAGAGGAGCAGAAAATAAAAACGTAACACGAGCTTTTCCTGAACTGCATTTATTGCCGAAGTCAGCCCCCGCGCGGCTGAGGAAGCTCGCGTTTTGAATCCAGTCACTCAGTTCCCTTGTTGTCAACACTATACGATGTTAAACAGAGACAGCACAAAAACGTCAACTTAGGGCACTTCAGGTCTTACTTGTGCTATTTCTCAAGCAAAAAATTCTTTCTTTAGCACCGCACATTACGAAGAAGTGGTGATCCATTCGCGAAATAAAAACTACCCTCAAATGAGAGAGCGAATCCCAAGCAGCCTACTTGCCTCAATTTTGCACGGTAACCAGAATATATCGCGAAGGGTGAAATAAGGATAAATCGCTCGCCACCTGGTGGCAGTATTAAATAAAATAATTGCAGGTACCTAGGCTGGGCGGTGCCACGTACTGCCGCATTCATAGGCGACAAATTGAAAGTTTTTATTTGCTCTCGGCGCCATTGCTCTTCGGGAATTTACCATACACACTTGTGCATATATTACGGGTGCGAGAACACAATAGCATCAGCTAAACAAAAAAAGAAGAAAAAAAAAAAAGAAAATCGCATATATACACGAAACAGACAAACCTGGACACTCACTACCCCGATTACTTACTCTTAGCACCGCGATTCTTAATTTATTGCTCGTCATTTTGAAGGTACGAATTTTCTCCAGATTTTCTCGCTGAGAAATTAAGCAATACATAATGTTGACACTATGTTGACATCTTCTCAGGAATGTCCTTCCTCAGGAGGCATTTGCATCGGCCGAAGAGAAGAATCTCTTAAAAAAAGTAAACGTTCATGCCGTAATTATTCGCGACTGCCGATTAAACAGCTCGCTAAACTGCGGGTCCTAGCGGCCACGTGTTCGCTGCCCCGCGCGCTGCCCCGCGAAGCGTATTCTGTAATGCACTAGAGACAGAGTTTTTTTAACGTTGTATTTTTTTACGGTGTTCGTATGCGGTACAATTGTCGCCTTGAATTAACCTCTCTAAAGAAGGTATTCACTCAGCTTGAAGCGACGCTTCACTGCCTTAGGGGTAGATAAATTGAATTTCGCTCAACATAAGTGCTGTCAAAGACGCAATTTGCTGCATGGTTTGTATATGGCTTGCTACGTCCTCGCAAGTTCAAAAACCAGCTTCTCGGAGACAAACCGACTACCGACTAAAACCTATCCGGCTATATCACAAAGCACATTTTCCTTACACCGCATCGTTATTTCTGCTTAATCACGTTGAATGCTATTATACCGAACTGTGCATATACGTACTTCCTGTAAAATATCAAGCCTGTTCAGCCCTTCCCCGAGATCGCAATCGCTTTCGAGGAGGGAACAGCACATTGCAAAAAGGTACGTTGGTCCGTACGATTGAAGCTGGGTTCAGACAGCGTTCCAACATAACCCGTTAGTTGATCGATTGGACATAATCGATCAAGCGAGGTTTTGAAATTCTAATGTAAAGCAGAATGTCAACCTGCTACGGTATACGTTATCTCATCGTGACGTAACACCACTGGCACGCCAAACACATTGTGACATCGTCATATATATGATTCCAGTTGTCGTTCCCAGCGTCCATCACTGTCATGGTGATCTTGGTGACACGCAGTAATACGAAACCATGGCGATCGTCGTTGGTGATAGGCAGCAGGAATCAGAACCGAACGTACAGCACAAAAGACACGCTGGTTCACGGAAGAAAACGTGCCTGTCTGAGACGCAATGTTGCCACTACGGCGATGGCAAGCGTCGTCCCAAACGTTGCGGTTCAGGAGTTGCGGAGAAAGATATCTTAGCCCAGGGTGCGTAGCACTGCTGACACGGCTCGGGATCTTCGATGTCTCTAACGGCTTCGTTTGCTCATTTTATAAAATTGGTGGTAAAAACAAAAATAAAACCATAGTCCTCCGCGTTTTGAACTAGAAGGCTGAATTACAGGCGGCCTTTGCTGCCGCTGACGCTAAATAAACTCAGCAGAGTATATTAAACAGCCCCTGCGACGTGCCCGGCATACTAAACCGAAAGAAGGTGAGCCAGGAGGGAGGAACTTTCCTTTCGTATGGAGGACGAAAAAACTTCTGGTTCCTCCCTTCTCGTGTCCGCTTGACGGCGCGTCAGTGGAAGGCAGGAGAACGCGCCAATGCTACCTGTTTGCCATTCTTCTTCCTTAGAATGCACCTAGGCTACCGTTTAGAACGCGCCGTTTGGAACTTGGGGGCGGGTCGTAAAAGGGAGGAAAACGCACCGTTGCCCTGGGTTTTTTCTCCACTTTTTCTCAGAGTGCGCCGTTTCTTTGAACGCGCCGTTGTTCAAAACGCGCCGTTGCTATTTTTTTCACCCCGCATCGTCAGTGAGTCATATGGTTTATCCTCCAGCATTTTTAGAGTGACGTTTGTTGCGACGTTGTGGGCATGTATTTTTTTTTTATTCTTGAATATTGTTATAATTGACATAGAAGCAAATTTCCTTGTCGAAAAGTATTAAAAGGGTCATGAAGTAATTTTTCTACTTCTTTCTCCTTGGCTTTTCTCCTCAACTCAAAAAAGAAATAAGAAATTACGCAATAGAGACGTGCTTGGGCACTGGCACGGTGACTCCAAGCTTCCGTAATTCTTTTTAAGCACGCCGTGAAACTTGTCATTTTCAACGGATGATGAGTACCGTCACAGCCCTTGTTGGCGACGAACACGAATTCAAACATTGTCGCCGAACTGACTGTTGACTAGCGTGTATATCCGAGTTACGCACTTCTCGCGTCCGTTGCGTGAGCTGGGGTAGGCTCACGTGCATTGGGCACCGCGTATAGATCGCAGCGAAAAAGCGAAAAACTTACGAAGAGAAGGAGATACAAAATAGTCATCCATATGTTCGAATTTTCATGCCAAAAAGCAGGCTTTTGAATTTCTACCCTCTTTCTTTTGACCCACTAGATGCTATGCGATTAGTAAGACTCCAATAGAAAATTATTTATCCCAGCCCAAAATTAATTTCATTTTCTGTTATCATATTGCACTCTATTATTCGCGCAGTATATTTTATATTGAAAACTAAACATTTCTTTTTTTTTTTTAGGTGCACTTGTGGGTGTAAGTATGATTGTCTTCGTAAGTATGATTGACTCTTTTCTTTTTTCTTTATATTTGCTTTCAAAATCTTTTTTTTTGTATACAGTCTTTTTTTTAACTCCTGGTAGACCGATCTCACCAGCCAGTTTGACTACGCCGCCGCTGCCGCAACACATTGAGAGATCTTTAGTCTCGTTGCGCGTGTGACACATCGCTGGAGCTCCGCGCGACTAGAACAAGGAGCAGCACGAGCAGTTTCGAGTACTTTTGCCAGCCCCCCCTGAACCAAAAATTATAAGGCTGCCTCACGCATGCGCCGAAGCTTGGTGAGATCGGTCTTTTGGCCTGCAGTATTTGATAAATAAAAGTGAAATAGAGTGCACCGGCTGTGGTTGAGAAAAAAGAACCGCGGTTTTCACCCAGCGTAAATAAACTGTGCATCACAGGAAGGTAACACTCCGCCAGAATCTGACATCAGCCATTTTGTGGTAAGATTCTAAAGTTTGAGGACCTGTCGTTATCATGATTAAACGACAAAAGAGATAGGCGAAACATTCCTGTCAGCCGCCATCCACTCAAGCATGATACCATACACGCAAGAAATTACATTGTGGGTGAGCTGTTATGGGATATATTTCTGCAAAAAAATAAACTGCACAAAAAAAACTACATAACTTTTTTTTTTTTTTTGCAAAGCATTTATTACGAATAAAGATGTCATATGAGTCCGTAATGTCAGATCTTGTTTTCCCGATATTACGCTTAAGATGACGTGTAATCAAATTTTTTTTTCTGTTTTATTTTTTATTCAGTATTCGCAACTCCAGCGCGCCGCTCGCCCTCCCGCGGACGAACGGAGAACCAGAGGAGCGGGGACGGCAGCGGCGGCGGCGGCGCGGAAACGGTGGCAAGGACTGTAGGCCTTGATGCGTGAAGCCGTTTTAACGAAAAAAGTGGGCGCGTTAAAAAAGGAATTCTCGTCCTCCGCCTTGCAACAGCCTTGCACAAAGGACCGGGAGGTCAAATTTCATTAGGGACTTTTCGTGTCTCGCATACGCTGCGGATTTCTAGTCTTCTGCATGGCCCCCAGCTCAATCTGTGCTCAACGTGACGGAAAACGCTCCCGATAATAATAAAGAATTCTGTATTACGGTATATGAAAAGTCTATTTTTTGCCATAAGTAGGAGCAAACTCGTCGCGCCACGGTATGTCGAGCAATGCAAATCGGGAATGGGTTCGCGTTTTAAGGCCGTTACAAGGAACATGACCATTTATTCCAAGCACTTTAAAAAGACATAATACCCGTACTTGCTTTGAGGTAATTACAAAGCAAATAAAAAAAATGCTCAAAGCATTTTAAGCGCGTCTGTGTCAGCCGGCCGTTTGTGACGAGAGCTCAGAACGCGCAGTTTTGGCCAGAGGGACGGCAATGTTGCAAATAACACGGTATAACAAATGTACGGTATATTAAGATATGTTTTTTTATAGATCAATAAACCAAACCCCTAAACACGCCGATTATGTTAATAGGCAGTTTTTGCATAGCGTAGGGCACCTTTAAACTTCAGTTGGACGTACAGCGCACTGACGTTCAACCGGCGCTACCAACTTTCACGAGCGGCTTAATAGCGGAGTTGTGCAACTTATTAAAAGAGCCTAAGTAAGTGTAAATGAGTGTAAAAAAAAGAAAGTAATCGAGTTTTCTAGGCCCTACTGCAAAACCTCGGTGTTTTTTTTTTTTTTTTTTTTTGTTTTTCGGCACTCTTTGATGCGTACTTTAGCTGTTTCATATATTATATTGCGCCGTCATCAAGCCTCTCGTAAAAGTTGGGGCAGTCAGTTTGACGTCAGTGGGCTGCACGGCGAACTGAAGTTTCAGAGTGCCGTATATGTGACAAGGGCTGTAAGGACTACAACATTTTTTTGTTTGTTTTTGTTTTAAGAGTGATGAGCACGGCAACGCTCCTGGCGCACACTGAAAATTGTGCTTCAAAGGCGCAGCGCGAGCTGGCGGTGGTAATGCGAAACCACACGGTAGCCTGCGGTAATAAACTTTTTAATTAATAACCATAGAGTTGTTTGATTATGTGTTGCAATACACTAAAACCGAGACGGTGAGCAGCGATTTGAGAGGCTGTGACGCGAAGACACCAATACTGTGTATTGCTGCTCTTCGAAGCTTGGCGATCACCGTTCGCGGCTCTCTTTTTAGAGCACTAATGGCCAGGCAAAGCGCAAACATATCTTCATCACCCTCAAAAATATTCTGCCACAAACAGTAACGTGACCGGCGCCTAAAACGCGCTCGCTCACCACAAAGCTTCACACTTTGAGGTTTCTGCAACTTTTAAATAAGAGCATGCTCGTCTTCCTAACGTGCATCAGCATCTCCGTCACCTGTAATATGATCCCTCCCTAACCGCTTCGCATTTGTAGACAAACAAATCATTTTTGCGCGCTGAACAGCGCCAGCGAGCAGGCGCACGGGATATCCTGGAGAATCTTTCCCCGTCTCTTCCGCCATCTTGAAACTACCGCCCTGCCACCTATAGGGTGTTGGAGTTGCGAATACGTTTCGCTCCTAAAGTTTCGCGTTTTATCCCAGCCGATGGCGTCACATTCTCACGGAGTTCCAGGTTCCTGCGATGCGTTGGTTCTTTACGCGGATCGACGAACGCGATTCCTTTACAGCGGAGCTGCTAAGGGCTAGCTTCCCCAGTCTTGTGTACGGGGGCAAACAAATGTCAACACAAAACGCCGGACAGCTACCGCCATCTTTGAGCGACGTCGGCAACCAGAAAACCGACTTGCCGGTTGTCTGATTGCCGCCGTCGCTCATAGATGGAGCCAACCTTTCCAGCCTTTCTACTCTGGCTTGCTGACTTGCGGCCGGCCATTACTTCATTCCCACCATATATAGTACAACTTCGCTGGTCTTCATTCTTCACCAGAGTGGAAACGATAAAAGTTTTTATTTTTTTATTTTTGCAAGACCACCGGGTAAATTTGGCGCTTTGCAAAAGTGTGCGAGAGCAGTCCGAAAGGCTGATAAGACCATGGTTTCCCAGGCATTTTTCGAATGATGATGTGTACACCTAAAACCTAAGACATTGTTTCGGTTCTACGCACGCGCGGTGCCAACAACGCTATTTCCTTTAAAACGCCAAGCTTTTGGATGCACTATTCTAAACTTCCTAATTTCATATCTCATGGTATAAGAGTTTTTGAAGTCCGCTTTCTTAGTAATTCAAAATTTATACGCAGGATAACGATCATAACTCTTTTACAAATACCGCCACAAGTCCATTATAAAATTGTTCAGAATGGAAGCTTGGGCGTGTTGGTAAGGCATGAGTATTTAAAACGTACAATGAAACGGACGTGACGGAAGAAAGGAGACAAGCAACCGCTGAACTTACAACTGAAGTTTTATTCGTCAATGCGGAGCCTATATACATGATGAAACTCACACAATCATCGTGCATGCTGTCGTTGTGAAAGAAAATCTAATTCTTTAGCCGACAAAAGAACTGACGAGACGCTGACATACTACTTTTTCCCCAAGCGTACTATAGCCTCTGTCATTTTAATCTAATGCGGAATTGAAAAAAAAAAATACTGTCATTGGAAGAAGTGTTAATGCCTTGACCGGGCGATTATAGAGACAGGCTATAGCGCGCTTGGGGGAAGAGTGTGTCAGCATCCCGTCGGTTCTTCTGTCGGCTAAAGAATTTGATCCTCTCTCACAACACAGAATGCACGAATTGTGCTGGTTTCAGTGGGGTGTTATTGGCTTTGTGTGTTTCCCTCGTTTGATCCTGTATATAGGCTTCGCCTTGACGATTAAAACTCCAGTTGTAAGTTCAGCGGTTGTTTGTCCCCTTTCTTCCGTCCCGTCTCTGTCGTTGTACGTTTTAAAGAATCGATTATGAAGCATGCCCGGATTGAACAATAAGGCAGAACAAAACCAGAGGTTTTTGGATATTTTATTTTGAATATGTATGAGGTTGTCAGTGTGCATTCATTTGCTCTACACTCAACTCATCTGCTAGTTTTGTATTTGAGAAGCATACTCAATTTACACCTACTAGTTTTTTTTTATCAAAATAGTTGAGGCAATTGCAAAAAGCAAACCGATTTTAACACTTCTACTTATCTACTCCTTAGCTGAAAATTGAGTTCTATAGCTCTGTGCAAATCAATTGTGATATACGTACGTTGTTGACGAGTACTTTGATGTACGATATGACGTCCGAATGCTTATTTTTAAGCAGTTTCCCGTAGGCTGTATCCACCATTATGTATATTCCCACGTCAATAGTGCCAACTAGAAAGGTAAATTTTTTTTCTCAGAACATCCATTTTTTTACACAAGGGTGTTCCACATATACACATTCAGCGTTGGTCATCAAAATAATATTTTGCCCCTAATTATTTCACATATCTAGCGCATAACATCTGAGTCGGTGTGCAATAAACCTAAGAAGAAGAGAAAACACTGAATAACAGATGCGAAATTTTACATCTTCCTCAGCAGGTCTCAGAAGTCGGAAATCAACGGTATTAATGAACAAGTCTTCATCAAGAAAGTCGCAAACGTAGAAAAATGTTTGAACAGGAGTAGGGGCTTTATTACACGACGTTTCGGGAAGAGACTTCTCGAAACGTCCTGTAATAACGGCTCTACTCCCTAGTAAAAAAAGTCATTTGTATGAGAAATTTCTTGTGTCCAATAAACACATATGAATCATACAAGATATATAAGAACATACAAGAACATATAAGAACCATATAAGTATTATATGAGAACTATATAAGAATTATATAAGATATATAAGAACCCCATAAGAAACTTATAAGAAAGTTCCCACTAGTTTCTCATATGGTGCTTGTGTGTTCTCATATATCTTATATAGTTCTTATATAGTTCTTATATGGTTCTTATGCGGTTCTTATATGTTCTTATATGTTCTTATATATCTTGTATGATTCATATGTGTTTATTGGACACAAGAAATTTCTCATACAAATGAGAATTTTCAGTTCAAACATCTTTCTAACGTTGAGTAAGAAATCGGCAGATTATGCAATTGTTAATGTCGGAAGGATTTTTTTCTAAATTTGATAGAATAAGCATAGCTCGAATCTTCTGAGTTAAAACTTAAGAGAGTTAAATTCGGAACGCCGCTGTCCTAGGGGTGAGACATTTGATTTATTTTTAAAAATTTAATATGTCTAAATGTTCTTACCAGATTTACAAAGGTCTTTGTACCGGTCATCAGTTTCATAATCATCTCCTTCGCAGATTCCTGCACCTGTAAGGAATATAATGTTTGGTATCGCTTAATTTATAATTCGTACCAAAATTATATGAATATTTATACAACTATCAGCAATTGTTTGTGTGGTGACCACTCGTCCATATTTAATGAAACAGCGAACATATGTTAGCCTACCTAAACGAAACTGGAACCACCCTACCCTACTCCAGTCCACAAGGTATATAATATGCATGTCGATACGATGGATAACACAAATCGAGAATGAATTTGTAATTTGTGTTTTCGCCTCGCCTGCGTTGCTCCTATTGAACAACTGGTAATTTCGGGGCACTCCTGGCATTTCTAGGTGCTTCATACGCTACTTCAGTGATTTTTAACAAAGCTCAGCAGGTTTTTAATTTTAACGGTACAAAGCAATTCAGCATTAATAACGCTTTCGCGTCTTGTTTTAACAGATATGTTTGAATTAAATCTAAACGTTCTCTAAAAAAAAGGCTGTTTCTTAAGTTCGAAGGAAGACCAACGAGCAGAAAAGAGGAAACTCTCCCTCAATTCTCTCTATCTGTGAAAAAGAAGGAAACCCTCCTCCTTCCTGTGAGGGTGGCTTAGAGGCCCGCTTCAGCGGGGAGAGGAAGATAAAAGGCTGTGAGAAGAAATGAGGAGATGAAAACTGGGAAAGCGGTTTTCTGCTCCGTAGAAGAAGATTCTGTAGGTCGGTCTTGAACAGATTTGTTTAGGAAAAGCCGTGAAAGATACACCAATGCGTTTGGGCAGGAGAGTTATGCGGCCGGGGGGACATAGATTATCCTACTCATAGTTTTGAGTAGGATAATTAAAAAGTAACGATTTAATTAACGAAAATAGACAAATGATTTCAATTAAAAACTGCTGAGCGTCATCGATAACCACTTAATATGTCATTTTAGAAATAGCTTAAACGCGAGGGAAGCGCAGTAGTGCTCTAAATTTACCACATGTTAAACAGGTACAATGCATGGCCGTTAAAACGCGGGCAACAGACGGATAAACCACGCGGGCGCTTTGTCGTAACGGTAGCCTTGCTGCCGCACACGGGCGGGAACCTTAGCGCTCCACCGAACTTCTCACGTGCTCCAAGTCTTTCTAATGTTGACTCTTTTAGTCCTAAACCCTAAACTCGTCAAACACAAAGTTGGAGCCGAAAGTTAGCGGAGCTCGCCAATTGGACGCCGGCGAAAAAAACAGAAAATCATCGTCGGAATTTTTTAATCTGTGCGCTCCGTGAACTTCGGCCCAACCTTGCGTTTGACGAGTTTAGGGCCCTTGGAGTGAAACAGAGTATAGTTTGCGGCGCCACAGACGGCGTGGCGAACAGCTAAATTAACTGTTCCATGTATGTGGGGCGTTCTAGCTTTTTTTATTTAACATTGCCTTCCTTCTCGCAGTCGGTGCAAGGTCGATTTATACGCGTCGAATGAAAGTGGTGATGTGGGCGAGTGGTGTTCGTGTGTAGGCAGTGTATGAACTAGCGCACAGCGCAACGGAGAAGGGAGAGAAGAAGCACACACCACGAGTGAGAAACTGACAAATAAGTATTTATCTACAAAAAAAACAAAAAAACACAGCAAACCACCATATCAGTATTGTGCAAACACATGTCCATAAAGGTTGTCTTATTTCTCTTTGTGTAAGTAAATTGAAGTTTGGGTTTCGCAGTTGTTTTCGCACTGGTTATTTATTTCACACGCATCTAATCATTTCCTGTGTCTTATCAGCTCATCTTTCAATGATCGTGATGTTGTAAGAAAAAGGATGACACAAACAAGTTCCGCAGTGCAGGGGTAGATGACCTCCCGCTTTTGATCGCTGCTGCCAATCTAGGTTGAGAGTATTTGCATGCAGCTTTCCAGGGGTCATGCCAAAGAAGTCCTTAGGATGCTGAAAATGCGTTCGGATCTCCTGAGGAACTGGAGGCCGGTGCGTATACTGCACGACTATATGAAAATGTTGTATATGGGGGGCGGCTCTTTACCAGAGGGACTCCGAAAACATCGAAAATGTCAGCATCTGCTGAAAAGACTGACAGAACTTATTTCGCAATGAGTTAGAAGTGGGATGCCTAAGCAGACCCGATCGCAAGTGCTAAGCGGGGCGTCCAGCTTTCAGGATATGTCTTTAGAACTCTCGCAAAAGGCAAGTACAGTGTCAAACCACATTTGAAACCGCGTGAACAGTTAGCTGTGCTGCGCTAGGTTTAAGATAGGTCTGATACAAAAGAAAGGAACGAATATGTTTTACAGTGTGTTGACTGTTTGTTACGTTGTGACAAAAACACTAATACGTCGTCAACGCAAGGCGCGGAGGACGTTGGAAAGGGTTTTTTTCATTCACCCAAAAATAAAAAGAACGAGCTTGGCTTCTTAAAGGTAGACAAGAAGAGGGGATGTTTTTTGCCAGGCTACCACGGGACATGTTTAAGTCTAAGTCTATCGCAGCCATTCTTAAGAACTTTAAACTAATTTCGTTCGATCCGAAGAAGGTTAAGACTGCTGCACTGAAGTTGTGTGATGGTCTGGCGCTGGCTAACTTGGAGTGGAGAAGGGCGCAAGGAAGAGCAAGAACAATCTCCTAGATGCCTTCTTTGCTGTAAAAACACTCAAGCTGGGCCATTTATTTACGACCATTGTTATAAGGTGGGCGCTTGGCAAACACTGCTTAGCTGCACTGTAAAATATGTTTGTGCGTCTACTTTCACGCACGAAACCTCGGAGAGCCAATCACCGCAACTTACAAAGGCAGCTCAACGAATGACAATGCCGAAACATATGTTTAGACCGAAGAACGCAATCTGAGTTGTGACATTAAGCAATGCAAAACGTCACGCTTGCATTGCTTAATGCCACAACTCAGACTGCATTTTTCGTCTAAACATATGTTTCGGCAATATCATTTGCAGAGCTGCCTCCGTAAGTTGCGGTGATTGGCTCTCCAAGTGTTGTGCGGGAAAGCAGACTCAGGAGCTTTTTTTCGAGTGTGGTTTCTTCAGAAACAGTTGGGAACGTTTTAATTATTCCACCAGTCTCTTGTGTAGAACTCGCAAGCTGTTGTGGAGTTCCTTAGAGATAGGTAATAAACAAACTCGGAGGTGTTTTTTTTTTTTAATATCTACATTGAGGAAGTTTTTTATTCCGTTCCCGGTTAGCGTTTATTTGCTTCGATACGTCACTGTGTCAAGACAGATGAAGTGCTTCAGTGTCAGAACGCAAAATGTACGTCCGTTGAAGTATTCATGGAAGTGTTCAAGCTGTATTTTCATTCGACGGTATTTCGGTTTGAAAGTGGTTACTCTGAACAAAAGGAAAAAAAAAGATTCATAGGCTATACTGTAGCCCCCGTACTTTGTGATATATCTTTGGCAATGTGCGATCGAGCTATGAAACAATACTTGGACGGCAAGTGTGCTCTTAGGTTTTTTACATATGTGAACGATTACATGGTGGCCACAAAAGGTGTTTCCGGGGAAAAGGGGAGGGGCGGGGCGGAGTGGCATTTGACAATGATGTTGTCAAAGCAGTGCTGGAAGCTTTTGCTGAAAACTCCGAGCACTAAGTTTTACTTGCGAACTCCAGGGTGGGGGAATCTACATTAATTAGATCTAAAACTAGAGTTCAGAGGAAGTCATGTATTTTCGGGCTATCGTCTTTGTATGAAGAAGGGACTTTTGCCCGCTGATTCTTCACACTCCAGGAGTGCAAAAAGGAGCAAATGCTTTACCAAAAGAAGGTAATTAAAGTGCCGTTTTTCTTGAAATCTTCATACGTCTGCAGAATAAACTAGCCGTAATGAGAGTAAAAAAACGAGCTCATTAAAATTTATTGCTTTGAGATACCTGCTTATTAATTACGAAGTTTCACCCATCATTCTTTCGTGCTTACTGTACCAATGAGGCCTTTCGAGGTTACTCGAAATGAATAAATAAAAAAATTGAATATATCTATACGTCATTTTATTATAAGTCGGATTGTAGTCAAATGCTAGAAGTCATACAAGACAAGCGAAATATGATAAAATAAAGGTGTAAGGTCACATCACACGCCTGGGCTTGATTGGCTAAGCTAATGATAACATGCACACCGAAAGACGACGTTGTGTTTTGACGCTGCTTGAATCGGAGTATAGGGCTATTAGCATCGGCTTCGCTCTGGCTTAAAATTAAACGAAGTAAAGTTACTTGCAATATGAAAGATCTCTTCGCCTAATCAGTTTAAGCGTTGTTGTTAAGTCCACACTTGTAAGAAACATATAATTATATATGAGGCTAACAAAGAAAGTTGAATCTGTTTTTTCGAACTAAGAAATGTTGCCTTTTTCAAAGCGAATTCGGCCTATTCACCTTGAAATGCATTCTCTAGTGGGACTTTCATATTGTAGGAAGGTGTACATCGTAAGGTCATCTGCGATTCGAAACATCAGTCACATGTAGAGCGAAGTACCTACTCCGTTTCTAAAAAAATGCCATTGAAATGCAGGCTGATTTGATTTATTAATAATAGGTTTGGGAAACTGTATGAAAAAATAAAAATGCACCAAATGATCTGGTTCAATAAAAAGACAAAATACAATACATCAGTAGTATATCTTTAACGCAATTTGTTATTGTGTCATATTTAAACAAATATGCGCCTCAGATATCTACGAATTATGGTACGAGCTAAGTAAGAAAATTCACACGCGGCGTTATTTTATAAAATATCTATTTTCAATCACGATTTTCTCATAAACTTACTTGAAGGGACTAGAAGAGCCGCTGTTAGAAACACGAAGAAGGCAACCGAAAGCATTGCGTTGTCTTGAACAAAATCAAAGAGACTTGCGGTCATAAGCGAAACGGAATAATGTTCAACGTTCGTCTGAATCGTATATCAGGTCTTCTCCTCCATTTGTTTTCAGAGCAGGGACAAATATATTTTTTACGCGATATTTACACACCACATGTTACTTCCTCGAAAGAAAAAAAGAGAAAAAGACAAGTGCTTCTATTGTTCGGTTTCGAAACGTTGTTTATGCTTCACTTAAAGATTAAAAACGCCCGAAACTTTTTTTTTTTTTTTTTTTATGAACATGCAATGTGTTTGGTGTTTTTCCTATTGAAAGGTCATAGTTGAAAATCAAAAGTTAACTGCTTTTCTCTGCTTACCGAAGTGGCCTTCAAAAGTACATTATAGGGCAAGTAAAAATGCACATCCGTGAAGTTTATGACAACACGTACAGTCACAGGAAACATAAACACGAAAACGGAGCGGCAACCACTCCATTTATATTTATATAGCGCGCCTCATATCGAAAAATGTGGGTGGTATGAGCGACGTGCGCGACCAAAAGCGCCGATGTGGTCGGCATTCGCGATTGCCCAAACCATAGCTGATCATGCCTGCCCAATCGCCTGTTCACGAAAAAGCAAAGGCTGCCAATCACATCGAGGCGAATCCTGGCTTTGACGTGGCGAACGGAAACCGTAAGAGGGTGCCGCCGAAAGAACTCGGCACTTATTGAAATCAAGTGACGGTTTATGCATTTTATTCATCGCGTGAGAGTTTACATATCTGATTCGGCACTGCCTTCACGCTGTGCTCTTAAGTGGCTGGCAGGAATATTGACGTGGAGCCTTCGAAGGTATTTGCGGCACCGCAGCGCCAGGTCGCGCAGTCTCAGGAGTTTCGTACGCCTTGAGAGATTCTGCTTACTCATTCGACTGAAGCAACGAAACTACATTGCGCTTCAATTCCGACCGAAGCCGATGCCACGATATAACTAAAGAAATAAAGCGGCGCCAAAAGTGAAAAGCACGGCGCTCGTAGTGCTCGACGGTTTGCCCTCAATGGCTAGAGTAATCGCGCACCTAAAAAGCGCGGGATGGCGGCGCATTGACCGTCTGTGATTGGTTTGAACCAGGCATGTAGCCAAAGGGGGGGGGGGGGGGGGTCATGGGGCCCGGCCCCCCCCCCCCCTCCCAAATTGGACCATGATATCAAGTGCACAAAGACGATGTGCGCCCTTACGGTGCACTTTTGGTACTGGTTGTTCGGCCCCATCGGATTACATGCGTCGGCCGCGGTCAAACGTAGAGTGAAACGGTTTACCGAAGGGGAGTCATTCTCCAATAAACCTTTGGCACTGTGGCCTGTGTGCATCGATGCAATCATTATGCTGCACTAAAGCACGGCTTTGGTTATGTGAAAGAAATCACACGCAGTAAGGTAACTCCGCACTCCAAGTGAAAATGTTCAATATGTAAAATGTAAAATGGTCAAAATGGAGTGCAAGAAAACGAGGTCATCACTGATGGTGCTTTGTTTACGAAGCGCAGCAATTCATGGCTGAACCTACTATGAATAAAGCGAGTTCCGGGACACGTATAGTCAAGTTTACGGAAGACTGTGCAAACACCGGTAATAATCTTTGCGGAGAAGTATCACCCTTTTCCGCTTGAAAGTTTTTCAGGTTCGGGGTGGTGCGCGCTCCGTTGTTCGTATTTCTTTTGATCATGAGTGTACGCGGGGGGCTTTAGTGTTCTTTTTTAGTTAATATTACCATCCTGCTCGCAGTCGTTGTGTCGCGGATGTCTGTGTGCTCCACGCAGTGGCGTCACAAGGGGGCGGGGGGGAGGGGGAGGGGCGGCGGACCGCCCCGAATGCAGGGCTCAAAGGGGTGTGGCGGCGGGCCACGAGAGCGGGGAGGGGGGGGAGTCGCGGCGGGCCACGCGAGAGTGGGGCGCGGTGGGCCACGCAAGAGAGGGGGAGGGGGGGGGCGGTGTCGAGGCGGGCTACCGCCCCGGGTGCCGTTGAACCTCGTGACGCCACTGGCTCCACGTTGGCATTGCGAAAAAAGGGACATCCGGTCGGCTATTTCGCGGACGTATACAATAGACCGGTCTCCCTGATGCCTCATTCACACTGGCAGGTGGACCGCATTGGCGAAGCGGTTGCGAACGTGGTTGATTAAAGATTCCGTGCAGTTTCCCGCGCATTTGATGAAAACGAGCGGATCTGCCTCGGGGTTGCGATTAGAGCACCAATTCAGCATAAACGTTCTACGCCTGCGTGGCGCCGCTATAACTGTAGTTCACAAGGGGCAGGTGCCATTGCATGAACGGGATGCCCCGTGTCGCGTCATGCTCAGCTCCAGCAGAGCTCCAGGGAGTTTGTCACGCGGGCAGAAAAACTACAGTTCTCAAGATCCATGCCGGCAGCGGCGGCGTGACGAAACTAACCGCTTAGATCCGCCAATTCTACCTGGCCGAGAAGATTCTTTTCTGCGCGTGTAGTTCGCCTGACGCATGCAATAACCTTGCGCCCTCTGAATGGAGGTGTTAAAATATGCAATGCTTCTTTAACAAAACCCCCTGATCCCCAAAAAGTCTCCGTCAATTCGTCCTTGCGATCGTTGTTCCGTCCGTATACCTCTCCGCTGAATTAAGCGTGGAAATTGACATCACGTGACCTATCTTCACGTTGCCTTTACACCCATTCAGTTTCCGGGCTATATTTAGCTACGAAGCTGACGGAACTGAACCTGACGTCACGGGACTTTTTAGCTGAATTTAGCATGGAAATAATAACGAATAGGCTCAACCCTGTTAAAAACGAACGTTTATTCTGTTTTAAACAAATGTAAACAAACACTCCTTAAATACTGCAGTCCCTGTATTATAGAACTTTCATTCGTTTGGTTTATTCTCAGTGCCACACAAACAACTACACGCCTCTTTAGTGATGCAATGCGTCAAAATTATGAACATCCACATCCCAAAAACAAACGTTGATATTTCATAACTAAATGAAGATCTCAGTGCGCTTCCTGAATGTTCGCATCCAGAAATAGCAATATCAAATTTATCTAGGTTTGAATCGAATTGCTTAAACAACAGTTGAAAACTTGTAATGGGAACGGTGTTATGTAAAACCGAAGGATAAAACAATGAGCGTACACAGCTAGACATTTGAGGAATACCTAAATCTACACAGTTCAGTAGGGCTGTGCAACTAACAACACCACTTACAACCTTATGCAAAAGCATGAAATGACGCAACATCCGTCAACTACACAAGATGTGCAAGCGAATCAGTTTACATATTCTTTGATAATCATAAACACCCCGAAATGTAGGTAACTAGAATAAAAGACACGTATACATTTTGTTTGAACTCGCTCAATTGTAGAAGACTTAGTCTCTCCAATGCTGTTATATAAAACAGAAGAAAACTCAAGACGGCTTCGCAAATGAGAGCGAAATAATATTTAAAAGCTGCGGATTTTTTTTTAATTGCTTAATATACGTGTTTCGAAAACAATAACAGTTAGAGACGTGTCGACAATATTTGCAACATCACGATTAAGAGAAATGTCAGTGTGGAAATAAAAACTATTATCCCTAATTAGAGAGAAAAGGCTGATACAGTAGTGCCTAAGGCATAGAAGCATTGCAAAACGTCACGTCTCCCGCTGAGCGAAATTACATTAGTTGTCGATTCATTTAATACAATGTCATTAAAGGTTGATGTATATTCTCTACTGAACCAGTAATTTTTATGTTTCAGGTTTAACAGATATTAACATCTATTATAACTTGAGCGAACAATATTAGTTGTGTGGTTACACCAGCTTCTTTAGCAAGCATGAAGGGTCAGGAGGTATAGGACTTCTGGTGAGAAACAAGGGGTTGCGCAATGTTACTGACATTGAGTTTTCTAACTCTGAGTTACCTTCCTTAAAAATTTGGAACGCACACTGCTGCTGGTCAGATTTGGCGCTTTATAGTATCCTTTTGACAAATCTAGATCTTTTTCCTCACGAGCGAAGGACAATGCTACTTGGATTTTCGTCTGTCGAGATAGTTTGCCTAGTTGGGGATTTCATTATAGATTCCTAAAAAGTTCCGGTTCGACTGGAGTGACAGAATCAAAAGCATTATTTACTCGCCAAGACGAGAAGGACTTTTGGGTGATCAAATCATCACGTCTTTCGTGTATCATATTCACTAACGTACGTCAAATTCGATCATTACTTCAGCAGTAAATCACAAATGAAAGCGGATCTATATTTCATAGCTTGTCAGGTTGCGTCCGAAAACTTTATTAACCTAGCAGCTAAAACAAGAAGGCAAATTGAAATCGTAGATAAAAAAAATATATATATTTGACGAAGTGGTTTTCGTTTTTTATTGGCAAGACCTGATTCTAACTCTATAACGACGTGTACTATACTTTTCAACAAATTTTAAGTTTTTTTACGAATCACTCCAACAAGACTATCAAAATCAGAAAACATGGCGAGTAATACGTTTGGCTGAATTCTGGCATCTTACGTGCCATCCAAAACAGAGTAACTAAGGAAGAAATTCAGGCGTTCTCCCCGACGTACGCAATTAAAGACTGAATTTCGCTGCGCTCGTAATTTCGCAAATGCGTTTGTTCGGGCAGCCAAGAGAAATTACTTTCAGGGCCAGTCCCGTTCTGCTATCTCTAATTTTACAGAAACGTGGTCTTTGCTTACCCAACTTCGTGGACATAAGGTACCGATTCGGTAGATGAGACGTTAGAAAAAAAATATTTGGTACAATTACATGTTCTCTTTCCGATAGGTTTAATTTATTATTTACGGCGTCTTTAGGCGTTCTGGAGGGTAACGTTACATTTTCAATTAACTCAAGGGGCTCAAATAAAGGTTCAGCTTTCCTTTCTGTATAAACAGGGGATTATCTCAGGAGTATATTGTTTAGTTTTCAGACAAAAATCACCTGTGGCTGAGAATATAAAAGTGAGTGATTTCCGCGAAATGATTGCCTCCATTAAAAACGTCCTTATACACATGCAAAATGCTTTTATGGCCGATGAAAAAATTTCTAATGATCTAAAGAATTCGAAGTTTAAACCACTTCATAAAGAAAAATATCGCCGGAGGATGTAAAATTACCGACCCATTTTGATTTTACCTTGCATAACTCAGATATTAAGAACACGTGTGTTCCGATTTGATTGTAATTTTTGTGTATCTTGGAGCAGGAAACCGCTGCCTGGTCGAAATAGTCCCGTGCATTCTCAGGCTGAATCCTCAACATATAACTTGTGTTTATATCTAAGAAATATTTATTGGAAAAGTGGGTTCCATGTTCCCTCTACTACCAAACGTAGAATACGTTTGCTATAATGACGCTTATCTAAATTCATTTTTATTAGGATAGATAACTGGGCAAGCTAATAAAAGTTGATGTTTAAAAAAAAAAAAAAAAAAAAAAACCTCTACTGGGACAAGTAAAAAATGTATTGTGTTTTCTTCGTCTCTTTGTCCAAGTGCCAGTCACGATGTTTTTTCAACATAATCCAGTTTTCATTTAACGAGTTTTTATCCCTTTCTTGAATTTAGGTATTAATACACTGCTTGTCAAGTTCCATGATTTGAAACCATCATAGGGTATATCTGTTGCTATGTTGACTCCGAGGGAAACATTGTTGAGTATGGAGATACATACAAACGAGTGGTACAGCGCAGGCGTCAAAGGTAAGTAAACGAGCGAGGTAAGGTCTCCGAAGTACCTTAGCCATTTCCTCGTAATCCGAAACGGCAAAACCTCTCTTTTTTTACATTTACATCGCATCTACAGCGATTTACATTGAGCATTCTGGAAATCTCGAAGTATAAAATATACAAAGGACAGCAGGAAGCAATTTCTTTCTTTGTTAAAACAGTATTCGCTGCATGAAACGAATTCGAACTAACGAATTTCCGGGCCGGCAAAATGGCAACACCTGGCACTGCAATCACGTACACGCAACGCAAGCGATATTTGCTAACGTTGTGTTCGGGAAAGCTTTTTCTTTGTTTGTTTTGATCTCTGATATTTTCATTTTTTTTTCAACGTGTGTCAGTGAGACAGGATATTGTCAGTCTTCAACGGCAGCGTTCGTCCCGGCATCTTCCTCTTTGTGCTTCCAAAATTGGAAATAAAAGCCTGGTTGAAAGCCTCAGTAAACCCTGGATTAATTAATTAATTAATCCAGGGTGGCAGAATGGGCTTAACAGGCCCATTCTGCCACCCTGGATGGCTCGCTTTTATAGGAGATACGTTGCCTTGTTACGGGCAGAGAGAGATGAGAGGGGAGGGGGGTGGGGGCAAAGTTTGGGTGAACACGTTCTAGTAATCCATGCACAGCCTTTAGGCGACTCATGTATTTGCTTACCTGATAAGCCTAAACGAATCCAAGAGCCACCTAAAGGTTATTGCTTGAATCATTGACGTGTGCTTGCCCCCCGCCCCCCTCTTCTTTTTTCAACACAGGCACGACCACACAAGCGTCGTGGAGGCTTGCCGCGCGCCGCCTGACGCCGCGGCCTGAAGTCCAACACAAGTTTCCGCCCCCCGCGGCGCACCCCCGAGCCCAGCCAAGGTAACCTGCACGTGTGTGGTTGAGGGCTGGCCATTTCTTGCCTCGAAAGAAAGGTGCCAATGCGAGTTTGTATAGATAGTGACGTTGCGATCCTATGGCAACACGCAAGCCACTTCGCGCGCCTACGCTTTACAAAGGAGCGTTGCGTTGTTTCGTTTCGTCTGCTATCCCTATCTCCCCCAATCCCTTTACCCACGGAGCGGCTCCTCGAAACTCTGCGACTGTTTTCCTTTTTATAAGACAAGACGAAACCAGACTACAAAGATAAGGAAGCTAAGGACAACTGACGAGAAATTATCGGAAAGAAATTCGGTAATAACACGAGTTTCTCTGTTTCACTTGCCGCATGTCGCCTGCGTTGTGACGGATATCGTGTTGACATGGTGACGTTCTCAAAAGAAGGCTTTATACCTGGCGTGCAGCCCGAGCAACAAAGCACTCACTTGTCCTATTCTGTCTCGGTGGCACCAACTTGGCCGGGCCCAAAACCTGCGCCTCATTCCCTACAGAACGCGGCGACATCGCAAGGGTTTGACAAGAAGGATCAAGTTCAAGCTCATGACCTGGTCATCACGGACTTCTATGATGTAGGCAGTCAGTGCGGTTTCAGTGCTGATACATGCGAAGGATGAGAGCCGAAATGGAAGAATCTAAGGAAGAGCAGACGACGAATGAAGAAAAAATCCGGCTGGAGGCGCGCGCGCGATTGCAAGGACGTGGGAGTTAGTGCTGTCACGTGACTACAACGCCCGTTAAACGGAAGCCAACGTGGCCACCTCCCGTTGGGGTACCGGATGGCAATGCCGCCCAGCGGCGCCGACCGGCGGTGCCGTTGCCGCTGGTATGATCAGGCCTTAAGCCATGCGACGGGACGTCCATCAAAACCCGCCAACCAAAGTGCCGAAATTTGCGTGCGGACTTACACGACAGACTTTTCCAAATACGCTTCCCGGCGTTTGCCATTTTATGAGTACGGGGGAGGTCAAGCAGAGGGCGACCGAACCCAAAGCAAAACTACGAAAAGGCCGCTGCTCTGCCTCAGGTTTCCACCGGCCATTTTTACTGTTGTTTGTTGCTTGCTTTAGAGTAGGAAACGATGCTATAACTTTCTGTTAAAGATTAGAGTATTTCTTGAATAACCCTACGAAATTTCGTGTCCGTGCGTGCTTCGGTTGGTAACTAACGAAGTGGGCGCCATGCCCCTGTTCTCTTCCTATACTTAGATTATGCATAAAGGAAGAATTGGGCCCAACAAAGTAATAAAATATATTGGCTCCTCAGCTGCATATGGAGCTGCCTGGTCACCTAATATGTTTACATGCACATTATGTTTATGAGAAGCTCTCTCAGGCGGCACCTTCGTTATCTTGGTCGGCCTCCAAAGAGGTAGAAATCGAAAATATGCAGATGAGTGAACAGTACTTCACCGAAAAGAATAGCGCATACGAAGCCCCCGAATGACAAAATATTTTGGGGGTCGCCAAAATATCCGGTCGGGTGTGCTAACCAATGCACCACATCGCCTTGTCTTTTCGGCTTTTTGTGTGAATTAATATAGCACGCAAGCAAAATGAATTATAATGAGAGGTGTTCTGGAAACACGCGCCGGTGAGTGTAATGCGGTACCGCACTCGATAGCACGTTGAGCTTGCTCGTTGTTCTCCACAATTCTAGAGCACAGTAAGCACATACTGCAGCTCGCTCTCCGACTTCTCAGCTCACGGAAGATTCGTTAGCCAGGAGTTCGACTTCGCAAAGACTGCGACACTAGCACTTGCTCCTACGTTTTGTAGAAATGTCTTCAAACAACCGGCCAGTGTAGTGGCATTCAAAATTCTTTAGTTCTATTTTTTTTTTTATATTGGGAGCCCAAGGCTTCAGCTGGAACTGCTGTAAAAACTGATGAATTTGACAAGTTTTTTTGTTCATATTTATGTTTTGCGTGTGTATGTGTGATACTTATTTTGATGCATCTGCAACCTTGGTTTTGTCAAACAAGCCCTTGAAGGCTTTGACGAACCTGCGTTGCACCGGGGATATGCTCCTCTTCTCAAATAAATAGTTATTATTTTTACTATTATTATTAGTATTATTAGCGAATGAATTAAAAAGGCCGGCCGCTTTTTTGACGCTGTACTGTTCCTTAATTAGGTTCTAGCTAGAGTAGGCGTAGGTTGTTTTGAACGGCATTCCCAAAACTAGCAGTTCAAATGTCGAGCGAGTCCAAATAAAATGCATTTCTATCTTTAAATATGATTACCTTGAGAAAGGTGCTCCTTGTTAAACGTTGGTAGTAACTTGCTACTCGTGAACTTGTTGAGCCTGCAGCAGCGTCGTGTGAAGGCTGTGGCCGGTTTGCCTTGCTGCATACCCGACCCGGAGGAATAACACGGAGCCAACGGTTTCAACAACAAGAAACTACATTTAATTGGACATGGACAAGACGATTAACATTGCTACCGGCGCTGCCGGAGTCCAGGCAGCGACTCTCCGTGCGCCGCCTCTGATCTGCCTTATCAAGGCGGCGCATCCGATGTGCGCGTGGCTGGCGTGACGTCGCCGCCACGCGGGAAAACTTCGGCACCTTTGCCTCGCAGTCGGGCAACTTGGCTGGGGAGCCGCCAGGGTGCCCACACTTCCCCCCCTCAAGCTTCGTCCGGCATGTCGATGACGGGAGACGTTGTGGGCGTCAGGGGGTGGATGGCGCTGTTGGGCGGACTGACGTTGTAAGTCCGGCCGGCGCCTGCTGGACGAGCGCGGCGGCTGCTGACGAGCGCGGCGGCTGCTGACGAGCGCGGCGGCTCCGTCGGCTCCAGCTTGTCACTTGAGCTTGTTCTGGACCAGGCCTCCAGCAGGTGGCTGCTCTGCACGTGGTCCATGGTTCTCTGGGCTGCCCCTGGCGCGCCGACGTCCTTGGTGGCCCGGTCCACCATGAGACCGGCCGCCGTGTCATTCCGATGGCGGCTGTGGTGACGGTGGTGTCCATGAGCCAGCTCCACAGAAAAACAAGGAAGCAGACGACATGGAGCTCAGCTGAGGGTTGAGCTTAACGTTATCTTCGCACCCCTTCCAGAAAGTTTGAAATAACGGGTCTGAGGTGGGCACACAATCTTCTCCCCCCTCTCTTGAAAAGGAGGCAGATCCGTGGAAGTAGACAACTACCCCCAAAATGCGAGAGAGGCCAAGGAGACAAAAAAAAAAAGGGTTTCTCTCTCTTTGGTGTCACCGACGTCGCAGGTTATACCGCCGCCTCGGTGGAGACAAGGGGGTTTCCGGAACGGGACTGCCGTCAGTGTCGTTCCGGTCCTGCGAGAAATCTTCGTCTTCTGCTTGAAAAAATCGTTTAAGGTCGGTGACATGAACAGGCCCGGTTTCCTCACTAGACTCACAGTTAACTAGTTTGTAAGTGAGTGGCGAGCACTTTTCACGCACGCGAAACGGACCTTCCCACCTGTTGGCGAGGGAGGCTGCGAAGCCTCCAGCGGCGTCACTCAGTGGGTGAGTACGCCGGAGCACAATATCTCCCACCTCGAACTGCAAGTCACGTCGCCCCGGTTGTACTGTTCAGCCTGCTGTACCCGGGCGACGTCTAGATTTTTTCTGGCCTCTCGAAGGTTATCGGAGAAACGCTTTCGCAGGTCCTCTGCGAACTTCACGTAGGGGCGAGGCCTTCCTCCAGACTCTGTAGAAAGGAGGCTGTAAGAAAGCGGGAATGCGAGCTCCTTGCCGAAATTAAATTGGGCAGGAGTGAGACCGGTTGACCGATTAGTGGTTGTACGGGTTGCGAATGCCAGCTCGGGCAGTTTCGCGTCCCAGTCCTTGAGGCGCTCGGTGTAGGCCACTAGCATCATCTTAAGGTTTCGATTTACCCTTTCCGTGATGTTTGCTTGCGGGTGGTACGGGGAAGTTCTTTTGTGCTTGATTCCCAGTACCGCGCATGCGTCCACAAACACCTTACTCGTGAGATAGGAGGCATTATCGCTTACAAGCTGTGCAGGAAAGCCAAACCTAGCGAATGTTTCGAGTAGACACTCCCAGATTTTTTGCGAATCTAGCTTCCGCAAAGGGAATAACTCGACCCACTTCGTGAAGTGGTCGGTTACCACGAATAAGTACTGATTACCCCGGGTACTACGTGGGAAGGGGCCCATGACGTCACAGCAACAAATCTGCCAAGGGCTCTGACTCGCGGTTCGTTGCATGAGACCGGGGGGCTGGCCACCACGTGGTTTTGCCTTCTGGCACACCGAGCAGCTACGAGCCTATCGGAGCACATCCTGCCTCATGCCTGGCCAGGTAGCGATTTGGGATAACTTTTCGTAAGTCTTGCTCCCACTGCTGTGTCCTGCCAAGGCAGAGTCATGCATGTATCGGATGAAAAGCTTACGTAGCTTGCGGGGTATCACGGTCCGGAATGCCGAGCCATCCGGATCGTCGTCGGCCTGGGGGATGTAGCGCAGCAGGAGGCCGTCGTCACTCATCAAGTAGGAGTCGAACTCCTCCTCACTTGGGCGGTCGACTGGACCTCTTGCTGCCAGCCAAGCGGACACGCGTTGGCAGAGTCCGTCATCCAGCTGCGCCTTGCGAAGCTCCTCTCGGCTCACCAATGTACCCCACCGTGAATCTGGGGATCCTCGTGTCGTGGCCGCGACGGTCACCAAGCCATGGATATCCTGCGAGTGTTCCTCGGGAAGTGGAGCACGAGAAAGAGCATCAGCAACTTTGTTAGTTGACCCCGGGCGGTACACAATGGAGTAGTCGTACTGTTGTAGCGTAAGCGCCCAACGAGCAAGACGTCCAGCTGGATTCTTAAGTCCCCTTAGCCATGATAGCGCTAAGTGATCAGATTGAATCTGGAACGTTGCGCCATCTAGGTACATATCGAAGCGCTTCAGAGCATGAATAATAGCGAGACATTCACGTTCTACGACACTGTAGTTGCGCTCGGCTGGAGTTAGCGTGTGGCTCGCGAAAGCAACTGGCCGAAGCACACCGCCATACTCCTGCAGCAAGACAGCACCCAGGCCACAGTCGCTTGCATCTGTCTGCAGAACGAACGGCTTGTTGAAGTCTGGGAGCTGTAAACAAGCGTTGTCAGTCACGGCTCTTGAAAGGGCTGCGAATGCGCATTGTTGTTGTTCGGCCCAACACCACTTGACGCCTTTTTTTAGAAGGTGATTGAGCGGTTGCGATATCTCGGAACAGTGTGGAATGAAATCCCCGTAGAACGCAATCATTCCGAGGTATCTTTGTAGGCTCTTTACGTCATGTGGGCTTGGGTATTCCGTTAGCGCGCGCAACTTATCTTCGTTGGGGCGGAGCGTGCCGTTATCCACAACGAATCCAAGGAGGTTAATCTTGGGCGCGGCTAACTGAACCTTTCCGGGATGAATCGTGAGCCCAGCATTACGCATTCGCTCAAGTACAATGCGAAGGTGCTCGACATGCTCTTCGATAGTTCTCGAGAAAACAACCACGTCGTCCATGTATGCCATGGCAAATTCGTACTTCGAGTTCCCAAGTACAACATCCATCAGGCGTTGAAAACTGGCTGGAGAGTTAGACAAGCCAAACGGCAGTCGGGTGAACTCGAACAACCCTCTGTGGCAGATGAAAGCCGTTTTTGGAACGTCTGATGGGTGAATCTCGATCTGAAGGAACCCGCGACTGCAATCCAGCGTTGTAAACACGGTCGCGTTACCGAGTGCGTACATCACGGAGGAAATGCTGGGGAAAGGGTAGCTGTCTCGTACGGACACATCGTTAAGCCGCCTGTAATCCACACAGAGTCTGGCTGTTCCGTCATTTTTCGGGGCGAGAACAACGGGGAATGCCCAGGGGCTCTTCGACTCACGTACTGAATCGGTGTCGATCATTTCCTCGAGCGCCGCATCAAGGAGTGCCCTTTTGTGGACGCTGATCGGTCGAGGGTTGCACCTCCGAGGCGGCGCGTCACCGGTTTCAATACGGTGCAGCAGAATGTCAGTCTTTCCAGGTGTTTCCGTGAACATCGGTGAGAAAGACTCCAGGACGGCTTGCAGCTCCTGCTTCTGCTGGCTGCTTGCGGGGCACTTTCGCAACGATTCTCGAACGCCGGCAGGCAAGACGTCTGGCACCGTAATGAAGTGGGCTGCAGTGGTCGAGTTAGGGATGCAGTCCTCCCTTTTGGTTAACGGAGTCAGCTCCGGTTGTTGTCCCAGCCGGTATCCAGCACCAGAAAAGTCGAGTGTCATGCTTTCGCTTGTAATGAAATCTCGGCCCAAGATCACAGGTACCACAAGTCCTGGCATATAAAGAAATCGCTGACGTCGCTTCTTTCCATTAAACCGAATCTGCAGCCTCACGGCTCCTCCAGCTGTTATCGCTGTACCAGAAGCTAGCTGCAAGCGGGTTTCGCACTCCCGGAGGCTTATCTTTTTTGCTTTGCAGAGTTCGAAAACGAAATCCCCTATGAGCGAGATAGCGGCCCCAGAATCCAAAAGTGCGGCAATGGGAAAATCGAGCAGTGATATTGTCATGCGCGGTTCAATGATGTTAGGCTCGGGCTGGATTCGACATACCGATGGAATCTGTGCCGCGGCCTGACCGCTCCCAGGGATTGCACCGGCCGTCGGCGAGTGGCTGTCTGGTTTCAGCGTCGCCGGCCGTAGTAGTTTCCCTGGTTGTTTTGGTTCCGGCCCTTTGCCGCTGTCTCGTGCCACCTCTTGTTTGTAGTGTCCAGAAGCCTTGGACACTGCTTTCGGTGATGGCCGGGCTGCTCGCACTCGTAGCAGCAGTCCGACGACAGTTGCCTGCTTAGGCCACCCGCACCGAGGTGCCCGTCGGACCGCCTCCAGTGATCGGATAAGGAACCACTATGGGAGGGCCTCCACCAGGCTTGCGACTGGCTGTTGTGGGGAGGGCTTGTTCCGTTGCGGCGGGGGTCAATGCTGCTGGGCTGCGGGTTTGGGACCGCACCGTGCCAGTTTTCGCCAGCACTTGCAGGAGCAGACTGATGAAGATGGTTCGCTTGAGTGGTGATCTCCGTTGGGCGCCAGCTTACGATAGGGCACGGCCAACAACCTCCCACCTGTCGCGGCGACCCCCGGCCGAAACCCTCACGGGCCTCGCTGTGACCTCCGGGGATCTCTCGGGGAGAGTTAGGCGAACATACGCTTATCCCGCACGGGATATCACCAAGCATGCCACGCCAACTCTCCTGGTTGACGTGGTGGGGAAGGGAGGTCTCGTTCGGACAGTCCACTTGCGTGGAGGCCTCGGGGCCCCGCCATGCTCATGCCGGTTCGAGCGCGTACTTGGCTGGTGGCGGCGGCACGTAATTCCGCTCGTCATGAAGAGCTTCCTCGATGAGGCGGGCGCCCCGGGCTAGCTCTTCAAGGGTCTCAAAGGTGCGGTTGATCAGGTAGACGTGGTACCTGGGGTGACACTGTCTTCTGACCCGAGCTACTCTGTCCGACTCCGGTGACTTCGGGTCCGCCCTCTTGAAGAGCTCTTGCATGACCCGAACGTACCGGACCAGACTTTCATCCGAGTGCTGCGTCCTTGCCTCGAGCTCTCGGAGAATCTGCGTCGCGTAGCCTGCAGGCAGGAACTCGTCTCGAAGCCTTGTCTGGAAGTCCGCCAGGCTGGTGAAGGGGGCCTGTGACCCCAACCAGCACCTGGTGCTGGCTTGCAACGCCAGCGGGACAATCCGGTTCACGATGAAGGCTTCTGAGGCACCGGAGGCAAGGTGGTACGTCTGCAGCTCGCCCAGGAAGTCTGCCACGGACTTGACGTCGTCGTACCCCATGTAGACCGGAACAGTCAAGTGTGGTCTGGGCTCTCGCGGTGGGGTTTCCTGCTGGCCAGGCGTGTGGGCCAGGCGCTGCATCACGGAGTCGCACATCTCCGTGACCTTCGTGAGCAGGTTCATTTGTGCTGCTGCGGCCATCGCTTCCTGCTCCCGCGTGAGCATTCCTGCAAGCACAAAAAAAGAAACGTCCCCAAAAACCCAACACAAGCGCGCAAAACGATTGCCGCGGTCACAAAACAAACAGTCAGAAACACGCCAATACAACAAACGTGGACGTGTCGGAAGCACGAAACAACGATAGGAAACACGGGGAATGTGAAAAAGGCTTACCGAAAGAAGAAACCAAGCCCCGTGAAATTCCTGCGAGTGGGTAGCATACCACGGTTGGGCGCCATTGTGGTCGGTTTGCCTTGCTGCATACCCGACCCGGAGGAATAACACGGAGCCAACGGTTTCAACAACAAGAAACTACATTTAATTGGACATGGACAAGACGATTAACATTGCTACCGGCGCTGCCGGAGTCCAGGCAGCGACTCTCCGTGCGCCGCCTCTGATCTGCCTTATCAAGGCGGCGCATCCGATGTGCGCGTGGCTGGCGTGACGTCGCCGCCACGCGGGAAAACTTCGGCACCTTTGCCTCGCAGTCGGGCAACTTGGCTGGGGAGCCGCCAGGGTGCCCACAAGGCATATTCGTTGTTTTTGTTTAAGATCCTGCACGGCTTGATTACCTCTCTCAGCCTTCTGTCCGAGTCAGCTTTAAAGTTCCACTTCTGCCTACAGGGCTTCAGTCATCTTTTTATATAGCTCAACATTTCAGCCGCTTAACCCCGATCCAAAGATCGACTGAGTGTTCGAAAATTCCTCCTGCAAAAAAGAGATGATCAGTTGAATTGTTGATGTTTGTCAGTACAATATCCACGTATTTACTGTTTGCTTTCACACCTGATGATGTCTCTCTTTTGCTCTTTTGATTTGCCTTATTCATTTAAGTGTCTTCCTACTTGTTAATACGTTTAGTCTCAGACTGGTGAACTACGTTCCCCTTCTGCACTCGTGTGTATGTGCGTTTGTGTGTGTGTGTTTTTGCTTGTTTTTTTTAAGTGTGCAAGCACTAAGATCGATTTGTCTTTCTGGACAGAATCACCAACAGTGCTTGCGTGATTGATGGATTAATCAATTGACCGATGAATAATAAATATTATTAACACTATTATTCATACTGACTTGAATCATTTGCTATATTTGATAGATTCATTATTTATTTAACTGCCAATAGTATGGGCGCAGAGCCACTTTCTGGCATCAGACCCTTATCTCCGCAACCTACATTCAAAACAAAATCGCAAAACAAAAAATTGTGATGGCCGAGCTGACCCAACTTCACGTAACAATGCGGACATTGATCAATGAAGCGTCAGACTTGTGCGCTAGGGTGCTTTCTAGAAGAACTTTGTTGGATAGAGGTAACAGCACCCTGGTTTCTAGCCCAATTAAATCCATCGCAGAACTTCAAACATCCGCGCATATGTTACACTAGTGGGGATTGTAGGATGTTAAGGTTTGAAAGCGTGATCACAAGTGATCTGATGATAGAATACAAAAAAAAATTATGAGGCGATGTATATTTAGGTTTATTCATTGTAAAACTAAAAGTTAGCCCTGAGAACACCTATGGCATTTATTCAGGAACCCCGAGATCCTGGGTTCAATTCCACCCCTGTCCGTTTTGATGTGGACGAGCATCGTACCGGGGCGTGGTAGTGTATCACTACTGTGTGGTGCACGTTAAAGATACCAAAGTAGCAGTTGTACTGGACAGCCTAAATTGCTCATCTACAGCGAGTGTCTCGTTGCAGGTTTGAAAGTGGCTGACCAAGTACAGGCTGTATAAACGTGCAAACACCCCAATTGATTTAGAGCAGTTAACAGAAGTATGATTTTGTATTCCTCATCACAAAATGACCGTCGCAATTTTGAGGCTCCAAGAAGTATCCTTGACATTGCGCTCCATTTTCACATACTTAATAGAAATAGGTAGTGAGGCTATCGTACCGATGGTTGGTGTTATCGTATGAAGTTACAATGAAGCAGCCTGCGCCAGCGAAATTGTTTCAATGTCCACAGAACAGTCGAGTGATCATAGTTGATATGGTGCGTTTTAATTAATTTGTAGCAATAGTCTAAAGAAGCTGGAAAACTACATTATTACCTGCGAAGTGTTTTCAAAAAGGTACACCTTGATGATAAGTATAACAAACCATCAAATAAGAAGTCAAGAAGAATTAATTAAAATAAAAGTTCCAACTATAGACACAAATCTTCTGTTGTACAACGATTACCGCTATCCCTTTATCAAATTTAATTCATCGAGATTATTTAATTCGTAGAGAAATGCAAATGGTGATGGTCGATTGTGATTTTGTGGATACTGAAGCAGGAAACCCCTGCCTGGTCGAAATAGTGTTGTGCATTCTCAAGCTGAGACATCCACGTATAACTCGTGTTTACACCTGCAAAATATGTTTTTATGAAAGTTGGTCCCATTTATCCTCTAATACCAAACGCTAAATACGTTTATATAATGACGCCTTTCTAAATCAACCTTTCAATTTACGAAATTATTTTTTTTTACTCTCCTTGCATGTCATGGGACTTGACACGCAGTGTCAAAATCCCATGACATGAAAGAGTAATCATTTCAGGGGTGCCAAAATATTACAATAAGTTATATTCATGGCTATGTAGGCTCCGAGGGAAACATTTTTGTATATTAAGATACAAATAAAGAAGGGGTATGACGCACGTGTAAAATGTAAGCCCTTTAATGACGTAAGGTGTCCAAAGAACCTTAACCATTTCCACGTAGTCGGAAGCGCTTGAAACGCTTTTTCTACATTTAGATCACACCTCCAGCGATCTAAACTGAGCATTCAGGAAATCTGGAAAGAATATAATATATAAAGCGCAGCAGGATGATAATTTGTAAGGAGTGTTCGCTGCGTTAAACAAATTTTAATACATCCCGCGGCAACATCTGTCGATGCGGTCACGTACACACAATGCTAGCGGGATTTCCTAACAGTGCCGAAAATAGGCTGCGGTCTTTTTCGACAAGCTTTTCCAAATACGCTTCCCGGCGTGTGCCATTTTATCAGCACGGGGGCGGTAAAGCAGAGAGCGGCCGATCCCAAAGAGAAACTACGAAAAGGCCGCTGCACTGCCTTAGGATTCCAGCGGCATTCAATTGCCGATGTTTGTTGCTTGCCCTCGAGAGGCGAAAAATGCGACAACGTTTTGTTAAACATTCGGTTGGTAACTAAACAAGGGGGCGGCATTCATCTGTTATATACCTATGCTAAAAGTATGCATCAAGGACGAAATAGGCCCCACAGGGTAATATAATATATTTGCTTCTGAACTGGAAATATAATTACCCGCTCAACTAATATGTTTGCATGCACATTATGTGTATAACAACTTCTGCCAAGGGCACCTTCGTTATCATGCGCGGCCTCCAAACATGTATAATAATCGAAAATATGAAGACGAGTGAACAGTACTTGATCGAATAGAACAAAGTGTACGAAGCCACCGAATGACAAACTATTGGCGGGTCTCCAAATGTCCGGTCGAGTGAACTAACCACTGCACCACATAGACTTGTCTCTTCGGGTTTTCGTATGAATTAATAATGGCGGGAAACGAAGAGTATTCAATGAAAGGTGTTCTCAAAACACACGCCGCCGAGTGTAACGTGGCACGCGCATGCTTTCACGTCGTACGTGCTCGTTTTTGTCCAAAATTCTGGATCATATTGAGTGCATACTGCAGCTCGGTCTCCGGCTTCAGGGCTCACGGAAGTTTCACCAGAGAGGAGTTGCAACTCTGCGATGAATGTGGCACTTACGCTTGCTTCTGCGCTTTGGAGAAATGTCTACGGCCAACTGCCAGTGTAGTGACATCCTACAGAAAAACACATGGCTTCCGCGTGACGTGTCATTTGTCGGCCATGTTGATAAACAGCTTCCTCTACTCCACCGTGTGTTTGTATGCAGAAGATCAGTTATTAGAGACGTGGTAACTGTTTGCAAAGTGCATAAGTGTGGCGAGCGGGTGGGTTCTCGAAAGAAGTCTGTAGATATGACTGGACGTATTTGGACGGTACAAACACACCCTTACCGCTCATTCACACTGGAAGCGGATCCGTGTTCGGAAAGCAGTTGCGAACGCGGTTGTGCAAAGATCCAGTACAATTGCTCGCGCACTCGATGACATCAAGTGCGCGTGCATTTGTACTGGATCTTTATACAACCACGTTCGCTTCCGCTTGGCGAACGCGGATCCGCTTTCAGTGTGAATGAGCAGTTAGACCGCTTCCTTTCTTTTTTTTTTTGGAGTCGTCTCCTTTGGATGTATTGGCGCCATTTTGACCTCGGACGTAACAACTTGTTTATCGCCCGCCCGTCTCGATTCGGAATAAAGATCGGTATGCATATGACTCAAGTGCTTGTGGATGTTTATTTATCGTCCCGATCACTGCGGAGAAAAAAAAAAAAAAAAGTAGAGTGGAATCGGAAACACAGCACCCACTCACTTGGGAACACTACCGAAAAAAAGATTTTTTTTTTTTTTTTAGCTATGGCGTTTGGTGAAAGTTGAAGCCTCAAAAATGTCATGTGACACCACCAAAGTTGCGACGAGATGATTCGATGTACCACCTCGGCGGGCGCTCTCGTGTGATGTGGCGATAATGATTAGAGCAGACGACGCGCCAAGGAATTAGAAAGAGCGAATATGTCACTTCACATCTATGCCAATTCATAAAGGTTGATTTATCGCAACATTGCGCATGTCGTTTTCGGGAATTTTTTTCCTGAATTACATCGTCACCAAGTGCCCTTTTATATACTAATTCTATAAAGTGTTCAAAAACAATACTGGAGCTTGGCATTACAGCTTGCGCTGCGTGCGTCGCGGTCTTAAATTTTTGTTCTTTGAGACCCGTAGAGAATGCTGTAGAATAATCTGGTTTGCAGTCACCTGAGTGTCGTTTGTGCTGTCCATTGTTGTACGGAACGGCGTTCCAAAGAAAGGCGTTCCTGGAACGCGTTTCTTTTAGAAGGAAAGGAGGAACGCCACCGTTTTTTTTTTTTTTTCCATCGGTGGAACTGGAACAGGAAGTCGTTGCATTTTTACTGGAACGAGAAAAGGAACAGCGTTCCTTTTTTTTTGCAGAGTGCGGTAGTGTTTATTTTATTTCCAAAAAAGAAATGCCAACGTGTAAAAACAATATCTTAACGAAGAACACGACCTCGGTAACTTTTTGATTACTCATCTTATGGTTTATTTTGTGTGGTCCTCGCTTGGTAACAGTAGGCTGAAGGAGAGCTAGTGGACTTCGATTTTGTTTTCAGTGCCCAAGGCTGCGCTATAAAACCAAATCTTTTAGTCGAAGAAAAACTCACAAAAAGAGAAACGTTTCAAACGCAGCTACTTTTTTATTTCCAGGAATTATCATACGTCAAGGAATCTAAAACCGACTACCGCCATCTCCTGCACTCCCTCAAAAAACCTACACTTACAACAAAATAACAAGTTACAAGCCATTGAACGCACCCGTGTACCCCGAACAATGGTCGCTTAAACGATGACCAAAAATGAATCTTTATTCCTTCTTCCCTTGTCCCCCACCTTTAAACTGAACAGCAAATCCAACCTTCATGAAGGAGTAGTAGTTTTCAAGGGTGACGTTCCAAAAGCCCCACACTCTTCTAAAATCGCTCGCCTTACGGACAGCAACATCGATAAGCAACTGTTGTTAAGTTCGAACACGGGACTTTGTCAGATTGAAACATGTGAGGTTGATGTAAAGCGCTCGTGCAATGTGGCGTAAGAGTACATTTGGCTCGTCTGAATCGCTCATTACAAAGATGAATATGGTTAAAAGCTAAGATTTTTAATGGTGAATATATAAACAAATGAAACCCTGCGTCCACTTGTCTTCATCTCCTGGTGCCCTTTCATCGAGGAACTCAACATGTTGTCTTGCCATTTGATGGGATAAATATAAAACTAAAACTTTGCTTGATCAAACTAAATATGGTAATCAGCAAAATACAAATGCAACGTATATGCAACGATACATTTTTTTTTACTGTAACGGGAGCGAGTTCCTTTTTCACAAATGAAACTTTTAACGGAAACGCTGTCCAAAAATCAGGACGGAAGAACGAGCTTCCGTTCTTTTTTTTTTTTTAAGGAACGAGTATAACACTGATGCTGTCATGTTAAGCAGTGCACGCGGCACAGCTAGAATAACAGCACGTCCTATTAGAACCGCCATAAAATGTTTTCATGAGAAAATTCAAATTCGCGATCAGGGAGTATATGGCTGTAACATGAATTCTGGAACGCGTTTCGACTGGTGCGTTTAGCTTCCTGGCCATCCTGCTCAAATATCAAAAGATGTCCCCAAGTGGCAAGTAATGATTGGTCTTCAGGTAGGAAAGAACTCAAGTGTCGCTGTCGTCGCGGCGTCCCAACTCACGGCCACGCATGTTTCCATGAACTGTCAAGCCAAAAGGCATCTACCGCGTAAAAATAGGCGTCTGCAACATCCACCACCGCTGGTGTTACGTTACCAAAATCATGGTCCGTTACAACGTGACACTCATTTAATGTCATCCAAGGAAAATCGATCGCGAACAACCGCATTGTAGGACGCGATATATATAGTAGTCGGAAACGCTTTCCACTCACCTTTTTAATGTATTAGGGAGACATTTTGCAACCCTTAGGGAATTGAAGGGCTCTAGTTTTTCCTTTAGTTGCCCAATCATCCGTAAAGGCCCTGTCACACGGATGCAGCAGTTCGACAACTCTACCGGGCAACACAAGGAATTCGTGTGGCCGGGGACCTTGTCACATCGCGGTAACAACAACAGTCGGACAACGTGTTGCTGCCGCCCGGCAACCGTGTTTTCCGATTTCTTGTCCGACAACCCTGTCCTACCGCGCTGACTGCGGGGACAACACGGGGAACACTCCGCCATCTTGACTGTTTAGCTTTGTCCGTGTGTGGCGCGGCGTGGCGGCGTCACTGGATATGTGTGTCTACGAAGTGCTAGAGCGTTCGAGGAGCCGGAAATTACCACGAGACGGCATCAACCGGTGACTGCGATTAGAAAAACTTGACAAGGGGAGTATTTTCACCCTATATTTTATCAAAATGTTATTTACTCGCTGACAAAGCAGATAGCCCTAACCGAGGAAAAACGTATGAAGTCTTTGCGTCAAGATTTTTTCCTCAAGCAATTTTTATTTCTACTATAAAAATGAGTTAGCACATGAGGTATCCCAAAGCGTCTTTTTATAGCGTGGTGTTGAGCTGGACTGATAGTGCTTAAAAACCGCCACACCGAAACAATTGGCCTTCATAACAATCGGTGAAATAAATATTTTTCAGCGTTGTCTATTTGCCTACCGCCTGCGATGTGATTGCTTCATTCACTAAAATGTTCTGGGAATTTTAGAAATAGATCAGGTGAGTGGTAGCGGCTGTTTCCAAGTTCCAAGCATCAACGATCATGATCACAGTGGTCGTTTTAATTCTTCAATATTGTAAAGTTTGCGTTCGTGGATTATTTTACTGCACAATATCAGGTGAGTAGGCATGCCATATTATTTGACTTGCAGTAATGTGAGCTGGTTTCCCGGCAGTTCTAATTTCAACTCTTGTTTGAATGTTCACTACCGTAGTTGTGACCATCTCGACAATCGCTTTCCTTAATTACGAAGTAAAATATTCATCAACTTTATTTTAGCTGCACGGCTGCCTTTATTATTTTTAAATAAAGTTTTCGAAGCCTTTATTCGAGTAAGACGTTATTGAGACGGAACTAGCTCTGCCATCTAAGCTATCTGTGTTTTCGGGTTTCCGGCCCGCTGAGCCAGCGATCAGAGCAACACACGTTCTCCAACATAAGTTGCTGCTGTTTTTGTTGCCGAAAGCTGTCATACCGAGGCAACATTTTAGTTGTCCTGCTGTTTCCGCAATATGACAGGTTTGTCGGCCAACACGGGGAATGAGCCCGACTGTTGGACAACGTGTTGTGTTGCTGTTACCGTCGTGTTGCCTCAGTTTGACAGGGCCTTAAAAGGGTAGATAATTGGTCTAGTTGTTAATTAAACATCTAAACGGTATTAGCGCGCACGTAGAGAGAAGAAAGAAGATACAGTACCAGAGCACTACTCACAACTATATTTACTAAGATGAAAAGAAAAAAAGAACATCGTAGAAACCCATCAACCCAAAAAAGGTGATAATGTAAGAAGTTTATTTTTCGTCATTGTTTTTTTTTTTTTTTTTTGGGGGGGGGGGGGGGAGGGTGATGGGTTTTTACGATGTTCTTCCTTCTCTTCATCTCAGTAAATACAGTTGTGAGTGGCGCCCTCTCTACTGTATTTTCACTCTTCGCTCTTTATGTGCGGTAATTTCGTTTAGATCCCAATTATCTATTCGAAATTCGCACATCTGATTTTGAAAGTGTTTTGTGTGTCTGTGGGTGGTGCCCTGCGTCGTTCGCTGCACATACGGGGTCGATTACATTAATAGGTCAACCGCAACGAATAAATGTATACCGTATTTACTCGAGTAATAGCCACAATATTTAAGAGCAAGGCCTTTTGCGTCTGCTTTCCCACACAACACAAATACAGCCAATCATTCCGTTACGCATAAATAACATAACGAATAACCAGATCGAGAACAATATTCTCCATACAAATGCAATCTATACAAATGGCATCTTCGCACGAAGACCTTATCTCTGTCTTGTAAACAGCCTAACTCATGCTGTAGATCGCGGTGATTGGCTATCTGCGTGCTCCGCGGAAAAGCGAACACTCAGGTTTCCTTCTTAAAAAAAAAGCTACGGAGCTTTAAAAAAAAAAAAAAAAAAAAGGAGTTAAAAGTGACTTCTAGTGTATCTTTACCCCGGGAACCCGAATACCCAAACCATCTGCTGCGCAAGTATAGTTGAACGCGAGAAAACGCGGAAGACAGTCACTGTCCGTGACGTCATCGACGGTTCTTTTGTCTGCCCAAGGCTAAGGAGGCGGGGCTTCAGCCCTATTTTGAAATTGCTCGAATGGCTCTCCCGCGCGTCGCACTGAAATATAATTGTGATATCTGCTATTCTAAAGGCCAAATGAACGCAAGTCAAGCGTTTTTTTTTTTTTCCAAGTGCAGATGTGCGGTATCTTCTTCTTAAACAGTGCGGCTATTACTCGAGTAAATACCGCAGATGCTGCCTCCATACAGAGTGCAGCACGCTTGCTAACATTTGTTGTTCCGCCTTAGGCTTTCGAAATAGAGGTTGCACTTAACAGGTGTTTGAAGAAAAAAACATTCCGTTGAGGTTGCAAGAAAAACAATAACAATAAAATGAGAAATAAAAGCCAGCTCGAAAGGAATTAACGGCTAAAAGAGTTTCACTGTTGTCGGGGATAAGAATTGCTATTTCGAGCGGAGCATTTCTCCAGCGGAACTGGAAAAATCATATTTGCAGGTATTCGCATATATATCTATATTTATATTTATTCCCTTGTCTTATGTTATTTTGTTTATATTTTAGAAACGAAATGCTTCGTGCCCAGAGCCTTTTTATTATGCTTGCCTTTACATATGGCATTTCGGGTAAGTCAACTTTTTGATTATATACTCAATATATATAGCGTGTTTTAGTTCCAAGTCCACCCGGGCTTTGAGAAGAAATGTTATTTTAATAAATAAAAACTATATATTAGGGGACCGCTTTTTTTAAATGAAAAAAAAAGGAAAAGACAAGATTTCGGGATTTTGTTTTGTTTTAGGCTAGGCACAATGACTGCACTAGGCCTACTGCACTGCTTTTTGGCCGACACTAAAAACACTTATTTTATTACGCTTAGTCAATGGCAATTTATTATGATGAGTTAAATACATAATTTTTTTATTTGTTTCACTCTTCTTTTGACAATTTCGACAAAGTTTGACAAAGTATCTTAGCGTTCTATTTAAGAAATTATTATCTACCACATTAATATCCACATAATGGTGAAACTTAGCACTTTCTGTTGAAGACAAAATCAGTAATCTTCGTACAAATTAGAAACTGTTAAATACATTTGAATATCGGAATGTTTAAAAAGCATCAAGTGCAAAATGAATTTGCTCAAAATGGTAAATTTGTCTTTGTTTTTTTTTATTATTATCAAGGTATAATAGCGTTTCATCATTAGGTTAAAGTATACTGCTAGCACATTGTTTCAACAACTGGAGATGAGGCTTGAATCTGGTTAAATATGCGTTGTAAAACAGAAAACTTTGTTAGCGATCAAAACAACTTGTATTACGCATAAGGCAGTGTTTTAATTACTTCGAAGCCTATGGCTTAAACTGAATATTAATATTAGGTAATTACCCATAATCATGACAAACGTTGGCCATAACCGCACCCATGTGATTACGCAGTCGCAACGCGAAACTGACAAGATTCAGTCCTAGTTATATAAACTATTAAAATTATTCTTTTTTATTTTTCAATAAACCACAATCATTCCTTGCTTCTAAGCAAAATGCGAAATGAAGCATTGCCGTCCTGAATTCTTAAGACTTCAAATTTCGCAATGGTCTTAGCAATCATTATGCAATAAAGGTGTGTTTGGAGTATCTTTATTTGTTAGATTATTTCAAGAGGATTGTCTAAGTCAGTAGGTTTGCCTTCTAATTGAATTTTGTCACTCAAGTTAGCGGTTTGTATTTGACTCTGTATGCTGCATTTAGGTTCAATAAAGTATATTGCTGTGATTGTTATCCTGAATTTAACTCGACAACAAAAATGTGTCTTGAAGCAGGTTGTACGCCCTAGCCTCTGAAACCTTCAGAATTCAAAATGTAGACAGGTCATTGGAGCCAAGCTAGTCTAAAGAAAATGAAGTGCTAAAGATTTGAAGGAACCCAGAAGTTAACGTGAAATAAGCCACGTAAAATGAGTCAGTCAAGAGTTATTGATCATGCTGAGCCCCGTGTTTTATGGAATGAGGCCTCCTTATATCATTCTCATAAAAAAATATCATAAGTCCTTTTTACCTGTTGGTGTTCCTTGGACGTTTTATGCCCAATAGAACCCAGTTTTTATATAGGATATTACAATCTTCTTCTAAATGAAAACTCAATAATTGAAGATGCGGCCAACACCGCCTATGCTCATAAGGCATTTGAATTTTGATATCACAATGAGATTCAGTAGAAGCACAACTTGAACACAAGTTCTTCGTCAGCATTTGTAGATTAACGTGTCTTCAATCAGTGATTTGGGACACGGTCGATGCGCAACCGCCAATTCGGTGCCATCCAGAATTGGACACTATCGCGATACAAATGCATATCGATCGTATTAAATAATATATATTTTTGCATATATATCTTTCTATCACAGTGCATGCAGATATAAATATATAGCTGTATTTGTGTTCAAGTATATGAAAAAAATACCAAGGTATATTACTGGTATCATGTACTATTGCGGCCATCAAAATTCTTTAAAATTACCCAGACCTTTTTTTCTCTGAACAACATTTTAAGCTGACATTTTGTTTTCTTTGAAATAATTGTAGAGCGCTGTTAAGGGAGGTTTCATACCTTATTACTGTTGAGAACAAAGTTTGTCGGCAACGTTTTATATCTCGCCATATATGACTCATTTTTAATTCTAAGAAAACAGAATATGTTTTTTCCGTACTTCAGGCGGTCGGCTCTCTGTGTAAGCTTCAAAAATGAAAGACTATGCCGGTACATCCCACAAACCGATAAGGAAAAAGCGGTGAATGTAATCGTAGGTTCGCGAGAGAAAAGCTGTATGAGTCGTCCTAAATAAACTTGAGGATATTTTGGAGGACATGAAACTGATCGATTCCTAAACATGATTTTGTGTGAGAAGAATCGGCTACAAGAAAATGCACCCCAACCTTAATAGAAATTGCTTATAAACTCTGGGATCGGACATTTCAACGAACGCCGTTTCGTCGAACGCCATTTCATCGAAGCCGTTTCATCGAATGCCGTTTCATCGAAAGTCGTTTTATCGAACGCCGTCTTATTGAACGCCAGTGTGGCATTCCCCGCTTCCTGAAGCTGGTCGGAGGTGCCCATCCCGGGTTCTGAAAGTTTTTGACTTGCATCGCCGCAGAACATCAACTGACGGAAGACCAGCTGGAGGCGCTGCTGAGTTCCCAAGAGCCTCCTCGCCAGAAGAAAGCCATAGCGGCAAGAAATAAGAAGGTCCGCCTTTTTTATGAGAACCGACGGAGCATGGCTGTGGGGAACTTTTCGAGAGCAATTGCTCATCATTTGAAACGGTGAATGGCTCTCGCACGAACACTTGAACCCCCGAAAGTTTTAAAATAAAATTTGAAGCGACGTACTTACTTTTAACTTCATTGAGACTTAGAACTAAAAAAAAATGTTTCGTTGTATTTTGATAAATAGCACCTCAGCTTTAGCTACTGCAAGCTTCGGGCAGTAAAAAAGTATCAAGAGCCAGACATAAGAGGGTAGGAGGCTCACATAGCTAAAGTTGCTGCGCCTGCACAAAACCTAAGTCGCCTTCTGGCCTCCATGAGTTGGAGTGCGCTCTTACCGGGAGTGCGACTTTTTATTTATTTGTTACAACACCCTCAAGGCCCATCGCGTAATACAGAAGGGGTGAACAGAGAAGCACAATGTGCGAAACAAACATAAAAATTCGTGCAAATATCCTCAGGGGTTACTTGCATCAAAATTAATTGTAACAGCTACAAGTGTGGACATCAAAAAACCTGACGATGAAATGGGTGAATGACACGAAAATGCACTCGATCCGTGCATAAAAGAGCATCTTTCACAATTTTTATTTAGAAGACATTCGATGAAACGGCCGTCAGCGATTTGATGAAACGGCGTTCGATGAAACGTCCATTTTTTCGATGAAACGGCGTTCGACGAAACGGCGTTCGATGAAATGTCCGGAACCCTGTAAACTCATTCAAGACCTATGTTTTTTCATTTCTAATACAAATAACCACTAATGTGAATTGTCCATGAAGTTTATTTTCTAACAGGCCGCCTCTCGAACTTATTACTTTTATGTTGGTTGCAAAATGGATGTGGAATAATAGAGGTATATACGTAGACCATCTTTTATTTTCTCTGCATATGTATAATTGGCAGGTGCAGTCAACCAGTTTCAGGCCTTACAAGAACGATTCGGTTAGTGCTTAAAATAAAACTAATTCAGTATGACTCTCCCTGCCTCGCAATATGTCTTTTGGTATTAATATTTGGAACAGCCATCTTACTATAATTTTATTACTGATACGTATCAAAAAACCTTTCAAAAATATATAAATCAATATAAGTGTGTCCGCTGTTTTGCGATATGTCCAGTATTGGTATTCCTAAATTCCTAAATACGTTTTAGACTAGGTGGGCCCAACTCGGATGCCACCCATTGTGTGGTTATATGAAACTTCGCGTGCCAAGCCTCGTTCTAGCAGATCTCGGACAACAAAGCCGAGGGGTTCAAGTTTGTACGCCACCTGCCGGATTCCATCGCAGTGCACAGATTGGGCAAGAGTGCTGCGTCACGATTCGGTAGAGACTTGCTTTATGACTGTATGAGCGACAACTTCATTCGAGCACTGACGGCGCATGCGTGTGCCATCTGATTTTCTGGTGACATAAAATCTAGCACTATGAATTTATCAACTGGGGCTGTTGCTCGCACTCGTTTTCTCCTTCGAGGTTACAATAATTCGCGTAAGAGTACGTCGCAGTAAAGATTTATTATAATGAAAAGGGTCCCATGCTTTGCGTCCACTGCCGAAGGACGGGCACTGAGGCGGATATCGGTGATTATAGTGGAGTTTTCAAATATGCAATAATCGCTGGCGACCCCTTAGTATACACAAAAGGAGGAAAACGTCGCATGCAAGGCGTGTCTCTCGTTTTTTTCCTTTATGTATCTTACTTCGCTGAAAACACTGGCATTACGTATTTTATAAAAAAAGAAATATGTTCAAGTAGCCTTCGAATAATTTCAACTGATTGCAATAAAACGAACAGGCATACGCTGTCGTCTTTGTATATTTTTCCGCGGTTCTGCCACTTTCTTTCTTGTTCCTTTTCTCAGGGACGCCTTTGTAAGAATTCAAAACATTCCGCGTTCTCCTCCCGTCTTGTGCCTGTGCATAAGGGTGACGAGATTACTGCCTCACCAGTCACTGGCTATAATTGCTTAGTCATATTACTTCTGAATATTGGCATTTTTATCTAAACTTCTTCATCTCAGTTCCATACACGTAAAGGTTCTTTCAGCGTGGCCTTTCCAATTCCTCGCGTGCGCAGCTGCCGTGAAACCCATTCTTTTTTTTTTTTTTTAATGTCATGGGTCTCTTGCGAAGCTAGAAAAAGTTCAAGTGCTCATGCGCTCTCACATCAATAGTATACAGATATTAAATGAGGCTTTCCAGCCCCGAGTACTTAGAATATTTTCTACTACATAACGGTGTAGTTCACCAAATTTCTGAGGTCCAAGTAACTTTATAAATGTATTAAAAAAAATCAAACCACAGAAAAAGGAAGGAGACACATCGTACCAAACACGAGACGTTCGTGTCCCTGATGCTCGTATCGGGTGACGAAACCATGAGAGGCGAGTGTAAGTCCAAATGAAGGAACCGAAAGAACGCTAAACTGGAAACTTAAGAAATATTTTGACGCTACGTTGTAAAAAAAAAAAAATAGAATTTCCGGTAAGATTTGCATATTCAGAATTGTGGTTCCGTTTTGTAGTTATTTATTTGGGATATCATACTAAATACATTGTGAGTGCATTTGCTCAAAGAATCAACGTAACAATTTGCACTTGTTCAGAGTGTGTTTTTTTTTTTTTCTGAAAACAATTCAGTACTGTAAAGTTCCGTATCAGACAATTTAGCGCCGAAGCTTCGACGCGAAATTTCCTTTAAGCTCAAATGAGATGGATTCATTGTAAACGTTATTCACTCCTTTTTTATATAATGAATTCAAGATCACCTAACAGTGTACAGATTGAAATGCGTTATGTACTGTTTTTTAATATTATTTTAAAATTAATGCAAATTATTGATTGAATTATTCTGACTTCTCAGTGAACGGGAAGGTCAAAACCTCACGCGAATATTAGTTACTTGTAATTAATACTACTTTATTAAATTATTCCTAAGGGCATCAATGGTAGTCAGTTAAAATTAAGTACCATTTTGTTAAAAGATGTCTAGCGTCAACTAGCTAACGGGGAAACCTCGGAAGCAGTTTTGATCTTGTTGAGGCAGAGGTGGTCGTTGCGCTTAAAAAAAGAAGAACTGCGTGGATATGATAACAAACAAAAGATTCTACATTTTTTTTCCTCGGATGACTAGGCGACTGGAAAATCAAGCTCGAGCGCAAAACTTCAACTCACCGCGAGCACGAGTTACCTTCCTTGCGGGAAGGCGTGGTAAGATATGAAGGCCGTCCACACGTCACTGAGTCTTTTATGTCTTCCGTGAAGAGGAGACATAGAAAGAACACACAAGGCACACACAAATAAAAAAAAATACACATCCTAGATTACTCCCTCCGTATAATGCATGACTAAAGATACAAAAAATTAAAGTCAAAATAAAGGAATCAATAAATTCAGCTTGCGTACGATCAATCACAACGCAAGCTGAAAACTACGCTCGATATTTGGCCACTGAGAAATGCAACGTTACTCCATTAACGGGAAGCTCCACATGACATGTGTCTGGTAGATCCTGATTTTGTTACAGGGACAAACAAATTCAAGCGTGAGCCTCAAATGAATGAAATTAGCACCCGAAATTCCAGAGAGAAAATTTATTCAGCTATTGTAAACCGATACAGCAAGACCGGTGACTTAACTATCCCTTTAGATAAAAAAAAAAAAAAAAAAACGACGGAGCCATCGATTTTTATTTTAAAATGCGGGAACTCACAAATTAATATTTCCTTTTAGATGTCACAATACCCTGAAAAAGGAGGAGATCAAGTACCTTTTACTGCATAACCTTCTACAGCCACTTGAGCTACTGCTCGGATACACAAATAGACATGGGATTTGGACAAACTAAAGGAGGACTGGAGTGAAGCCTTATTAACTTTCATTCTCAAATCCACTAAACCCGTCGAAGTGGCACATGACCCTCGAGCCATCTCTGTAATGCTCAGTCTGGCCAAATGCTTTGAGCGAATGACCCTAATTACGTTAACAGGGCACATCGACCATACAAATTTCCTGCACTGCACCAAGACAGGCTCCGGCGGATATCTGTCGACACACAACAACACGCTCCGCCTGCATCAAGAGGATTTTGAGCCAAAAAATCGCACTGTATTGGGCAGAGACATGCATAAGACTTTCGACAACATATCTCCGTAAACTAGCTGAGAAACTACTACACACCAACACCGCTAGAAGAATGCTCACGTGCATAAAATACTTCATCCCGCGTCACATGTTTCAAATCCAAATCAGCGACTACGTGGATGCCCCTTCACGCAACACAGAGCTGTCCCTCGAGGGGCCATCGACTCACTAACAGCTTTAAATACAGAACTCGGAGATCTACCTGCCCAACAAATGATCTGCAATTCAGTTTTACATTGATGACGTTACACAATGTTGCAGTGCAGGCTGCTCAGCCCTTCAAGACAAAATACACCAGCATGGTAGTGACATCATATATCAATACGTCCAATCTATAGACCTGCAGTGCTCCCGAAAACAAAAACGAAAGACATTTTGCCCTTAAACGAGCCAGGAAAATCCAAAGAAAAAACCAGACGACTAATACAACCTCCCTTAAAAAGTACTCATGTTTTCAAAGAACCTATTATGAAGATTCACGTACTTGCATAAAAAAAAGAACAACTGGAAGTGCGACACCTGACTGAAACAATGAATTAAAGAAGTAAACCAGATCAACTAAACGTTCGGTTGACTCCTCCGACGCTAACGAAAAATGCGAGGCAAGAAAATACGCAGACTACTAGAGGTCCTAATTGTCTCACAAGTCATGTACGCAGCAACATACATACGACTCGCCAGCATTCGGGCCATATTCGGGGACATTTAAATTTGAACGGCCACAAGGTTCCCCCCAGTTTTTCCGCGCTTTGCATCCTCCACAAAAATACATGTCACCGGTTTTTTCAGCCTTCTGGAAGACACGATCACAGCTACCGCGCTGCTCGGCAAAAAACGACTCATCAATTTGTTACGAGACTGAGGTATATTAAAATGCCTCAACTACGATGCGAGCACCCTTCGCCCCATACCAACCATTTCTCCTCCATGGGAAGCCATCGTCACTCCCAACTCAATCTCTATTTTTCAAAGATGCACCCGGTAATCAACAGATCTGTAGAAGAGCATATTAAGGTAAGTTAACTGAAACACGGCATCAAGATTTTCAGTACACGTTCTACCTGAACGTATTGTACGACTCCGCTGCCAAGAGAGGCAGGCCGGCAGCCGAAGACTCCGGTATGCAGCTAATAAGACAGTATGACGATGGACCCGTATCCGCACCAGCCGCCCCACTGGAAATGTAGGACATAAGGAATTCTCACGCAAGTTTGGCTGGAGACTGATAAATCACCATTCTCTCAGATATGCAAAAAGCCTTATGATTTTTCTTGCGAGGAATCTTCAAAGAAAAAATGAGAGCCCCACTTACTACATTCATGAAAAAAACACGCTCACCATTTTAACGCTCTAATGAATACCTGGCAATTCGAAAATTGTTGGCAACGCCAGTGCAGGCGCACTCGCCGATAGAAAAACGATCCGAGACCTGCTGTGAGTTCTTGGCCAGAAAGCTGCTACCCAGCACTCATCGAAAATCAGTACGCTAACAGACAACATGAACGCTCGGGGAAATAAAAGTCAATAGGACGCTATACTGTTCCACCAGTGAAAGTCTAAGTAGAGAGCAGATAGTTTTACTAAAGTTGCATAAAGTAAAACAATTACTATCAGGATAAAAATGTCATCACGTAGTCACGTGTGGTTTTGGCCTTTAATAACATACGATATTTTGAAAGCTGTCAAAAGTGCAGCATTCTCAATCAACGCAGAACGCACCACCACCTCTTCCTTCATTCAAGTGGGCTTGACCGCGTGGAGATAGCAAAATGATTTTGATTACCCGGATCACCACTGGTAAATGATTTTGGCAGACGTTTGTTCAATGCAGGTATAACTATTTGTCAAGAGTGCAATTACTGGAAATGCTAGACAATACAATTTGCGACGTGCCCTCGCCGCGTCCAGACTAGAAGAGAGAGGGTAACAAACGGACCTTTGAGGCGACAGTGAAAGATAATCGACAATCATTGGCTGTCGATTATCTTTTTTTTATTTTACGACCAGCAGGGCTGCTGCTGCGCGTAGCAGCTCAAGTATCTGGTGTGACGACCTCAGTAGGGGTAGCACAAATACTTTGTGGTGGGTCCACGCTGAGGAGAAGAGAAGCGAGAAGACGATATTTAGTCTCAACAGAATAATCTGAATGCTAATATCAGTGCTGGGGCCGCCTGTTGCTCACCTCTCGCCCGGAGTGTTCTGGGTGTCCCGTCGCAGGGGTTCCTTGGGAGAAGGGACTTGGAAGGACCGGTCATCAACGTGGCTCTGGTTTGACGGGCAGGTTGTACCGAGGAGGCTCAGGATGCGGCGAATCGGGCTTGCTCGGGTTGTACATCGATGCACGCCTTCCTCTTGTGCTCTTGCGCTGGCTCTCACGTATCACCGCGCACGTCGCGATCACTTTCCCTTGTTGTCCGCTGCCCGCCTCCCAAAAACTCGTCCTCCGCCTTCGACTCGCTTCCCTCCAAGAAGGTCCTCTTTTCCCACGTTCGGCCTGGCTCGCCTCCCTCTCTCCCCGTCCCTGATCGGTTTCCAATTTTCCCTGGCCCCTCTCTCCATTTCCTGTCCGTGCCCTCCCCGCTCCCATGTGTCACCCCCAACCGCGCGCGTCCGAACTTGCTCGCGCCGCGCCGGCGTCTCCAACCGCCACCCCGGACGACGTCACACTGGCATAGGCCTTTCCAGCAGGGGCCCCCGGAACTCGCCCTTGGCCCGAGTACGGTATCCGTGCAGAGTCCCGTCGCGAATGTTGTTCCTCTGCTCCATCGGGGATCTTCTATACCGGGCTCCAGACAAGCAGGGAGCCCCACGTTGGGCACCATATGTGGTATTCTCGCTCACCACTTGACCGGAGAAAGTGACCTAGTCCTGATGGAGATATATTTTATCTGCGAGGCCCGGTGTTCGGCGGCTTACGCCGCCATGGCAGAACCAGTGGTCCTGTCCTGTACCCTACCTCTGTACCTCGCTTCCCGTGGTTTGGTCCCGCCCTCGCTCCTCGCGCGTCCTCCGCATTGTCGTAAAACTTCTTGGTGTCCAAAATCCCTACAAAGTTTGAACGCTATTGTGTTATGGTTGCGATAAAGTCTGTAACTGTGATGATGCATGTCCGGGGGCCAGCCGAGCCTTAGTGCGTTCAGGTGGTGGTTTTTCCAGAAGGTTATGGAATGCGGAAACGTGTAAAACCATTGCTCGCTACAGAACAAAGGATAGCTTTATGAAAACAAGTATTGCATTACGGTGTATATTGTCCGCTTGAATTGTTCGAACAGTTCCTCTTGAAGATTCCAGTTCCGAACAAGTTTGAAGAAGTGCAGGAGGTAATATAATATTAATGATAATAATAATGTTCATTTCTTGTGTACAAAACTGACCACGCGTATCTTCACATTGGCGAACATAAGACGACAAAAAACAAACAACACGAGCAGTATTAAATGTATAAACGTGGCTACAAGCTTCTGGCCACACTGCACAGAAAATCTACTAGTTTCAACTTTCAACTAGACTTTCGAAGTTCCGGTAGAAGACTGGTACCCGTGAAAATGCCCAAGCTAGAGGAGGCGATTCGATTGATTGAAATGATCAGCCTTGACAATAGTTTTAGTTTAGAGATGGAATGAACGTAAAAGACAGTAAACTGTCTGGTAACGCGACAAGGAACATGAAAATCGGAATAATTCAGAAGTAGGCTGGCATCAATTCAGCTATTTTCCACCCAAAGCTCGAAAGGAAACCCGACGTATCGAAACCAAATCCGTTTGTTCTTCAAGTGTGACTGAAAGCACACGGAACAGCAGCAGCTCATAACCCCTTGGTCTTCGAAAAAAAAAAAAAAGAATAATAAACTAAAAAAGGAGCAATTAGGAAATGAAAAAAATGTAAATATATATATATATATATATATATATATATATATATATATATATATATATATATATATATTAGTTATGGAAGACAGGCATTTTTTCAGATTTCTTGAGAGATCACGGAGGCCGAATGTGGGCAAAGCGCCCAGGGACCTGTTTAGGTCTCCTGGCGTATGCTGGTTTCGCCACGATTCCAAGAAAAATCTTCGAAAATTGGGCTCTGTGCACACCCCGTACGCACTCGCCAAGTCAATACGATGGTCTACGGCTTCGTAATGTTTGGCGATGGTGCTGCGCTCACTGTCAAACATCCGCACATCGTTCTTTTGTGTGTGAATTCGCTCGGGAAAGTTCTTCGTCTCGCCGATGTAAGTTGCGGAGCTTTATGCGCATAGAATGGTGTAAACCACGCCCTGTGCCTTTTCTTTTGGTCGACGATCTTTCGGTCTTGGTGTAAATTTTCTGGTGTGGACGGTGGCTTCTCAGCCCCCCGAATACCATCCTTTCCCAATACTCGTGCGAGCATTCGTTGGTTCCCTTGCGTAGGGAACGCTGATGCGCGCGACTCGATGGGGCTGTCTTCCTTTTACTTGTTTCATGTTTTGTCTGGCGGGACCTTGGCGTCGGGCGTTGCGCTCAATAAAGCTACTAGAGTTTCCATTTTCCTTTTGGTGCTCTAATATGGTCTTCTAGTCCTTTTTTTTATCGGTTTCCGACCAGCAGATAGTAGTTGCCCTGCGCCAGGAGGGTCGAAACCACGGACGCCTTTCGACTCGATGGATGCTAAAAGTCAAAATCGAGGTAGAGTCGGGTGTGTGTTGGTTTTCTGTGATTTCGTGCCCTCGTAGGTTCACCAGCACATCAAGGAACGGCGAGGTGTCATTTGTCTCACATTCTACGGTCAATTGAATGGCCGGCTCAACAGAGTTGAGGTGTGCTAAAAACAATTAGTCACGTCCAATTCCTTGGAAATGCAGAAACAATTCATCCACATAGCACATGAATACTTTAGGGCTGTCGGGGAAGATCTCAGTGCTCTTTGCTCGACTGTTTCCATCGTGAGGTTCACCGTTGTGACCGAGATAGCTAAATCCCGTTGCATTGCGGTATTCGCGTGGTGCTAAAAAGTATTGAAATCAAGAAAGAATGCAACGAGCATAAATATCCTAATATCACCCTAAACGAGTAAGAGCTCAGCTTTTTTGTATGTTTACGGTGCGGATTTGGTTAAGTTGGTGTTCAAACCTTCAGATAAGTTTTCAGTCCGTAGAAGTCGATGTAAAATTTGTAGAGCCCTTCCAATTGACGTGAAGATCTAGGACCGGCGAAGCTGTTATTTTTACGGCGTCTAGGACGAGGCCCAGAGGACGACGTCTAAGGCAACCTCAAGGGCGACCTCAAGGACAACTTCTAGGACGACTTAATGACGACGCCTAGATGACGACGCCTAGGACGGCCTCAAGGACAACCTCAAGGACAACCTTAAGGACGACCGCGAGAACAATTTTTTGGACGACCTTGCCGACGACGCCTAGGACGACTTCGAGGACGACCTCTAGGACGACCTTGAGGACGATCCCTAGAGATGATAACAAGAGATCAGGACCTCGCTATCTAATAATGCCAACGAGGGCTTACTCACGTTGGTTGCCCCACATCTATTTTTATTTATTCATACTTGGCACGACCAATGGGGAGTTTTTTAGTCAACATCCGCGGACGCATTTTTCTCCAGATCCTTGAGCATAACAGCTTTGCTGTAAAAATAATTAAGGTTGTAACATTGAATGGATATAAATGAGTTGAGTCTATACTGTTATTTTTGTGATATTTGGATGTATAACGTGTTATTCGATACCTCCTTTTACTTTGACCAACAGCTCATTTTACAAAAAAAAAATAATCTGCTTCATGCATTCATAATTTAGTTTCTCCGGCTTCCGCGGCCACTTGTTTCTTGAACCCTAAAAATCTTACGGTATCACAACATTACATCTTGATAGTATGGATATTAATTTAGAGACTTAAAGAAGAGCGAGCAACACGTTTCAGATTTGTACCTCAAGAAAACAGCAACATAAATCGTACGACCTAAAAAATTGTCAAGACAGAATTCTCAAAATTATAGGAACAAGCAATTACGTTCCATCATACCTGATTTCTTTAGTCGCGTTAAAAATATTGTCAGCACGTTTATTGCAGTCCTCACGGGGCGACCTGACGGGGCGACCATTGGGGTGCTTGCTCTGGCGGAGTATCCCAGGCTAGCTCTGCCTGGCGCGAGTCTCCTGCGCTCGTGCCGCGTGCTGTGTCGACCAACTCGCGTAGCCCGGCGCCTCTAACATATGCCCCCCTCTGGGGAAGGCCATCCTGGCCGTTTTCGTGGCGTGGATAGGCTTTGATTCGTGTGATGTGGACGACTTCTGGATCGCGGGTTCGGGCGTCACTTGGTGGGTTCAGAAGCTGGACCAGGTAGTTGATGGGTTACGTCTGCCGGACGATGCGGTAGGGTCCCACGCAGCGCGGTAGAAACTTTTGGCGTAAACCAGGCTTGCGCAGGGGAAAAGCGACGAGGACCTCGTCTCCAGGGGAGTAGTTGACGTTGCGATGAACTTTGTCGTAGCGTATTTTTGATTGTAGCTGTTGGTCTGATATGCGAGAGCGGGCTAGTCGGCGGCATTCATGAGTATGGGCAAGAGCGTCCGCGACAAATTCGTGTGAATAGTCGAGCTGTTCCGAGGGGAAGATGATATCCAGAGTACAAGATGCTTCGTGTCCATAGAGAAGATGGAAAGGGGAAAACGCCGTGGTACTCTGCCGTGCGCTGTTGTATGCGAAAGTTATGAAGGGTAGTATGCTATCCCAGTTGGTGTGAGTTTCTGATACGTACATCGAAATCATATCGGCTAATGTGTGATGAAATCACTCGGTCAGCCCATTTGTCTGAGGGTGATACGCGGTCGTGGTACGGTGTGCGATGTTGCAGGCACTGAGCAACGCTTGGACGGTGGTAGACAAAAAGGACGGTCCGCGATCACTTATGAGTGTACGTGGAGCTCCATGGCGAAGAACCACCTCGATAAGCAGGAATGCAGCAATTTCGGGTGCTGTGGCGTTGGGAAGGGCCGCCGTTTCGACGTACCGGGTTAGATGGTCTATTGCGACAATTATCCAGTTGTTCTGCGACGTAGATGTCGGGAGGCGTCCGAAGAGGTCGACTCCCACAACGTCGAAGGGTAAATGAGGTGGAGCAATGGGTTAAAGGAGCCAGGGGGGAGACGACGTGGGACGCTTTCGACGCTGGCACAGGTGGCAACTCCTGACGTACTTGAATATGGTCGCATAAATTCCGGGCCAGAAGAACCGATGTCGAACTCTTGTGTAGGTTTTTAGGAATCCTAGATGGCCGGCAGTAGGGTCATCGTGTAGATGCTGTAATACTTCTTGTCGGAGGTGTTGAGGGATGACAAGAAGCCAACCCTTACCTTGTGGATCATAATTTCGACGAAACAACATTCCGTCAATAATAGAAAATTGTTTAGTTTTATTAAGAAAACGTCGATTATTGGACGGATTGGTGCCATTCAAGTGAGAGATTATCTGATTTATCTACGGATCTGCACGCTGCTCAGAGAGGAAAGTCTCACGGGAAATAAGAGCGACTGAGGCCATGGTGTTTGTGTCAGCTTGAACTGCAGTAGCGTTAAGAGGAAGTGGACATCGAGAGAAGGCGTCGGCGGCTTGATGTTTTCGACCGCTTTTGTAGACGATATGAAAATCATACTCCTGGAGTTTTAGAGCCCATTGTCCAAGGCGGCCGGTTAGGTCCTTAAGAGATGTAAGCCAGCACAAAGAGTGGTGGTCGGTGACCACTTCAAAGTGTCTTACATAGAGGTATGGTCAGAATTTGCCAAACGCCCAGACTACGGCAAGAGCTTCGCGCTCTGTGGTTGAATAGATTTGCTCAGGTTTAGTCAAAGAGCGGCTTGCATACGGAATAACGTCTTCATCCGGGGAAACTTTTGATCTTTGTAATAGAACAGCACCAAGGCCTAAGCCGCTTGCATCAGTGTGAATAATTGTGGTAGCAGAGGGGTCAAAGTGGCGTAAAATTGGCGGAGTTGTCAGGATTGACTGCAATAGGGTATTGGAATTCTGACATTAATCAAACCATTGAGACAACGTGGCTTTTTGTAGTAATTGATGAAGGGGGTTGGCGATTTTGGCGAAGTCGCGGACGAAACGGCGGAAGTATGAGCAAAGGCCAAAAAAACTTTGAAGTTGTTTAATGTTGTGTGGTTTGGGGAAGTCGACTACTGCTCGAATTTGGTCAGGATCGGGGCTGATGCCAATTGCATTTACCATGTGACCGAGAACCTTTACGTGCTCAGCAGCAAATCGATATTCTTTGGTGTTGAGCTTGAGACCGGCTTTTTGGAGGCATGAAAGGATTTCTGAAAGTCGGGTGAGGGGGTCAATGAAGTTTTTGGAAAAAATTATAATGTCGTCCAAGTAGCACAAGCAAGTTTTCCACTTGAGACCTCTTAGGATATAGTCAATCATGCGTTCGAAGGTAGCCGGTGCGTTGCAGAGGCCGAAAGGCAATACGTTGAATTCATATAAACCATCTGGTGTTGTAAAAGCTGTTTTTGGTTTGTCCTGTTCGGCCACCGGTATCTGCCAATAACCAGATCGCAGATCTAAAAACGAAAATAAAGAGGACCTGGCCAGTGTATCCAAAGCGTCATCTATGCGGGGCATGGGATAGACGTCTTTTTTCGTAATTTTGTTTAATTGTCGATAATCTACACAAAAGCGTAAGCTTCCGTCTTTCTTTTTGACTAGGACGACAGGTGATGACCAATCACTGGAAGATGGTCGAATATCACCTTTTGACAGCATTTCTGCAACATGTGTTTCAATGGTCTTTCGTTCGGATAAGGAAACTTTGTATGGTCTATGGCGAATAATATTTTCTGTGTCTGTGGAAATGCGATGTTCGGTTTGGGAGCACTGTCCAAATGTTGTAGGGGAGATATCGCAAACATTTCGGAAACTGCACAGCGTAACGAAAAGCCGTTCCTGTTGGTTTGGCTCCAGCGTATAGGACATGGTCTCTACTAGCAACGAGTCTGATGAAGTAGTGGGTGTTTCCGCAGGTTGCGGAGGTGAAGGTGGTGCGTTATGAGGTATGGCTGGTAAACACACTTTCTCTGCTAATTTGAGTGACTGTCCTTTTGGAAGAATTACGACGTGTGGGCTGGTATTATCAACAGCTACCCAACTGGCTCCATTTTCGATAGTGGCTACGGCGTGAGGAAGAAGTAACCCCTTTTGCAGTAGGAATAAACGTTTGGCCTCAAAAAGGACATCTCCAGCAATATGTGTTGACGGAAATACTTCAACGAGGGATGTCGCATTTGGGAGTAGTTCGACATCAGAAGTTAGACATAATTTAGCTGTATGATTAGTGTTTGGAGCTTCAAAAAATTCGATCGAAAGGTGTAGTTCAGAAAGACAACAATCAATTAAGGCTTTGCTAGGCTGAAGAAAATCGCACCCAAGTATTATCTGAGCTATGCACTTCGATAAAATGACAAACTGGACGTGATAGAGGACGTCTGCTATAGAAACCCGAGCAGTACACACCGAAGAAGGGTGGATGATGTCGGCGTCCGCTCCACGAAGTAGGCCCTGGGCTGGTGTGCGCAGTTTACGGAGTTGTTTGCACACGTCTTCTCTCATAACGGAGACAGATGCACCTGTGTCAATGAGGGCGAAAAATGGGTGATCGTCGATGAGAACGTTGAGGTAGTTCCGTGCAACTGGAGGATTGTTTGGATGATTGACTACGGCAGTTTCACCTCCGGGAACTGCGTAATTTAGTTTTCCGTTTGTAGCCGCACTGGAAGGGAGGTGCCGGCGGGTGGTGGTGCCGGCGGGTGGTGGCTGCGCGGCCGAGGTGCTGGGCTGAGATAGGGTGCCACTACGAAGCTCCATAATCGTACCTGAGGGCGAGGAAGGGTGTTGCGGCCCGCACCTCCACCAAGATGTCAGCGCGTTTATTGCAGTCCTCACGGGTTGAGCTGACGGGGCGAGCAGACGGGGCGACCGTTGGGGTGCTTGCTCTGGTGGAGTATCCCAGGCTAGCTCTGCCTGGCGCGAGTCTCCTGCGCTCGTGCCGCGTGCTCTGTCGACCAGCTCGCGTAGCCCGGCGCCTCTAACAATATAAAAAATTATTAAAGGCCACCTTTCTTTGAAGAAACTTATAATCAAAATGAGCCATTACATTTTTGAACCTGAATTAAGAATTCTATTCATTTAAGTTAACCGTAAAACTTTTTTTTTCAGTTTCGCATCTTTAGTTTTTTGCGAACTCGACTGCGGGTCATATTTGCGACCATGAAATTTCGCTAATTATGAAGGCTGGAGTTTGTCTCTACGACCAAATGTATACTTGCACCCACTGAAGCTCGAACATTCCTCAAGTCACGAAATACGCAGAAATTAGGGGCGGGCCTAACTGTGTAGATTTTACAGTATTTTGACCGCTATTATTTTATATTAAATTTTATGTGATCTTTGAGCCATTCCACTTTACGTTCAATTTATGACCATAATTGTTTTGGTTTGTATTCTTTTGATCGAGTAAATGCGAATGACGTTTGTAATTTAAGCGTATGATTCACTTAAAATATTGTGCGCTAGTCAGTTGTAGCGCTGTAAATGGGAATGAAACCCATTCTCAAGTGGCATAGACTTGATTTTATTCAACTCTGGCAGGCAGGAAGTCTATTTAAGTATTCACTTTTTGATTTATTCATTAATTGCGCTATAGTTTGAAGGATTTAAATCTCAGATATCTCATTGCAATATACCCTTTGTCATGGTTGTTTTGCTAACTCCGTTTTTAGTCGTACTTAAATTTTCACTAAACAGAGTGCCGTTATAGATTGGCTATATCAATTTACTGCAAAACCATTTTTGGTTACTACTATAGCTCCAAGCATTTTATGTCCGCGCTTGTCACACCGAAAGTGGAGTCTGACAACACCTATAGTTCATAATTCACTCACAAAAAAAGGTGTTTTACGCATAGCTATTTTTGTGCAAAATAGCTTCTACAAATTTTGTAAAATATATATTCTGTGAATTTGATATGTGTTCATTTTGATAAAGCGCTTAATTATTAAAATAAAATTTTATTCGAAGCGATTTAATTTCCCAAATGAAAGTAGAAACCAGCAACGCGCTGCAAGAGTCCTGACGTTTGTTAGAGCGGTTCGGGATATTAAAACAAGTATGTGGTTCTTTGTTATACTGTGGTTGGCAATCAGTACGAATGCTAAATGTCCGCTTTCCTAGGGTTCACTCCTTACACCCTAGTGACATGGTATACGCAAAAATGTCGGAAAACGTCGAAGTGAAGAAAACGCTCTCACATAATAACTATCTTTCTGAGTGAGATTGCATAGGACAAGTGTTTGAATCATACAAACTGTTTCATCACAGATCTTATTTTTGTGGTGGAAACAACTTACCAGCCATGTTATTCACCCAGCGCCTTTAAATGGCGGAGTCATAAGGCGCATTCACACAGGAAGCGGATACGCATACGCGAAGCGGTTGCGGATGCGGTTCGCGAGCGACCGCTTTCAGACATATTCAGAGGCGATTGGCGACTGGCGGTTGGCGGTTGGCGGTTTCCCGGCGATCACGCGTGATCTTTTGAGACTTCAGTTTGCCAACCCTGTTTTACTATTCAAAATCCACTTTAATCCACGATCCAAAGTCAACATTGTGCTGTTTTGACACTCTGAAGATATTTCTTCGGGATGTTCGCACGCATCACGAGTTCAGGCGGAGAAAAGAGAGCTAGGAACATCTTTCTGACTGATAAGAGGATGTCCCTGTCCTTTTGTTCGAAGTGGACCCTTCCCGTATGAATAGGTTGATCTCGTCCGTTTCGCGGCGGATTCAAGTGACGGACGTAAACTTCACCTTTCTCGTTTGTTTTGTCTGGTGTAACGCTAGGACTACAGCGCCTTGGACGCCAATCCAGCGAGAGGTGCCAGCTGGTTTCGGAAGTCACTTACGTCACGTCAGCGTCGCGTTGCGATTGGTTGCCGCTTTACGGTTCGTGAAAGCGGTTGGGAGAAATCGGTCCTAAAGCGGTTGGCAAAAAAGCGCTCTAACCGCTTGATCTCAGACGTTTTTCGGTTGAGGACGCCCGGGTCCGCTTCGCGTTTACGGATCTGCTTTGAGTGAGAACGCGCCAATAGGCTTCTGTAGCTACCTACAGTTGAAGGAAAATATAAGCGCGGACATTTTAATACTGCACCTAATAAATAAATATACAGGGTGTGATCATAATTCAAACAGTTTTTTTTTTTTAATGTAGGGCTGAGAGTTACACGAGCTAAAGTTTTCACCATATACATGGCAGCTTCGACGGCCACAAGATGAGAGTACGATCATCATGGCAAGTTCCTAATCAGCTAAAATATATTAATTACATTTTAATGGCTACAGCGGAGCTGTTAAGGGCTAGGTTCCCCATGATCGTGTCCGTGTATGTCGACTCAAACCTACCTGCACAGCTACAGCCATCTATAAGCGACTGCGGCAAGCACACAACCAGTATAATTTCCGCCGTCGCTCGTAGATGGCTCCAACCTTTCCAGCTATAATAGAAGAATGGGTAGTTGGGCGCGTTGGTGGGAATTCATCGTAGGAAACAGCGCGAAAAAAAGACGACGACGAAGTAGAAGCACACAGTGTATTGAGCACAGCTCCGCTAGTCTTCCTCCTTCACGAGAGTGGAAAGACAGAATGTTTTGGTTTTAGCGGTCATATTTGCATTGCAGTATTTGTGGCAATTACTAGTTAAAATATTCCAATATAAAAGCATTCCGAAGAAATAAGGGTGATATAGTTAGTTATTAAGCTTATACTTCACGGGTTTTTTGACAGATTTAAAAATTGACCCCAAATTGAGCGTCGTAAGCCCTGCTCACCATAGCGCTTGAACGAGGGGCGTCGTTGTTCAAATTTATGTCGTCATTCTTATCTCAGAAGAATGCCTATGCTGAGTGTGACGACGACGCAAGTGGCGACGCCTAAGAAACTATCTACGTCACTCTTCCTAGCCTTATTTTGGACAGGGCTTGATACGGTCTCTTTCACGCAACGTTTAAATCTGACTAGAAAACGGGTAAAATGATAAATTAGAACATAAAAACAATTGATCTTCGTTTTTTTTTATTTGGTCTGAATCTAAATGTACTTTCCGTCAATACTGCAATTCTAACGTTGCCAATAAAATCAATATTTAAAGAGTTAATTAACCCATTTTAGTTAATTTTTTTTAACTAAGCATTCCAAATGTTTTTTTTTATCTAATATCCTCCGAGCCTGTAAACACGTAGAAACAAGAAAAATCGTCTCTCACCCATCTTTCTTCTAAATCTCTTAAAATTGAAATGAAACACCCTCTGTACATGAGTGTATTGACAACATGTAAGCTTTTTTTCTTGTCTTTTTTATTTTTGTATTTATTTATTTATTTTTTTTTTTTGGGGGGGGGGTTATTTTTTGATAGAAACAGCAGTTAGCTTATCTGCACACAACTTTTAGGAGCTCCAGAGGAAAAAAAACAACCAAGTATAAATGTGGGCGTACAATATCCCTGCGACACGTAGTTTCTGGCTTTGAAAATGAAGAAGCCCCTTCCAAACTCTTCAATTCAAACTTATCTAAGCGTGACAATGCACACGGTACATACAGCCTTATATTCTTTAGTCGAAAATAATTACAAAGCCGTCACTTTTAAATATAAAATAGCCAAGATGGTCTGAGGCATGACACCAACATCGATGAACATGAATGTGATTATCAGTTTCTAAAAGAACGATCTAATCTCTAAACAATATTCGTAGGATGCGAAGTAAATTCTTCATAAGTGCTCAATCAAGACATTTCACTGCATTTAATATGCGCAAATAAAGCCCTATTTATTTTAATACTTTGATTCTCCTTGAATCGGGAGGTTACCCCTGCGGCGATTAGTTTAGCTACCGAGGAAGTTTCGTCGTAAATTGATGGAAGCAGCATAATACAGATGGTAACAAAATATTAATTGTAATTCTGAGCTAGTGAAGAAAGAGCCAGGAACCAGGGGGGGGGGGGGGGGTGTACGCGGCGGCGTTGCAGTCGAGGATCCGACCGGTTCCGAGCGTTACGAAGGCCTTCGGCGAGCAGCTTTGGTTTGCGGTTTGGCCCTTTGGCACTATGGCACCGCGAAGTAGCTCCCGTTGTGAACTGATCTTTACGCCATGTTTGCTTTTGCTTGCAGGCAATGAAGTGTCATGCAGAATTAGTATTTAATCGCGCAGCAAAGGCAATGCGAGCCGCCCTGGCTACGCACTTTTTACAGCCTATCCACAAGATGCTTTATAGTCGCCATCTCGAGCCGTCGACACGGAATGCGGCAGCCGGGAGCGCTCGCTGAGCTCACTACCCCTCCTCTAAGTTCGCGGCGACTCGAGCAACCAAGAACGTCATGAAGGAGGTTATTTTTTGCTTGTTTTTCCAATTTTAATTTGCCTATACCTTTTAAAATAAAGCGAAATTTAAGAAAAGAGAAGTTCTATTAAGTTCCTCCGTTCAGTGCGCTCAAACTCGGTACAAATTAAAAACAAGTAAAAAAGACCTTGGAGGGCCCCTCGGAAGCCGAAAAATTTTGCGGTTGACTGGTTTTGGAGAACCGGGGTGACCTCGGGGGGGGGGGGGGGGGGGGGGGGGGGGTGTCGCGGTGTGTTTGTGTGTTGAGAAGGGATCTGTCGGCGGCTTCGCCACTGGTTTGGAAGAACCGCACTGACCTCGGGATGTCGCGGTGTATGGGTGCTGACAGGGGATCTGTCGGCAACTTGGATTTGTCGCCGTGTGAGCATATTTTTGACTTGAATGCACGACGGCCTGGGAAAGGAAGATGGAAGGGGTAAGGGATTTCAGAGAAGGAAGGGAAAAAGAAGGGGAAAAAGGGTTTCGAGTGACATATATATTTGTCCTGTGAAATAAAGTTTGTTGCTGCGTTTGAGACTTCGTCCATGTCGTTCTGTGTTTGTCCATTGTCCGTATCTCCGGACTCGGGTTTACAACTTTGCACGCCTACAATGATCTTTTTTTTTTTTTATGAGCCACGTCGTTTTTATATTTCGGGGCCATTCTGGCCTTCGACGAATGACCTTTTTTGTGGACAACAAAATAGAGACGAGTACGTGTATACATCAGGTACTAGCAGATGTGGTTTTATCTTCCACACTGTTGTAGCGGGCGCACTTCATCACGGCGCGAAGGAAGTCTATCGATCTCGGAAACATTGCTTCCACGCGCGTAGAAGGTAATGGTAAGAAAGTTCATTAGCATGGCGTCTGGCAAGATTCAGATACGGAAGTCCGTTGCTAGATTGGCGATGAGAGGCGCCAGTACGCCACCTCGCGGGCACTTTCCTGTGACGTAGCGAATGCGATTCGAGCAGATGTCACGCTAAGGAATTGGAAATATTAATTACGTCGCTTCGCATCTAATCTATTTTATAAAAATTGATTTATCACAAACTAGTGCAGGAAGTTTTTTACGAGTTTCTCCAACAACAGTACAGCTTCTCCATGTTACGTGTAATACGTAGTCTATAAAATCTTCAAAAACAAGACTGAAGTTTGTTTGGCATGACAGCTTGCGCGGAGTACGTCACAATGCCTTTGAATGTTTTTTTTTTTTTTTTTTAAATAAATCTTTAGAAGCTTCTGCTGAAACATTTTAGTAACCAGATTTTTGGGCCGACAGTCCTACTAGCTTTACACGTGTCCAGCTCAAATGACATTGACAGAACGTGATATTAACTGCGCCATAAATTTTCCTCGTGAGGAAAACCCAATACAGAACCCGGACGTTCACGGTGGTAACATGGCGCCACAGAACGCCTTCCGACGGATGTGTTCACCGTCTCAGCTTTCCTGCTCGTATATCAAAAGTGGTCTCGAAATGGCAACAATGGCATCACACGGGACGGTGTGTCATGTGAGATGTTCGGTTCTAGCGGTTGGTCTTAGAAGTCGCGGTAAAGAGTTTGAGAGAATGCAAGTGTCGCTCTTGTCGCGGCACGATAACTGTTGGCTGCCGACGTTTCCGTGAACTGTCGAGCTAGAGGGCGATTTCTACGTAAGTAACGGCGTCGGCAACATCCACCACCGCTCTTTTGACAGCACCAGAATCACGGCCCGCTGCAACACGATGCTTTTTTTAACGTCGTCAGGCGAAACTCGAGAGACCACTTTTGAGGACAGGGTAAATACACCAGTGGGACACGCCTTCCACTCTCCACACTTAATGTATTAGGGCGATATTTCGCGAATAGTAGCACATCAATGAAATCTGGTATGACCATTTCACTTCCTCATAATCTATGCGCAACTCTTAGTTTGCCCGTATCTTCGTGAGCGCGTGTGAAGTGTTGTTTGCTCAACATACTCTGTCGATTACAATAGGTTGGTCAACCGTTCCCTGGATCTTTTAATCTTGGCTCAGTGCAGCGCACTTGCTAAGATTCATCGCTTTGCCTCATGTTTGCGAAATTAAACGTTACATTGAGCAGCCGTCCGAAAGCAAATTATGCTTCCAAGTTCTTGTATAAAAAGGGCTATTGAAGTATAACTTGCTTTGCACACTAAAACTTGGTTTGAATCTGTGTGTTTTTGAGTGTGTGTATATGTGTTTGTGTGCGGCGCCGTACGCTGATTATACTCCGTTCGATTACATTAGGTTGGTCAACCGTTCACTGGATGTATAAATGCTTGCTCAGTGCACCGCGCTTGCTAAGGTTCATCGCTTCGCCTTATGTTTTCGAAATTGAAGGTTACAGTGAGCTGCTGTCAGAAAGCAAATAATGCTTTAAAGTTCATGTATAAAAAGAGCAAAAGGACGAAAAGTTGTATTTCACACTACAACTTAGGTTAGCCGTGCGTGCCTGTCACGGTCTGTGTGTGTGTGTGTGTGTGTACTGCGTCGTTTGCTGAGTACACTCCGTTGGTTACATTGATAGGTCAACCGGAATAGAGGAATTGAGCGAAGCTGGCTGAAGAAACCCTTTCCTGCGCATGCTAAAATTTGTCCTCTTGCTTCATATTTCCGAACTAAAAGGATACATTGAACAGGTCTGCGAAATAAATCGAAATATTCAAATACCATGATAAAAGAAACTATACCACGAGAAATAAAAGCCCAATCGGGAGGGGGGATAAACACTTATTTTGGTATTACATTTCTCCAGAGGAACCGTGGTTATTACATTTAAGGATATTTGTACACTTAATTTTTTTTTTTTTTGTAGTTTAGTATTTCATGTCAGGCTTCCAGTAAATAAATATGTTTCGTGTCAAGAGCCTTATGATTATGCTTACATTTACTCGTGTCATTTTAAGTGAGTTAGCTTTTTGACTTGAAGAGACAGGTTCAGTGGGTTAGTTGAAATGCGCTTCTATGGACACAGCATGAATGGTACACGGACGGAAGAAAGAAGTGGACTTTACAAGCGCTGACTAACAACTGAAGGTTTATCTTGAATAACCGGCGAAAAAACAACAACATAAAAGCATGACTCTAATCATGATGGAATTGCCCCTGCGCATCACAGAATTGGGTGGTAACAGATATAGATACCTATGGGTGATTTTTCTCGATATAAAAATAAGGCTTACTGTCTAACAATGCCAAGGAAACCTGACTCACGCAGGTTGGGCTTTCATTTTTGTATTCTGTGAGCATTTACAATCTCGCGAGCCTTTTCTCCCTATGATGATACAACACTTTGGCACTTTCTAATATAAGTGTGCATGCGCCGTCACGGCAGCACAATGCCAAATGTTAACACGCGGTTCCTGTTAACGAACTTTGATGCTCCCGGAGGGGAATGTCGTGGCATCTCCCCGTTTTCCCGATATAGACCTTCCCATACGAGATAAATGTATAATTAATATATCAGCGAGTATCTCCATCTTAATTCGGACACCATTTTTTGTTGCCAACAATTTATCTTAATAAAAACAAATATAATGTGGGGACCTACTTCAAAAGCGTTAAATGGCAAGCTTGGTGGATATTTTGTTGTTGTTTCGTTTGTTCTCAAGTTGTGGGTTATTAAAGCGGCCGAGGCGAAAACTTACGCTTTACCACCTATCGTGGATTCTATGCTTTACCGCTCGTTATTGTGTCACTCGTCAAACTACTGCACCAGTATACTTGTTGTACTCGTTACACAAAGTAAGTAAAACAATACATAAATAGCCTTATTCGTTAGTTTGTCATATATCAACGCGTTACTGAGATTTGTCACCGTCTGAAAAATGTAACTATATAATGTTACCGTTGATATCAAAAGCTGACGAACGTAAGTATAACCTTACTTGGGATTTTGCTATTATTTGGGGGCAAACGGCCGTGGATACAGACAATTAAACCTCCACAGGGTAATTTCATCGTGTGATATGTGTGGTCATCGTAATTATCGAGTGTATATATTTTATTATTTTGAATGTATGGGCTTTTGTTTTTTTGTTTTTGCGCGATAGGTCCAATGGTCTTTATGCGCGACCATAGGGCTGGTTTCAACAACGACGTCACTGAGCTGAAATAGATTGTCTCCTTTTCTGAACCAATATCTTTCTCGAGAGTCTACACAGTACGGTGCTTACTATACTCATATTTCACGGGCAATTTCAAAGCTTTCAGAAGGAACTCCTTTAAGTGTAGGCCAACCGGAGCACAACAATGCACACGCTCATAGCTGAGATCGTGCGAACGTTTGCCTATTTTATTTTGTTGAGTTCGTTTTGAAGGCCTTTTAAAGGAATATGGAAACGAAATAACGTAACAGCAAGCTCTCTGCCTCTGACGTCCAAGTCAGCCAGCGAGAAGCGCAATGCATATCGCTCTCTTGACGTCACAACTTTCTGCACGGCCAAGGTTACTGTAGCTGCGAGCGTTGCCGCCTGGTGGCTTTAACGCGTGACAATATTGCCTGGTAATAATATCCAAGGATCGACTGTACTCACCGTGGCCTATGCGTCGCTTGCCCGTAAAATCATTCGCAGCAATGCTGGTATTTTATCTGCCACGAACGTTCTGTTTACTGTGTTAGTTTCACACCGCGCAAGTAAAACGCTCAAGGGAACCTTTAATTAAGTAGAAAGAACCGTCATGATGCAGCAATTGCGACCCATGGAACTCTGTATATTATGTATTCAACGGGTGTCATATTTCAGGGCGTTATGCACAGCGCAACCTGGAGAGGGAGGGGAGGTGGGAGAATGGTGTTAGAATGGATGTCATCATTCTCTAATTGTATTGAGTGCTAAAAAACTTATAGTATTGTAAACGTAAATTAAACCTTCTGAGGTTACTTAGTACGTACTTTTCTTAAGACTCTCCCAGACAGGAGTGTCGAAATAAGAGTTCATTCATTGATTCATTATTTATTTGAGTTAGAGTTTGCCGAATAGCATCCTTTCGTAGACTTTGAGACATTCTTGTTTGGATCCATGCTGAAAGATAGAGGTGTTTAAACACTAATATGTCCTTGCCATATATCTTTGTCAATGTTCTCGTTAATTGCGCGTTTGATCTTACTTAGACGTTCAACATAGAAACTTTATTTTCAGAGGTCGTATATATCAATTTCCGGCAGGCTATTTACGCGTTTAGAACAGCTCCAAGTGAATATCCGCAGATGCTCTACGCACCGAGAGCGGAGACTGTCAACATCTCTTGATCAACTCGCAAGAAAAAAACTGTTTTCTTCATAGTATTTTTTTTATAAATATCTCCTTCAAGTTTTGGTTTATAATACAAATGTATTGCTCCTTTGATTTGTGTACTATTTGATAAAGGATCTAAAGCAAAGGCCTGCAATTCTAACCAAAATGTCTTAAGTTACCACATCAAAGGTGACAGTATCAACGCACTCCAAGATTTCTGACATTTCTGAGGGGGGGGGGGGGGTGATATAAAATAAGTGGATGGTTATTTGTTAAATTGTGGTTTCCAATCTCAACAGATGCTTAAGTGTACGTATTCCCAGAGTTCACTCCGTGCACCCAATGACGCGCTGTACTCTAAATAGTCGCCAAATATTGAAGTCGAGAAAACGTCCGCAACTGATTATTGTTTTTTTCCTGTTTTTCTATTTTTTGTGAGCGTGCATAGAGCAAGTGTTTAAAGCATAAACACTGTTTCATCACAGGACATATTCCTGCCGTGAAAAGAATTTTCCAGCCATGTCATTCGCCAAACGCCTCTAAAGCGCAGAGTCATAGGCTTCTCTAGCAAGCTCCAGGATAGTAAATGGAAGGATATTTGCAATAGTGTGCTTGATATTGAAATGAATAGAATGTGATTTTATTTAATCTAATTTTTCTTAACATAACGGATGTAACTTTGGCGAGTTCTGGTTTGAACCTTGTACTTAACTAGTTCATGCGGCAATAAGATGAGCATATGTTCATACTGGCAATTTTATAATGATCGAAAGTGTCGTAATTAACTTTTTAATTATTGGTCTTCGGGGTCATGTTGGAATTCGCGTCATTCACGGCAATTGCTATTAAAGGAACTTCCAATTAACAAAACGTTTGTGAAAAGTTCATAAAGATTTAGTAATAGAATTTTCGCGTCGTTTCGCCTGATTTAGAAATTTGCTGAAGAGCGTCGCAAGCCTTGCCAACATTGACGCTTGGATGAGTAATGTCGTCGCTTGAATCATGTGTTCACTACCTCGGAAGGGTGCCCTTGATCAGTGCCCCAACAAAACAACTGACGACGTAGCCTAAAGAACCACGTGATTCTTCCAACCCTAACTGTGGCCAAAAATCGATGCGTCTTTTGTCGTGCAATTATTCAATGAGACAAAAAGAAACGCGCATTTTGATAAGTGATCTGTAAAAAGACAACATATTTGCAATTTTTTTCTTTTGATCTGGCCTCTAAAGGCAATTGCTTTTATTACTGAAATTGCAATATGACTTATAGAACCAGTATTTAAAAAAGTTAACCTACAAACTTTCGTTAATTAGTCAAATAAAGGTGTTGTTTATCCTTGTATCTAATATACACCGAGCCTGTAAACACATGGTGAAAACAGAACTCGTCTAACTACCACCCCCTTATTTTACAGATGTTTAAAATGAAATAAGACACCCTGCATACATCAGTGCATTGACCGCGCGTGAGATTGTATGTGGTTTTATATTTCCCCTAGGAACATTTACCTCATCTATACTAACCTTTTAGGATCTACAGATGAAGAAAACCGACCAAGTATAAAGTTGGGTGTACACTTTCTTTGCGACATGTCGTTTCTGGCGTCCAGGATGAAAGAGCCCTCTCCAAACTCTTCCCTTTTGACATATCTCAACGTGATGTTGCACGCGGTATGTACAACCTTGTCTTGTTTAGTCGACAATTGTTATAACGCAAACACGCTTAATAATCAAATGATCGACATAGGCTGACATGCGTCAGTAATATCTGTCAATCAAAAAGTGATGATCCGTGTATAAACAAGCGACTGAAGATCTAAACAAGATTAGTATTCTGTGAGAAGAAGTTTCTAAAAAACGAGATAATAAAGATTTCTCACCGCATTCGTCTAGCGCAAGCAAGAAATGGGATAAATTATTTTTTAATACTTGTATACGTTTTGTTTCGGCACTCAACCTCCGTGGGGATTAATTTAGCCACCGACGATGTTTCGCCATTACTTGATGGAAACAGTATAATACTGATAGTTACAAAATATTAATTATTATCTGGAGCTAGAAAAAGGATAGCCTGGATTCAGGTGTGGACTTACCCTAAAGCAAAGCAGGAAGCTGCAAAAAGTGGTAACATTTTGGGGGCGATACTTTTTGTTTTAGATTGAATAAGGTTGCACTGACCGTTTTGAGGCTAATTCCCCCCAAGAATATTTCTTTGGAAGCAGACTCTAGTATAGAAGTGTACTCTATCACCGCCTTTTGTTGTTCAGACTTTATGCGAGCTTCATAGTCATCTTGGTGTCAGCTTCAAAGAATCGTTTGGTTTTTAATGAAATGTCTGAACAAACTGGAAACCGTACCTCCAGTGTCAAATGCAATATGTCAAATATGAATTCATGCAAGTTTGAAATACAACTGGGAATCTTTATTAATTTTACCCACAGCACTTCGAGCACAGTCTCATGTGCAATAATAAACGTGCAAATCACTAGAAGCTAACTAAAATGCAGCTTTAAACATATGCTGGAGGAAGAGGGTTCGGCAGTTTAGTAACTGATTAGGGCTGCAAAATGCTAAGTCAAACTATGCCCAGATTCGTTGCCTTTGTACCATGAAATATTTCAACTATAGAACATATTTGGCAAGATGGGAGTAAAGATGGATCGTTAACTTGTTACTTCGCCGGGCCCGAGGGGGAGGCAGCACATGGCCGCTGATGATTGCAAATTGAAATAAGGTGTGCAGGATTTGGTTGTGGGAATAAACCGTGTGATTTAAGGAGAGGCCAGGCTCTTTAAATCGGCCTAAAATTTCGTTTCTTAACCTATCCCACTATGACTCTGTGCAGCATTGCCCACAGATGGTGCATTTTTCTTTTAAAATTTGCAAACAGTGATCTTGCCTGAGAAAAAAGTAAAGAAAAAAAAGGCTTAGCTCCTATGAAAACGCAGATACGTCACCGGTCCTCAAACAACACGGCACCGCTTCACACGGGAGACAAGAGATGGCGCAAGCGGTCGCGACGCCAACTGTTGCCAACGAACGACTGTACGACGCCGAGAGCCGGCGTCTTTAGCAGACGAGGAACTGCAGGTCCTTGTTGTTACTGTACCTGTTTTTGTTTCTGCGACTGTCGCCGCCTGCGGAACACGCGCCACTTTTGACTCGAAAAGATTGTCTGCTAAAGACGCCGGCTTTCAGCGCCGTATGCTCGTTCGTGGGCTGCGGTTGTTGAGCCATCTCTTGTCTCTCGTGCGAAACGGCGCCGTGTTGTTCGAAGACGGGTGGCCTCGCTGCGTATCCATAAGAGCTAAGCCTTTTTCTTTCTTTACTTTTTCCTCAGGTAAGTTCGCTTTTTGCAAATTTTACAAAAAAAAATAAATGCACCATCTGTGGGCAACGTTTCACAAAGTCGTAGCGCGATAGGTTAAGAAACCGAATATTGCGGTCGATTTAAAGAGTCTGGCGTCTCCTTGAATCACCCTGTAGAAACATACCTATTTACAAGCCAGCCATATTTGGAAGTGCGAAAGTGCCCCCCAGCGTCTCGTTTACACGTTTAGGAAAATGATCATCCACTTTAGGTAGGTCAGTAGATTGATGATTCTGACCTGGAGGCTATTCCACTAATGGTATGGCGCATTGCACTCAAACTAATTAGAAAAAAAAATTATTTCAGTTGATAGCAGTCTATCTTCCGATGACGGAAATACATACCTGTTAAGGATGTTTTACTTTAAGGTATATTGTAACGTCTAACAATATGCATTTTTGTTATCAACGTTAGAAAAATATTGGCTCATCGTTCGGTACGCATAAAAGCACCCCACCGGGGGTGCCTACACCTTAGGTGTTAGGTGCATCGCGAGTGGCATCAACACGGGCCCCAGCCATGTGGTTCCTCAAACCCACCGCAGGGGACACCTGCATTAGTAGGTGTTTGGTGAGTGGCGTCACCACAAACCCCAAGCAACGTGGATTTCCTCAACTCACACCTCGCTGTGTGTGGCTTAGTGCGTGTCCGGGGAAAGGGGTATTCTTATGGTTGAGCTGAAGCCAGAATACGTTTGGAGTCTTCGGTGACCCCGGGCGAGGCGATATACCACTTCGGCCCCTGCTTTTTGTAGTCGGGTGCCATGGCTCAGCCCAACCAGGATGATTCAGTCAGTCGCCCCTTCTACCCTCTTTCTTTTTCTTTCACTTTTTCTTTCCCCGCTTTCTCTTTTATTTCACATTCTCTTCCTTTCTATTTCAGTTTATTAGACGGCAAGGGCCAACCTTAGGTAAAAAGAGTTCCGGTCCCTGGATCCACACTAATGTATCGTGCATAAGCAGCACTGGTAGAGTAATTGTGCCAACCAAGCCTTTCTTGTTATGGCACATTACATACACCCTCGTTAGGTATCGTGGTGGGCGGTGCACACCGACACCGAAATTTCTCCCATCACTTAGAGTCTGCGCGACAAATACTTCCTTGATGGGCCTCTGAAAAGATGCCGCACCGAAGCATTTGACTCAGTGAAGCTAGCTTTTAAACTGCAGAAAGTCCCAAAGTTTCTTGCACTGCGCACAGAGGGTGAAAAGCTCAAGGGGAAACTATCTCCCTTCTTGGTCCCCAGAGATCTTGAGTCTCCTTTCCGATTACAAAATAAGCGTCAGTCTACACCGCAAACTGAACAGTTTTAAGCGGTCGTTTCCTAGACTGTCTTGATGGACTCACCTGAGCACAAATAGTTGAGGGCCTTTCCAGCCAAGGATTTATAGCTGCACGACGAATCACCGTCCACCATGAACTTGTGGAACGAAAGACAAAGTATATTATATTGAATTTCGACTTACCAGCAGGGAAGACTGTAAAGGCTTTCAGTGCCGGATCCGACGTTATGTGCGGAACCCTCAGCGGTTCGGCCATGGGTCACGGAACTGTCGAGGAAGGGACACTACTGGAAAGTGCTAAAATAAGGAGCACGCCGGTGATGTGCCCAATAATTAGCCTCAGTGTACAAACTGTAGTAGCCAGCATCCAGCATATTCTCAACGTTTTTCCTCTGAAAAAAAAATATTGTTCTATTGAAAGTTACCGAGAACATTGCGAAAAGAAGTGGCACTTCCTTTTCTTCGAACCTTTGTTCCAAGGTTCAAGTTCGATAGAACCGACTGACCTCTTTTTTCTCTGGAGGCAGTGATCGATCTTACCTTATTTTGATCTGTTTCCTGAGGAGGCGACCATCTACCTACCTTACAGAACAAATTATGACAGCTGCTTCTCTCTCAATTCGCCGAACTTCTGATAATATTCTAAAAAAATGCAAGCCCTGGTGGAACAAGGACTTTACGACCGCCTGAAACGCTCAAAATAAGGTTTGGGGAATGCTTGTACGGCACACGACTCTCCATATTAAGATCAAATTCAAACAGTGCACAGTAAGAGCTTGTTGAACACGAAAACAAGCGAAGAGGAACTCAAGGGTGAAATATGTGTGTTTCCTGAACAGTTTTTTTTTTTGTTTTAATGCAAAAGAGGTAAGGGATCGCGCTAGGAAAATTCAGGGTACCTACCACTTAGCATTTCTATTTTTCCTTCATCATCGGTGTCACTAAAAAAAAAAAAGAACTCGCTGATATTCTTGCTGATTGTTTTCGAGAAGTTTTGGATTCCTCATATAACACTACTAAATTTTATAAGTTCAGCTTTTTGGCGGAAAAGCAGTCAGTGATTTCTCTGGAACTAATACTGGTTACAACCGGCAGTTGACAATTTGAGAGTTTTCAATGGCCCTTGCAGTAGGGAAGAAGTCAGCACTTGGTCCAAATGGGATTTAATGAAATGCTGAGGCACTTGTAGATTGAATACTTGGGACATTTGTTTCCTTTATTTAATGGTCTGTGGGAAATTTCTCCTACGAAAGATTCATAAACAGAAGGCTGGGATTCCTTCAAGAGCAAAATATATATATATTTGTTTTTGGAAACCAGTATGGTTTTATGTGAGATCGATCAATCTTCAATCAATTCATTTTTCTGGAAACTTGTGCACCTCAGGCATTTTGTAATCTGGCAGCATTGCGTTTCTGTATTTTTTTTCATTTTATTTAAAGAATGCTTACGATACGACAGGGCGGTACGGAATACTTCGGGGCCTGTGTAGGTGCGTTGTTCGCAGTCGCACGCTGCCTTGTATAAGGAACTTGCCGGACTGGACTTGTCAGGTTCGCTTGGGATGCACGCTTTCCGATGTATTTGCTCAGGAGAATTGTGTCCCAAACGGAGGCGTATGGAGTGTTACCTTTTTTTGCAATTAAGATAAAGAGCCTAACTGAATGCAATCACCAACGTTGTTTTTATTTATTTCATGTAGACGCTGGTCCAGGTCGCTTTCTCCTCATGCAACGTTTCAATCGATGAGCACCAATTTCAGATGTAATAAATAGGATGAGCAAGTTCGCCGATAAAAGTTGTTTCCGGTTGGCACCAAAACAATTGGTGTGTGTGCCTTTTCACTGCGTCGGGGGTTGTAAATAGATCCCAGCTTGCAGATGATTATATACTGACATAACCTTTAGGAATGAACACAAGACCTCGGGGTTTTTTTTTGTTTTGTTTTTTTATAAGAAACTTACTTTAAAGGCCCATCTAGTCGCGACTAGACCGCTCAGCCGCTCCGCGACTAGACCGCTCCGCGATCTAGTCGCCGAGTGGCTGAGCCAATCAACGGCGTTCTGAGCGAGAGTTTTCGAGAAACGGCTCGCCAACGGAAGCGTTGGACTCGCTCACCGCGCACGCCGGTGTGACCATCTAATTTCTTTGCGATGCGATCTTGTCGCATCGCGCGACTGCTTACATCGCCGGTGGGAATGCGCCTTACGAGCTGCGCTCTAAAACAGGAGATCATTAAAGCTGTATACTTACATGTGTGTTTCTCGAGGGAAACGATAGAAGGACGGGTGATTTACATGCGAAACGCGGTCCTTGCAGCCAGTAAGGTGTCACACACTCTTTCCCGTCACTACATTTTTGCATAGTCTACTTTGACCTTCTTCCCCACTGTTTCGAGAACACCGCATGGCACCCAGAAACAATATGGCGCCGTCAAGCCTGACGTCGAAGGAACGGCGTGTACCGGGCGTGACCGGGCGATGGAGGGATGCCGCTTTTGACAGCGCCTTTGCGCGGACTGCGCATGCGTTGACGGACGCAGACCTACGACCATGCCGCAGGGAGAGGGCATGGTGCTGTGATCACGCTATCGAATGCAAATGAGCGGAGTGGAATGAATCCTCCCTAGCAAAGCATGCCTGGAATCAAGCGCGCGAACGTCGTGCTAAACTCAGTGGGGGATAAATTGTAAAAAGTAAAAGCGGCGGCCGTGCGCTTTCTATGTCCTATACTGGCCTCTTCGCAGCCTTTACACTGGTTTGTTTACCCGATCAGAGGCCATGTGCTGAACGCAAAAACGTCGAGAACGTATTAGGGGAGGCGGCCGTCGAGCAAGAAGTTCGCAAGGAATTATTACTTTACCCTAATCTGTAGTATAGGCATGCGGCCATGGATACATTTACCCATTTTATCCTAAATAATTTCCTGAGGCTCGGAAGCCTTACTCAATTAAAATAAGTTTTAAGTTATGTTTGACAATAATACCTTGATCTTAGGGAAAAAAGAAGGATCTGTAACTTCGCGATTTAGAAAGGATGATTTTAAAGAAGGATGGACAAGCCTGCTGAAAAAGACATCAATGAAACGGAGTCATTCGAGTGAACCGAAAACTTCCCTTCTAGTCATCCTTATTACGCAATTTAATACTTCCACATTAAGCCCGTATAGTATCAACATTTATTTCTAAAGGAGTTCTCTCAGCTCGAAAGGGTGAAACAAAGTTACAGTTTCCTAAATATGACCGCCGTGAAACTCCATCCTCAAACACTAATCTCACTGAACAATAAAAATGCTGCATTGAATCTTTTTTAGGCCGAAGTCTATTTCAGAGATCTTGAAGGCCCCGAGATAGAACTCTACCTTGTCGGCTTGGACAATACGACAGTAAGTACTTTACGATAATCCAATTCAATCGGCAATCATATATATTCTAAAACTTATCTTCTCTGTGTTGTTTAGAACGCAGCTCTTGGGCTCCCGTTTCCGGCGGAAGCGGCGTCGGCGTCGCCATCAGCGTCGGTGTAGCCTCGCGGTGCACTATGGGAAATGTCCAATAAGGCAACGCGCGGGACTCGTGACAAAACACGTGACGTCACGATGGTCGCGAGTGACGTCACGAGGGTCCTGCTTTTTGCATTGTGGGAAACGTCCCTTGATGCAACGCGCGGGGAGGAGGAGGAGATTAGGGGGAGGGATGGAAGGCTGGAGGAGGAGTAGGGGAGGGAGAGGGGAGGGGAGGCGGAAGGAGTGGGGAGGAGGACGGGAGGAGGGGTGGGAGGAGAAGGGGAGGAGGGAGGAGGAGATGAGGAGGACATGTGGAGGAGGCAGGAAGACAGGAGGAGGAGAGGGTATGGATGAAAAGGAGGGGTATACCCTTCCTCACTACCATCCCCTCCTCCTCCTCCTCAAGAGCTGGGCTTTATTCGGCGTTACAGGAAGTTGTAAACCTCTTTAATATTTTAATATTTTAAGTGAGAACGTACTATTGCGCACAGTTGAAAAAGTCGTTCATCTGTCTTTTGCGCAGTTGCCACTTTTTGCGAGAGCTGTGGTCAGAGCTAGGCATAAAATACAATGTTGGGAAGTACTTCAACTTCATAGTACCTAAAGTACGACTTTAGGTAGGTTTATAAAGCAAGTACTTTACTTGGAGTATGTTCTTTGAGTATGTACTTGTACTTAAAGTTCTTGTTTTATGGTACTTTCGTAGAAAAGGACAGCTCCCGACTTAAAATATATTCCTAAAATTTGGTTCGTTAAATTTGTGTAGAAATATTATGCTTTGTAAACGGAAGAAATAGTACAAGGGATTTTTATTCTCACCAAAAACGCTAGCAGACAATGCATCGCTATGTTTATACTGTAGGCTTCGCTCCCGCAGCATGTCGAACTCTCGCTACTTCACACTAAATCAGCGTAAGGGAGGAGGTTAAATATATTAGGATGGGACAGTCCTCCACGAAAGGATTGATAACGTAACCTTCGGTGCTGACGTCAGGCTCTCTGTACTACGTTTGGCCCCCCTGGATTCAAGCCGGCGCAAGGGGCGCAAAATTCAGAAATAAAGGGCACTTCTGAATTTAGCTCCATTTTCAAAAGTGATTACTTTGTGGCCGCTTTACTCAGTATTCAACGCCATTTTCTGAAAAAAGGAAACGTATGCAGCCCGATTACCTCTGTGGTCAATGCATACCAGTTTTTCACGAATACTTTGCACAGGGAAATGAAAGTGCATCATAAAATATTGGTGTTAAAAGTGCTTCAACTTTACTTTGAAAGTGCATTTCATTTATAGCACTTTACTTTACGTACATTGCGCCCGGTGAACTTAGTAGGTATTTTCCGTGAGGTACAAATCCTCTTATTTACTTTGTAATTTACTTCAATTGCGATCTAGATGCACTTGACACGACACTGATAAAATCGAAAGTATAATTTCTCTACTTCGCGCTATTGAAAAAAAATCGAGAAACAACAGAGTTTGTGGGGATTGCAGACGCAGGAAAGACCCGGACCGATTATTTTCGGTCATGTTATTGGAAAGATTTTGCTAATTAAATTTACCTGGCCGACTATCATAATGAATTACGATTTACCGCTTGTTAAAATCCTGGAATGTTCTAAGTATAATGCTAGTGCAAGGCAGGTCTACCTGCTAAACTTAAGACCGATAAAACAAGGATAAACTGATAAACAAAACATGCTGCGTCAAAGTCGCAGCCGACGTTTTGGCATGAGACTTGGCTGGTTCAGCAACGTGTATTTCACTCGCACGTAACGTCGTTAAACGGTTTGTTTAGTCCAAATCGCCCTATATTGTTATTTCCAGTATGCAAGAAGTAAACATCACAGATTTCCAGAAAAGCTTGACTTAAACTCTCTGTAGCCTTGCGTGAATTTCGATTGGGGGTGTCGAATACAGGACAATGTATTTCGAAGGGCAGTTGGTTTGTTGAGGAGGTAACTTTTGCAAGCACTCGTTCACTTAAAAAAAAAACACAAAAGAAAACACTTATACAAGAATATTTCAAGGGCCCTCGTGGGACACAAATAAAAAAAATCGTCCTATAAAAAAGCATTTTAGTACAATAGTTACGCCGTTCGACGCAATTTGGGCAAAGGTAGCTCTGCTCTAAACCCGTCCATTAGTTAAAGAAGACACAATAGCCACTCTCCGTTTGAGGGCTCATTTGTTTGAGAGAAGGTTGACACTTGGAATTTTCGTTGTCCATTCTTCGTCCGTACCGTGGAAGTTTTCAATTGAACAAATTTATGTATTTTACAAACAATCTAGACAGGAAGAATCAATATCGTTTTCAAAGGCATTACGAGGTCGGCTCTTCCGCTTCGATTTCAAACGATAACAAACATGGCTTCCGATGTTTGCGGCGAGCGAGCAGTTTTATACATTACATAACTCGTTAAGTTCTCCTACTCGTAGCAGTGCTGGTAGTTTCGCATTCACCGAGATGTTCATATAATGATCTCAACGGACGTTGTTGCAGACCACAGCTGTCGCAAGTACGCGTCTTGAGAAGCGCTGTGCAGAGTCTTGTTTTCGTAGCGGGATCGACAAAAGCCAAACATCTTATGTTTCTTTCCGCATTTTGATGTTAAGCAAAGGTGTTAATTTCCATAAAATCGGTATCACTACTCTGTGAATGGTAGAACCGTCGTGATATTAAAATATTGTATCACTTCGAGTGTGAAAACCATACGAAAACCGTAGGTAAACTACACAGGTAACAATTTGTGAGTGTTTTTGATGGAAGCAGTCGGGTGTTCGCCTTGCATAATTTTTGCACAGGTACAGTTCGCTCCCTTCGCTTCAGAAATGCTGCAACTCTCAAGTTTCGAGCAGGGCACCTAGCTTGCTAGTGCGAATATTTTTAGGTCGCGTTTTAGAACACGTCAAGACGCCCACCCATCTTACTTGCGGGTGACATGTATAAAACAAAAAGCACCGAAAAGCTGAAAGAACTGCATATTTATTACGCGTATTTTTTTTTAGCCGTCTCGGTCACTCCTTAGCTTACATCGAAATAATCGAACCGACAGTTGTATTGGACGGCGGATCTTGCAAGATGAGACGCTAGAATGCCGATTTCATGGTCGCTTCAAGAGAACGTTAGAGACGATACTAGACGGGCGATATAGCAGACGTACGCAAGCGATGGCGGACACTGACACAGCTCTTTCATGGGTGCTTCTTGTGGGCGTTGAAGACGGTGATAACGGTAGTGGAATAGCAAACGATTCCCGAGGCTGCCGCGCGTCTGCTCGCACGACAGGCCAGCGGTGTCAGACGCAGACTAGACGCACAGGACTTTGTGAAAAGGAGACATTAGGCATGGAAGCGTGCTCGGCTAAAATGCCAAGCCAACGCAGTAATAAAGGGCGGAGCCACTTCTTTGGGGGCGGGGCTTAGAGCGGGCTTGCATCTCCACCTAAAATATGACTTGTAGGGTAAATATAGATGAAGCTTTTTAATTTCTTCGTGATTTGTTTTTGTGTCGCAATCTGAGGCTATCCATCTTATTTGAGTGTGCCTTTAAAGATGCTAAGCAAACTTAAACATATATGCCTAGCTCGACTTTTATTGTTAGAAAATGGATCGGTGCGAGTAGTTCTATATTGATAGCTATGAGTTGATTTCACTGCCTGCTCGGATATCAGCTACTCCGGTCGCCTATATATTCTCAGGTAGCCGAAGTCGCCGGTCAGCCGTCTTTTTAGCAAAATAGACACCAAAATTTACAATACGATAGGAAATTTTTGTAAAATCATTTTCGCCATCCAGAAATGCACCCCGCTACACGGTACAAGATAAAGAACTCTGCAGACAATGCTAGTTGTGCGCATGCGTAGAAACGGCGTCTTCGCGTCTGAGAGCATAGTGAAGTAAAAAATAGCCCCCGAAAGGCACCCCCAGTTGTGTTCACATTGCGGATCGTGAGTGAAATATTTGCTCTATTTTGATGGTCAGAGACACGGAGTTATTACAATAAACTCTAGAGGCTCAGCTGGCGCTAGTGTCTACGGGACTTCCGGTTGCAAATTGAAGCAGACAGCATGCAGTCCACTTTTTCAATCTTCCTGTGCAGTCATATGGGAAAACGCGCGTGAATTTTGTCTCGTCGCCGGAAAATAACATGAATAACTTTTGTTATCTCGGTTGTATCCGGATAGTATGTTTCTTTATTGATATTGTGAAAGTGTATTTGCTTTAGTTACAGCATTTTTCGTTTACCACTGAACGTTGTTAAGCTTCGCTATATTTCAGGCCCAAACTCTCTGTTCCAGGGCAGGTATGTAGAAATGAGCGACGATTCTGAGCAAAATAACAATCGAAACTTCGAAAGGAATGCAGAGTGTGTTCAAAGTTCGCCAGCATTCCGTTGGTGCTTATATACTGCTAATCTGCCTGTCCAAATGACCCCGTCGTGCATCTTTACAAGTAATTAAAAAAAACAAAAAAACGTTCGAAACGTAAAGAATAAAGTACGTGGGCTACAAAAGGGGTGGTTTCTTATTATTTCCTATGTTGGGCACTTTTTATCGCGCGCCTGTCCTCTGGCTTCCCCCTATTTGCAAAAATTTTTCGGAGAGTATGGGGTGATGATTTGAACACAGAACAAGCATCTTCGCATGTATTCATGAGCACAAAAAATAAATCAGTACTTATTTATTGCAAATCGGACTATATTACGTGACTTTCAATTTATTTTGATCGTCGGCAAGCACCAGGAGTTACTTATCAAGTGTTACTGCGTAGTTCTTGCCGCCTCTCTTGGTTTTCCACATGTCCTTCGTTCGTTTGACACGTATATCCCCTATGCTGGAAAGCGCCGACGCCGTGTTGCCGCTAACAGTGTCCGACAGTGCACATAAATACATGTACGAAGCGTTTAAGCACCGTTTTTCATGCCACGATTTTAAAATAAAAACACCGTAACTGACCAATTATTTCCTCTGCGTGTCTGGGAAATGTTCTAATGTGCCTGGTATGTACGAATTATTCGTGAATTAACTCTTATAATCGAGCGTAGAGAGGAAATGCACTCGTTTCTTTTCCGTAGAAATGCATTACCGAAAGTCAATTTCGGACTGTTTGCTGTCTGCTTCAATTTGCAACAGCACACTAGCGCCAGTTGAAGCTCTAGCGTACATTCTAATAACTCTATGGTCAGAGACAGTGTATTTCGGATATAAATGGCTGGCACGTGACGTCACCCAATTATGCTGATGGCCACCCCTGCCTGTTCTTGCCGCTGGAAACAAATTTGATGGCATGAAATAAATGTACAAGAGGTTCGCACTAAGCTTCGACGCCACTGGAAATTCCGGAGATGCTACGTCAGGGAAAGTAATGTATTGGTAAAGCATCCGCCCGTTTGACAAACACGGCGAAATAACAACAGACGTTCTACGTTCGTTGTCACCTCTAGAAAAAGCGATGCTTAATATTCATGCGCCGCGTGAAATAGTTCCTACAGAACTTGGTTGTTGAGCGAAGAAACAATGCTTTTCGCGTTTTTCACATGTTCATCTTGATAACAGAACACAGAGCTAGTTTCGTGTATCTTAATTCAACGCACGAAGGGGCAAATTAGTAACCTTCCACCGGGAGCCCAACATTTTTACTAACATTCTTGAGGAGAAAATGAGTATAGGCAGCACTTTTGTTTGTTCCTTAACTCTTCATACTGGAAAACAATGCCCTTTTAATCGTACGATATTATTGCGATCCGCCAATCTGCTCGCAATTTGTCGCTCGTTGGAACACCCTACATGAGGAATGGCGGCGCTGATTGGCTGACCTTTGAATGTCAATAAAAAAAATGACTTCAATTTTCTTGCCAGACAACGGTATAACGTGCATAAGAAAGTTGATTTTGCTAATCCCACTTCCAAGAAAGAAGAAGAAGAAACATTCAAGGTCACCAAGGAATTTCGCCCGAACGTCATTCACATGGACGGACCATTCACCCTGGCTTTGTTTCAAGAGTGGGTCCAACAAAGTGGCAGATTCAAGGAAAGCGATGTTGTAATCCTGCTCACCAAGTATGCCTTACTCGTTGCGCTACATTTGAATTTAAAAATCTTCCATGCGATTATTTCTTCAAAACTGTCTTTTGCAGGTGGCATATTGTTGACTACATTGGGCCCGCACACTTTGGTTTATCAGAAGGTGAGTATTCAAATTATGTGGCAGTTGAACAGCTGTTAAACAACAACAAAAATTATTTTAGTCGGCTACAACATTTTATTTCACTGCTTAAGTACACAAAAGCATTAGGACACAATTACAATTTTCGCTACTATTTTTACTTTGATCGGTTCGCAGAGGCCACATTTAATATCTATCATCCAAAATATCTTGTGCGAAAGAAATCATCATCAAGGTTCCAGTTTGATCTCTGTATTCTTCACGACAATGTTCCATCACGCTACGCTACACACTGCATGTCTGGATCTGATGTTCGTAAATATACTATTTTCGAGAAGCATTTTCTCTTGTTAGAAAGTAATCAAATAAAAGCAGTTGAAAGTATTTTTACAACCGGACTTTCGAAATGCTCGCATGTCTTCTTACCCACAGAATACGCGTAAAGTATGTAATGTGATCTGCAAGGCGCCTGTGCGATTTGAATTTTTAATGAAAGGATTCCTAAACACCTCGTCACATGTACGATGTATCTCCGAAGCGCGGTTATTGAATAACGAAACAGGGCGCCTTGTGGTAGGTGCACTTAAAGCAGACGACAGCGCATCCGAGGTGGGTGGCCTTGAAGTTTCGGAAACAAACGAAGGTATACACCCGTTGTCACCTGAAGAACGAAACTAAAACAAGGCCGTCTGCTGGCGAAACGTTTTCTGTTTTTACCACTAAAAGAGCGCTGTGACGTGAAGACTGCAGCACTCTCCATCCTGCTGTGGTGCGTTGTTCATTTCGATTCTGAATCCGAATCACAGCTGCCGCTAGAGCACTCTCCAGTGAAAATTATCACACATTACATTGTTAAATCAAGTAAATGTCGATTAATTCTGTGTAAAACGCAGGTATTTGTAAATTAAAGCGTAGCCTAATCGAGAAGGAGAACATCATCGTGTGAAGGCTGTTTTGATACAATTTCTTATGTAAGAGAAAAATGTATTTATTTAGAGACGAAGGGGCAACCAAGTTCTAATAACGCTGGCTTGCTACTTTGTGCTGGGGAAGGTACCGAGGAATAATAAAAAAACGGATATGTAACACATTTTAATAAAAACCCGAGACGGGCGGAAAAGGGAGCAAACACGAAACGCCCCGGCCGTCATCTCTGGTTTTTCAAATTTGTGTAACATAAACCTGCTCGCCTGTCTACGCACTCTACCTTCGACAGATATGTACAAAGAGAAACTTTATATAAAGTTATAAGCTTGAAAATCTACAGCATATATGGAAGGAAATGAAAGTCACAATAAAATGAAAGCCAAAAACGTGTGTCAGAACATGTGCCTACCTAGAGGACACTGTGGCACAAAAGAAAATGCGCATATAAGGCATCTCAATTGTTTTTGCCTTCACCTTCCATCTTTAACGTGTCCCGTCTAGACTTGTTGCTTTCAAATATTTAGTCAGGCCAATGGTAGCCACCCCAGCTTCTCGGCAGGTTTTCCATGAACCAAGGAGCCACTTAAAGGGATGCTCAACTGAGCTTTGGGGCTCACAAAGCAGGGCTGAAGCGGTAGGCGGGACGCAGCACATCCCAAAAACCTTACTCTTGTATCTCTAACGGTTGGCGGTATTTTTGTAAAGTACTACGAGTATAAACACTGCCGACGAAACCGACGAGACATGCCACGTCTCGATTCTCATTTCCTCTGTTTTTCGCTTCGTCCACTCGAGCATGTGAACCGAAGTAAGGAGAAGAGAAGCAAGGCCGCTTCCCCTAATTTCAAGTGTTCCAGGAGGATCGTGACGTCACAGTACTCGCTTGATCGCGAACTTCTTTTGCAAAACTACGGCCATCCGGTTGAGATATCAATGTTTGAGTGGTGTTTTGAAGATCGTACTGTCCCGTTGAACGCTTCTGCGGCCTTATTTCGTGAAATCCAAATTTCACTTCAGCATCCCTCTATATGGTCCTGGTTGCCCGGAAATGTTTGCTGCTGGGACCATGTTTGAGCGTACTTCGTCATGAATTGTGCGCTCACATAATATATCATGTTCGTCTTCATCCGATGAGCACGTTAAAACACCAGAAATCTGTCGGCGCGCCACTGACCTAAAGAGTGCATGATTTCAGGGAACAAGACATACTGGGCCGAGCCAAAGAGTTCCGTGCCTTGGAATCTTCCTTTGCGCTCGCGCCATAGCGGACTATCTAAATCGAGACCACCGGTCTGCTTTGCGGCGGCCGTTTTCAATACAAGTTTGCCTGATGTACTTTGGGGGTTATGACTCATTGCGATGACATGTTTCAATTAAAACTGTGCTTTAAAATGTCAGTGCAATTCTAATATGCATTCCTTGAATTGAAGGCAACCTTTTTTTTCCAGAGCACTCTGTATTATTTTCAAACAAAACGTGAAAACCCCGTACATTGCAGTTTAGAAATAAAACACGTACCACCAAAGACGAATCGAAGAACCTCACCCACCTAGTGGTGGTCTATTTTGGCACAACTTGATTTTGGGTGGCATTTCAGATGCGTTCTGCATTAACGCCAGTCGAGACCACAAAATAAAATCTTCCCTCGTCGGGTGTCTAATAGCTAACGCTCAAAAATGGCGCTAAAATAATGTATACACTGATATTTATTTTAACCTAAAGTGTTTATGCATCTGACATGGTATGCTGCTTTTGACAGATGCGAGTGTTTAGGCTCGTCAGACATGATCTTTCTTTAGATCGTGGTTGTTTTTTGTCTGCGTGCTTCTCCGCACAGTTCACCTGCACCATGTCAAACAGCCCATCAACCGACTGAAACGACTTTTGGAAAGCTATGGCGGCCCGAGAATGTCCATTTCCCTGTACTTCGTTATTAATTAATCGTTATGCACAAGCCTGACGAGGACAAGGCTCCTTTTTTCCACCGACACACACTATAATGTTCCGCGGTGCTAAAAGAAGCCGTTGGCCCCTCGAATTATTGATTTCTTTACCACTAAACTAGATGTTTACTTCCTTCCAACTTCGCCGAGAAATACGAGCAGCCGGAGTGCTCGAGCAGGGGCGTTGTTGTTTTTTCCCCCGGCTGTAGTGAGACCAGCGCGTGAATGACACGAACACGCAGCAGACAACGAAGCGCTTCAAAAGCGATAAGACGACTGCGGCGACTTTTCTGCGCTCGCAGACGAACTAAGGCATCACAAGAAAAAAACAATATCCTATGAAATGCGGATATGAAAGGAGAGTCCAATACGATACTTGAGCGTCCCAAACAATGATGTGCGATTATGTGCACGCACGCCAGCCCTAAGCAGCCGGAAAGCCAGTGAGCGGTGACTACATGTAGCTTGGCGGCGGGAGCCCTTCCCGATTGCGCGCGCTTGCTCAGCTAGTTTGATTACATCGGTCTATTCAAAGTCAGAGCGCTGCGATCGTGTAAACGAGTGAAAGGGCAGCGTTATCTGAAAATATGAGAGAGTTCTGAAGTAGCGCTGCAATTAAAATTATAGCGCCCGATTTCGACAAGTCGAATAGATATCGACTTTCCTGAGCGCCCCAAATCGCTGTAAAGCGACCGTCGAAAATACTGTGCGCGTGTCTGGAGGATTAGCGTTTGTAACATCATTAACGTTCATACGCCCATGGCAGCTGTTCAGGCTTCAGACGTTTGCAAACTTTGTTTGATTTGCAACTTAAAGACGGTTTTGAGTAAACTGTATATCCTCTATGCTAGTATTCTCCCTAAGAACCGCAGCAAAAGAGGTACGGTTCCTTGCTGAGTATTTGGTATTGACTCCTCAATGTAATGAATTAAGACATATGTGAGTTAAATTTATACGAGCTTACGGTTATTTAATTAGGACGTACATGTTTCAAATGTCGAAAGAGCCGTGTTTTTCTACGACTACACAATCTTGAAAGAACTACTTCGTGCTGAGCATGCATAATGCGCGAGACTTGCTTTTTCTTGATGTGACAACCAGTATAGTTGTTCAAACATGATAAATTTTATAGAAGCTTTACACTTAAACATATTTGTAGAACCACTTTTTTTAAGCCCCCCATAAGTGGCTGAATGTGCAATATAAACGTTTCTTTTAAAATCGCCTCCAGTGCACCTGCGAATTGAAATGAGAGCTCGGAATGTGTCTAATGTTAAACCTCTTGCAGGCATTTCATACCTGGATGGAATCTGCACTCCTCTCAGTGTTGGTCTGGTGTATGACACTGGTCGCGATTTTTGGGGAATAGTGTCGGTAATTAAGCAGATCGCACACCTGTAAGTACCAAACAACTCTGCCTCTTCTCAAAGTACCTGACTAGTTTTCAATTTTGTACAGCTGCCGCGCGACATTTTTTTTAGTACGCACTTAAGTTTAAAATTAAAGTCGTATTATCTAAAACATAGAGACCCAGGATGACGTAACAATAAAGCGGTGCTAATTGATAAGATTTCTTTTAGCGCTGCTCCCAACAAAGTTTAATTAACAATATTCGTTTTATAACTACACTCCTGCGGAACAATATTAACAATATCATGACAAGAAAGTTAAATTATATAGCTAAACGTGCACCAAGGTGAACTGTGAGATCGCTTATTTATACTGATAGCTCGATCTACGTGATCTAAGCCTAAAAGACAAATGGTGCAGTCATGGGTGAAAATGCAATCAAAGATCGCGGCACGCCTGTCTTTCTGCGCCTTAGAAGATACATCAGGTGGCGCCGTTGGACGATATTTTCAAACAATTCCTGCATTAATTCTCGTGCACCCGATAACCTAAAGTTGCTGTTTAAATGTAATGAAGAACGCGGAAAAGAGCATTAACAGTAATGTTGGGAATCTCCACGCAATAAGCTGTTTTCATTCGCCAAATTTATCTGGATGGTGAGGATCCGAGGGCAACCCCATTACCTAGAATTTCTCCATGACAATATAGTGCGCGAGTTTGTCCATTGCCGTGATTTTACTAAGACGTCTTGCCCTCTGGAACTGGCCATTTATATTGATTAGAGCCTAACAAACAATATGCCATCAAAAACAAGCTTCTATACAAAGCAATTGATAGCCTTTTTAACATCTATCTAAATTATGTTTTAATCGACTTTATGTCTACCCGGTGGCTATGTATAATACGCAATTTCTAAAGAATATACTACGCAGAAAAATAAATGTTATGCGGATAGAGAATAAAAAGGGCATATGCATAAGCCCTGCATTGAGAAATACCTAAGGACTAAATAATTCAGGAACTAGCTAGGGATGTCGTGAACGTGTCGAGGTTCGGGTTCGAAAAGTTTCGAAAATTTGGAACATTTAACCCGAAGGTCGACTGAAGTTGGACTGAAATAGGACAATTATGCTCATACACGAAAATTGACATCCTACTGACGCCGCCCTGAGGATGATAATATAACATCGAGAAATGAATACGACTGTTTGTGTTTTATTTATGATATGTAAACATTAGTCATTCGTTTTTAACCTTTGAGAGAAATTATAGTTTCAATACTATCTCACAGGATTTTAAATGTTTACATAGACTTCGTGTATCCCTGTTTAAGAGGCCGGACTTCCTCGAATTTTGCCAAAAGCTCGAATGTTAAATAAGAGTTGGCTTTACCCTTAGATGAAAACCCAATTTTCATCGAGCTGCACGATGATCAACAATCTCGACGTCGGCATTTGGGCGTCATTTCAGGGGCTATGGTTTCATCTATCCCATCCCGTGAGGTGACGAACCCATCGTCTTGAGCAGCGCGGAAGAAGAGAGAGCTGTCGGAACAAAGCCAGAAATGGGGTCTGAATTCCATTCGCGCTCTCAAATTAGGACTTGGCGCGCACGCGCGCTCGTGCGCTTCGCGACCTTCAACCTACGCGCAAATGAGGATAATTCCTTGAGCTCCAGTCGTGCTGCGCCATCTATCAACGTTTGTGAGAATTGAAAGCGAACCCTCGACACGCTCGCTTCCTGTTGAGGTGGTGCCGACCAGACAGCCCTCTCTTTTTCACCCGTGCTCTGAACTCCGTTAATTTGTGTGTGTGGCAGGAACTACACTCTCACCGGACTAAACTCTGCCCCTCTTTCCTCACCTGACCCCGCCCTCTGCCCTACAGCACGGGCGAGAGCGTGATAGCGTGGGATTGGCAGATGGCCGGTCCATCGAGCACGTAGTGTCCGCACTCCGTCAGTTTAGGAGTGAATGGAGTTTACGGTACGTGACCGGTAATTTCCCTAATAACCTCAAAGAGGCCCCCCCCCCCCCCAGTTTCTCCGCTAAATTTAGCGGAGAAACTGAATTGGTGTGTAGGTCACGAGACGTTAAACTTCCCGATAAACTTACCAAGGAAGTTTATGTCACGTGACTTGATGTCCCGTAACCTATATAGCAATTGAACTTCTCCCGCTAAATCTAGCACAGAAGCTGAATTGGTGTGTAAGGGACGGCACAGACCTATACGCCACTTCAGCTTCCCCGATAAATTTAGCGAAGAAAGTGAAGTGGTGTGCAGGTGTATGAAATCCTATGATAAAACAGTGCACGGGTTGCATTATGGGACGTCACAGGCCACGGTTTCAAGAAATGCGTCTCGACGAAATCAGGAGAAACTAGCCAAAGAATATTTCACGTTAGGGAGGTCAGGAAACAATCTATGGCTCGAATGTTCATGGCTTAGCAGAGGCGTACTGGTCCTAGTCTGGCCCAACTATACTCACACAGACTGCAACTGATTCAGAATCTTGTCTGTCGCGGTGAAATTGCGAGGATAAGAGAGAACTATTTATTTCATTCTTGCGTTCGTAAAGCTTTATCCACTTAATGGGAGATCAAAACAACCCGTGTGACGACAATCGAGCGCAGCTCGTGTATTGGGCACGAGAGCTGAGTGAACACTCAACTTCGGCTTGTGACAAGCAATGCCTCGGCGGACACCATGGTAGTGGCTCGTGTCCAACCACTGCGGCGATGAGAATAACCGAACTCTTACAGTGCCTGGAGCTCAGCAGGCGTTTTCTACTTGGCCGACCTTAGGGCTCGACGATGATTAACGATGGTGGCATAGGATAGGCACCAGGCCACGTGGCCGCTTGATGTCGCTTCGAGTTGCGGCGATCGACGATGCTCATATTTCTCGAATTTATTTGCCGACTGCCATTGCTTAGAAAGATAAACAACTAAGGCAAGTTTTTTGGTTATCAACGTTAGGGAGCGATTCTGAGTAGAAAAAATGTTTTATGGCCCCATTAATTATTAGGCTGGTGTGCTGTTGTTGGCTTTATGCGAACGTGTGCTTCACAACTTTTGTTTACGTGTGCGTATGTGAACCGATTCGCTGGTGTATGTTTGCTCCTTTTGTCAAGGTTCAATTTATTATCAGTATTTTCGTACACATTTGCTTGTCACTGCATTGGGTTTTCCTATGTCTCAATTTCTTCATCCATCAGTGTAAATAACTTCCTATATCACATAAATAAGTTTCGCTCTAAAGCAAGAATTAATAATTTTTGTTGCTGAAAAATGAAGTTATAAACATACACCAAATATATATTTATTAAAAAATACAAAAAAACTTCTAGAAATTTTGGTCAGTGTAGCACCTAACGTTGTGTTTCATATTACCGTCAAAAAAAAAACCGCAAAGACATGGACCAGAACAAACTTGCACATTAAGCCAGAGTCACGCATTGCTCCAGCGTATCTAAAAAGCAACAATCCTTATCTGATAGAGATATCGTTGGTGCGCTGACTCAGATTGGCCCTAACCTCAAAACTCCCGTGCTTCAATAATTTCTCCAATGAGTTAATTATTGTTCTTTCTAATTACTCCATATTTGTCAAAGTTGGGAGTGCACTGACAGTCACGGCGATGCGGGCCGAGATGTCCTAACGCAACCTCACACACGTTGTACTTTTGTTATCTTAAGGGATCATTCAGGCATCGCCCCATTTTCCCTGACATATCTCCGACCGCACGACAGCGGAATGGAGTAAACAATGACCTGTAAATAAGGCTCGAATCGCTCATGGCAGGTCTTCGAGCATCTCTGTTTTTTTTTATTTAACATTAGAGTTGACCTTCCTACACATTTTGGGGGAGATTTCAGCAGCTGAAAAAAATGAAAGACGATTGCAACTTTCTGTAACGCCGAATTAGAGCGCAGCTCTTGAGAAGGAGGAGGGGAGGGTACGGAGGGTATGCCCCTCCTCCTGATTCGTACCCTCTCCTCCTCCGATGCTCCACTTCTCGCCCTCTCCTCCCATTTCGATCCCGCTATATACCGTGCTAAACAACCTGAAAAATATATACGCATATATATACGCATATATATATATATATATATATATATATATATATATATATATATATATATATATATATATATATATATATATATATATATATATATATACAGGGTGTTTCAGGGAACGCAGGTCAAATCACTCCTGCAAAAACTACTCATTGCAACAAAAACAGGCTTGTGGCGTTTGAGTCCTGGGCTAGGGGCCCATTTAGGAAAATTATTAAAGTCCGGGATAAATAAGTTGTTAATGATTTTTGCGTAATTAACGTTTTTAATATTGTGTTTAAGGGCATGGTTTGAATTAGAAAATTGCTCAGCATCCTCGAAAAACGCTAAATCAACAAATTTCTGAACGATAGGAGGCACGCGAAGCATTTTACGGCTTTCTGAAAAACCGCACAAAATCGACGGGTTTTTAAGTTTCGGTTTGCTACCGGAGCGCATCTCAGCCCCGGCGGCACCGCGCCCCGCGGAAAGATAGTGCAACCAGCTTCTGCTGCGTCGCGCGATGACAGCGCAGCAGAGGTTAGTTGCACTATCTCTGCACGGGGTGCGGTGCCGCCGGGGCTGAGATGCGCTCCGGTAGCAAACCGAAACTTAAAAACCCGTCGATTTTGTGCGGTTTTTCAGAAAGCCGTGAAATGCTTCGCGTGCCTCCTATCGTTCGGCAATTTGTTGATCTATTGTTTTTCGATGATGGTAAGCAATTTTCTAATTTAAACCATGCCCTAAACACAATATTAAAAAGAAGATAATTACGCAGAAAATAATTAACTTAATCATCCCGAACTTTAATAATTTTCAAAAAATAGGCCACTGGCCCAGGACCAACACGTCACAAGCTTTTTTTTCTGTAGCGATGACTAGTTTTCGCGGGAGCGATTTGGCCAGCGTTCTCAGAAACACCCTGTATATATATTTATATGCTCGCTCCTCGCTTGTCTGGAGAAAGAAAAGATGGTTTTCACATATAAAACTCCACTCCGTCTAAGTTTTCCCTATGTCAAGGAAACAGGGCAGCAGGCAAGGTGGGAGAACGAGACAGAAATTAAGATTCACACTTCGACGAAGCCTGTGCTACTCTCGATGTCATCCTACTTGCTGTCGGCTTCGTTCAAGACTGCTAGGAGGCTTTGACATCCGCAGCATTAGTTTTGAGCGTGCTCCCTCGAGATGGCACAGCAGAACAGTGAGTGCACGTCCCTCGGGGCCAATGGGATGTTTTCCTGCATGACTGGTAAGAACTTCTTCTTTGTCTTAAAAGACATATTTGGTGACTACCGTAGGCGAGAGATACAGAGCTACCAAGAGCAGGCCGTTGTAGAACTTGGCGGCGCACAGTTTACCAACTTCGTCTTACACGCCAGAGAGAACGATGGGTACAGCACAGACCCATGTGAATGGCCACTTGGATAACGAGTACACCACGTTTTCATACATGCCTCTCTGTGACTGATGAATGGGGATATCACTTGCCTGCACAACGGGTAGCTGGCATCTCCCTTCCTCTTCCGTCCTCCTCTCCTCCTCTCTCCTATTCCCTCCTCTCTCCCCTCCTCCTCCTCACCGCGCGTTTCATCATGGGACGTTTCCCATAATGCAACGGACGGGACCCTCGTGACCCTCTTGACTTCACTCGTTACGTCCCATGAGACGTCACGAGTCCCGCGTGTTAGATTATGGGATGTTTCCCATAATGCACCGCGCGGTTACGCCAACGCCGACGCCGACGCCAACGCCGACACCGCTCCAGCCGGAAACGGGCGCCTCAGAGCGGCGCTCCAAAACCCACCAACAACCCCTATGGCCAAATATGTTTAGAATATATTAAATCTTACGGAGACAAAACAAAATTGTTAAATTTCGTTCACCTTTAGCTTTAGGAAAGAAGTCAGAGGTTGGAGGTGCGTCAGAAAAACGGGTTCCCAAACGTTCCCAAACGGGTTCCGAAATCCTTGAGTTCCCAAATGCACAACCTCTATGCTCCATTCCAATTGTTGCGTGCAGTACAGGCGAAGACAATACCAGGCGACGATGGAAAGAGCAAGCACTAGGAAGGCTGGGAAAGACGAGAGAACCCTCTTCTCCATTACATCCTTGCTAGCGCTCTTCCGTTTCTCCCCTCGCCCTCCATCAACCTCCTCTCCCATCCCGCCTTCCCAGTGCTCGCCCTTTCTGTATTTGCCTGGATTTGCTTTCACTCCACTTCACTTTATTACATTAAAGACCCCCCATCAGGGGGCATTACATAAGGGGTGGCTCCACATGGATCAGTTCTTGGGTGCCATAAATATTCAGAGAGAGATATGAGATGCTACATTTTCCATGAAAGTTGATGGGCAGGTGACGGCAGCGATGTTGTGGGAAAGGTCGTTCCAGTCTGAGGCTGCTCGGGGAAAAAATGAGGGACAAAATGTGACAGTACGGGCGCGTGGGCGTGCCACTTGGAGCGGGTGACCAGTGCGTTGAGAAATGCGGTATGATATACCGCCGGCACGCATTTACACTAGTAAATGCGTGCCTGCACTACACAACTAGTGTAATGTTGGTTGCTAGCAACATTAGTAGAAAGGATCAGTTTGAAAACACGAGGGGCATTCACCGGAAGAGCGTTGGCAGCTGCGGTAGAGGACGAAACAGTGGCGCTGCCGTCGCAGGATCGGTTCTTCCCGAGTCGTCCGCTGCTCTTGCATCAGACGCATGGCTTGCTGTGAGCTCCACCCGACGTCCGCTACGAATCTTCCAATAACGTGCATTGGTTTCAGAATAATCAACTGATCTCGAACTGTAAATCTTCCTATTATTAGAAATCGCTGATTCAAGACAGCTGTTCGGGATTGTGATACCGTAAAACACTTAGTGTTCGCGAGCCCTTGCTTTCGCACATTTCGAGAATAAAAAAAAAAAAAAAAAAAAAAAAACAAACTCGCGAAATCTAAGGGTTCGTGAAAATTCCTATCCTAAGAGTTTTAATGCATGCGTCTGAATTTCGAGAAATTTAATGGCCGCGATCATGTCCTATGTGACGGTTTTGCGAAAAATAGGGGCAGCGAGAAGAAACCGTTTCACAGTAGTTGGAAGTACTTCTCAGGAGCACCGAGAACACACTTTAAGAGAGTCATCATAGCCCAAGAATGTTAAATTCTTCAAGAGCCATGGCTGAGTCCTACTTCCAATCATATTCGCAACGCTAACTAAACAAGCGGCGCATAGCGTTTCGATATCCCAACCCGAGCAGTCAGGGTCTCGCGCTAATTTATTCTTATAGATCGAGGTTGTTGGTCATGTGGCAAGGAAAAAACAAAACTCGTTAGTGACGGCCTGAGAGCATTTGCTTGAGCCGCGGGTAGCTCGACTCTGGCACCAACTTTCCTCATAGTCTGACAATCATAGGTACATACTTCTTGAATGTGACAGCCCTTATGACAGAAACTATACATTTCTTCTCAACAAGCTTGGAGAAAATCATGTGATCCTCGGGTGTCCCTTGACATCATCATTTTTTCACAAGCGACTGCGTTCCTGACGTTCTGAAACAGATATCGGAAACGTCGGTGTGCGTGTCTCTTTGGTTGCTTTCGTCGTCGTCGGCTTCTCTTGCACTAGACCGATCTCACCAGCCAGTTTGATTACGCCATCGCTGCTGCAATGCATCGAGAGAACTTTGCTTTTTCTACACGTGCGACAACCTCGCTGGAGCTCTGCGCGTGGAGAGCACGAGACGGCAGAAGCCCTCGCATAGACGGCCGTCTGCTCATCTCAACTAAAGTTGTGGCGGCGTCACGCCTGCGCCGAACGCTTAGTGAGGTCGGTCCATTGTCTCATCAGGGGTAACAGAATTGGCTGCAGACTGAACAATACTTTGATCGTTGGAGGCCTCTCATTAACTACTTTTCGAGGCTGGTTTCAATAAATATGCAGAGGCAATAAACAAAAGAAAAACGTAGCACAGTATTTTTTTTTTAAATTATGATTCCACGTTAACCATCAGAAGCGTCTTCCAATTAATGACGTGCGAGTAATGATGGTTATTGTCGTCGGGCTGAAAATGCCAATCACACACAATATATTTATAGCCGTAGTTTTATGGGACTAAACGCGCTCAAAGTCTTGTGCTCAAGGTCACGTAACGCCCATGGATGACGCGATGGTGTCTGAAGCGCAAGCTACATGCGCAGAAGCGCGTAAGCGCCGTTGACGCAAGCGCCGCAAACGTAAGCGCCGCTAACGTTAGCGCCGTTCGCCTAAGCACTGGTTCCGTAAGCTCAGTTCGCGCGCGCGACCGTTAGAGAGAAAGGGAGCCAACCGCGCTCATGATCGCGTTCAGAAGGTTTCGTAACGTTTGTGGATGAAATAAAGAGTAAGCTGCGGTCGCGTAAGCTCGTTAGCGACGGTCGCGTCTGCGCCTGCTGCGTAAGCTCCGTTCGCGTAAGCGCCGGTAGCTGAAAAAGACTTTACCTGACGACCTTGACCTCCCTAACAAAAATGGCATCTCTGTCCACATATTCCATCAGGCATATATAGCCACATAAAGCATATCAGTTTATAAAAGGCATATCTTTCCAGATATGCCCAATTTTTATATATCCATATCTAGGCCTGCTAACTAGAGGTATATCTGCCTGCCATATAAGGCCAGATATGTCCCAATCAAATAAGGAAACCTTTATATATATTGTTTAGTTTGTACAGATATCTATCACAAGTGACTTCTCTCCTGTATAAGAAAAGTACCAATTAGATATTGAGCATGAACCAACTTTTATTAATTTTTGCATGAGCTGATTTATGCCACTCCTGACCTTGCTCAACTTGGTTCTTAGGAAAGCAGGATTATTGACATTCGCGTAACAAATGTCGATGAAACGTCAATGTCGACGAAACGTGTGTCCATGAAACGTGTATCCACAAAAAGGTGGCCGTGGAATGCGTTATCACAAAAGGCAGGGAGAATAAAAGTTCAGCATTCTACCTGCAGTTGTGCATTATTTCAGACGGCCAATAGCAGGCGACTGCTAGTAGAATTTTGGCGAAAGTATTTTCCCGGCTGCCGGAAATAGACTAGGCCACCAATTATCGCGAAGTAGGTTGCAGCGCACTTACGTTGACGAGATCGGACTTGAAAGGTGTAATCCGAGATATATGTCGACACGGGCACGGCAGAATTAACAACCCCTCACACAAAAAGACGAGATGGAAGATGTACGCAAAGATTCAAGACGATGTAGCACAAGCTGTCATTTGTGGAACCGAACACTAAACACACCACGAAAAATTCTTTGGCTTTTTTGAAGAAATCTCTTGTTGCCGATAAATAGTTGGGACTTTTCTAACTTACTACAGGACCACAATCCGCAGCAGCCACGCAGGGGGCAACACACGCCAAACTAGGTCCGGCAGCAGGCATTCCGAAATTGCCAACGGCTAATTCGTCATCCGTCACACCACGCGACCACGCTTCTCCCATTTCCCGCTCACAAAGAGCGGAGTCAAGTGATAAAAAGTTTACGGCTGATTGCTTCGGCAAGTGCATACATTTTACAACGCTTTCAGCTTAAACCTCTCATGCATGAATCATAACCACTATGTGAGAAAAATTTGATACCGTGTTGTGGCATTCATGTGAACCGCCAATGATGTAAAAAATATCTAAAAAAATCAACCCTATTTACAATAGCAGAACTTTCATGTCCCCATTTGAGGACAACGTGCATTCCAGTAGTCAAGTGATTCAATTTCTGGTATTCGTGCAATGATCATTTTAATTAAACAAATGATTATATTTGTGCTAGAACACGTTAATACTATTTCATTTCTGTTCCATAATGCTAAAGAAGCAGCTCTCAGCTAAAAAGACGAAAGTGAACATCTCACGAGGCTTGAAACTCTTCAAAGCACTCAGGGCAAAGAGAAACATCGGAACGCCCACAGGTGTACCCTGTCTTGCTGGGAACGTTCTTACTGCGACAGCGCTGCGCCTTCTTCAGAGTCATGTTTCTGGGGTAATGTGCACCACCGTCAAACCTCTTCTCAAGCGGCACGTCATGCTTGGCCAGTTTTTCCACCGGCTGCAGAGGAGAGGACTTCTGCCGAGACGTTTTCACAGCTAAAGACACTGAAGAGTTTGTAAGAAAAAATATGCAAGCGTAGCTCAAAGTTTTTCGCGCGCAAATGCCAGAAAACCCACGAAATGGAATGAAAGCAAGGCAGTGTTCCTGCATGGTGTCCCTATTTGAGGACAAATATAGCGGGCATCAAAAGGAAAAATCGGGAGAAATTATCTCAAAGCTTTCATTGCTAATACATAAAGTGTGTCTAGAACAGCCTGAAAACAATTTTCTTTCAAATTTTCATACAAAGTTTTGCTAGTAAAAAATATTTACTTTTACGAACTGTTGCATATGGCTTCTCTACGAATGAAAACGAGGTACAATGCCCCCTGTGCGAGATCCGGCAAGTGCTGCCATCTGTCGGCCATCTAGGGAAGCTTTTTTGTCCTCATTTGAGGACACCATGCAGGAAGGCAAGACATGAGAACATAATCTGTTGAGAACAAAAAACTAAAAACATCTGTCCTCATGTGTGGACGTGATGCATGAGAGGATTAAGGAGAGAGAGAAAAGGAGAGATAGAAAGGCCACAACGGGAGTGCACACACAAAAGGCTTATGTTCAGGCGCATCCCAACCAGGACCTAGTCCTGATCCCAACAATGACCATAACGAGAGGATTTGTAACTTGTACCCAAGGTTGATAGTGGAGTGAATGCTATATGTGGCCTTGGGCTTGAGGCAGGTGTCGTGCTCTGCCTTATCACCAGCTTCTAGACTGTAGGCACGTGACCCTAACCCTAGACACGATTGGCCTAAAGCACGCATAGCGTCTACCCTTCCGACAATACCGAGTGAACAGAAAGCTCTATGAAGTCCAGCTTTTGAACTTCCAAAGAAGCTGTCTAACTTAAAAGTTACCCAAAACGATGCAAGTTTGAAGATACTTTGTTTTACGCCGTGTAACCTACATTATAATTTTAAATAGAAAACTAAGCGCGACTTTTTTTTGGCGCTTGATGTCTACAAATAAATAGATAAATAAATCTATAAATGTTTACCAATAAATTTAAAATTATGTGTATTATGTTAGATTCGTGTTTTTAAACTTCAATTTTTTCTACAAAAGAGTTACACATAAAAGGCACTATGGACAGCACATCTTCCGACTTTCAGCACACGATGAATCGCAGACGCTGGCAAACGGAAGACTGCGATGCTGCGCGAACGGTTTCTGAAAGATGGTGCGTGGGGTACCCAGAGCGCAACGGCTTCGCAGCCGTTCGAATGGAAGAAAGATTTGCGACGACGAAGTAGCGTCTTGCACCTTCAGTAAGCTAACGGTTCATGTATCCTCGCTAAAATTAGTGGGGAAACATTAACAAAATTAGTTTTATTGCTAGATTTAGCGCGAAAATCGACGTCACGTGAAATAAACACAAATTCAACTTCCTTCTGAATTTAGCGGGGTGGTTACACCGACGCCAACGGCGACGGCGACCGACGGCGACACCACTTAACTCGGAAACGGGCGCCTAAGGGGTGCGATTTAAAATCCATTATTTGATTAACTCGATTTGCAATCTTATCACTTAGTCATATTGTCACACGTCAAACATACAACCAAATTTCATTTGTCTTTCAATCTTCAAGATGCGCAATTGATTGATTGGTCCAAATATCTGGAATAACCTTAGCTTAAGGATGTTAACAAAAGTTAACCAATTGCATGAGGCTCATGCAATATAGATAAATCAACTAGTGTCTTCGCGAGTACATAAAGCCTTTCGTTTGCTCGGCCTAAACGGGCCCGTATATTATTATCAGGGAATATATTTTTACCCATTTATGTCGTGAACGGGTATATATGGCAGTATATGACCTTTTATACAGCGATATTGGCCGCATTTGCCAGTCATGGGTAAGTTACTTTTAAAAAGTAATTCATTACAGTTACAGTTACTTTCAGAAAAAAGTAGCGAAGTTACCGTTACAGTTACCGCAACAAAACAGTAACTCGTTATAGTTACAATTACTTTCAAAAAGTAACGACGTTAATTTTCAATTACTTTTCTATAACACGAAAATTAAGGAAAAACTAGTGTTTGAAAGAAATAATGTAGACACAAATCAGTGGGGCTTCCACTATAGAGGTAAATTCAAACTTAATAATTTAGCTGGAAAATTAGTTAATATTATTAAAGGAATAAGGACCAAAAGTAAACTGGATGTGTTTTCTCAGATTTGAACACGAAGACTTGTTGTCGGAGTACTCCTTGTTGCAAAGTTCGCATACTGCGGTCAAATAGTTAGCAACCACCTTCACCACAGAAATATACTCTCTGTACGCCGGACATGCTAGTTCTTTGTTCTCATCAAAATCCCTATCCTTGGTAGCACTAGCACATTTCTGCCTCGTTGAAGGTTGCGCTGGGTTTATGGACTCCTTTGATATACTGCATTTCGTAACCGGCAAACCAGAAAGAATCCCTGCGCAAACAGCAGTAAATTTTGCCTACACCGTTGAAACCATGCCGGAGTAGTGGCGCAAATAAAAAAATACGAAACATGCGCAGTGCGGAGTACTGGCGCTAATCAAAATACGAAAGATCCGAAGTTCACTCCGCGTGTATTGTTGTTTCACGGTTGATTCACCCAATTAAAAAGCGTGCGTAGAAAAAAAAAACACAACAAAGAAAGTGCTTCAATATGTTAAGATGTAAGTGTTTAGTCACAAAGTACAAGTGCGCAAAGATAAATAGATTCTTATTTTTTCTTTCATCAAATCTGCACGTGGTTATGTTCGGATAGTGACTCGCGAGAAATGATGTATTTTCAAGTTTGTGCAAGGCCAACTGATGCTCGAAATGTCGGAACAGACAATTTGGAAAGTGCAGGGAATAGATAGATTATACTCGTTCAATGATATATTATTCACAAAAAACTGAAAAGTAACGACAAAAGTAACGTCGTTAGTTTCATCGTTACCTCAGAAAAAGTAACAGAACTACAGTTACAAGTTATAGTCTTAAAAAGTAACTCGTTACAGTTACAAGTTACCGAAAAAGTAACGTAGTTACAGTAACACGTTACTAGCAACGCGTTACTACTCAAGACTGGTATTTGTACGCGTATATGGCGACATATGGCCGTACTTACGCACCTATTTGGTCATATATGGCAGTATTTGCCCACTTATATGGCGATATTTATCCGTATTTGCCAATTTCTGTGGCGGTATATAGCTATATTTGCCTCCTTACATTATCATATATGGCCATATATAAAATATATCAGGGCACTATATTACATTTTCGTACGGGGTTCTTCACAACGTCGTCCTAGAGGTTGTCATGGCGATCATCTTAGAGGTCGTCCTAGATGTCTTGCTAGACGTGGCCTTTTAAAACGTCGTCTTTGAGGTCTTCCTGGAGATCGTCGTAGAGGGAGTCCTAGACTTTGTTTTTTACGTCGTCCAATAGAGCCTCGTCCTTGACGTCCTCGGCGTGTGTAAGGCATATTACAACCATTTCATCACCATACCATTTTCTTTCCTAATTGTGCTCACAAGCGATGTTCCTGTAAAGCTACCGTATTTCTTCGCGTTTGTCGAATGGACTGAGCTGCATCAATTTTGATCTAAGCATATACTCTGCTTGAGGAACCGCGTTTTGCATTATTATCAGGCGCACAGCATCCTTCGGAGCGGAAGAAAATGTGACTCTTCTCAATTTTCGACGCTTCTGATTGTACCCGCTGTGACAGCAAGGAGCGCAGCAGGTCGGCATGCGTGCTCACTGATTGTCGAACGACTCAAAGCTCCAGACGCGAGAGAAGAAAACTAATGCCCGAGTACCACTAGAGCGACAAACATAAGCAAACAAATACGGCAATGCTGAAATATATGCAGTATGTTCGCTATGGTACCTTTGGCAGTCGTTTAGTCATTCGGTGCTCGTGAATTGAGCTCAAGTGATTGCAAGCTTGTAAATGATACACTCGTGTACACGATGCTCATGTTTAAACATAGCCTCCTTTATTCGACAAAGCCTATTACTCACGAGAGACTCTGATTTGAGGCTTTACGCTGTAATTTGCATATGTTTGTGGTTCTAGTGAGACTTGAGCATTACGAGCCTCAAGCAACCACTGACACGAGTTAAAAAAACTAGAAACAACAACGGGCACGAGAAACCACCAAAAATCAATTTTAAAGCGACTACAGCGCTAGTCATCAAGTGATCTGCGAATTCGAACCACTAATCTCATAATAAAAAAATGCCGATCGTTAGCAGTAATTGTTGGCACGGAAGTGTCTGCCCCTTTTCTAAGCGAAATCAATCCACTTCACTTTTCGTCCAATATCGATGTAAAGGCGAGTTTTCTTTAAAAATGTCATCTATTTTCAGTCTAGGCACACCCTGGGATGAAGGTTACCAAGCACCTAGCTGTCTTGGCAAAGAGGAACACCTCATGAACATCTGGCCTTTTATTGCCCGGTACCCCACGTTTTCGAATTGCACAAAAGACTATCTCCTCCAGAAGTACCAAGAAAATCTGTAAGAACTTTGTTTTAAGACACCTGGCCTGTCTGACAGTTTATGCATAACGTAGTGAAATATGAACCGGAGTGTTGGTAAAAATGCATGACACTTTAGCCCATTTACTTCACGTTAAAGAACACGGTTCAGTTCAAAACCATAATGAAAAGCATGATGAAAATATATTGGGCAACATTGTGCAGGTTTTGAAGCTTTAACGGCCGAGTAAGAGTAGACACAGAAAAGGAACTTGCAGAAAGAAAGCTACGAAGCTAAGGAGGCATCACGTAACACAAAAGTTTTGGGAAGTAATGGCAATTATGTCAAACCTCTAAAAAACTATGAGACAAATGAGTGACTGGAAACTCAATTCGATATCAATGTATTAATATAATTAGTCTGGATTTAATGAACCGTTACACGGTGCGTGGTTTGGAAATTGTGCCCGAGCACCTTACGGACTCACTCCTTGTAAGCCGACGCTGCATTGTAAATTTCGAATTTCCACAGAAGAAAACATCTGGTAAGTTTAACCCTAGCCAAAAAAATCTGTAATAATTTCAAGAACCAATATATGAATACAAGACAGCGCATAATTCATTAGGAGACAAGGAGGTAGATGCGTACTACGCAACACAAGCAGCACCAAAAACGAATTGGCGCGCTTTCGCGATATTTACTTAAAAGAGTGCATTAACGAGCAATAAACTGTATTGTTTTAATTTACTATTTGAACAAGAATCTTCTGGGTACTTAGTCGTTTTAAAAATAGTCTTTCAATTCTATAAAACACTGACTCTGTTTAGTGACTGTAACTTTATACACATAAGACATTTGTCAATAATACTTTGTTTCGCCTTGAGTCAAAACGCAGACGAAGCTACGAGAAAATAGGGTCACTAAAATTGCATAAAAAGAGCGAAGTCATTGAGTTCGTAATCTTTGTTTTATCTGCTATCATCGACGAAACTATTTGAGTGCAGGCAATCCGCTGTAACCTCACACTTTAAGTTTGTATACCGATAAGTGTGTCCTAGTCTTTTAACTACACTATAATTTATGATAAGAGCTGAAACTTCCCTGACATTACAGGATTTAAAAAAGAAATCCCGATAATATATAGTGTCAGGTATTTGTATATATCTAACAAGCAATTTCCATGCGGTTTTCATCAAGTTTGTAATCCTAATTTGTTACACATTTACGTTAAGTAACCCTAAAAATTACTGAATGTAACGAGTTCATACTGAATTCTGCGTTGTTTAACTGACACGGCTCTACACACTAGCCTTTCGCAGGTTGATAATATTTTTCTATCGGCAAGGAGTGAGCGCAGTTAGAGATCATAAATTATATTGCAGAGAAATTGAACGGTCCAGCAAAAGGCGAACTTCATAAGTCGCCTAAATAAACCCTGACATGCTGTGAATGCAATCACCGTGACCGCGAAATGGTGTTCATGACTCCGATTTAATACCGGTATACACGTTTCACGTTTCGGCCCATTGTTTCGGTACGAGTGAGTCAACTGTTCTCAAACCTCAAGAATATGTAAAGAGAATATATACACCGCCTAAAAGCAAACTGACACTTGACATCTTAATTATAATTACATTGAAAGCAGAATAAAAAATATGGTTTTGTGGTAAAAAAAGCCGTCGAAATAAGTGAATGCTAATAAAATCACGTTGCGCATATTCAAAGATAAGTACGTTGTCGTGGAATGTGTCCCGATAGTTTTCGATTTGGCCCCGGATTCCTGACGATTTCAGAAATATTATTGTTCCGGTATTTCCAGCTCTTGTTTTAATTAGGTTTTCGTGTTTTCGGTAAATACTCACCAACATCGAAAATTAACCATTCGAAATGGTTTTTTCTGCATCGGTGAAAACTGAAAAATCCCGAATTTGTGCTATCTTTGAAAAAAATAAGAAGAACGCCAGTGTCACGGGAAGAAATTTTCTACCTTGCTTTTTCTCTCGTTGTTCCGGAACACAACCACACTCAACTGTCCTTGTGGTTATTCCTTTCGTTTACGATAACTTTACTTTCCTGTTTCCTTCTCTTTATCAGGAATACCGGAAAAATTATACATTAATATATTTGCTCCACTAATTATGCGGTCGCTTTATAACACAAACACTATAAACAACGATTTCTTCCGGCATTGAGGTTAGACAGCGAATACACCGTTCAAGGGGGGAAATCAACACCGACAGATAACCTCCGGATCTCAGGCATAATCAATACCGAAAATACAAAACCCTAGTTACAAAAGGAGCGAAATACAGCGTTGTATAATAATTAAACAAACAATTCATTAAATCACGAACAGCATTTCAAAAAGTATTGTGGAGTGTTGCGGAATAAATGGGCCTAAAGGAACTGCTTTATTGGCGACCAGCTTCAGTTGGGCTAGTTGGTGCATGGTACCTGGATAGTGCGAGCTTAGGAAACGAAAGCCCGAAAAAACAGAGATTGAAAAAGGAACAGAGGTACCTTTGGACTACAAAATAAGGTTAAATATATCTCTATATTTTTATATAGGGTCTCCCAAGTTTAGACTGGCCCTATCCTCGCTTTATTAGTGCTTTCTTTGCGCGCAAACGAAACGATAGTGTAGAGAAAAGTTGGTGGACCTTCGACACTGAGAGAGTTGCGCCAAAGGTTCAAAATAGGTATAATTTAATAAATTAACCTTAACCCTTTGTAATTTGTTGCTAATATGGTTCTAACAAGTCGGGCCCTTAGGTTAAGGGCGAAATTAATGGAAGACAGTAGTATTTGGATTCATAACAGCCTAAAATGTGATGTGTCATTGAAAAATGATGTGCATACTTGACAATGTACATGCGTCTGTGAGAAAATGAATCAACAAAATAAAATAATGAATTTTTTTACATAAAGTTACATTGATCCCTTTTTACTTGAGTCATCTGTTTCTGAGGATCGTGGGATAAGGTAGAGCATGGAGGGGGGCCTAGATGCAGAGTGCGGTACCTGCCATGAAGATTTTAAAAAAGTACAACTTTTTGGATACAGCTTCAGTGTGGCTGAATACGTGTAACATTTAAAGGGACACTGAGGGGGTACTTATGCTTGCCAAAGTTTTTATTTGTACATGCATATGATAGCTTAACTATCCAGAAAACAATTCGCGGCTAGGAATTCGTTTTCCTCACGCCCGAGTAGCGCCGACCTAGAACTGGCCGGTTGAGTGGCACTCATTGTCTTCTCAGTGGTCAAGGACCGTTTTCTATGATTTAGACACAACCAAGAAAGATAATCAAAGTCGTAGGTAATCGAAAACACACACATACTATTAGAAATACAGTAAAAATATGATGCACATATGTTTAGTGGCTTCTAAAAAGTTGCAAATACGTCGATTCAGGAAAACAAGTACCACAGCCATGTGACCTCCGGCACCTCTCTCCTCCTCCATATTTCTTCTTCCTCCTCAGTGTAGTTTTGGTTTCAGTTTCGAGCAGTTGCGTTTTTTACTTTATTTAAAATATAGGTTACGCTGTAGCAAAATACTGATTGGGCAGTCTTCTGAAACCATAATGAATCGCCTGGAAAAAAATAAAATCATAACAATTTCGGGGGGAGTCAGTGTTTCTTTAACGCGCGGTTGGGTTAGCAGTGTTTTTTCTGCGCTGAGTCAGGGGGAGCATTTGCTTGATTTATTTTTGCCATAAACGTAAATAATATTCTTTTTTAGGTAAAACTCAAATAGCTAGTTACAATGCTCAGTGGTCAAGATATAAATTTAATAAATTTTCCTTTAGATTATGAAGGAGTTGTTTGCATCAAAACAAAAGTAAATATAACGCATAATCTTTTAAATCCTAACAAGCACTAAGATTTGGCTTCCCTTTCCATCTGGCAAAACCTCGATCAATCATATCTGACATGATGTAGATATTGCAAGGAAACGAGTTGCTTCATTAACTTCAACATAGAGTCTGTTTTCCGTGTTGGGTATCATGTTAGTATGTCAGAGCATACCGTCTCTTGGGACTGAAATTTCGCGGTACGAAAATCTAAATCACTGAATATAACATGACGGCAGCATTTGAAATTGAAATGATATTGAAGCACTTAATACGATTGTTCGTTATTTTATTTTCTGATCGATTATCCTCAGGTTGTTTTTCTTATAAATAAGGGTATATTTTCAGGGATGCCGAACCGTGCTGGATGGATACTCCAACACCAATTGTATCAAGAACAAACGACTTACCGGTGCACTATTTTAAAAAAGAGGACTTCTGCAAGTCTGCACTATCATCGTCCCCTGAGGGTCAACAATGCCCGGTGGGTAGACGTTTTTCAATGATGTAAAATTTGATTAGTCTGTCATCCGTCAGATGGGTGAAATTTCTAAAAATCGTAATTTATAAGATTCAGAACTGATAGAGCGGATCCCTTGAATCCTTATTTGAAAACACCTCAAGCAGCCGAAGTCTTTTTTATAATTTCTGCCACATCACATTCTGCTTATAACCCCCTAATTTGTTCAACTTTCCTTTTTTAAGCAAGAAGTTCGTATATTGTTTATGTGAACTGAACTTACCTTGTGATCACACGAATGGTCTTATAGTGTAACGTTATATGTTCTTTTAGAAAAATTCTCTCTGCGAAGTCTTACACTTCTCTTATTTATTATCTGCTTTAACAGGCACTAATTATGATGATTGTGATAACGATAATGATGATGTGGCATTTGCAGGGCCGCATACACTTAGCAATGATTGATTTCTCTGTTTCAAACTGCCTTCATTCTAACTTAAAGTTAACCTGTTGGCCGCCGAATATGGCTAAATAGTTTAAGTACTATACCTTGAAACAAATTTTGGTGAGTGTTCGTGCTAGTTTTGAAACAATATTTATCGTTGGAGCAAATCTTTACGAAATTAATGACACGAGGAAACACTGCGCGTGGTTCATTTTCTGATAGACCAGCGCGGCGGAATTCTGCGCGCATCTAAACAAATGTGAACACCATGTTTGCTCGACTGAACAATCGACAAGACAGAACACTCGTCAGACGAGTCCAGAAAGCCTGAGCGCCCTCTCTTTATGAACAGAAACAATCAAAATTAATAATGTTAGTGCAAATATGTTGATTATCTTACAAAATATTCAATTAAGCGCTTCCATATTAACAAATATAAATAAAAAGAAATCCATTATTTGGTCAAGTTAACTTAAAGAAAATGCTTTCTTGCGCAACTCGTGGAGTGCAAGTCTGCCGTAAATAAACTGCTTAAATAAACCAAAAGAAAACTGCTTTCCCTCAAAGAAAAAAAATCTGATTGCATTCACGCTATCGAGCAACGTGTGTCACAGCGACAGCAGCTCGGCTATCGCTAAAGTCACGATCATTATGACGTCCGTACTTCGTCTTAGTAAAGTGTCCTAAAAAACAGAAAGTAGTATTCGTCGAATCCGCTACGAATTTTCCGAGGCCTAGCCACACGGCCCGTGAATTCCCCGTGGATGGTCGCGCTCATGCGCCGGCACAACGGTTGTCCGAGACAGTGACTGTTAAAATTAGAGCGACAAATAGCCCCCGGGACGCTGCCCCCTCTTTTTTTCACGCCTGGCCTCCAGCGCGAGCTCCTAGCTCTTCGACGCAAGTGCTGACTGCGTGAGCATGCTGAAGGCACCGGGAGTTCTCGTGAGAGATGACCACGCAATTCACCAGGCGAGGTTCCTACTAATACCTTTCGCTGTAAAAATCTTGCGAACAATATCATGTTGAACGCAGTCAATCAAAAGTCGCACCCTGCTTAGGGCAACGAATGGTGACAAAAAACGTGCATGTCGTAACATAAAGACTGTAACAAAATGGCCTGTGTAGGTTCGCACTACTGTTCTGCGCCACCGTATGAATTCTGAAACATGAAAAACCTCAAAAATTTGAAGAACGATTCGGCTCTTCAATAAATATCGGTCCTTGTGGAAAACGGAAAGTCCGCCTTATCTTGATAGTACTTACACTGCCGCAGTTGGTTTTCCACAGGCTTTCAAGGAAAGTGGGTACTTTAAACGACTTATTTTTCGCGGGTTCAATATTTCGCGATTTAGGTCATGGCTGAAGTTTTGGAATAATTCGCGGGTTCTAATTTTTGCGACGCGGTGGGACCTCAATATAGATTCCAAAGTGCTTATTCCTGGAATGGTTCGCGGGACCTATTTTTTGCGAATTGTAGGCGATTCGCGAGATTCGCGAAATTTAGGTCCTTCCGAAAATTAAGTCGTTTACAGTATTTGACTTTTTTCTTGCCCAGTGCATCCATCAGGCATTTTTACTTTCAATTGGCACAATAAAAGTGACACTGACCTTATTAATTTATAGAGCCGAATAAGTAAAGACTCTACTTCCTGGATTATGAGGTAACTGGCGTATATTGCAAATAATAAGATCAACAAAGTAAAGAGAAAGCAAAACGAACCCATAGCGTTGATCAAATATTGAATCCTCATACAACTGGGAAAAGACTGAAGAGATGCCTCTCATTGAATATAAAAGACTTTAACCTCAGCGTAATGAATGCCGTAAAGATTGAATCCATATTCACTTGAAGATAATTGCTTCATACTTTAAAAAAAATTGTAATTCTATTGCGTGCCTTCCACCAAATATTGTACAACGCTTTCTCTGCAATTGCCTAGCACATACGGTGCTCTATCGATTCCATATGCCAATAGAAACATTAAGAAAGCATTACACTTTAAAATTGGCCAAACCACGTAATATTACAGTGCTTCCGAAATAACTCAGCTTTAAACAATTACCAAGTCTACACTCCCTGATTTCCTACTGATTTCGGTAGCTTGTTTATCAAACTTGTTCTTACATTTTCCAAAATCTAAAATTCAATTGCCCATATGTTCATGGAGAAGCAGTTACATGCAAGAAAAGAGTTCTGATGAACCGGTGGTATGATAGCTTTAGCTTTTGCAACGTCGATGTCTATGAAAATTTGCCAACTGACTGTCTCTAATTGTCAACGATAATGGCTACCAAAGTTCATGACATACTAGAGTTTCTCTGTTTTGAGGGTCTATTGTCTTCCCGAGCAGGGGTGTTATTTTTGGGTTGTGAGCTCGATCGGCTTCCCGCGGCCAGTCGTGGTGCTGAACAGACGACACTGCCCGTTCGGGAACGAACGGTGGCTATTACCGTCTCACAATTGGGCACCAGCAGACAAACTGTGAGGGCCGTCTAGATCCACTTCCTTTATATAGTGGGTGAATGGTTAGGAGCAAAGTGAAACTCCTGGGACTATTTCCCCTTTATCAGAGCTAACTTTTATCAGGACGTTTCCTTCTCCAGTGTTCGCTCTACCAAAGGAGAAAGAGGTGAAAGGAGCTTCCACTTTACTCTTAACTTGTCATCGACAATAAGCGTTCATGTGGCCACGCACCCCAACCCTCTGCTGCGTCCTTCTGCAGCCTCCGGCGCTTGGCGAAAGGCGACAAGCTGGGCGCTTACAGGGTTAATTTGTTTTGCACATTTGGTGTTTTAGGGCAGGAAATTTGTGTTTCTGAAGAAAAGTCAGTGTTTTTCACGTATTATGCTAAAAAAAATAGGCTCGCATGCAGGGTTTTCTATATTCCATTGAACACGGGCGTTATCCGAGCACTGGTAAACCGATCGTACAGGTACGTGAAGAAAACGAGGTCAGTTACCTGGCTGTCGAACAAACCAGCATCCCCGCGGACAGTTAGTGAAGGAAGTGTTTTGAGTCAACACAAAATAAAGCTGCACCTAATATTATCTTTCCCAGTAACTTCAGTTTTTTTTAGACAATTTTGAATAATTTTTAAAGGATTTTGATAAACAAGTCTGGTGGTTTCTTCTTAGAGTTGATATGTTATTAGCGAACACAAAAGACACTACTTGTAATTTGACTCGACAAGATTGAATAATAAAGGCATTTTTTTACCCTACTTTGTTTCGGCTGTTGGAGACGTTACTAATTCTAAACGCAATATTGTCTGATTTTTTGTGTTCTTTTTTGTTTGTTTTTAGCATGATCATCCTGCGCAGGAAGATGTGCCGATCTGCAGGGTTGCATGTTGCAAGAACGAAAGAGATTTCAGAGGAATCTACAATTTATCACCCGATGGCAGACATTGCACAAGCGAAGACGCTGGAGATGGCAGAAAGGTGGGGTAAAGCAGTCCAGACATCCGTTTAATGTTTCAGATACTATAGGGAAATCCACAGATTTTTACTGAACTTCCTACACCTATGCGATATCTGCTTGTGGAAGGGCGATCCATTGTGTATTAGAAGAATTAAGTTTGTTGGTTAGGTCTTTCTTGAGACCGTCTTCTGACTAAATTGGAGCTGGTGATGTTTTACTGGCAGCGTTAGCAAATTTATATATATTTGCCGCAGCCGTTCTGTCTTTGGGTTAGTGGCCTACAAAAGTATAGTGAGCTCCGATTGAATAGACCACTATCATCACGCGTTCGGCGCATGTGTGACACCACCAGAACTTTAGCTTACAAAATGCAGGCGGCAGATCACGCGCAGAGCTTTAGCGAGATTGTCGCATGTGCAGAAAGCACGATGTTAGAATAACTGAATTTCAGTCAATGCATTAAGGAAAGCTTGGCGCCCCAAACCGGCTGGTGAGGTTCGTGTTTCGGGCTGTATTCACTGGACGCCGTATTTCAATGCACTGTTCATAGCGCCCGACCTTAGAAATAAAAAGGTCTAGTCCTCTGTATAGAGAGGAACGCACTTGTAATCAATGTTACTTCAGAAAGGGAGAAGCTCTACTTCCTGAAAGCAAGGGAGCAAAGTTCCTCTGTCGTCTTCATCGCATTACTAAAAACTCCGAAGCGAGCAAATTGTGCTGAATAAGGCTTGTGGAGGACGCTACGTCTGTTGCACGGCACGAGTGGTGTAGCAAATAAAACCATTCCTGAAACCAAAAGCCGTTCTCAAAAGAGCATGTTTGAAGCAGCCTACATGGCTTATGGACGCACGGTAACCAAGGAATACCCCGAAGCGTGAAAGAGGGTTAAATCGCTCGCCATCAGATGGCAGGGTAAAGCAGAGTAACTGCAAGCCGCTAGGATCGGTGGCGCTACGTACCGCCCGAGTTATGGGCCATAAAAAAATAGTTTTATTTGCTCGCGCCTCCATTGCACCTTGAGCACCTTTATTACACAGAGTCCTTACTTCGCGTTTTATTGTACTCTTTTTATTTTTTATTGTTGCATTAACAATCGTATTTTTTAGGTCCTAACATGTACTTTGTATACGTATAAGTTATTTGGCATCAACTAGTTTGTAACCCGTTCTGCCACAACCTGCAAAAGCAGGTTATCAGTATGTAGAAACAACTAAAATACACACATATACATGCATTCAGTGTTCTAGGTGTTACTGACAAAAATACGTTACTGGTTACTAGCGAAACAAAGGAACGCGTTAAAGACTCACGTTATCCCAAAATTAAAAAAAAAAACGCGTTACCGTTACCGTCTCTGATAAAAAGAAAGGCACGTGAATTTTGCGATACTCTTTATTTTTTAATGACTGTAAGAGCGTTTTTTTTTTTTTTTGTCTACAGGGTTTTTCGACCTTGCGTGCAAAGGGCGTAGGCTTTAGGGTTCATCTAATCTGAGACTTTCTACGGAGGCAAAACCAGGGATAAAATATAATTTATTTGGAATGAGTGCAATAATTATTGGCTACGCGCCTATACATCGTTTCAGCTTAGATCCTAAAGCAACTGACGATCCGAGTTAATGGGACCAATCAACCAGCGTCAAAAACGAATGTCACTGGGTGTAATTTGGTTCATGATTGGTTCAGCGTTGGCAGAACACGTGCAGAAACATAACGAATACCGTGATTGTGCTCTTTTGATGCTTTCTGGTTGGTAACATCAGCTCTACGGCGTCGGCTGCGTCTACACGAAAAAAATGAGTCTGTTTGTTTTTCAGTTCTTGTGAAGAAGATGTAAGGAGTGACGTGAGTGCGTTACCCATTACTGTTTTGAAAAAGTAACGAGTGCGTTAAATACGCTACAAAGACACTATGCGTTACAAGTAATTCTGTTACTTATAACGCGTTACCGCCAAGACTGCATACATTACGCGTACCACAAGCATCATCTGGACATATGCTACAAGCGCATACACATACATAGCACATACAAGCATGACGCAAACAGCACACATCCCCCTTTTTTTTTACCCCACACGATCCTGATTTCTTTTCTTTATTGCAAGAAAGCAGGTGGTACACATTCCATATAAAATTGCACTGCAGCATATTTGGCAGCGCACATTAAAATTCCCGCATCTCGAGAAGAGGGCCACACTCGCACAGCAACTCGGGCTTGGGCTCGCAGGCCGAAAAAACGCTCGCAACACACTTCACAAGGTTGCAAAAATAAAACCGAACTTCTTTCGCAGTTGCGTCGGCATGCCTCACTGCCATACGCGGATGCCATATGCTGAAAAGCCCCAGAAGAAAAAAACATGTCATGCGGTACATTGTCATCGTTCCTCACGTGCAAAAAACGTGTGCCCAATTGGCTAATGTTTCTTTAGCGTGCGTTGGATGACATGCCCGAAAATACAGCGTCCAAACAGAAAATAAATACATGTGCAATGGTCTCCGGGTCTCTGCATAAAGGCAGTCAATAGACCAGGGAACACCTAACCTTTTTCTCTTAGCCCTCTTAGCCACGCCTTCACACGTAGAGTGTTGGTGTGCAATTTAAAAAAAAAAGTTTTCCTCGAAGGGAATATGCACATGTGCTTCACTCACTTCAGAACGTCTTGGGCACCATTACAAATAACAGCACGGTACATTGGGTGGGAAATAAGCTGATCAGCAAGTCACACTTGAGTATTTTCTTGCTTACAACAAAGAGGTATATTAAGAAAAAACGCGCATTAAAAAAAAGGAATGCGTCGACAACTTCTTTCTGGAAGCCAACGAGTCTCATTGGCTCACCGTCACACGAAGATACAAGCAAGAAAGCAATATGAGACACCAGTTTTACTTGGATAAATGTACGTATAAATAGTTGTTCGTGATCGCACACAAAAAAAACGGGACACAAGCTGCCTTACAAACAAATGCGACAACCCCAACCCACCATCGCGTAGGCGGTGAAACAAATTGTCACGTCTCCTTGGCTCCCAACACGAGCTCCAGATGAACTTCTCAAAAGCTCGATGTAACTTTTGTATATTTGCCCTCGCACAATGAATGGCCTGCAGGACATATCACACTTTAGAAATCAGAAACACGTTGCAGACCGCCGCGAAGCGCGCCTGTCAAAACCGGTAGCGACGCCCGACCAATATTCTTTGTTCTCCCGGTAAAAAATGAGAGGCACGCCAAGGCATGTACGCGTTACGCTGTCCCACCCTATACCTTCATGCACCGAAGGCGTCGTGGCCCACGCCCCACGCCAAAAGCCTCGACACTTTGTCAAATTTACGGCAGCCCCTGTAGCCTCACAAAACCTATTGGCCAAAGTCACCGCAGCACTCACGCTCGTCTTGTCGCTACAAAAAACAGCCACGTCGTCGGCGTAGTTCATGACTTTCTCTACCGCGTTTCCCAGCCGGAAACCGCCGCACAGTTCACTGTTTAAAACGCTCAGAGAAAATAGCTCCAGGTACAAATTGAAAAATAGAGGTGACAAGGGGCATCCTTATCTGACAGAGGAACGAACGGTTATCACATCGGTTAACTCTTTGTTTACAATGAGCCGGGTTGTGCAACCTTTGTGCGCCCATTCTTGCCCCCTCCAAAATAACTGAGCCAACATTCACTCCCTCTAAAACATCAACGAGTACATAGTGTTCAACGCGATCAAATGCTTTATCGAAGTCGATCTGATGCATGGCGGCTTGGCCGTTGCCGTTATCACACGCCTCCAGAACATTGAGAGCTACGTGAATGTTTTTTGTCATAGAGCGGCCCTGAATCCCACCGGTCTGATGCTCCCCGATCAGTTGGCGGGCTACGCCTTAAAACCGACGGGCTAAGATTTTCGCGAAGATTTCGTAGTCGACGTTGCACAGCATTATCGGCCGATATCCTGTTACTTTACAGAGTTCATCGTCGTCGTCACTTTATTGGGATCAGTACGGTGTACTCTCGCCCGGAAGAATTCGGCAGCGTTTTACGTTCGTACACTTGGGAAAACACTCATAACAAAACAACGTCTAGTGAGTTTTTGAACTTTTTGTAGAACACCGCCCCTATACCATCTAGCCCAGGCGTTTTTGCGTTGGGCAAATTATCGATGGCCCAATGCATCTTCTCTACAGAAATAGGTTCTACGAGCCTCTCCCGCTCGTCTGCGTCGAACTGGGGAAGAGACTCTTGTAGGCTCCCGCACACGGGGTTTTTCCTCCCTTTGGTTTGGCTATCAAATAGCTGCCGGTAATGTTCCACGAAGGCCTTCTGGATTACAGTCAGGCTCGTGCTGATCATTCCCCGATATTCTATTTCCCTTATCTCGTTGTGGAGCACGCACCTCTTCTCCTCGGCCAAGGCACGTCTAGTCGGTTGCTCGCGTAGTAAGAACTTCCTGACCGATCTCGCACTACGGCTCCACGGAACCGCTCGCGGTTCAACTCGTCTAGACGTTCTTTTACTCCCTCTGAATCTTTAAGTCCAGTACAAGGATTCTCACACTCGGCTCTCGACAGGACCGCTAAATCGGTGGTTAAACTGTCCTCAACAAAGCCTGCCTCAAAAGGTAAGATAGAGGACCTTTCCATCGCCATCATTTTAATCTCTTGCTTAATGAGCTCCCACCACTCAAAAGTTCCCCCCTCGCTCTTTCAAAAGAGCTCTCACAAGTTTTATCTGCCGCCTTTAGAGAGGCTTCGTCGTTGTAGAGTTTTGCATTAAACTTCCAGAGCCTACAGTTGAATGGCTTCGGCGAAGCCTGTTCGCCTATAGTTGTTGAAAGAAAACAGTTATCCAAACAATAAACGGGCATGACGTGGTACTTTCTTAACATGGCTGCAACAGCAGCTGACACGTATACACTCTATCTAATTGCGCATGTGAGTACGCCTGGAAATGTGTGAAACGAATCTAGGACGTTTCGTTTCTCACAGTTCCGGCGTTAACCAAATCAAATTCATCGATCAAATAACTTAAAGGGGCCCTCCGGAGCGTTCTGCAATGGCCTAGTTATGGCGGTAACTGAATCTACAGGCCCTAAGGATCCTAAAAATCATAAAATTACGGTCATGCATGGCGGATTTCCCAATTAAAATTCCTATCAAAGTCCCCGGCACGACCCCCTTTCTGAGATGACCCTGGAAAACGGGAGGGGCATCTCTTTACGCGTCAGCCAATAGCAAGCGAAGGATTCCGGCGTCACTGCGCGTCACCGACGCGGCCGGCCGCCGACCCGCTGAGGAATCTCTCGAACACGCGCGGACAGTCGTCAAGGAGCCCGGACTTTGTGCTCGGCAGTCGTTGTTCGCCGCACCGCACCGTGGCGCTGCTACTGCAATACGCAATCGCATTCCACAGATGACAAGGAAAAGTTTGCATCGTTGACGTGGAAGGATCGCAAAGCTGGCTTCGGAGTCGGGATCCACGGGAAGATGGAACACGTGTCCCGCAAACGCACGCCTGCAGACACCACGGGAAGCAGACGAGCCGACGCGCCGACGCATCACCCCCTAGCAACAAGCTTGCGGGGAGAAAACATAGTTCGCTGGTTTTGGAGCAATAATTGCGGACTATGTTTCCCGCACCACAATCAGTTTACGTTTGTGTTGTTGCCTGTTATCGCTTGCCTATGTTGTTATCGCTGGCCCGTCCGCCCAGCGTCATGATCACGTGATGTTCCCGGCAGTGTATATTATCGGCCCGATCAATAAACGGGGGCTTTTTTGGTGCCTTCATGACCTAGAGCGCAGTTCGTCGTCTGACTTCTTTCCGGCACGCATACGCCTAGTATGCGGTATCGCTACATGGTGTCAGAAGTGGGATTCGAACCCACGCCCGGGAAACCGGAACTAAGAAGCTTGCTCGGCATGGCCAATCATCTAGGTCGCTTTTTGCCTCATCTTGCGCAAATTACGGCCCCGATGCGTGCTCTCTTGCACAAAGATAGCGAATGGGTCTGGGGGTCAAAAAAAAGTCAAATTGGACGTTTGAGTGATTTATACAGCGTAAGGTTGGTCTGCCAGTAGGGGCGACACTGGTTTACACTGTAGATGAGCAATTTAGCCAGTGCGGTACAACCGCTAGCCTGGGGTCTTTAACGTGCACCACGCAGTAGTGATACACGACCGCACGCCGGTACGATGCTCATCCAGATCGAAACGGGCAGGGGTGGGGCTCGAACCCAGGATCCCTGGGTTCGGCAGCGCGAGCTTTCGCTCCACGCGCGTCGAGCTGGGTGTGACCAAGAAAAAGCACTGAACTAGCTGAAAGGGCTCATTTGTTCTGCGCAATGTATGGCCATGTACGATGCAACGCTTCCAACTGTCCTTTCAGCTGACGCATCCTCTTTCGGGCTGGGAGCTGTCCTTTATCAAGCGCAGAAAGACGGCCACCGCAGGCCGATAGCTTTCGCATCTCGTTCCCTCACGAACACAGAGCGAAGATACTCCCAGATAGAAAAAGAAGCGCTAGCACTGACGTGGGCGGCTGAAAGGTTCGATGAATACATACGTGGCCTAAATGTTATTTTCGAAACGGATCATAAGCCTTTAGTGTCTTTGCTGGGTCAGATGGCCATTGATGATATGCCACCCCGAATTCAGCGGTTCCGGCTACGACTAATGCGCTATCTTTACAGTGTCCAGTATGTTCCCGGCAAATCGCTAGTCACGGCCGACACTCTTTCGCGGTCCCCTGTCAAATGCGGCGACTCCGAAAAGGGGTTGTGTGTGTCGCAGGTCACAGCATATTCTAAGGCGTGTTTGCTTGGCTTGGAAACGGGGGACAATTTTTTGTCTAGAGTGAGAGAATGTCAAATTAAGGATGACATTTGTAAACACCTCATCAGACTGTGTAAAACCGGTTGGCCAAAGAAACCAAATGTACCTTCGTTTCTCACGCCATACTGGCAAGATAGAGCATGCCTTAGCGTGGATGATGGTCTCTTGTTGAAAGGATAAAGGCTCGTAATCCCACAGTCTCTAAGAACAGAAGTGCTGCGCAAACTGCACGATGGGCACCAGGGCATCGGCCGTTGTCGCAGTGTTGCTAAAGGTTCTGTCTAGTGGCCAGGATTGAGCACCGAACTGGCACTGTTCGTGAATAGGTGCAGTGTTTGCGCACAACATGCTCCACAACAAGCCGAGCCGATGATGGCAACCGCAACACCATCGTTTCCTTGGGAGAGAGTGGGAGTTGATCTGTGTGTAATCAACGGCCAGGCGTACCTTGTCGCGGTTGATTATCTTTCACGTTACCCTGAGGTTGCTATTCTGCCTTCCACAAGGTCGGGAACAGTCATTGAAAGACTGAAAAGTATTTTTGCTAGACATGGAATCCCTGAGTGCGTTGTGACCGATAATGGTCCTCAGTTCGCGTGTAACGAGTTTGAACAGTTCGCTGTGTCGTACGGGTTCCGCCATGTCACCGTGAGTCCGAGACACCCGCAGGGGAACGGAGAAGTAGAGCGAATGGTCCAGACGGTTAAGCATCTCGTTTTAAAGTCCAAAGACCCTTACCTGGCACTGTTGGCTTACAGGGCAACGCCCGGCATTCTTGGGGTCAGCCCTGCTGAAATACTTATGGGTAGGCGACTGAGGACCAGGGTTCCAATGCTGCCACGCCATCGAAATCCGGGAGAAAGCCGCCCGAAAGAAGTAGTGGCCAGCGACCAGAAGGCTAGGAGGCAGCAGTGCCGCTACTACAACAGACGCCATCGGGCCAGACGGCTTCCCGAGCTGGAAGCAGGTGACCCGGTCTGGGTGACGGACATGCAGTCCAAGGCCACAGTCCTTGCACCGGCGCCGAAACCGCGGTCATATGTGGTGCGGACAGACGACGGCGTTGATCTCCGCCGAAACAGGAGAATGCTTAACAGTCTCCCAAAAGAAGGTGAAAACGCGGAGGCATACGAGTTTCCGGACAATAAACAGCAGTCGAGTACTGCACAGTTGGGTCATAGCACGGACGACTCTGCGACTACGACTCTGCGGCTACAGCAGCCAAGTACTGCACAATTTGCCCATAGCATGGACGACTCTGCGGCTACAGATTCGGCGCCTCCATCTTGCGCGGTAGCCAATGGTGACCCTACTCGCACTGTAACTCGGTTTGGAAGAGTAGTTAAGAAACCCATAAGGCTGGGTATTGATGACTATGTTTTGTTTTGAAGTTCGGGGGCAACGTATATTCTTTGTCTTGTATGTGCGACGTTTTTCTTGTTCCCGAAAAAAGAGAGATGCGTTGTTGCCTGTTATCGCTTGCCTATGTTGTTATCGCTGGCCCGTCCGCCCAGCGTCATGATCACGTGATGTTCCCGGCAGTGTATATTATCGGCCCGATCAATAAACGGGGGCTTTTTTGGTGCCTTCATGACCTAGAGCGCAGTTCGTCGTCTGACTTCTTTCCGGCACGCATACGCCTAGTATGCGGTATCGCTACAACGTTTTTCTCAAGCTCTAATTTACAACAAGCTTAAAATGTGCTGCAATAATAACGTTCGCATTCACCGCGAGATGCAGCATTTCCATTGGTCAAGTTTTAGCGATGGGCAGGGAATAGGGCATTGTTTTTTAAGAGAAAATAATCCCGATATATTTGTACTGCCCTCTGCTTAATAAATGGTTTTGTAATCTAAAACTTTGTATACATATTAACTTGCACCTACTACGCAATATAACAACATAAACAGACGATCGCAGAAAGCTCCGGAGGGCCCCTTTAATACCGTAATACACCTATTTGTGCGTTGCCGAGACGGGGACCTGTTCGTTGTTCGGATAACACAATTAGAATCCCCATACAATACTACTATTTTATCACACTCTACAAAACGGCGCAAGCCGTAAAAAAAGGCAACGCGTTCGTTCACTGTACTGGGAGTATATAAACCGATAAACCGTCATTGAACTCCTGAAAATTAAAACGAAAATCACACAAAATAAAGCGCCCTCCTTCTCGGTGGTGACACCCCACTCCGACAAGGCTAAAAACCTACTAAAAAAAAAGAAAAAGAAAAGAAAGCAGCCCCCCAACGCGCCGACGGCCGGCGTGACAAAAGGTTCGTAAGATGTTAAAAAACGCTCTAGCGCGGTCGCTACCTGCTATTACTTAGCCATCTTAGTCTCCTGAACCGCCAAGAAATCGGGTCTCTCTTCGATGAGCAGACGCTGTACTTGGTACTGTTTTCTGCGCCTGCCTACTTCTAGAACATTTAGCGTTGCGACTTTGATGGCTTTGCCGGATGTACAGATCATGCAAGTCGTGGTGTAGCACTTGCCTTAGCCTCGCAAAAGAGTCTCTGATACCAGGCGTTGCCGCCTCACTTGCTGTCGTGGCGTCACCGGTCGTCCGGTGGAACGTTATGTTCCGACTTGTACCGACCGCGCTTGCCCACCCCCAACAACGGGTTGGGGTTGGGGGTCGTCCCCGTCGTCGCGTCCGTCTCTTCGTGGCCTCGCTTCGTGGAGTCCGTCGTTTCGTCCATGTCCTCGTTGCCTTTGGCTGCCTTATTGGTCGCCACGGAACAGGCTGGAGGTGAAGCATTGAAAGAAAGAGGGACACCTGGGCTTTACTTAGAAGCGGCGTGAGCCGCCCGACCGCGTCTTCCGCCACGATGACTTGTGGCAGTGTGGCGTCTCTGACGCGGAGCCCCTGCTGCTCATCAGGCTGCGGTTGAACGACGTAGTCCAGTCCTTGGACAACCAGCCCTGCCTCCTTTGTTTCCATGATCAAAGGCGAAAGGTCGGCCACCACGGCTCCACCGGTGACGCCGCCGTAAGTCTTGACACACCCGTCCCCGTGGTGACCAAAACGATAGCACACCGAACACTTTGGCGAGAGATTGTCGCGTCTTATGTGCCCGGTGCGCTTACAACAAAGGCAGACGGGCGCGCGCCCGGGGATCACATGTGCACGTTGCCTCCCTGAAGCCTCAACTGGTATGGCATGCTGTCGGGCGTGACACCGTTCGTGAGCGTCATGCGTACGATGCACGTCGTCGATTCGATGGCCTGGAATCCCTCGACACGCCACATTGCGCGAGATACTTTGACCACTTTCTCGTACGGCTCGCAGAGCTTGCTCACCGCTTCGTCGGGGACCGGGAAGGCGACCCAGTGAACCCGAAGGCGCACCTCGGTGGAGCAGGGGTCGATGACGACGCACCGTAGGTTCTTGATGGTCAGCTCTCCCAGGTTCACCAGGCGCTTCCTGGCCTCTGGCGTCTGAAGGGTAGCCAGCCACACATGATTTATGTGATATGCGCCCAATGAGACGATATCAGACAAAACAGCGGTGCTCTTCAGTTCCTAGCGAATGTCTTCAATTGTGTAGGGACGCCCCTTGAGGTCGCAATGCAGCAGAACAGAGTTGACACAGGTTGCACCGGTAGGTACTGGTGGGAGTACAATCCTGTATTTTACCGTAGAAAGTACGGTGGCAAACGGCAAACTACCACGGCCGTCAAGGGCCGTAATCGCCGCTCCGGAAGAGTTAGTCATTCTGCGACCGCCTCTATCGGCAACCGGAAACAAAATCACACTACCCTGATTACAACTTGCGACCTCTCCGCTTCGGCCTTTTATACTCGTTGTTTTGAATTTACATATTTTCTCGAGGAGCACCGAACCAATGAATAATATTCCCAGCATGATGATTTTTTGTCATTAATGTCATGCCTCCGAAAGTATTTTCAACGACTCTCTCAGAAATAAATAAACGCTCGTGCCGTAATTATTTGAAAGCCGATAAAACAAGCCGCTCCACTGCGGTTCTAAGAGATGTGTTTGCAATCCCACACAGCACTTTGTGAAACGGCTAGAATGACGCTAGCTTTTCTATCGTAGTATTTGCTGTCTATTTTTGCTGTTTCCGTGCGGCTGCAATTGTCGTCTTGAATTAATCTCCGTAGAGGGAATATTCACTTCGTTGGAAGCGATGCATCACGGACAAAGAAATTATTTTTCAGCCAACTCGAATACAGTCCAAGCCGCGATTTGTGGCAGGATTTAAGTGCGTAAATCTACGCCGTCCTAAACTCTAAAACTTCTAGCGCTCATCCCATCATCCAGTTAGGAAGCAGTTTCTCCAGGAACCGTACGATAAATAAACTTCAAAATAAATATTAGCTTTTTTGACGAATTTAGTTTCTTAATACTAAAATTGGCCAATTTACGTGCTTTCCGTCATATTTCAAGACTGCTGAATCCCCCGTCCAGAGCGCAATTGCTCTCGGGGTGTGGACAACACGAAGTTTGCAGACGACAGTCACATTTAATACTGCACAACGGGAGTTACGTTTAAGACCAACGTTACAACATTGCTATCCACAGATCGATCGATTTCACCGTAAGCACTGAAGTGACCTTATACTCTTTAATTTAAAGCAAGATGACAACCTGCGACGATTTACGTTATCCCACCTTGCTGTTAATTTACGGTTACGCGAACACACGGAAACATCAAGGACAATCTAGTTTTGTTTGTTCGCACCGCATAACACTGCCATCGTGATGTTGCTACTAGGTTGCTGTCACGCGGGAATTCAAAAGCAGGTTGATGGTCGGTGTGCACTCAGCATAAGAGAACGGAGCCGAACGCAGCACAGAAGACAGGAAGGCATCCGCCAGCAGCACCTGCCAGTCTTTGACGCAGTTTCCGCAATTTTTATAACGTCGTCAAAGGCGTCACGTCGTTCGGCATGGTTTCGAAATTCGGAAAAGGCCATCTTAGCCTAGTTTACGTATCGCTGCTGGAACTGCCCCCGAACTAAGCTGTTTGTAAAGGCTTTGCTTTCTGGTTTGACAAAATTAGTCGTAAACTAGTCAATAAACCCAATATGTTCTGCGATTTGGGGCTGGGAGACGGGATTACAGCCGGCCTTTGCCACCGCTGAATCCCGATCAACGCAAAAATGTTTAGCGATATGCTCTAAAAACGAAACCATAAAAAGATGGGGCGGGAAGGCGGAACTTCTTCCCGCGTGCCTGGGGGAGAAAAAACCTCTCGTTCCTCCCTTCGTCTCCTGTGTGCTTGGATGCGTCAGTGGAAGAGAGGAAAACACGCCGTTGCTAATTTTTTCTCTCTCTTTTCTTAGAGTGCATGCCCTGAAAGAACACATATTTTCAGGGTGATTACTAGCGAAAAACTGCGCAAAAATGACGAAGAGAGGTGGAAAACGTATAAACGACAAGCCCTGATTTACAACTGACATTTAATACGAAGAAACATAAAGCCGTCGAACCACCACAAACGTCGAACACTTTTTATCTGCCTAACTTATGAGGGTATTTACAAACTTGCTTGAAAACGACACATGTGCGTGATATTTCTGCTGAGCAAAGTGATAGACCGAGGGCTGAAAAACACTCCCTCGTCGCATCCTGACATGCTAAAGACCTCCTTAATCGCCCCATTACTTTGATTAGTTTTCCGCGTCCCAATCGAAGTGTTAGTAAATCGTGGCACACACCCGTACCCGTCACTGTGTACCGCCAGATGGCCGGAAGAGGAATACCTTACAGCTTTAGAATGCTCCCTCAACCTATCCTACCGGCCATTGGGCGGCACACCGTGACAAGTATGGGTGTTTTCCACGCTCTACAGACAATGAATTGTGACCCGGCAAACCAATACAAAAATCAAGTAGATAGCGGAGGCGCTCAGCATGTCACGATGCAAGAGAGGGCAGGTGTGTCACCTTTCCGTCCATCGCCTTTCCTAGGAGCGATATTACGTACGTAGGTCGTTTTGAAGCGAGTTTGTAAATACCTTGATAATATAGGTACATAAGCGGTGTTTTGTGTTTTTCAACGGCTTTATATTTCTTTATATTAAAATCCAGTTGTAAGTCAGCGCTTGTCATGTCTACTCCTACCCCTCCTCCTCCGTTTCTTGAGGTGTTTTTTGTTTGTAATGAACCACCAACTCACCCAAGTTTCCACTTTTATAGGCTTTTAAGAGCAACAAAATTGATGGTGCGGAATGCACGTCGAAAAAGAATCTGGAAGCTTGAATCTAGCGCGCACTCAGCAGCCATGGACTCAGCTAATGTCGCCGGTGGTTAAATAAGGACTCATTTATTTTCCAACCGACACAATGTTTGGGGAGGCAAGTTAAAAAAAGCCGTTTATGCCGATTCACAAGGCGGACTGAGGCGCGGACGGAGTGATCACGTGACGACATGTCCGCGGTTAGTCCTTCTCCCAAGTGCATTCACACGAGCGAGACGACGAGTGGACGCTAGCGAGGACGGACGGAACCTATTCGCTACCCCTCAGTGCCGCGGAACTCCAACATCGCATCGTGAAACCATTGTCGAAGAGACAAATCGCAGTTTGCTACCGCGATCAAAAATCGTACGCCGCTGTTAAGTACAGTTCGTGAGAAAACACCGTGATAGTCTTCGCGCCAAGAGCCACTAGCTTTCCTGACCCAAGGCATGATAGTGACACAGCTATGGTCATGCTCCAGAAGGCTTTGTCGTAGGAGCGACGAAGTTCGCGGCTTTTGGAGGGGTGTTTGGAGATGCCTTCACGCACTCCGCGTTCGTGCAAAACACTCAAATACATTACAGCCATTTTGACTGAAGCTTCTTTACACAGACCCGGAGGTGTATCGAAGAGAGAGAGAGAGGAGGGTTTATTAAGCAAGGACAGGGAAGTTAACCTAAACACAGGTTCTGGTTGGTTTACTGTGTACTGGGGAGAAGGGGCAGGGGTAAGAAAAGATGCGACGATGAGGAAGAAAGATTAGTTGAAGTTGTCAATGAGGGTGAGCAATGGTAAAAATGTTCAAAATCTCACTGGCACTTATAACCAACTACAAAGTGTCTGATCGATCCATCTTCAGGAGGAACACTACCAAAACTTTTGTGGCCTTGGTGTACCAGAACCTGAGCTTGGTCAGCCGGACAAAGTTTCTGCAGTTTTTTTTACGCGTGGAACCATGAATCGCGCGACGAAATGAACCACAGAACGCAATTAACTCAGTGATGTGCCGTCTTTCTTTTGATCGTCCAAAAGAAAACAACATTGTATCATTGCCGGATTAAAACACTTTTCCACTCAATCTCCTCCTAAAACCTCTTAGAGTGAAAAGGTGCTTCCTGCGATTCCTGCGATCCACAAGGTGTGGATCGCAGGAATCGGTCACGTGACGGTCACGTGGTACACGGTCCGCAAACGAACGTCGCGATTCCGTTCGTCGTGTGAATCCGCTATTACTAACAGTCCCAAGCTGGTCCCAAGCCTTCAAAAAATACAGCAGCAGTGGAGCACGTTTTGAAATGCATACATATGCATTTAAATGCATTTAAACAGGTAACGAAAGAACAGCATTGGCAAGCTTTCACATAAAAAAAAAAAAAACACTTTCTATATATAGCTTGCAGCACTGCGAAATCTGGAGCAGCTGCTCTCCCGTCAGAAAGTTGGGAGAGCGAATCGCTGAAGTTTTGGGAGGGAACCCGGCCAATGACAACTCCAATAATATGCTTAGACCCCAAACAACGTTTTCCGGTGTGGATCTTAGCATGGTGAAATTCATAACAATAAATTAGCCACGCCATTCGCTGGGCCCCCTCCGTACATTTCAGTGATTGGCTGTCCAAGTGATCACCAGACTGCTCAGAGTGAAGCGTCACCCCTTACTGCCGGTCATTTCTACATACAGGCTCCTTCGAACTACGACCTCTGCGATGTGAAACTAACGGTGGACCTAACGCTCGTGGAACATGACATACCATTTTCGACACGAATGACGTCACATGCAAGCCTACATTAGAGTCTAGAGCCACTGCAAGAATATCAAGCGTGGCTCCTCACTGGTGACTCATGTGTGCAAGCATTTGCAGCGTGCGCCTTAAAGTAGCATTGGCAAGTTTGTACCTGCACGCACTTGCCCGCGCGAGGGGACATAGCGGCGGCCGGATGCACTTCTTACAATCAACTATAAGTTGTTTTCACAGGACATCAATCCGCCATTTTGTTGTTAGATGTTAGAGGGAGGAAACATGAACTTTTGTGCATAACCAATTTGAAAGTGTGATATAAATCTTTGGAGTGCTCTCTTTCCGGATTTGCCAGGCTCCTAATAACAACAAAATGGTGGACGAAATGGCGTCGGTAAAAGCACTTTATAGCAGCGTTAGCTACCGGGGTATCGCTACGCTTTTCCTAGTGTCGAATCTCTCCCTGATCGGTCACGCGCGGTACCATAGCATCGGGCCGACCTGGCTTGGTATCATGACAACCCAGAGATGCGAACAAGGCCGAGGATTGCCGAAGTAGCGTTCAACTATTTCGAAGCGCCTCCGGTGTATCTGTCGTCCGTTTCTTTCGCTTCTCGAATAGCGATAAACTTCAATATGCGGTGAGTGCGTCATTCATGACTTTAGTATGTTCGCGCCGATATGCCAACCAGGATCCTGCGTGTGGTTTACACACTTTTACGGATTTTACCGCGTTTCATGATCAGATAGAAATATAATATGAGCCATACTATCAAAGACGCCGCTAGGCGCTACTAGCAGATCGCTTAAAATAAAGCCCTGGATAAAATAAAATAAACGATGGCTGTACTTGTCCAAGTACCGCCATCGTTTGATTGTGCCGCGGGTGTTCCTATTGGATGCCTGCGATGCGCCGCCATTTTTTGCTGATAGCGCATCCCACATCCAGGCGCGCATGTTCCTACTGGTCTGCTGCGGATGCCGTTGACGCGCCGCCGTTCGCAAGCAAGTTCCTATAGGCCTACTGCAGATACCGGCGCCGCGTCCCCTCGACCAACTAGATTGGCGGCTACGCTCCGTCCTTTTTAACTCAAGTGCGTACCAGCATGCACCAGCTTGTTGGAACTTGTTAATAAAATTCATTTAGCACTTTGGACAACAAAAACTTCCCTTGATAAAATTCACGCTTACAAGTACCCTAAACTGTTTTTCTGGAATCGTGCAAAACGCGTGCCAAGACCGGATGCTCCGCCGCCATTTGCTCCCAAGGGCCGCTCAAGACACGGGCCTCCTGCACTGGCGCATTTGACTCTACTGAAAAAAAAACGCAAACACCTCGAGTGGCTTTAGCTCACAATGGTAACCCCGAGGCCCTAAATGAAGATCACAATTGGCGATCCTGACGTTGTGCATCTAGATCTTTTTGCGTCGTGTCGCTCCTCTGGCAGCTAAGACTGCCATATACAGTGGCTCCAGGGTTTGCCTTTACATAATATACTGATCTTACAAACCCATTTCGATACAACGCCGCTGCGGCAGCTCATCGAGAGATCTTTAGTAGGACTTTACGATTGAGACTTCCCTGCCTTCTGGCTCCCGTGAACTAAAGTTATGGCGGAATCACGCCTGCGCCGACGCTTTGTGAGATCGCTCCGTAGTTTTTTCTATATTGCGCATGCCCCAAAGAGGGTACACTAGTGTGCTGCCCAGTGTTTGGTTGTGTGCGCGTTGGTCTCCAGAGCAATAACTGTTCCAAAGCAAGCATCCAAAACAAAAATAACCTTGGACGCCTCTTCGCGAAAACCGTATTTTGGTTATTGAGTTTCAATTTTTTAAACAGGTAAAGCCAGCACGCGCAGCATGTGCCCTTACTTTCCAATCATTCTCCTTGACACTTGGGTGATTTGGACAACTTATATGCGGGCACAAACAGAGGAAGAGGGGGAGACAAGAGGGCGTGGGAATGAAAGGACGCCATGCTCGTGTTGGAACGGGGTAGACACAAAGCTTTGTCCTTATTCAATCTTGGAAAAAAATGGGTGTGGCTATGTTCATACAGCAGGAAGTAGGTCTGCCTCGCTGGGCGTCTGTGGTTTTATCTCTAGATGAACAATTTAGCCAGTGAGGTACAACGCATAGCGGCTTTAACGTTGCCTAGAGCTGAGCACGTGTCTTCCACTTTATTAACCCCAGCGCCTGGCTACGTTGGTCGCATATGATACGCACCAAGCCAAGTGGCCGCTTCTTTTGTCTCCGAGCTGAGGGGTTGAACGATGCTCATATAGCTTGTATTTGTTTGGCAACTGCCATTGCCTAGAAGTCTACCCCAGCTCACGTATGGGACACGAGCGCTGTGCCACTCGGATATATGGGTTCGTAAACCATCAATCCGTCGACAAATATTTGAATTCGCGTTCATGGGCAATGAGTGCCCTGACGACACTTATTAGCGATTGCGTATCACAGGCTTCATGATGTGCCTAATACGGACGATGCAAGCTTGGAGTCATGGTACCGGTACCAAAGCACGTCACGACCGAGTGATTTATCATTTCGTTTTCAGTTGAGGAGGAAACCTAATGAGGTAGAATTTGAAAACTCGTTTTATGACCATTTAAAGGGGCGATGCAACGATTTTTTAATTTCGCGCAAATACCGATTAGAAGTAATCCCTGACGTTATTGACCTGTGAGGCACAAGTTCGTTCTCTACGACACGCAATAGAAGTCGGAGAAAAAAAGTAAAGAAACAAAAGCAGTCACACCCCCTATAATAGTTGAGGTGTGTGTGTGTTTATATAGCCTAGGACTTAGTCTGCCACAACGGGCGACTTGTATCCAGCTGCTGATGAGAAATTTAGCCAGTGCAGTACAACCGCTAGCCTGAGCTCTTTAACGTGCATCACGCAGTGGTAATACGCGACAGCATGCCGGTACGATGCTCATCCAGATCGAAACGGGAAGGTGGGGATAACACCCAGGATTTTTGGATTCTGCAGTGCGAGCTTTCGCTCCCCGTGCTCCGAGCTGGTGTGCACTAGCCCACTTGGCCACCGATCCCCCAACACCTCCTCAACTCAAAGCCCGAATAAGCGGCCACATCACCTAAAGCGGAATATATGCCGCCAATATTGGTCATAGCCACGCGCTGGGGTTAATAAAGCAGAGTACAAGCGCTGTGTTCCAGATTTTATTATTGTACAGCTATTGTCGTTATTGCAGTGATTAAACATGGGCCACTACCCGAATGCTTGTAGAGCTATTCATTATCACGAGCCCAAATCGAGTGCCCACGTAACGCTCGGGTCCAATTTAGGAGCCGCATTAAATATATCGCCACTCGGGTACTGTGACACCCCTCTGCGGGATCAAGTTTTGCGAAGGAGAGATGAAAACGAAACGCTGTCTTTGTCCTTGAAACTGCACCGCAACAAAGGGGTTTCTTGTTCAGTGGCTTGCGTGCGAGTATAGTTCGGTTCCACTAGTGCCAGCAAGTTTGTATAAAGTGAAAACCATTCCAAGAAAATGTTGTTGCACCGACTCTTTATACTGAAACGTAGATGTCTAAATTTTTTGACGAGGCATGTCCGATCGGTGGCGCTCGCTACGCTATAAGCTCGTAATATGAATAGGAGCGTTGGAACCGGTAAAACGCTATAAACATTTCCTGCGATGGAAAGTGATTTTATTGCCAGTTCTATACTAAACATAAAGTTAGCGTAAATATGGTGTCGTTCAAAAACTGTCCGTTGACTGGAGTGGCCTTGCCGCTGGTGGCGCGTCTAACGCTATCCGCATTTTCCTGCTCCCGTGCAGGCAACAGAGAAGAGTCACTTTCAAACAACGCATCTGTAGACACCTGAGAGATCTAGGTGCATTTTAAAGCAGGCAGTGCTCTAACAATACCGCCTAATCACAAACTTTTGTGCGCGCGTCCGTCCGTCCGCCCGTTCGTCCGTGCATTTCCCGCTAAAGTTAGCCGGGAACTTTATATTATGAGGAGCGAACACGAACTCGGTTCCTTAGCTAAATTTAGGAGGAAAATTTATTTAACGTGACGTGGCGTGACCGGACACGCAAAGAAATTCAATTCCCCCGCTAAATTCACCGGGAAAATGTACCTCACTTGAAAGACCGATTTCCTCTCCGATTCCCTATAATGCTTTTGATGAGTTATGGTACTTTGAACCTTAGGGTCGCTGCCAATATTTTATAGCAGCGGTTGTTACGGGCCCGTCCCCGGTTTCACTTATCCGCCAACGTAAAGGAATTCTGCTTCCCTAGTAAATTTAGCGAAAAAATTGACGTCTCGTGACCTACGGACCAATTCAGTTTCTCTGCTAAATTTGGCGAAAAAATTAAACGACGGTGTAAACAAAATCTGCTGCTGTTTAAACGAATCACGCCGTATAATCATTCCATATTTTTCCTGAAGCACCATGGCCAGAAATTTCTGAGATGCGCTTCTCGTTCAGTAATCTGTCCCCACGTGGCGAATTCGCCTTTAACGTTTACTCTCTGTGCTAATTCCCGCCAAGGCGGAGTATGTTCCGAGTGAAAAGCAACAACAGTAACTTCACAGATAAAAAAAAAAATTAAAAATTGTGATAATGAGTGTCTTGGGGTTTCAACATACTAACAACTTTATCATTTCTCTTGTACCACTTTATGGCGATCAAAAAAAGAATACTGTAAAACCCCTTATGTTCGCGAGCCCTCAATTTTCGCGAATTTCGCGAATCGAAGAATTCGCGAAATTTAAGGGCGCGCGAAAATTTCAGTCCTTAAGATTTTCAGTGCAGGCGTCTGGAATTCGCGAAATTTAGTGGTCGCGATTATGTCATCTGTGACCGATTTGCGAAAAATAGGGGCCGCAAAAATAAAGGGTTTTACAGTATCTGAACTTCTAAAAAACTTCGCAAATTCCATTCCACGGGTTTCTAAAGTTCTTACAGTTCCTATCGAGTGGGATATAGCTAAGTACCTTCATATATAACTGTGTCGTCAGCACGGCGGAAGAAATACATTTAGGTGATGACTCTGGCCGCTCTTGCATTGGGGAGCGAGCGACCAGATCGTGTTCGGAGCTAGCCTCGAACCAGGAGTAGTCAGTTCCGCGCAGCCGCGGAGGGCGCTGAGGTGTGACCACCGTGGGTATAAGGTTTCTCCTCGGTGGCCACGGTGTCGGGGGCGTAGCTTGCTCGCCTTTTTTGCGGTGTGGTGATGGTGGGCGGCCAGTGGCTGGCCTCGTGTTTTGCCTTGGTGCTCTGTCGATCACAGGTGCCACCATCGTGCATGAAGGTGAGCTCTAACCCGAAGAATAAGTTATGCTATAGAGATGGGAGAGACTTGCTTCGCTCCCCGCTGCTATTCAGGGTACCGGAACTGCGCAGAGCGAGTGTCCTTGTTTGAAGCTCCATCGAATGGCGCTCGCATAAAGCAGTGGCGTCGTGCAATCCTGAGGGCCGATCGCTAGTTACTACCTAGTTTCCTCATCTCGGTGACCAAGTGAAGACCAAGCTTGACAGTCTAATTTCTGTCGAAGACTGGGAATGCGGAGATGTCTGGACAGAAAATACTGAAGGAACCAAGGCATTGGACTGTATACGATACTATGTAACTGGGTTCTTGAGTGTGAAAATGAAAAAAGAGCTACACGCTGCCCTGCATGCCGATCCCCTTTCAGTATCGACAAGAACACTTCTGCTGAAGCAGCACTGAAAAACGTAAAGAGAAAAGGAGGACTTGCACACTCCAACAAGAACCTTTTCCAACTACTAAAAAAAAGGGGAACAGTTCTTCGTGTAAAATAAAAGCCACCGGACTGTCTAATGGGACACCATCGATAGTGTTCTTGACAGATGCAGAATTACATTTCCATGCGCTGAACACAAGAAAGAAACAATTGCCCAGTTGATCCAGGACTGCATCAGCATACGAATGCGTCAACGCTGTAAGCATATTACCACGAGTAGGAACAAACAAGCTCAAGAAAAGAAGAAATCAGCAAAGCAGCGCTCGTTTCAGTTTAAGAGCATGCGCGAGAAACACAGGATGTTGGAGATGGCGTTCTTTGGTAGTATGCAGTGAATTCAGCTTTTGCGAACATTTTAGAGGAAAAATATTTGTCAGGTATTTATTTACCTGTAAGACGGGGTGACATCATATTGTGAGAGTATAGATGAAAAGTGATTTCTGTCCGATAACCGCTACTACTGTTTGACTTTCAGTCACTGTGTCATCATGTCAGTTATATGTCATACTGTGTCACCATTTCAGTCACCATGTCATCATAAATTTAATTTTGTTTCTGCTCGCAAAGTTTGCATGTTTCACAGTACAAGTTGACATTGTGTGTATAAACCATTCGTAATGCTATAACCTTTACGCCCAGGTAAATGATTATTTAGTCCCTGCAATGTAACATTATTAGAATTTATGTGTTCAATAAGTAGGCAGAAGCAGGGTGGAAAAAAATCACCCGACCTTCTATAACGCCCCAAAATATGTGTAAACAATTGACAGAACTGTTACCAAGCATGCTGTTGGACAAGACATGCGAGCACCACCCCGCTGTTTACTCTGAATTCCTCCAAATTATTGAAAGCCCAGTAGATTGTGGCGGGAAGTTTTATATTTATAGGAGTATTTTTGCCACGTTGAGTCATCACCAAAATGTTCTCACTTAGAAAAAACAAACAAACAGGAACCGTATAGGGGAAAAGGCAATTAGTGGTAGCGCGCCAACAGAAATTTGTCATTTCACCACACAGTACACAGGGACCGAGTAAAAAAAGCATAATTTCCTTCACAAATCCTCTATACAAACCTTCACAAGCCCCTCTATACTTGCGCGCTATCTACCCCATGCCAGTGAAGTGCGCTCGGTGCGCGAACCTAATGTGGTCGCCGCGTGAGACAGTGAGTCATCACCTAAATGTATTTCTTGCACCGTGGTCGTCATTGAGCATAGGACATAAAACGTGTTCTGTTATTAGCGGTTCATTCCGCACAGGACATATCGAAGGATGGATTGTCAGTTTATGTATCTCAGTCACATCATTTTTACGCGTTGATTTATATATACTTTCCGGCTGGAACAGTGTTGTCGCCAATAAAAAGAGCGGACGAATTTAGAACCAAAAGTAAGCGTTTAATGAGGCCTTCATGTGCCTATAAACTTAAACGGAACGGGGCCATGCATCTAGCGTCGGCGACGGAAGGGTGACTGGCCCGATGCAGTGCGTTACGGCTACTTTCATAGACGCGGCAAGCTCAGGTATGCTCTGAACAAGAGCACTCGACGGCAGTCATGAATAGGGGGGGATTTTTTTTAAATTGTACAAAATTATTACAATGAGGATCCGCGCCGAGCGGGATTAAACCCCATTCCTTTTACGTGACAGCCGCATGCTTTGCCGACTCCGCCACGCAAGCGGTTTTGAAATTCATTTTACAATGCGTTTTTTTTATTCGAATGATGGAACCATGCGGTGATACAAAATCAAGAAAAAAGACAAAAACAAAAAACTAAAAGATACAAGACACCTTGGCAATTGTCGAACGTGCTACAGGTATCTTAGAGTAGACAGTGCCAGCCACTCAGGCGAAGGTTGCTGGTCCTTATACATTTCGTTCAGAAAGAACATGTGCTAATCAAAAGACTTAGTATGCACGGGCGAACATGGATATTCGCGTGGCGCACAGTTATGCTACACCGCCATATGCTGCCCAGGTCTTGGAGTAGGATTATGTTGTAGGGACCGCTATTTTCCCCTTCTACCGCTCAAAATTGTATGCCATGGGGCGGGAGTGGGAATTTTTTTTTCAGGGTCCTTCTCAGGACGGCGCAAAAGAAGACCACGTCCCAAATTCAAGGAAAGCGCTATCAACTGTTTCCTGCTTCTTACAGAGTACGCAGTTGTTAGACCGGGCTCTTCATGGGATACATTTTTAAATAACCAGGCATTAACCAAAATTTTTTACTGTGAAATTTAAAGAGAAAAATAAATAGTCCCCGTGTCATGGGGTGCGAAAATTCAATTGACTCGCTTTATGATATCCCACCCTGGACCTGGACAGTAAAAATGATACAAAACAGTTGTAGAAAGCAAATCAAATACATCATTCATTAGTCGGTTACGCGATACATCAGATGGGACAAACCTGTAACTAAAACAAATAAGTGCCAACAACTTAGTCCATATACACCTTTGTCCTCGGTTGACGACAGAATGAACTCTGGAAGAGCACCACACAATCTCACTGAACTAACGGTTTGTAAAAATGGATATCATTCATCTCTGAGAAAGTAACAAAACTTGAACAAAACCAAGAGTCGTCAGAGTGGCACTAGTGTTCCAGGGGAACTACAAGATAGCGGGACCACGATTCAGTCCATTAGCATGTTTCTAAACCGCCGGTGTTGGAGGTGAAGCTCTATGCCACAGACCCAAACACTTATCCTAAGGCGTCGTACCAAAGACCAAACAAATTAGAACGTGATCTGATCAGGGGACGCCTGACGCGTTCCGGCGACTCTCGCAAAGCTTCAGCTTGTTTGCCGCCTGGCGCGTTCGCTAATGATGACGTCATGCACAGGCCTTGTGTTTTTGGAGGTATTGGTAAGGACCACATGACATGTGACGTGAATGTTTGTAACATTGCAGTTGATTCTGCCAAACACTGAGGTGGTGTGACGAGAAAATGTTTATTGCTTTGGGGGAAATTGACCAGTTTCTACTCAGGAAATATTTAGCTTAACAGACAACTCCGATCAAAAGTCCAACCAAAGTAAATGACGGATGTCGACTTAGAAAGACTAAATAGGTGAACTTCCAAAAGTTTACACAAACAGAAAACCGCGATCTATTCTACAGCCGACATTACAAATGCTACCACCAGATCCTCAGTGGGCTTTCAGCGTGTTAGCTGCTTGTCAAGCACACTTGTTCCCTGATGTAAGCTTCCTTTTCAAGGAGTGTTCGTGCTGCCAATCCTTTCGCCGTGTTTTTCAGTTTTGTTTTGAGTCATCGTCGTCCCCGCACGTGATTTCTGCTTGTTATGTTATGTTTTAGCAGCCGTAGTTTGTCAGCGCTCTACGGCTATCATACAAGACGATTATTGACTCCGTGTTTGGTCAAGCGCGTCGTGGTTCCGAATGTGGCACTCCCTGGCGGTAATAGCTTAGTCCGTTCCTGTTGAGCGCAAGCAGAGGATCAGTTCGCACAGAGCTTATGCAACGTACATCGCACACCACCAAGATTATGGCTCTCAGATATCAAGTGGGGGCTCATTCTGAACCTGGATTTATCGTTGCAAGCTGTTATTAACGTGAAACTTTTTAAGTGCGGCATTTCCTGAAGGTCGGATAAAAGCGTGACCGCAAGGCTCCACACTGACGGGCTGACGGGTGGAAGAGGACGAGTGAGGTGAATCACGATGGTTGGTGACGTGACCATTGGGGTAGGCGAGAAGGAGCTCGACCACCTGTGCGCACTGAGAGTGATGAGCTCGAGAGTATGGAAATTTCTGAAAAAGCGCCAGGTATATTGGCCCGATTAGAGGTATGATTATTTCATTCTAGAAAGAAATATCAGGTGTACACATGGTACGCCTTAATCTATATCAGCGCCATGAACGTAGGCGTCTGGCGTCTGGAAACTAACGGTGTCGCTAAATGTTTGTGATGCTAGAAAGTTTAACGTATGCAACACCTTTGCTTAGGAATTTGCCATAATTTATTTTGGCAAGAAATGTGCCTTAATATTTACCAGAGATTTTTTTTATCTGCTAAGCAAACCAGTATAACAGTCGTAGCACCTTTCCATACTGATCGCAACTGCTCCTATGACTGGGCGAGTCGTACGTCTTGAGTAACTGGAGAACAAAATTGGCGTCACACGATGACTATGCAGCTAATCAAAAGGGTTGCCATCATGGTAATGTCGGTAGTTTCGGCTTCGCCGTTGACCACCGAAGCCAAACTTTGCTATGGTACATGTACAAAATTACACGAGGCATAAAAGAATCGCACCCCTTATTTCAGGGACACTTCCTTTACTAAAATTGTCGTAACCCTAAAATCGAGAAAATGTACCGGAGCTACCCTTTAGTCAGCTCTAAAAGGCGCCAAGTAACAAAGATAGCACTTTAAATGTGCAAGGGCTACTTCACGGATGTATGATAATTTCTTTAAAAATGTGTAATAATATCGACCCATAGAATATTCATTTTCAAGATTTTTATGTGCGTTTGCGTTCGCGGGTGTGTAAACATGAGCGCATGCATATGTCTGTGTGTTCGTGAGTGCACGGCGTGAGATCACGTTTGTATGTATGTTAATTGTGGAGGAAATATTGTTATTTGCTTTCTGGGAATACCTTGAATTCGGAAGGTGTAATGTAGTACCGGCCGGTGGCCAGGACAGGGCGTGAACGGACTCCCGCGCTTTCAAGAGCACGGGACTGGTGCACGGGTTTCTGAGCCTCGAGACGAGCATTCTAGGCGCCATTAAAGTAACGTCCGGACGCTTGTCTACGCCGAGCTTGAGTCCTTGCCTGGGATTCATAATAATTGGCGACGAGGTAGGTCAACAGTCAAGAACTTCAGCGGGCAGGATGGCTTCTCAAGGCAAGCTGGAGGAGTTCGACGGAACAGCTTGGACATCTTGGGCCGAACGCCTAAGCTTTTACTGCGAGGCCAACGCAGTTGAAGAGCCGTCAAAGAAACGAGCACTACTGCTTACACTTTGCGGACCCAAGACCTATGAGGTCGTACGAGCACTCGTGGCACCAAGAACCCCTGCAAACATCAGTTTTGACAAGCTCATGGCACAACTCCAGAAACAGTTCGACCCGCGGCCGTCAGAGCTGTTCAGCCGAGCGAAGTTTAAAGAAGAGACCAACAACCCGGGGAATCCATATCCAGCTACGCGGCGTCTTTGAAGAAGTTAGCCGCAGACTGCAACTTCGGGATCGCTGTGACACCGGGGACTGCGACAACTTCCGGTACAACAAGCGTCGGCTTGGCTTCAACTGCTACCGGCGCCATCGGCGAAGGAACACCTGTGATTTCGGGAACCACAGGACACACACCGGCTAATCCGACCATGCTACCCCTTGAGGTAATGCTCAGAGATCGTTTCGTTTGTGGCATAACTGATGAGCATCTCCAGCAACGTTTGTTTGCCGAAACCAATCTAACCTTTCAAAAGGCATATGACATGGCCGTGCGAACAGAAAGTGCCGCACAACATCAACGCGATTTGAAAACACACAAAGAGGAGGTTCATGCGGTTAAGAAAGAACAGCTACCACCTAAGCAGTTGAGTACGAGTGGCAGCAGACAGAGGGATCTACAGACATGCTACCGATGCCAAGAGCAACATTCGGCTTACTCCTGCTAGTCCCGAAACGCACGGTGCAGCTTCTGCCACAAGAAGGGACATATCGAAAAGGCCTGTTTCAAAAAGTCAAGAACGCAGCACCTATCGCGGACGACACACAGCCTCGATCAGCCAGATGAGCTACCCGAATTTGACGATGATCATGCGGATACGCCATGGAGCCTGCACGAGCTGAATATGGTTAGAGCATCGAAGACGCTGCCAAAGTTTATGGTGACGCTGAAGATTGAAAATAATGAGCTCGAATTCGAAGGGCCTGGCCCTCCATACATGGTCAGGAGAGGGCTTACAAGTGCTTGGGACGGCAAGTGTACACGTCCTACATAAATCGAAGGATTACATCTTGCCTTTGGTCGTGACAAAAGGCTCAGGATGCAGCCTTCTAGGACGGAACTGGTTTCGAGACCTAAAGATCCGGGTGAGTGGAATCCATCACCTCGGCAACCATGGCAGCGTCGCCGAAGTCTTGAAGACACATGAGGATGTTTTTGACGCCAAGATCTCGGGACAGAAAGGGCCACTAGTAAAACTGGAATTAAAAGAAGGCGCGACTCCCCACTTCCTCAAAGCACGACCCGTGCCATTTGCACTGCGCACCGCGGTGGAGGCCGAGCTGCGGAGTCTCGAGAATCAAGGAATTTTGGAAGCGACGCAACACTCCGAGTGGGCCACACCGGTGGTTGTAGTACGAAAGAAAGATGGCACCATCCGGCTATGCGGAGATTACCGAAGCACGGTAAACAAGGAAGCAAAGCTCGCAGTGTACCCCATGCCGACGGTTCCAGAAATCCTGGCAAATTTGCAAGGAGGTTTGGTATTTTCGACGCTAGACCTCACCCAAGCGTATCAACAGCTACAACTGACAACTGAGACGGCTGACGTGTTGACCATCAGCACTATAAAAGGCATCTATCGAGTCAAGAGGATGCCATTTGGCATCGCAGCTGCTCCAGCACTTTTTCAGCGGCTCATGGAAACTGTTTTAGCAGGAATCCCGGGTATAGGGATATACCTCGATGATGTGATTATCAGTGGGGCCAACAATGCCGAGCACATGACTAGATTGGACACAGTATTGGCGAGACTTGCTCAAGCTGGTCTACGACTAAAACGATCTAAGTGCCGCTTCGCAGTGGAACAAGTACAATACCTCGGACACACCATCGATGCTGCCGGGATACACCCGACTGAGGAAAAACTCAAAGCTCTCCACGAGATGCCAGAGCCGACCTGTCGAACAACGCTACAGTCGTTTCTCGGACTTCTAGCTTTTTGCGACCGATTTTTGGCAAATCGGGCAAGAATAGCAAAAGATCTCTACGCACTGCTAGAGAAAGGCAGACCTTGGGAATGGAAAGAAGATCATCGACGAGCCTTTCTGCAGCTGAAACAGGCCATCGCAAAACGTACGGTCCTCGCGCACTACGACGAGAACAAAACCTTGATCGTGTCATGTGACGCTTCCCCCTACGGCGTCGGCGCAGTATTAGCACAGTTAGATGCAGACGGGAATGAGGCTTCGATCGTGTTCGCATCAAGAACGCTCGGCAAGGCTGAAAAAAAACTACTCGCAATTGGACCGTGAAGGGCTGGCTATCATTTTCGCAATGGACTGTTTCGCAATGGACCGGACTATGAGACTTCTACATGCAGGACGCCGAGGCATCGTAGCCATGAAGGCCTACGCCCGAAGCTACGTGTGGTGGCCCGGTATAGACAAAGAGATCGAATTATATGTAGCTCAATGTGAGAAGTGCCAGCTACACCAGAAAGCACCACCAAAAGCCACCAGTCCCATCTGGGACAGACCTACAGTACCTTGGGACACCATCCATTTGGATTTTGCAGGGCCTGTAGATGGACAAGTCTATCTTGTCGTGGTAGATGCATACTCTAAATGGTTAGAGGTTCGTGCAGTTCGAAACATGACGTCATCAACTGTGATTGGTGAATTACGGAACATTTTTGCAACGTTCGGCATACCACGTAAAGTAATGTCGGATAACGAAACCGTTTTTATATCGCAAGAGATAAAAAGCTTTTACCACTCCAATGGAATCACAGCGGTAACAAGCGCACCTTATCACCCGGCAACGAACGGCCAAGCCGAAAGAATGGTACAGCAATTAAAGAAGGCTCTGGCGAAGAGAGAAAAAGACACGGTGAAACGTACACTGGCACGGTTTTTATACAAGCAGCGTACCACGGTACACACTGCAACGGGCAAGACGCCGGCGTGGATGTTTCTTGGTCGAGAGTTGCCATCACCGCTACAGAGACTGCTGCAGCGGCCTACTTATGACCCTCCAACCACGTTGATAACCTGAGATTCGACACACTCGCAGGACTTTTCGGTTGGTCAGGCCGTGTGGATCAGGAACTTCCCAAGCGGAAGGACTTGGACAGCTGGCGTTATTACACGCCGTCTAGGTCCCCGGTCGTGGATGATCGACACCGAGGAGGGCCAGGAAAGACGGCACATGGATCATATTCGTCCAAGGAATTGCACCTCGCAGTACAGAAACAGCAGTACACCCGCTCCAGTGTGGGACTTGATCCTGGAGCCCGACGAGCCGTCATCCGCACCTCCAAAGCCAGAGACATCACGTACGCCTCCGAGGCCGGAGCCCGCGCGTAGCGAAACACACCAACGCACCAGCAACCGTGTGCGAAGACCACCGGAAAGATTAGGAGTCGCAACTAAGTGAGGGGGAAGTGTAATGTACCGGCCGGTGGCCAGGACAGGGCGTGAGCGGACTCCCGCGCTTTCAAGAGCACGGGACTGGTGCACGGGTTTCTGAGCCTCGAGACGAGCATTCTAGGCGCCATTAAAGTAACGTCCGGACGCTTGTCTACGCCGAGCTTGAGTCCTTGCCTGGGATCCATAACAGAAGGTTCACCAAATAAATCCCAGTCTTCATTTCATTTTTTTGTTACTTTCAAGAATTGTTAAATTTGAGATGGTGGTTGTAGCAGTTTCTAAAACGAGGACCATAAAACGAACAGACATGACAAGACGACATATATACATATCTTGCAGAGTTTGACGACGTAACACCTCAACAGGGTGGATCCGCATCAGACAACATCTTGGTATAAAAGTTTCAGCACATAACTCTTGTATGGCGTGTTTCAACTTCAAGAACTCTCTGTTTATCTAAAACACATAAATACCGAATCAAACAAAGGCATATTCAATGTTAATACCTTTTACCCCGAAGTGACCGTACACACACACTCACACCCAAGCACTCACAACACTGAAACTGCAGAAGCCTGCTAGAGCTTATCATAGGTGAGCTTATTATTGGTATGAATTTTTTGTTTACCTTTTTGAAGCCGCTAACACGAGAAAACAGAATTCTATCGAACCAAACCTAAATAAAATTGCAGAAAACGACCCCCGTGAACTCTTCCTGCTTGCCAAAAGAAATGTTTTAGAAAATGTATAAAACGAAAAAATACAACAGTGACTAATATTTTTGCTTTGTTCACTGCCACTATGGCTTGTTACGCAATAAAACATTGATAATAACTGTGAGTTAACGATACCTTTTGGAAACATCTCTTTGTCGAAAAAAAACTAACTATTTTAATCTTGTTTCAGGTCTGCCTTCTTGCGCAATGCGTTAGGCGTTAGGTCGACCTGGGTCAAGTATGGAAAACGAGTGGATTCCATCAAGGATAATAAAGATTTCAATGCAGTTCAGTTTACTTTTCTTCGCCTCGCGTATATTGATGAAATTTCTATTTAGAGAGAGAAGAAGGGCTTCTTTTGGCAGCTTGTGTCTAACTGACTAAAAAAAAGAGTGATCAAGAATTTGTTCATGTAGAACAAATAATATAGGGTTTGTAGCGAAAGCTTCATGAATAATAAATGTTTATGACTTGGAAAAATAAGGAATAGGAAATGATTCATTTCACTTTCCTCTGGAGCACACGCAAATACGATTTTTTTTTTACTTGTCGCATTCACAGACATTAACTTCGCGCAAGGACAGTAGTCGGCGTTTCTACACTTGGTATTATTGCAAGTCGTAACACAGTAAATACTCAAAGACACGCAACACACTCAGACCGAGCAAAAGCACAGTTTGAAGTGTTGTAGGCGTTACGGATAAAAGTAACGAAATGCATTACTCGCTCTTTGAAAATAAAAATAAACGCGCGAGCGTTACCGGTTAACAGTATCGAGTGTTACTTTTTCATTATTTTTATTCATGAAATTAAAATATTTTACTGTTCTCATGCTACAGAATTGAATAAGCGTCATATTTCAAGAAACCAGCGAAGGGCAGTATTGAGATACAAATGCATTGTGACAGTTTTTTTTAATATATTTTTTAATAAGTTTTTGTATTGCTATACAAATTTTCAAGCGTTCTTTGTATTTCGGCCGTGAAATGCGTTCTCAGGAGTATTTCTGGTATCGCGATACTTTAAGAGTCGATGTACTTCGTTACAATGTTCAAATAACCGTTGTATTCCAAACGAAATATCCATATTACTTGTTTGTCTTGAAGAGTTGCGGGATGGTTTTCTTTTGCGGAAACTTGTCCCCGGCGAAACTGACCCACTTCTCTGTTATGCAAAGAAAACAACTGCTCGTCCGGTGTTAGCTTCCACTATTGTTATTTGTTAATTGCAAGTAAAGGGAACGCTTTACGGACCTACGTTACCTCAAAATAAAAAGAACGCGTTATCGTTACCGTTATCTTTAAAATGTAACGTACGTTACTTTTTACTCTCCTTTTTAAATTATGAATTAACAAGTTTTACATTTTTGATATTACACGTATGCATAAGTGCCATATATCAAGAAACATTCCCATCTAGAAACAACATAATTACATTATCTTTTTACGGTTCCTCTTAGCTCCAGGGAGGGTGTCATATGGACACAAGTTTGACACCAAACCACGGTTCCACCAAAATACTCATAAAAAAACGCAAAGAAAAACGCGAAGAAACTCAAACAGTTCTATGTCTTGGCGTCTAGAAATACAAAAAAGTGTAATTTTTTTTTTTAAATTATAGTGAAGAATGCGTAAGGAGTAACATTACTCCGTTGCCCGTTACTTCAAATAAGTAACGTAAGTACGATGCCTGTTACCGTTTCGAAAATGTAATGAGTGGGTTACTTCGTTACAAAAAAAAAAAAAGAAACTCCTTTCCGGCAACGCCGTTACTCGTTAGGCGTTACCAAAAACACTGCATCTCGAGTTTTTCTTTTTTTTTTTCGTTAGCACAGAAAATTGGAGTTTTCTGTCATTTTTACTCACATGGATAAAAAAATATAAGTGAAATTGCACTCAAGCTCTAATAAAAAGCGCTTTTCAACAAATTAAAAAAAAAATTCTGCTTACATACCTTTTTTCCACGCCAAATACCAAATGTCGATTTTACGAGAAATTCGTTTTCAGTATAAGAACGTCCACGTGGTAAATCAGGCTGAAGCTTAAAGTGTGTACTCGCTAGTTGGTTTCAAGTAACATTTTATAGAATTGTTTAGGTTATTGCAAATATTATATTCTCGATGCTTTTTAGTTTAGACTAACGGACGCACACAACCAGTTGTACGAAGTATAACAAAAGCGATAAAAGTTACATTCAGAAAAGTGTCTTTAGTGTCTGTAAATCTGTCACACAAAGTGTAATCCTCTATTCGTATTTTCAAATAGTTATATATGGTAGAATGTAATTTTAATACGTCGAGTGAAACGATTTTGTATAACTGTATTTCAGTATCAGTATTTTAGCAGTCATTGGCATGTAATCCAGAAGTTGTGTTTCCGAGTACTTTTCAAACTATTTCTGCCCTACTCTGTAAGAAAGATTATATTCATTCAAAACTCTATATAATTACTTTATTTTTTTTCAGGTTTTTAATATTGCAGGTATGTGCGATGAGTGCAAGGCTACATATGCCTTGGCGCAAGAAACATAAAAATGAGGTCTAGTGTTTTTTAAGTATTGTGAAAAAGACGTAACGAGTGCCGTAATTAGATTACCCGTTCCCAGCAATAACTAACTCAGCTACGTTAAGCGTTGCTGTTTTGAAAAATTAACGAGTACGTTACTACGTTACAGAAATATTAAGGCTTTACATGTAAAGCCTTCCCTTCTAACGCGTTACCGCCATCACCGGTGACGGTGAACTTACTGGACGCGACTGAATTAGCTGAGAGCCATCACGTTGTGTTTCTGTTGTTTCCTAATGAGGGCCACTGGTTCATAGCATACACTTAGCTTCGGAGGCATTTGCCCTCCTTTCTCACATATTCATCCACTGCACACAATCTTTACGATAAAACTATGGCTTGGACCACTTCGTCCGTGGTAGGAATAAGGTTTAAAAGCGCAAACAGACAGGGAGGATAGGAAATAACACAAATGACAGGGAAAGGCGCTCTTGTACTCGGCAACCCGAAGAATATCTTGGTGTTCTGTCCCTTAATGCACGACGGTACGTAGCCACTCAACATAAAGCCGGAGCTGTCTCCAACGTTCACACTTCAGAATTTCACAAATTCTTCTGGCATGTCCCCATATTGGCTCCAGTACACCATAAAGCGATGTTTCTGTTGTTTTGATCTTTCTCTATCGTACGTCTGTTTGGGGTGTTAAACCCTGTACCAACAATTTTTACTTTTTTTTAATTTCTCTTTCGCACCTCCCAAAGTTGTGAAACGTCACTTTTGTTGCCACGCATATCTCTGGAGACAAAAAGTTCGAAGTATTCACAGCCCGTCTAGTGACAATCTAGACAGCATTCGTGGAAACCTCTTGATAAGATGCCCGCTTGGCGTGTCTTACAAGTACCGCCAACCAGTGTTGGGGTAACATCCAAGAAACATTTCACGACCGAGTAATTCCGCCGTCATTTGATTCTAAGGACCGCTTGTTTCAGTACATCGTCGCGACTTGCTTCCAAAGGCGCCGCGAGGCGTGCGCCTCGCTCAGTGGCACACAGGCAAGCAAAAAATTAATCAAGATGATTTAGCATCGACCATGTCGCAGCGTAAGAATGCAGGGACATCCGGGCGCAACCTCATCGGAGAAGCTGCGGAATTGGCAGCAGCCCATTGAGCAAGGTGTTTATTGTGAGCCACGGTGTTGCTTCTGCACGGTCCGACCAACCACACCCCGATTTGTGTTCACAAAATCTAGCTGAACTTTAATCCCAAAGAAGTTTGGATGATTGACATATTGTCCAGAGTGACGCCATCCTCGCAACCATCCAATCTGCAGTCTTCGAGAAATTCGGTACCAACTTTGTGTTTCGCGATCCAAGTGACCCATAAGTGCACAACCTTTCTTGCGACATTTAAAAAATAAGGCAAAGCCCACGTTTCAATTCCAATCACCGGTAGTGGGTTATTCCTGGACCGTGGTTGGCCAGAAGACTCATTTGTCTATGCGTAGGCTCAAAAAGAATTTCCCTTGAAAATGTAAATGTTACAGAGAATTTGGATTTCCCACGTGCTCCTCAATTGGACTAGGAAATCTGTGGATATGAATGTCTTAAATTGGATTCCCGTAAGAAGACATGATTATCCGAGCAGCGCGCCCTTACTTAGCTCGGTTACTGGGACCATGGCCCGAAAAACACCTATGCAAATTGATTGCATCATTATGGCGCCGCAGAGGTTGGTGCTACGGGCGACTCGCCTGTCTACGCTGCCACAGACCAGTTAAGCTAAATTAAATATAAATATTAAGATGTACTCAGTGTGTCCCAAAACTTATTAAAAGGTTCCTACCTCAGAAATATACAACGCATTGCCTAACGCTCATTCTCCACCCAAATGTACTGCGAGCGGTTCGAACAGGGTGTGAAAGTTTGAGAACTAACTGTTATTTTATAAAATTGAAATAATTGATTATTTTGACGTATTCATTGGGGAAATGTCGGCCCACGGAGCCATCGATTATATGGAGCTGATTGGCCTCAGCTGCCAAAGGCAGAGCCTATTTTTCCTTCAAAAGTTTCAGAAACTCGATGACAATGTTTTAATAGGATGACGATCCGTTCTCAAGACATTGCTATGTGGTTCAAACCGCTAGATCTACATTTGAGCGGATCATGAGTGATTCCCATGCATCGTTTATTTTTGCGAGAAAACAAACAAACAAAAAAAACTATACATATATTTGTGGGAGTGAAGTGGAACGAAGGTTTATTGAATTTCTCGTATGATTACGCTTTGGTACGGCCATAGGGACACGTTGCATTCGCTACTCCAGCGACCGTTGTCGCTGGAGTAGCGATCTTTGTCGACAATGGCCAGCGACCTTTGTCGGCAATGGCCTTTGCCATTGTCGACAAATATCGCGGCAGAATACAGGTCGTGTTTGTGCCATGCACAACGCCCGGAATTATGCAGGAGAGCGTTAGCTTCAATACTGTTTGAAGCATATTCGACCCACTGCGTTCCAAACCTACGGCGATGTGTTTGCATAAGCCAGCTTCCAGATGCTTCGCTTGCTTCGGAGAAGCGATCGCATACAAAATGGTATATGGTAAGCCATCAAAATCCTTCGCATGGTCGTCTGTAGAAAATCAGCCATATTAGCTACAGCAGCTTTTAAGGCTGTCTATATAGCCCTTTAGAGCGCAGCTCTTAGGCGCCCGTATCCGGCTTGAGCGACGTCGGCGTAACCGCGCGGTGCATTATGAGAAATGTCCCATAATGGATCGCGCGGTACTCTGGTGACGTCACTCGTGACGTCACTTGTGACGTCACAAGAAAGCGGCGCGGTACATTATGGGTAGATTTGTTCGTTTTTCAAGTTTTATATTTTATTAAATTGGGGGATAAATATCGGGTGCTATGTTTCAAGCTGATAATCGGGGAGAAATCGGGTATTTTGTGGAAGCACTTTGAAACTAGATTCTGGGTTAGATTTAGAAATGTACTCAATAATACATTTGTTTTTTGTTTTTGTTGTTATTGGAGGATATTACGAGTTTCAACGCTAACGCCTTAAACTTACGGATCTGTTTCAAGCTGGTAATTGGGGGGAAATGAGGGTTTTCCAGCCCCGATTGCCGTCGGTCGCTTCAAGGGAAGCACCGCCCACGGAATCCTCCTCTGCTTTAGGTGTCAACAGAAACCCCGACCGTTCGAGGGACGGTCGTCTTCGATCTGACATTTCGATATGGAATAAACCTGTTAAGTTTTCCCGATCTGTTTACGCGACTGACTTGTTCGGACGTTGTTCGTGAGAAAGGTAGACCGCCAGCGAAATGGCCATGCTACCCGAGAGACCAGGCTGGGCGTCAGCATTTAACAGCGGCCGAGGGGAAAGTGATAGTGCATTTCATAACCTGTGTGCAGCAGGGCCGATGCTACGCGACATACAGAGGCGGTTCCACCTGCACAGCGGGGGACGGAAATGTTCCTCCGAGGCCCAAACGTCTATTGTCGCTTTTCTTCAGCCAGCCTCCGTAGAATGATGATTTATTCGCGCTCGTTGGCCGGTTGGTTGAGAATTGTATAGCGTCGACAGTGCTGCACGGAGCTTGCTAAAGAAACTATGCACCGCGTTCGGCGTGAGTTTAATACCATGAGGGCGGCACAGTATTCGCTGCCCAATAGACTTCCGGTTGTGTATTTATTTGTTTTTGACTGACGCGCACAGCGATCGGGTAAGGAGCTTTTCTCTCGCCGTTGAATCAACCGCTCAGCTTACAGCGCGGTGGAAGCTACGGACTCGTTGGAGCAGTCGCAAGTGTCTGTAATTAAAACCTGCGCGCGCTGTAAGAAATAGGGGGAATAACAAAATGATGAAAAACAAAGGAAAGAAGACGAAAACTGGAAGCGCGAGGGGTCCGCCGGTAGCAAGTTGTTGTGAGCTTGTTTGCAAATAAACATCGGTGAGGTAGAATAGCTAGCTTGTGTGCACTTCGAATTCCGTGCGGCGTAAAAATAAACAGGTTTCTTATGTGGTTTCGGAATTGCGGGAGAAATCGGATTTAACCCGATTCTCCTGAAACATGTTCGGGGTGTAAAAATCGGGTAATCGGGTTTTACCGGAAAACGAACAACGTTAATTTATGGGACATATCCCGTGATGGAACGCGCGGGGAGGAGAGAGGGGATAACATAAATATTCAATAATGCACCCCGCGGCGAGGAGGAGGAGCATAGAGAAGGAGGGGAGGACTGCTGAAAATTATGGTCTATAGAAGAAGACGAAAAAGAAAATATACGACGAAAACGAAGGGACGATGAGAGCTACGCGCTCCAAAAGCAAACGGAACTAGCATGTAAATATTGTATATAAATCCTTTCTTGTTCAACTAACTCGACACACTTGTTCCCCTAATCATAATCATGGTGCTAAAACCCGGGAATAGCTGAGCCAAGGTCAAACAAGAAAATACTTCGAACATCCATCGTAAGGCCTAACGATCGTCTGAGGTACTTACCTCAACGGAAATGGATCCTCTAACGCCAGCAGCCATCGATCAACTCAAAACAAGAAGAGTAGTGGTTCGGTCATCGGCTACCAGAATTATAACCGAAAACGTCGCTCGTCTATCCATGGAACCAGAGCCCATCGGTGAGCTGGAAGAAAAACTTAACATCTTAACAGTCAAAGAAGTTGCACTGAAGTAAATTAACGACCAGATTGAGAGAGCCATCACCGACAAGCTCGAACAGGCAATGGAAACCGCTGAAGGCTACAACGAAAGAATTCGCACAACGAAAACAAAGATTCTTTAAAGTCTCAGAGAGCAAGAGCGAATGACCAACAGAACCTCGGAGACCTCGACGCAAGTTGCTAGATCAGAACAACAGCTTTATGCAAGTCAGACACACGCAACAGCGAAACTTCCGAAATTAGAAATCGCCAAATTTTCCGGAGATATTCAGTCATGACAGGGCTTCTGGGACCAGTTTGGCACCACGATCCACAAAAATGTGTCTCTTTCGGGAACTGACAAGTTTTAATACTTGAAGAGCTACCTCACAAACAAAGCTGCTGCGGCGATTGGCGGTTTTTAACTAACATCTGAGAATTACGAAGTTCCACTGGACATTCTGAAAGCAAGATGCGGAAAAAAAAGAACTCATCATGGAAGAACACCTTGCACGGTTGCTGGCAGTAAGAACAACAAGCAACTCTCAGGACGTCGAGAAGCTGAGATTATAATACGACGAAGTTGGGTCTGGAGTTCGTAGTCTTAAGGCACTTGGTGTATGTTCAACCACATACGGAACAATCCTCCAAACGGTAGTGCGAAAAGCCGTGCCATCAGATCTTGAACTGAAATATCATCGAGAGACAACAGCGGTATCAACAAACGAAGGCAACGAGCTAAAACGATTGTTGGACTTCCTGAAAACGGAAATTAAAAGCCGAGAGTTGACTCAGCATAGAAATAAAAAAAAAAACTTCCAGTTTGGATAGAGCTACTCCTGGGGGAAGAGACCGACAGACACAATACCCGCCTTCGGCAGCTATGTTTGCGACAGGAACTCAGAAAGATGAAAACAATGCTTGTTCTGCGGATCCTATGACCACCTAGCTGCCAACTGTTCTATACCAATGCCATTGGAAGAGAAAAAAAGAAATGCTAAAATGGAACTATCGATGCTTTCGATGCACGAAGCAAAACCGCCGTGCAAAGGATTGCAGAAGCGCAAGGTGCCTAAAGTGCGCACAATGTTCTGAAAGGCATTGCACGGCGATGTGCGATCCAAGCTACAATACCCTAGAAAACAAAGGTCGGCACGAAAATTCTAGTACAAGTAAGGAGGAAGCCCATTACAAAACGGCGCTGCAGTTTTCTCTAAAGGCAACGAATAGCAAAAACAGAGGGCCGTGCCAAATCCTTCTACAAATGGCAAAAGCATAAGCAGAAGCTGAACAAAACCGTGTGCTTGTCCGGCTTCTCATTGATGACAGAAGCCAACGCACCTTTGTGAAACGAGACATCTCAGAGAAACTTCACCTGAACGTTTTAGAAGAGGACCTGACGATCTTCATCTTCGGCAGTCTTGGGTAGTAACGCGTTACTAGTAACGCGTTACCGTAACTTTGTTACTTTTTCGGTAACTTGTAACTGTAACAAGTTACTTTTTAAGAATGTAACTTGTAACTGTAGTTCTATTACTTTTTTCTGAGGTAACAATGAAAGTAACGAAGTTACTTTTGTCGTTACTTTTCAGTTCTTTGTGAATAACATATCATTAAACGAGTATAATCTAGCTATTCCTTGCACTTTCCAAAGTGTCTGCTCCGTTATTTTGAGTGTCAGTTGGCCTTGCACAAACTTGAGAATACGTTCTTTCTCGCGAGTCACTATCCGAATATAGCCAGCCACGTGTAGATTTGATGAAGAAAAAAAAAAGAAGAGTGTAGTTATCTTTACGCACTTGCTTGTACTTTGTGACTGAACACTTGCATCTTAGTATATTGAAGCACTACCTCTGTTGCGGTTTTTTCTTTTCTGCGCACGCATTTTAATCGGGTGAATCAACCGTGAAACAACAATACACGCGGAGGGAACTTCGTATGTTTCGTATTTTGATTAGCGCCACTACTCCGCACTGCGCATGTTTCGTATTTTGATTTGCGCCACTACTCCGGCGTGGTTTCAACGGGGGAGGCAAAATTTACTGTTTGCGCAGGGCTTGTTTCTGGTTTGGCGGGTACGAACTGAAATGTATCAAAGGAGTTCACGAACAAAGCGCAACCGTCAACGAGCCAGCAATTTGCTAGTGCTACAAGGATAGGGATGTTGATGAGAACAGAACAAAGAACAAGCATGGCCGGCGTACAGAGTATTTTTCTGTGGTGAAGTGGGTTGCTAACTATTTGACCGCAGTATACAAACTTTGCAACAAGGAGTACTCCGACAACAAGTCTTCGTGTTCATATCTGAGAAAACACATCCAGTTCAATTTTTGTCTTTATTCTTTTCATAATATTGACTAATTTTCCAGCTAAATTATTAAGTTTGAATTTACCGCTATGGTGAAAGCCCGACTGATTCGTGTCTATATTTTTTTTTTCAAACATTAGTTTTTCCTTAATTTTTGTGTTATAGAAAAGTAACTGAAAAGTAACGTCGTTACTTTTTGAAAGTAACTGTAACTGTAACGAGTTATTTTTTTGTTGCGGTAACTGTAACGGTAACTTCGTTACTTTTTTGTGAAAGTAACTGTAACTGTAACGAATAACTTTTTAAAGTAACTTACCCATGACTGATCTTCGGACAAGGCGCTGCAACAGCCTCAAGAAAGTGTCGAAGAGTAAAGCTATGGCTGCGCAACCAATACAACAGAAAGGACGTACGAATTGAAGCCCTAGAAATCCCACAGACCTGTGCTGGCATCATTCACACACCACCAGATGTCACGCTGGACATACCAGAAGGCATGCTGCTTGCTCATACGTCTCTCAACAACGACGAATGTGAAAACGGAATCAGCCTACTAATCGGAGCCGACCACTACTGGGACGTGGTAAGTGGAAGCGTGAGACGCCTGAAAACAAGATTGATGGCCGTCGGCACCATCCTCAGTTGGACTCTACAAGGGCCCATATCCTCAAGATCAGCTACTGCTACCTGCTCATCAATTACTGGAGTGATGAAGGTTACGACAACTGACACAACTGAGATGTCAACAAAATTGTGATCATTCTGGGAACTGGAGCATATAGGAATTAAGGAACAAGAAACGTCAACCACCGAATTTGCTCAATTTGAAGACTTTAAAAAGAGCGTAAAACATGAAGACGGACGATACCAGGTTTTCATCCTATGGAATGATAAAGTTGAGATGCTCAAAGATAACAAAGAAAACGCAGAACGAAGACTCCGATCACTGACTGGACGCCTCATGAAAAACAAAGCGCTCATGAGGGACTACGACACAGCAATACGGGAATATTTTGGCAATGGGTTTGCAGGAAAGGGTTTGCAAAAAAGTTTCAAAGGAATGAAAAAAGTGGAAATCCTATATATTACATGCCACACGAAGCGGTCGTGCGACAGGAACGACTGACAACAAAATTGCGGGTGGTATTCGACGCGTCCTCCAGCGCTGCAGGGGAACTTTCACTGAATGACACCTTATCCAGTGGAATGAACTTAAATCCTGAATTAATAGACCTGCTGATCGGGTTTCGTACTCACAATGGCGTCGTAATAGCAGACATCGAGAAGGCTTTTTTACAGGTGATGTTGGCGGAGCAAGACAGAGTTGCCTTAGGTTTTTTACGGTACGAAACTACTCCACAGCAAGGACATCACCTTCCGTCTATAACAACATGGAGAATGACCAGTGTTACGTTTGGGGCAACATCAAGTCCGTTTCTCCTGGCAGCAACGTTGAGACACCATTTCGACTTGATGAACGAAGAATTTCCCGATTCCTCGAACACTCTAAAACAGCACGTGTATGTTGACGACCTGGTATCTGGCGCCGATGATTTGGAAGGAGCCCAGGTACTGTGCAGAGAAGCAACAAAGATACTAGGGAAGGTGGGAATGCATCTTAGGAAGTGGAAATCAAATGAACCAAGGTTGTTATCGAAATTAAAGGAAGAAGGATGCGGTCAAGTACCACTACCTGAACAAATTCACCGAACAAAGGTTCTAGGCGTTGGTTGGGAAGCACAAGCAGACATCATCAATTTCGACATAGAACCTCTAATTGACTTTCTGTACTCACGTGAAGACAGCAAACGCTTCCTACTTCAAGCAAAAGCTCGCATATTTGACCATATGGGTTTTCTGGCACCCACCGTGACAACCATAAAAATGTTATTTCAACAACTTTGGGAGCGAGGAGTTGAGCGGGATGAGGTGTTATCTTCAGTCTCATACGAAGAATGGGACAAGTAGTGTACAGACCTCACAGCCTTGAATGACGTCACTGTTTCAAGACTCATCGTTCGCAACTTCAACAAAGACAAAAGAGTAAAGGCATTGCATGTTTTCTGCGATGCTAGCACAAAAGCGCATGAAGCTGTAGCGTACGTGGCACCGAAAAGGGAAGAGGGAAGAAAGTGTGGGACCATTGTAAAGGCTAAATCGAGAGTGGCACCCCTCAAGCGGTTGACCCTTCCGCGAATAGAGCTTATGGGAGCATTAATTGGCGCTCGTTTGGCGCATTCTCTAACAGAGCAGTTGAAGATGAAAGGGCTCCGAGTGTTTCTGTGGACTGACTCCATGATCGTCTTTTATTGTAATCGCAGTTCAGCAAACCGGTGGAAGCAGTTTATTGCAAATCGTGTCTTAGAGATCCAAGGTCGGACGGAACCAATCAACTGGAGGCATTGTCCTGGTTCAGAAAACCCAGCAGATCTTTTAACACGTGGACTCATGCCAAGTGTTCTGGTTTAGAACAACACATGGTGGAATGGACCCATCTGGCTTCAATGCTCGGAACCATTCTGGCCAAGTCAAGTTGAGGAAAGACCAGAATGCGAAGAATACAAGGCTGAAAAAAAGAGACACTGTTGTTTAACTCACCATACCCGACGAAATTCATCTGATGAACTTTGAGAACTACAGTTTATTTAATAAGTTGGTTCACGTGACGGCCTGGATAAAACGCTTCACAAACAACATAAAACAAAGAGGACAACGAAGGGGAGCGCTAACAAGCGATGAAATCATAGACGCAAAAAAATACTGGATAGCGGCTACACAAATACAGGCTTTCCCGAAGGAAATCGTAGCCCTAAAAGATCAGCAGCCAGTAGACGAAAATTCAAAAATCAAGTCGTTCAAATAAATTATTGACAGTGATAATATTGTGAGAGCTGGTGGTCGTTTACAATTCAGTAACAATGAGGAAAGCGTAAAACTCCCAATTATTCTACCTGCAAATCACCGGTTCACTACCCTTCTCATTGAGGAAGAACATCGTCGACGGCTACACGCCGGAGTTCAAGACACTTTGACGCAGCTACGGGAAACTTACTGGATTATAATGGCAAGACAAGACATGCAGAAAGTAATACGTCGCTGTTTAACTTGCCGAAGACAAAGCTGTGCACCTGCCTCAGAGCCGGTAGCTCCAGAATTAGCCAACAGAGTTTCAAGATCCGAACCATTCGAAAGTACTGCAGTGGATTTAGCGGGACTTTTGATATGTCGACATCACTACGGGAGTAGCAAGGTTTACATCGCACCTTTCACTTGTGCCGTAACACGTGCCGTGCACCTCGAACTTGTGAGTGACCTATCGACAACAGCCTCTTTGTTGGCATTCAAACGCTTCGTTGCACGCCGAGGCATCGCAAAAACGATTTATTCAGATAAAGCCTGAACGTTCAAACGAGCCGCTAAAGACATCAAACAAATGTTTGAAGCAATACAAGGAGAGGACGCGCAGACCTACTTTGCAAATCACAGGATTAGGTGGAAAACAATTGTAGAAAGAGCCGCATGGTGGGGCGGTTTTTGGGAGAGACTAGTGAGGTCGGTCAAAGTCTCGCTACGCAAGGTTCTGGGCCGTAGTATTCTAAATTTCGAGGAACTGGCCACAGTCCTCACTAAGGTAGAAGCTCTAGTGAACTCCCGTCCAGTGACGTTCATTTACAACAACCCTAAAAACCACAGGCTCTATTTCCATCGCACTTTTTATTGGGACGTAAACTGACCACCCTTCCCCCACATCACTTACCAGCAAAAGGTGAAGCAAGTTCTGGACACCTAGCGCGACGTTGGAAATATCGATGCGCTGTTATAGAGCAAATTTGGCGAAGATGGAGATCTGAATATTTTCTAGAACTGAGGTCAGCTTACATCACCAAACCCAACAGTTCAAGTGGTCTACAAACCGAGGACATCGTCCTTCTCAAAGACGACCGACTCCCACGGCAGATGTGGAAAATCTGCAGAGTTAAAGAGATTTTCCCAAGGACGGCAAGGTTCGAGCTTGCAGGATTGTGCTGCACAGTGGGGGAGAGCTCCGCCGTCCGATACAGTTATCATAACCGCTGGAATTGACGATTTGCAAAAAAGCTGCTGCGCATGCGCGAGCAGAGTGTGTTGTTGCCAGCGCCCCCTGCTCGGTTGGAAAACAAATGGGCGTGACGGCTATCCCTAGGCGGCAACAGGCGCGGAAGCGGGTTTGATTTTTTTGTCGCCATGCCAGCTCACTGTGTTGCGCCGACACGACGTACACACCGCTCTTCATGGACGGCGCACACGTCGCTCACACGAGACCGAGCTCCTTGTCTGCGGTGTCGAGGTTGAGCATGACGTTCTGAACGTATCCCTCTTCCTTGAACGCCCAACGACGATGTGCCTGACGGACTGTATGTGTGACCCAGTTCAGGTAGCTCCAGACGCTATCTCTTGAGATGCTACAGGGCGACACGTCCGACACCCACCTCGTGGCCCGAAACGGGAACGGGACACTGTCATCTTCCATCATTTCGAAGCACCGGGAAGTGGAGAAGAGGAAGCACAGAGGACGGCTTGCGTGCACGAGCTCCAAGGCAAACCAAAACCATGCAGCACGAGTTGTTTTCCAACCACCTTCTAGCCTCGCACCCAAGTTTCCGGCGTTGCGCGATAGGTGGCGCGCACTTTTTTGCGAATAGTTTTGTTTTGTTTGTTTTTTGTTTAGTTTTTTTTTTAGTTTTTGGCGCGTCTATACCATATAGACTCTCGTTGCAAAGAGATTGCGCTGCAAATATACATATACATACATACATACATCGTCAATTGCAAGAATGAGCATCCGCTCATTTCGGGGGGAGTTTGTTGAAAATGATCGTCTATAGAAGAAGAGGAAAAAGAAAATATACGACGAAAAAGAAGGGACGACGACAGCTACGGCGCTCCAAAAGCAAACGGAACCATCATGTAAATATTGTATATAATTCCTTTCTTGTTCAACTAACTCGACGCAGTTGTTCCCCTTATGTAAATAAAAAAAAACCACGAGGAGGAGGGGAGGAGGAGGAGCGGAGGAGAAGAGCAGGAGAGGAGGGAGAGGAGGGGCCTACCCTCCGCTCCGTGCACTCCCCTCCTCCTCCTTAAGAGCTGCGCTCGAATTCGGCATTACAGATAATTGCGTCTTTCATTTTTTATGGTCTCCGCTGTCAGTGTGTCTATAGTCCGTTTCACCTGATGTTGTACCGCAGAGAAGGCTAGACCCGCAAGCTCTTAGCGTTGGGAGCTGCTCTTGACGCAGGAGAGCTTGTTCCGCCGAGATGTGCCATAGAGCAACGAAATCGCGTTTGTAGCCTTTCCTGCGGTGCATCACAAGGTGAAACAGAGTATAGCTTTTTCTGTGGCCTATCACTGTTTAGGTACGCGTGCATATATATATATATATATATATATATATATATATATATATATATATATATCTTTCAATGTAGAGCTATTGAATTTTCTGTTGTCTACTATATGGGTCACTTTCGGAAAAATACTATATTCGCCTATGCCCTTTCGTAGGATTTCTTTACCCGTCCATAGCTTATCGTATGGTCTGCTATAGTTATTTTTCGGTGTTGTTTTCCTCTGGGTCTCTTTAGCCAGAGTGACATAATGGCATGTGGCTTTTCCTATGGTTTCTTTGCTCTTCTAAAGCATTTCGCACGGTCATATATATAGGTTTTTATTCCTTTCTTCATGGGTTCCCTTAGCGAAAACTAGGTTACTTTAAGTATACTTTACGGTCTTTTAAGATACTCGTTCTCAAGAAGTATACTAAAATTGTCCTTAAAAGATGCTAGCCAGGAGTAGGCTTGTACTATTAGTGTCCTTTCTTAGTATGCTTGAAGTAAGTACTGTAATAGTATACTTTTAGTAAACTAGCTAAGACCTAAGTAGCTTCTAAGTTCATGCGAAGCGTCTTACTAGTAGCCTGCCCTGGGTATCTTTTAGTGCACTAGAAGAACGTTATGGAAGTAAGGTGGAAGGATCTTGTAAGTATTCGTGCAGTGACTTATCAGTTGCCTCTCTAAGGTTTCTTTTAGTGAACGAAAAGTTTACTATGGAAGTGCGCTGAAAGGATAATCGGAGCATACACCGAGCATGCTTAGCTGCGCTCACCATGAAATGAGGACAACATTGGGCTTCGTCGCTGTGTCTGTGTGATGAAATGGCGTCAGCAGCTCGCGTTGTTTCGAGCGCTGTGGCGTTTCAGTGCTGTACGTGAGCCCCCTGATCAAGTTCTCAGCGTTCCGGTGGCAGGCGTGACCGACTACGTCTGCGATTGCACCGTCCCAGAATGAGTGTAGTGACCATTATACGTTGCGCACACGCTGTGGACGCGTAGCTTCCCGGCGTGGCGATCAAGAAATGAGCCGCCTGGAAACGACAACAATAGTTGCGTTGACGCAGTGGCTACCCCTAACAAGAGCGCAAGAAAAACTGTGAAAGGTACGTTAAGTTGACATCTTCAGGAATGTGAAAGGTAGCCACTGCACTCTCAGCGTAGTTGTTGTCGTTTCCAGTTCGCTCTGGTTACACGGACGCGGTGAGCAGCCTGCAACAGCGAGTGAGATACGCTATCTACCGTTTGATCCACCAGCTTCGGGAGGCTGATATCAGATCGGGGTCACCAATGCGGACGCACGCGTCTTCACTACAAGTTGTCCCCCCCCCCCCCCCATTTTTTTTTTTCAGAAAAAAAAATCTTGTTGACTAAAATAATTCGCAAAAGTCAGGAGCTTGGTGGATGAACCCGAACACCGCGTGCAAAAAAAGTGATTGCTTGGTGAGAATCAACAAATATGCGAGCATGACCGACTACGTCTGTGATTCCATCGTTTAATCATCAGTGCTACGTGTTATTTGCCCCACCAACATTGACGAGCAATCTTCTGTCATCGATAGTTCTCAGTCGGATTATAAAGCAGTGCAGTTTGTGTAGCGGTGCACCGGGTCGCGAAATCGATGCTCCTGAGTTTCGTCGACGCAGAAAAAAACAAGCTCCATCGTGTCTGCGTCTGAGAGCTCCGCGTGGTTTCATTGCAGTGTGAAAATTCGAATGATTTGGGGTCTGTTGCTGTCGTGACGCGTTTGAGTTCTTGGTATTTCTATCAGTCGTGAGCGTGACCGACCACGTTTGCAAATACGTCGCTTTTTAGACTTAAGCTAGGTGGCGCAAGCTACCGGCCTTTACAAAGTGCGTTGCAAGGTGCAGCTGTAGTATCCATACCCATACAATCTTCCAGATGGTGCCGGATTGATCAGCCGTCAGTTCCGTTGTCTTTAAATAAACCAGTTTTTTTTTATGAACGTTCGATGATGTTACTTCGAAAACTTTAGCATTCAGAAGTGGGATTACCGCTGAGCCTTCCTGGAACAGTGGTGGCTGCGACAGCCACGTTCACGCCGACGAACGTGAGTCGTTCTTCACGGGCGGTGATGCGCGTCCATTGTTTCCGCCACCGAGGAGAGGCCGGTGTTCCCGTTGACTCGACGAGAAAGCACAGCCATGGCCGCGGACCGTGAGCTCGTACGGACCCTAGCGTCGCAACCGGGCTTCGCATCGGTGACCGCGATGCCAGACTTGACGGCGTTCGTTCCCTCCTTCTCTGACTCGTCGTCGGCAGCGAGCGCCATGAAGTGCGCGGGACTGGGAGGCGCATATCAACACGGTGGCGGCGCAGCGCAGTCCGGGTGGAGCGATGAAATAACGCTCGCTGTTGCTTCATGGAAGGTGAGCGGGACGGCTTGAGTGGCATCAAACGACCAGGAAGCGACTGGAAACTTCGTGGAAATGGGCTGAAGAACTACAGATGGTGTTCCCCGATGACGACGATTCGCACTCTACGAGATGATGCTCCGGCGGACACAGACCGGGTTAGTCCGTCGCTGATTATTTTTTCGACAAGAGCTTCTTCTGCTCGAAGTGTGACGTCAAGGAAATGAGTTTACAATGGCGCAGCTTATAATTGCGGAACTTCGGAACATGAACCACGCTGTGATCCCGCGGCTCCAACAGCGACGTTCGCAACGTCTTTCGAAATTTTGCAAAAACTTGCTAATTTTTATTCTTGAAATCACTCGTTGCAGAAGAAGCAGCCCACAAGAAAAAAAACGACACTGTGGAGGACAAGCTTCTCAAAAAGCTTCGCCAGGAGCTGAAAGGTCAGAGGATATGTATAACAACATTTTTGTTAGAAAGTGTTAGCTTTATGGAGAGCACATCAGATTTATATAATGTTGCCATTTTGGTGCTTGGTTAGATATATTTTAATCAATGTCATTATTGCTTTTTCAAGTGTACTTATCAATTATTCATTCATGCAAACTGCAAGCTGTTCAGAACGCTGAAGTAATTGGAGACTGTAGATATACTGTTTCAGTAACCTTTGCACTGTGAGGGCAGATGACATATGATGTTATTTTCCTCAGCATTAGAAAAAGTTGGTGGGCAACGGGTATGCAACTTTGCGGGTCAGTCAGAGGTCACTTCTGGGATGCAGTTGCTTAGGACTTCCAATGTTATACTTTGTTGTACAACTCTGATAATCTATCATTACTGCTTATATTTTCTGTTTATAGCTCCGTGCATCTTCTGGGGATCCCGAGGACGTTGCATCACAAGCTCGGGGACCTGTCTTCGCTGTACCTGCCCTGGCCTCTGCTGAAGAGGCCTCTGCTAGGTCCAAGGAGGCCCGGATAAAGGAGGGCGAGACCTGGGCCAACAATGTCAAGACCAGGGCCAGCGAGCCTCAGACCGGGGCCGAAGCCAGGGCTAATAAGGTCAAAGCCTGGGCCAACGAGGCCTAAGCCAGGGCAGGGCCACCGAGGCTGAAGCCAGCATGGAGCAGGTTGAGACCAGGACCGACCTGACTGGGGGACGCTGGGGCTAGGGCGGCCGAGGCCAGAGCACAGGAGGTCAAGGTTGTAACGTAGCGTCCTCTGCATCCGGATGTAAGGTGAAACAGTATAACCTATTTGTCCAGGCCTAACTGCTCGATGTCGCAAATTCGCAACCTAAAAGATTTTTTGCTTAGAAGTTCATTTGCACCAAAAATAACTTTAGTGATCGATTACATATACCCATTTGCAGGTACGTCCCCTGGGCGCCGCCATCTTCCTAGCTGGAGAGCTAGGAAGAAGGAGAGCTAGAAAAATGAGTACTACTGCTGCTACCTTTCTTTGTGATTCCGTAAGTTTTTTAGTTAAACTGAATGCTGATACAGGAAAGACTTTTTCAAAATCAGGTAGGCAATATCTGTGATGGTAAAGCACTGAATCGTGATGCGAGAGCTGACCCTGCTTGGGTTTGGAGTTTGACTGTCTCTATGTTTACACACAGTGTCAATTTTCATGCCTCAATTTGCTGTTCTCCTTACAGGAATAGCTTGTGCATTTCTCTTTAAAGTTGCAGCTGTACATAGGAAAAATGGGGCCACTCATATTATGATATAGAGTGGCAGCAGCATTCTTACTCGATTTGGGAGCGGTTTGTGAAACGGCGTGTTGACACGCCGCTTCACAAACCGTGTCGAAAGCAGTGAAATATGCACAAAAATACGGAATGTGCACTAGGAGAGAAATTTTGAAAATAAAAGTGACAGCCACTGAACTGAGCTGACTAAGGTCAGGGAATGAGATTTGAGGGGTATTGGGGTGGCGAAGCAGTCTGAAGGGAGAGCAATATTTCTAGTGCAAGTTAAAGGGCTCGGATAATTCCACGAATGGTTTCTTTATGGTGAGTATACACATGTCCAGCATGGCATTTCAGGCTTGGATTTCACAGCTTCATGCTTTCCCACCATTTATATTAAAAGTTTGAAGTCTAGGAGCAGGTTTCGTGCAGTGTTTGCTTTAATCGTGTGCACTTTTAATTTTCCTTAATGTTAAACCAGGTGTCACATGTGTGTAACTTAAAAGCGCCTGTGATTTCAGTGTTGACTGTTGAACCAGTAATTTTCTCATAATTTGATGCTTCCTACCGGCAGGTTTTCCTCCCCTTGTTGCGGCTATGGAGACTCGTGGAGTGGTAGGCCCTGTGGTTCAAGAGGATATTGTGTAGAATGTGGTATGTAACAATTTGTTTTCTTCACATCGCAGTTAAAGGTGCGAATCTTTTATCTTGTCTTTTTCCTAACCGTAATGGCTCATTCACACGAAATTTTGACGCTGGGCGTCAAAATTTGGTCAGGTTATTTTCATGCTCGAACCACAATCGCAGACTTTTGACGCTGGGTGTCAGAACTCTGTGGAATATCCTGTGGCAAGCGGATCGATCAAAGACCTTTTTGATCTTTTTTTTTCTTTTTTTCTGGAGAAAACTTTTTAATTAGAACAAAAGGCAGGAATTGTATTGCCATATGTCACACCAGGGAATGTCAGCTTATGTGCAGCAAGATAATGAATTTCGGCAACGCGAGGATGTCTCGTGCAAGGCTCTTTCACATGTCTCCTCAGCTTGCAATGGCCTTGCCGCTTGCCTTCCTTGTCTTGCTCGGCCTTTTCTGTCCTCAGCTACAGTTGGTTTGCGACTGCACACTGCCTTATGGTGCCAGGGTAGGTAGGTGCAGCTTTTAAAAAAGGTCTATTGCATCCTTTGTGATATAGCAGACGTTCACAGATCATTTTAAATCTCGCTTAGCAGACGATACATCAATGTCTTTTTTGTTGTGTTTTCGTCGGTGATTGACACTTCATGGCAGGCGAAACCAACACAATTTAGACGAACTTGAGGTTTTAGCACCGATTTTCCATGTCACCTAAAAGGAGTCACTGTGAAGCGCGGATTGAACACGAGTGTCATGTCAGCCTTGACTCCCATTCGGTGAGAACACGAGTCGCACCTGATTGATGATGCTTTACTAATTATTAATCTTAAATCTGTGCTCTGCTCGGTCCCCCTTTTGGTCACAGGAAATCCAGTGCGTTGACTTCCCCAACTCTTCTTTTTCTCGCATTGACAGGCAACATACTTGCAAACAGTCTTTTAGCTCCTTCACTCTCGCCAAGACGAAAATCAGACCCCGTGCTGTGGGCAGCTTTCTTTCGGTGCTTGCATATTTCTTGGTTGTCACTGAGCAATGAGCATAGGTAACCTACTCGAAATAATGCATGGTGTTTGTCAAAAGTTGACCTCCTAACTTCCTCCGCCGACGCACACTGGCACGGCAGGGTTGTACTAAGGAAACTGATTTCCCAGATACATCATATGGGAACGGCCGGGTCTCAACATTATAACTTACAGTGCGACTAGGACAAAGACAGACAGAGGAGAAAACACAGGACAAGCGCTGAACTAGCAACTGAGTCTATTGAAAAGAAAATACATATGATGCTGCTGCTGCTCGTGCAGGCATGCCCCTCCGTGGCCCTGGCGCTTCTTCTGTCACTCAAAACGATACCAGCAGAGTTATCCGAGATCCAAAAAGCCGATCTCGCTCTTCATCAAAGTCGCTGTGGGCTGGCTCACACTCAGAGATCCGTTTTGTGTTATGTAGTATGTCTCCATCATTTCTCGGGGTAGTTTTTGGTTGTGTCGGAACATCACTGTCGTGTTGTTAAAAAAGGGTTGGCATCCGCAATCCCGGCAATGCATCGCGAGATGTGTGTGAGCGGTTCCTTTCGTAGAACTGTGGTGTTCTCGTAGTCTTATCTTGAGGCAACGCCCAGTTTGTCCTATGTAGGCACGCCCGCAGGAAAACGGGATCTTTTAGCCCACACCTTTTATGCAGGTGACAAGCTGCATTCCGTGTTTGATGCTGCTGCGGCTGAGATGTAGGATCGTCATTTCTCGCACGTTTGTTGACTGTGGAGCACACAGAGCCGAGCTTGTGGCAGGCGGAAAAATCAACATTCACATTGCATCTCGAGGCGACTTTCTTGAGTCCGTGGGAAAGGCGGTGGATGTATGGTATGACTGAAGTTTTCCTTTTCTCTTTCTGCTCGAGGTCACATTGCTCGATCTCTGGATCTGTTTTAAGGTATTTCACGAATTTTTCGCAAATTGAAGTAATGACCGAATTAGGATACCCCGAATCCTTGAGCCGTTGAATTTTGGAAATGAAGCTGGAACTCAATTTGTGGATGCATGTGCTTGTTAAAGCTGTCAGACAGGGAAATCCGATGCCTTGTTTGACGAGCCAGCGGAAGTTCTCATTCAGCCACCTTAGGGCACGCAGCATTCAATCGGTTGAGGCTTTTCAAAGCTGGAGGATATAGTGGTGCCTCGATTATATGACTTTCAGGAGACTGCTCGACAACATTGGATAATCCAAAAAACAACAATTACGGGACAAAGATATGCAGAACTTCCAAACACCCTTTAAGTTGATAATCTGCTGGAATATGAAGAAGCTAGAACCCTCATGCAACTATGAATGTAACCTAGAAATTGTGTAATAGAGGTGCCAATCAATCTTTATTATCACACTGGAACTTCAAAAGGAGTCAGTGAGTTTCTGCTGACTCGTCCAGTCGTGCATAAACCGGGGACGCATAATTGGGGTTTTACTGTATCCACTCTGGGACACATTTCATGCTCGATCGCATAATATGTAGAAGTTTCTTAAAAATTTCTGGGCGTTGCCTTTAAGGACTAGCATTTTCAAAATAAAAAACCAAAAAAACAGGAAACCGCTTTAATAAACGACGCAGATCAAGCCTGGAATGTGCTCGACAGCGGATGTTTTCTTCAGCTTCGATAATACTTCCCCAGTCGACTGCTGCATGCTGCAAGATTGCGAATTCAGAACTTCCGGAGGCTGCAATCACAGAGTGGAGAAGCGTAATTATAGTTGAAGGCACCTACTACACTCCATGTGCATGTTCTCTTAAAGAGATACTTGCATGGCTGTTAGGGATATAGCTAATAGTAATCAATAATATTGATTACTTTTAGCCTTGGCACACTCGCAACTGTTGTTTATTTGGAAAGACGATTTAGTACTATATAGGCCCCTTCGGCCAGCCTAGTCATCATCACTTCGCGCGATGCATTTTTGTTTAATAGTGCGATTGATGCCTCACTTACACACTCTTTTCCTTTTTCCTAAATATATTCCTCATGCAGTTCTCTGCTTGTTTTGTCATTGTATCTGGCAAGAATCTTAACATCGTGCAACACCAAGGAACAGGGGCATCTACTGCAGTGAATGGCAAGGTGGCCAGACAGGCTAGCTCGCGTGGCAGCCACGTGCTCATGGGCGCGTTCATTCATGCATCCACAAATTTATTCTTGTGTTTTATGCTGCAAGGCTCAGACGGCTGCTCTATGCTGTTGATTCTGTGGCAGAGCCGAGCCATCTTATTGGATGCCAGGGACACCACAGGAATGCGGTGGCGCTGACCGACTTCCCTTAATTGTGTGAAACTGAGGGTATGGTATCACAGCTGGTCTTACATTGGACCTCTCACGAGTGGGTTTGTTTATCCAGAAGCAAGCTACCTGCAGATGTGTATAATTCAGGTCGCCAAAAGCCTGTTAAATAAAGTTGAGGCATAAACAAACCTGCTCGTGAGAGGTCCAATGTGAGACCAGATGTGGTACCATACTTACACTCATGCCTGCCAACTCTTCCGAATTTTTCGTAAAATGTACAAATTGGGACTAATTTTACGATTTTACAAATCTTGCTCCAAATCTTAGAAGAAAAAAAATTTGTATTTTTTTTTTGTTGTTTTTGTAACTCCGTTGTTGGTGGTATCTTGCATTGCCACAATAGGGCGATAGGTACCGTTCACAGCAGCGTCGTGGTTTTTACTATCCGTCTATCCGGTGGCCACGGATCGAAAACCAATCCAAAGCTCAAAGCCTTTGTTCGTGTGTTCGGCGGTGCACAGGTGCACGTTGGTTCGGCGTGTTCAGACGTTGTTGGGCCTCGTTGTTTCGGCCAGTTTCGAGGCAAAAAGTATGGCTTCTGTGTTTGTTGCACGTGTAACTGTAGCACTCTCCTGGCCACTGTGGCTTCGCGGCGCAATGCCGAACTCGAAACCTCAAAAGAGTTACTTTCAGGTGTTCCTGAAGTCCTACACGTCGAAATTTCCATGCTACATGCCGCCCAAAAAGCAAGAGAAGTTTGGATTGTGTAGCACGTACACGTGTGATGTAAGCGTTTCGCACGCTGGCCAGGCTGACATTAAGCTGCACATCGCTTCGCGTGACCCCCCCCCCCCCCCCCCGGCCGCAGCCGCGCGTCTTTTACGAATTTGAAGGTCCACAGGTTGGCAGGTATGCACACTCAGTGTCACACAATTCAAGGAAGCCGGTCAGCGGTACCGCACTACTGTGATGTCTTCGGCACACAATAGGATGGCTTGGCTCTGCCACAGAATCAACAGGCCCAAGCCCCGCCGTCTTAGCCTTGCAGCATAAAACACAAGGATAAAATTGCTGGGTGTGTTTTGGGCGTTGTGTATCAGATACCAATATTGTGAGGGGCAGTGTATATGGGCCAGATGTGTGAATGACCCTGCCCGTGAGCAAGTGGCTGCCACGCGAGCCAGCCTGTCTGGCCACCTCGCCATTCACTGCAGCAGATGCCTCTGTTCCCCGGTATTGCATTATGTTAAGATTCTCGCAAATACAATGACAGAACAAGCAGAGAACTGCATGAAGCATATGAAATTTGGGAAAAAGGAAAAAAGCGTGTGAGTGAGGCATCAATCGCCCTATTAAACAAAAATGCTTTGCGCCAATGTGATGGTGACTAGCCTGACCAGTGGAGTTTATATAGTAAATGTTCAAACTAGCCTTATTACCCTCTTTACTAATAGCTAGCTCTCTTCATCAAACACTTCCTTACCACCAGCATGTCACGGCCATTCGTGCACATGCGTTCATCTAAAAGGCATTCATATGGATGTAATGACCGTAGTTTGTTCTATTTTTATGTTTCAGATAACCTTTGGAGACATTGCGCTTCCTGAAGCGCAGTTGAAGCATGTCGACACGAAGCAGCCATCCATTTACGTTCAGGAACGTAAATGGATGTGGTATTGGAACTGAGGCCCTGACAAACTGCTGCCTTACTGGGTCGGCAATGAAGGGAAAGCTTCCTAAAAAGGGAGTTAAGGACTTGATAGGTGAGTAAATTGCCGTAAAGAAGAAATGGCAAGGCACTATTGCAATCAAACTTAACAGGAACAAATACTAAGTCTACTCTTGACATATATTGGACTTAAATCTTGGACAAAAGCTCACCAGACAGAAGCTCACCACGTGAAAATTTCATGTTGGTCTTAACACGAGTGCAGACAACTTAGGTGCATGCGTGCGACACTAAAACACAACAATGAATTAAATCTGATAGGCACATGGTTTGTTGATTAGACTGGAAACAAGTTGTTGGTTAGAAGGAAATGCAGTCCCGTACAGGCTGCCTCCAGCAGTCCTGGTAGATCTCGGTGTACCTGGAGCCCCTTGCAAATATTTTCCAGACGGCAGTGGCATACCTTGAGTCAACCCAGATTGATCTTATCAGCTTCAGCTCCACTCAGTTTGGTGACCTAAATTTTTGTCCCAAATTGTTGCTTCTGTGCCTGTTATGGCTTACCTGTCGACACCGTTGCATGAGATGGGGTACCACTTCTTCTAAAAGTAGTGCAATGTCCATTGCGTCCGCACTTTGGCCCAGCTCGTGATTCACCGGGTAGCCAAAAAAAAGGGGGCGGGTTATTGTGTGGGTCTACGAAAAAAACGGGTGAGCTTCTGTCCGGTGAGCTTTTTTCTGGTCACCATTGGACTTGTGTCTCGGTACTCATGGATGGTTGTTTCTTTTTGGCTTATGTTGGGGGAGGTATTTGTCTTTTTGTGTCATTACGTCTTGCGCTACACCTCTGGTTTCCAATAATGTGCCCCAGTTCTAGCATACTTTAATTTTTGCCTAGATTATAATTCACTCTGATGTTCCTTCTGCTTAATTTTGATCGTTGGTTTATATCAGCGATTAAACTTAACGAAACTTCAGTATTGTTTACTTTGGTGTACAATTTTCTGAAGATAGCTGACTGTTTACCCCAGCTTTAGGCTGCTGAATCTTTCAAAAACTTTCAGCTTGTTCAGTTGTTTTTAAAGTAATTGTTTGGTACAGTATGGCCTCAGTTGGTTTTATATCAGTAAACCCTGAATTATAATATAAAATAGATGTCAGAATCAAAATTAAAAAAATGTGGTCATCTGTGTGTTTAAAATTATTGCCTAGCTACGCTATCTCCGACTTTCTAGCCAAATATCCTGAGGCACTGATTCTCGAACAGGGTTCCTTGTACAGTATACTGAGGGTTCTTTCAGCACCTGAACTTCCTCAATCGTTCCTACACCATTGTCATACACTCAATTGCAACAATGCCAAGAGTGGAAGGGGCTCCTCGACTAACAATAACAATAGTAAATTTTTGTTCGCTGATGTCAGAAAGTTTGAGAGTCCCTGTCACAAAGAATGTTATGTTTGCAGGCTTTTAAAGGGGTTATGAAATAGTCTTCAGACTTCGGCCAAGTAAGTGTGGCAGTATCTCACCATCGCATGCGCAGTGAAGATCAGAAAACAATTTTTTCAAAGGTGCACTAGTTTTATTTAAAAAATTAAATAGACTCAAGCTTGGGGGGCCCCTCAACCTTTAGAGTCCTTTTCAGGTCTTGTGCGTGTGACATGAATTGGAGGGCCAAATGAGTGAATGACAACTTTTATAAAAACCTTAGCTTCAAATTGGGCAGATACCTGTTCAACTCGCAAACTCGACCACTATTGGCGCCAAGCCAGTAGTTCCTGTGGCCACCATAAGCTGCATGATGAAAAATGGACCCTTTTTTCCTTTCTGATTACGCAGTGCACTCGCAACATTTTGAGGGATCACGGTGTGTTTTCTCGTACTTGTGATAAGGTAAAAGAAATAAAGGTAACGAGCTCCAGATTGTTTCCACAGTAAACTTGTTTCATGATCCCTTTAATGCATTGCAAATTGACGAAATGCCTTGTTTTACATTATTTCACAGCAGCAATATTTCACAATTGCCAATAAACAGTCATTGGTCCCCGTGCACAATATATTTAGACGATTAACTTTTTGTTGTTGGTTTGTCTTTGTGAAATTTTCTAAAATTATGTGGACCTGAAGTATAATTTTAAGTAGTATTAAGTAAATATGGAGTCTTAAGGCAAGTTTCTTAATTGTCTATTGTCTTCTCTTTTCAGCTTTTGTTACTGCCAATTCCCTGGAGAAACTCGGAAGTCCGTGAAAGAATACCTGTAAAGGAAGTGCAGCAGTGCTTCCTACAGTCAAAAAACAAGGTCTCCAACACAAAAGAAAACTGCAGAATGAAAAAAAAAAATTAGCTTTCATTTTCATTTATTTTGCGCATTGGCTTTTTTTTCTTCTCTTAAATCTGATTAGCGATTAATTTAGATTTTATTTAACAAGTGCTTTAACTTTTTTCATTCATCTTACTTCAGTCATGTAGGTGATGTTACTTCAGTCATGGTAGATGATAAATATTGTAGGTTTTATATTAACAGGTGCAATACTATTTTTGCTCGTTTTTCTTCAGCATGATAGTTTGTAATTATTTTTTTTTTCTAATAAGAGCTTGTTTATAAAGCTTTAAGTGCATCTGTGATATTTGTAAGCCACTAAAAGTATTACGTTTTTTGTTACATCGTAAGTGTTTGTTGTAGGCAACATGTTTTCATTCTATTAAAAAAAATATTTGTTTAATAAAAAGTTCTTACTTTAATTTGTCATCACTTTGAACTCGTCTACATTAAAGCCTGTAACATAATGCATTTCAGTTTCGATAAGTGCAAACCACTGCAATTGCTAAATCAATATAATTTTCTACTTTTCTTATCTGGAATTGGTCAGCAATAAATTGGTGAAATGCTTTAAAAGTTCTATTAAATGTACCCCCGATTATATTTGAAAGCCTGCTTCCAAGTTTAATCCGGGGTACAATTTATAGTACTAAAGGCCTGCGTAAAAGCATACTAAAATTCTGCTCAGAAGTGTACTAGAAGAAGTATCCTAAAAGGATGGCGAAATGTTACTTCTGAAGTGCGTAAGAAGTGTACTAAAATGCCTTTTACAGGCATGCTTAGAAGTATCCTAAAAGGATAGCGAAATGTTACTTTTGAAGTGCGTAAGAAGTATACTAATATGCCTCTTACAGGTATGCTTAGAAGTATACTAAAAGTATGGTGAAATGCTACTTTTGAAGTGCGTCAGAAGTATACTAAAACCGGCCAATTTAGAGCATCAAGCATACTTCTGGAAGTGCAAATAAAGTATACTCTAAGAGCCCCGGTTTTTCGCTAAGGGGAACCTCTAGCCAGCGTGCTATAGCTGCATATGGCTTAGTTTTGTTTTTCGTCATCTAGAGTTTTTTGTATCGTCTCCTATAGAAATATCAATTGATTACCTAATGAGTCTCTTTAGCCATCTTCCTATAGACACCTAAGGCTTTTCTAGTGGTTTCCGTTGTCATCCATAGTTACTTGTATGGTGCGTTAGAGCGATTTCTGTCTTGCTACATGTGTCTCTTTTGCCGGAGTTCCATAGCTGCCTATTTTTCTCCTATGGGTTTTAGTTATCTATAGGTTCTTGTCGGTTTGCTTTAGAGATCCCTATGGATTGCTCTATGAGTCTTTCTAACCAGCGACCTATATCAGCCTATGGTGTTTCCTTTGTTTTTTTTAGCCGCCTATTGACCTCTTTATGTTCTGCTATATCTTGTTCTAAAGCTTTTGGTTGACTTTACCACCGTAATAAGGCTGACAATGTTTTTGTTATTTTTATTGCAAAAGTATAAAATGTGAAAAGAATTATTTGTTGTCATTGCACATCGTAGTGACTAAAAGCGCCTACATTCTTTCTTAATAAAAAAAAGTTAGACTTCTGAGAATTATTTAAGTCGTTTTAAACTTGAAAAAGCATATTTTAAACATTAGGCAACCCCTTTAACAAAAAAAAAAGCAATCACCCAGGTGTTTGAGAAAAGGCAGGTAAGCAGACAATAGGGATTATTTTAAATCTGTTTTGTAGATATGTACAATCTAAACCATCTCTGATATGTGAAGAGCTACTACTAAGCCGCTATCCAACCGAGAAGGTTACAAAGCAAACGAGAACCAGGGTAATTTTTGGGTAGTGTCTCTTCTTTCGGCAGCCAGCAGAATTTGTTTCTCGGAATTCTAGCGGCAGTGGTGGCTGATTCGCAGTGCAATCAGTTCATCAAATGCCGTTTCATTGACGGATAGTTTCATCGACACCGCATGTTTCATAGAAAACTCAGATTAGCTCTCTTCTTTTTTTAATAAACCGCCCCGAACTGCAGCCTCGAGGCGGCGCGTACAGGTGGGCAACACTCTAAAAAAAAGCCCGTGCGTCTACTTTCCCACACAACACTCGGAGAGCCAATCAGCGCAACTTATTGAGGCGGCTGAGTGAATGATGATGCCAAAACATTTGTTTAGGCAAAAAAAAAAAAAAAAAAACGCTGTCTGAGTTGTCACATTAAGCAATGCAAAATGTCGCTTGCATTGCTTAATGTAACAACTCAGACTGCGTTTCTTTTTTGGTCTAAACAAATGTTTTGGCATCATCATTCACTCAGCCGCCTCAATAAGTTGCGCTGATTGGCTCTCCGAATGTTATGCGTTAAAGTAGATGCACGGTTTTTTTTAGAGCGCAGGTGGGTTAACATTTTATGTAATGAGCCGCCGCAGACCTTCTCCACGAAGAGGCATAAACGACTGTGCTGGGTCGGTGAACAGGCGCCTCAAGGATACATGCGCGGCGAAATGTCCCTGCGGCGTGCATTTCGCGAAACAAGCCTCGATAAAACGCTAAAACGTGTTTCCAAAAAAGGCCGGGAAATAAGAAAGCCCTTAGTCTATATTAAAACTGCGAGTTCGGCTAATTGGCACTTATCAGAAAAATAACTCATTTATTGTAATTAAATTACATTACTAATTACTTTTTAAAAACGACTGAAGTGTAACTGAATTACTTTACAAATTACCACTCTACGAAAGTCATGATTCTAAGAAATGACAAAAGAAAGTTGAAGGGGCAAGAAAAAAAAAAAGACGATGCCACATGAGACAACGATTTTAGAAGAGGAAGAAAAAAGACAAAAAAATGATGGCGAAGCCGGGATAATCGAAGACTGAGACCGGGAGGAAGCGGCGGATGGGGTCCATGGTTACGCTCCAGGACGCGCCCGACCCTTGCTGTGCACAAGCTGTCGTGGCGAGAGTTGCACACTCCCCTTCAGACGCCTAGCAGACAAAGGCCTTCGCTGCCGTGGGCAAGTCGCTTCGGTTCGTCGACGCAACGAACTCAAACTGTAAGGCCTACTCCGAACAGCTTCATTCCTTTGAACTGTAGATTTGTTTAAGCGTGTGTGTGTATTATTTCTCCTTTTACTATGTACATACTCCTTTGCTTTCCGTTATATTTTGTCTTCCTTTTGTAAATATAATGGGTTGTAAATTATTCGTATTCGGCCTCGCCTCTATCGCATTCGCAACGTCTCAGGCCGAACCGTGAATTGCAATTAAAAATTACCGCATTAAAGTAATGAACTTACTTGCAAATTACAATTTCATATATCTTAAGGGAGGAGCTCAACAAAAAGAAAGAACGCACTCTGCTCTGCATTTGGGAAGAAACAACCGCCAACCCCACACCATGACTGTGGGCAAAACCAAAGACAGATAGATAAAGCGAACACACATGCCCTCCCAAACCGAACCAACTGACTTGGGTCTGTCTGTGTTGTGGGTTCACGTTTCTTCCCCAAATACCTATTTTTCACACTGTCGATCCCGGGATGGGTCTGGTTCCGGATTGCATTGATATTGATTATTCATGTGGGTTGTGCCTTCTTTGTGTGAAGTTCGGGCAAGATAATCTTCAAGGGGGACCAAGGTCATGTTTGGGGAAGCCTATTCTTGGTCACAGCAACACAAACCCAGCAGGATTTAGGCAGCACGACCCTTTAGTCCTAGCTAGAGTGCCCTCATGTAACGCGCAAAACAAGGCACCTAATCCGACCGTCACTTAAGCCGGTGGCCAGAAACGAAAACCGCATTTCTCGTTTACGTTTTGTTATTTTTTAAAGCTTTTTATTTTTTGCAAATGCAAGAACTGTTTTTTTTTCATTTCCAGGCAAATAAAAATTACATGCTTGAGATATTCAAAAATTAATTGCGATTTTAATTACAATTACCGCCGATAAATTAAATTATTACATTACTAAGTTACCTGCCTCAAACAAGTAATGAGATACATCAAAAATTACTTTCAAAAGAAATTTTATTTCTGTAATTCAATTACAGTAATGCCATTCCTGCCACCTCTGGTACTTATGCATGGTGATATATACGCCTAAAACGCGGACAAAGAAGCACACTTGACAAGGCGTATAGTCTACCATTAGTCTGCCTGCAGTTGTCACATTATTTCAGACAACCAGTGGCAAGCGAATGCCGATAAACTTTTTGTGTCAATTATTATCTCGGCTGCTAGGATGTAGACACTGCCTAATTCTAGATTTAATCTGTACGAGCACCCATTGATGAACGGTCAATTGTAGCCAAGAAGTATGTTACAGGGCGCTTACAATGAAAGTACCGGTTCTTAAAGATGTCATCCAAGATATTTGTCGGCACGGGCACTGCAGAGCAACCACTCAAACACAAAAACGAAAAGGAAAGAGCATGTGAAGATTCCATACGATGCGTCACAAACTCACATTTGCCGAACCGAACACAAAACTCATCACAATAATTTTTTGAGCTTCTTTGAAGAAATCGCTTGTTGCCGATATACGCGTGGGACCTTTCGGACACTGGTAGCCTTACCACACATCGAATACGTTTTTGCGTACAATACACTATTTAACACCCAGATCCACGGCAGTCCCATAGGTCGCAGCACACGAAAGCCACAATCTGTCAACAACACCCGACAGACAGTCTTGAACGAGTTCACCTGAAATCGCAACGCAACGATCGTGAGGATGAGCATTGCTGGCATCGTAATTCTTCTAATCGGTGATGAGACGGTAGCTGCTTCTAAGGATCATGAGACGATAGCGGCGAATGAGTGCGCAGCTGTGCTAAACGAATTGTTCACAAAATCATTTTTGTATTTAACCACTAATTCCGATCCGGATGTTTATGAATACAATATTTGTTCTATGAATTCCATTGATATAGAATGTGCCGGTATAGTGAAAGTCATCGCCAACCTTAAACTATTGTCATCGTGTGGAATTGATAATATTAACTCGACGTTTTTTAAAAACACCTACTATGTATTCCTCTATTATTGTAACAAAGCTATTTCGGCAATCACTCGAACTCGGAAGCCTTCCCGAGGACTGGAGGGTGGGGAAGGTGATTCCTATCCATAAAGGTTGTGACAAATCCAGCCCAAGTAATTATCGCCCGATTTCCTAAGAAGTGTCCCTTACAAAATTTTAGAGCACATAATCTATTCGCATCTTGTTAATTTTCTTAATTCCCATACATTCTTTTCTCCTGCTCAACATGGCTTTAGAAAACTGTTCTAGTGCGAAACTCAGCTATTAACACTTACGCATAACCTTCAGACTTGCCTCGATCGTTCATCTCAGGTTGACTGCATTTTTTTAGATCTCTCTAAGGCATTTGACAAGGTTTCACATAGGCTCCTTTTGTATAAACTCAGTAAACTAAACATTGACTCCCAAGTTTTCACTTGGATCACCGCCTCTTTAACTAACCGTTCTCAATTTCTTCATGTTAATGGTATTAACTCGCACCTCTCTCCTGTGACTTAAGGTGTCCTCCAGGGTTCAGTACTCGGACCTCTTTTGTTTTTAATATATGTTAATGACCTGCCTTCGCATATCTCATCCTCAGTTGGTCTCTTCGCAGACGATTGTGTCATCTATTCTGAAGTAACTAACGATTTTGACGTTCTTGCACTCCAGTCTGACCTTGACAGTATTTCTCGTTGGTGTGATAAATTGCAAATGGAACTCAATATTAACAAGTGCAAATCCATGAGAGTATCACGTCAAAATAACACCTGTCCCTCGTACCATATAAGAACTGTTGAGCTGGAACTCGCGTCCGCATTTAAATATCTTGGTGTTCATATCACTAACAACCTCTCATGGAACATTCATATTGAGTATATAATTAAAAACGCTAACCGCATGTTGGTCTTTATAAAAAGAATATTCTCTCTTGCCCCACTGTCCTTAAAACTACATCTTTACAAATCATTGGTCCGCAGAAAACTTGAGTATTCTTCCGCTATCTGGGACCCTGGTGTAACGCTTGCATTATCATTAGAAGCTGCTCAAAACCGTTCTGTTCGATTCATACTACGTAACTATCATCGTACATCTAGCGTAAGAGCAATGAAAACTACCCTAAGCTTGCCTGACCTCTCCCTACGTAGAAACATATCTCGTCTATGTTTATTTCATAAAATTTACCACCACAATGCAAATCTTCGTCAGCATCTGTTAACACAACCATCATACGTCTCATCACGTTTCGACCATCAAAATAAAGTTGGCATCCCTCAGTGTCGCACCTCAAGCTTTCATCAGTCTTACATACCCACGACATCACTGCACTGGAATTGCCTTCCCGCACCTGTTGCCAGCATAGCCGAGAGTGCCGGATACAAAGCTGCACTTTGCAAATATTTTTTGGGGATTTTGGTTGACAGTGTTTTGTCTTAACAATGATCTGTTTTTGGATTTTTATGCTTACCTGTGTAATTCCTGTTTGTGTTTGTGTGAAATTAGATGTGGGTGGGTCCATTCCCCTCTGTAATGCCTTCGGGCCCTGAGGGAATGAATAAATAAATAAATAAATAAATCGTCGACTTGGCATTCGTTTTTTCTACACAGATATTGATATGGGCGGCTGGTTTACACCGTGTCTGAAGTCAGGGCCTACTACACAACAACAGGCGGGTTCGTGAGCTTCTCGGATATAGGCATAAGGCCGCAGCTTGAGTGAACAAGCTATAGTCATTCACGGTTTAAGAAGTACAGAGCCTGGTAAATCCCGAACATTCTATTATCGCGTCGGCCAATGAGATTCCGAATTAGTCGATAAGGACACCGAAATTATGAAGCAGTGTGAAGATCATAGGCCACGCGCTGATTTTATTTAGACGTCTGTGACCATAGGCAACCTGCAATGCTGCTTGGTTTGGTGCTATGTAGCGACTGAAGCAAGAAACATTGTGTAAGTCTGGGAGTGGCGGCTGCATTGTTCAAATGTGACCTGTTACTCTGGTGGCGCCGCTTAGTTCAGTGTCTGAAGCAAGATATATTGGGTAGACGAGGATGCCGTAATCGCAAAACATGCCAGTACGACGGAAGCTACGGCCCTGGGGGGCCAGTCGGAACGTGACTACATGTCACCGGAGCGCGATTTTACTGCGAAGAAGTATAAGGCTTTTCACTACATCATCTGCAATATGTGCGCGTTGCGCTCGTATACGCAACGCATTTCGAAGCCGTTGACACGCAATCTAAGGCTTATCGTTCGCCCTTTTCCAAGTTACAATGTGACCAGATACAACCCTGGGCTCTCGCACTGTCGGCGCCGCCTGGCTGTCGCCGGCTGGATGTAGGACGTAAACAGAGATACCTCCTCTGTTGCTGAGCCTGTTAAAACGGAAGTGCAAACAATTGCAGATTGCGTCCCGTCTGGGTAACTAAGATTAACACCTTTTAAAGGTGGATATTTTCGGGGAAAGCCTCACTTCAGACCCCAACGAATTATCTTCCCGTCAGTTTTCAAGGTTTCGCCTTAAGCCGCAGAGTACTGCTCTCACGAGTATTTCACCTTGCATATAGATTAAACGAGACGAAGGGATTAGGCTCATACGGCTGTCCTATCAGGTGGTCTCATGAAAGGACTACAGTTTTGCTTCATTTCAATTAATGTCCAACCGCAGTTGACATGATCTGGTGAACCCATTCAAGCGGCACCTAATTTGCATCATCGTGGCACTTGTTGTGATTTTGGGTTTGCTGTCATCAAATAAATCAGTCAGGCACAAACCAAAGACGCAGCATTGCGTCGCATTCAATGTGCTGATAGGTTCAGTAGGTGACAACTAACGCATGAAGACGACATGCGCCGTGACGATGACTTTATGGCACTACGAGATTGGCTCCATTTGATCGAAGCGTCGTCCGCGGTAGGGCTCAGAGTACAACCGACCTTAACCCTGGGCATCCCGCTCCTGCTGAGTGAATTTTTCCGTTCAAATCAGAGATGCTAAGGTAGAGTCTACCGAAGTGCCGCAGCGTTGGCGGAGTGGCTAGTAAGGTAATGCCGGAAGCGACTTAACTTCAATATGGGACCACGTGTCCTTCAAACAGGCAGGAGGCGCGATGACATTCACTCCCCATGCGCGGTTTTGCGCTGTTATTTTTACGTTTCTCAAGAATCGCAACAAAAAAAAAACGCTTTTTTTGCAAAAAGTGTTTCTGAGTAAAAAAAAACGTTTGAATAAAACGTTATATTTTGATGTCCCTCCAGTATCCGGTGAACGCTTAAAGAACCACTGAAAACCCTAAGTTCCATACATTTTCGCGTCAACCGCTTTAGGAGGGAGCAGTATAACCTTTCCCCCCTCCCCTCCTTCCGGACCATATAGTCGCGAAAACGATTTTTGTAGCATGTAGAAAGGCCTGTCACATGGTCTTCGGGTTGAAATATGACTACAACCAGTAGTGTCACTAAGGTTTTCTTTACGTTGAGTTGATTGAGAAAAAAACGTTTGTGCAGGAGACCTGATTCAGGTGTTTCTCACCAAGTCTGTAATCGACTACATTGTTGAAGACATATGCAGATAACCTGCAATGCTCTTCAACCAAGGCAAACAAATGCTGCTTCGTCTTCGTTATAGATGTTGCACTAATATGACGAGACGAAAGATAGCCATGACTTATACGGCTCTTTTGTTCTTGAAGCAATACTATTGGAACGTCTTGAGAATATTGAGGATAAAATGGAGCCTATATGTAAGCGTATTAGTAAAAAAATTCTTATCATTTATATTTACGAACGATTTATTTACACTCAATTGTAGAAGCTCTACATACGGTCAGATTAGTCTACAAAAACAAAACTTCCGCGCCCGGCCATTCAACTGTCAAGATAGACCGACCTGGCATCCGATAGCAGACAGGTGTTGTTTACGCCCCGTCTTTTTCAGCGCTACTTCTCGGAATATTGAGCTAGCTTGTCCCAGAAACTGGTGCCAGTACGTTACTGTCGTGACTGCACAACATCAAGAACTAGCCTACTTTTCGACTTCGTGCTGGGTATTACAGAAGAACTTGCCATTTTCCTTAATACTGTAAAACCCTTAATGTTCGCGAGCCCTCAATTTTCGCGAATTTCACGAATTGAAGAATTCGCGAAATTTAAGGGCGCGCGAAAATTTCGGTCTTTAAGATTTTCAATGCAGGCGTCTGGAATTCGCGAAATTTAGTGGTCGCGATTATGTCATCTGTGACCGATTCGTGAAAAATAGGGGCCGCGAAAATAAAGGGTTTTACAGTATGTCCTTAAGCTAAAAATGTTCCACATGTGGCAAATCATTAGTCTTGCGCATTTTTGATATCTGTTGTTTGGAGTGTGCAAGCTTATACATATCGTAGATAGATGGGACCTTATAACACTAAAGAAATATACTCGCAAGCATTTCCGCGGTTTTACGGTTTTATTAACTTTATACACTACTTCTCTGACGAACAAAACTCCTGCCATTTTCGCGATCTCTTGCTTCCCAACCCAACAAGGACTTTCAAAATTCTTTACACACACTTTCTAGTCTGATGGCATAACACGGATCAAGACCTAACAAACCCAAACATATTGTTTCAGTATGTAGACCAATTTTTTATAAAGCCTTTCATTTATTTTTAAATTTATCGTCCCTTAAGAAATAAAAATGCACTTGTCTCGGACCAGGGTCATTGTCAAGAAAGAAAGTTCCCGCTCTATGAAGTTAGATGCGAACAGTTCACCTCTTTTATAGCACAGCAACAAGCTCTTGGCCAGAGGTTTAGGGTGACATCTTACTCAGAGGTTTCTTCGAGTACTCTCGGTCATTTGTTCTGAAGCATTGATGCTTCGCACACCCCTTGTAGATCGGCGGAGATGATGGAGGACCCTGTTCGAGGTAAGGGAAGGAAAATGAATAGGTTAATTATGATACTGATTTAATAAATGGATATAACAAAGGACTGTGTGAAGTAGATTTCACTTATTGACATACACACAAAGCGTAAACGGAAAATAATAATGCAAGTTAAAAATCTGAAAAAGACAACGTTTATTGCCGGGCTTGACTAATGAGAAGCACTGCTCTAGGTGATGGCGTGTGATAAGGTAGGCTGCTTAAACAAATCACTAAATCTGGGAAGAAATATTGACATGCAATTTTCGACTGCAACGTGCTTTCGGCGCTCCTAAGTGAACGAAGTCGTACCTCTCAGCCTTCGGCCAATATTGCCGAATAAATTACTTGCCTCTGAATAACTCTACATTTTTAATCTTTTTTTTTTTTACTTCACATCTTGGTGCAAAGTTGCAGCACGTAATAATGCGAATTTCCATTTGTACGGTTATTTGTTAGTATCAGGAACCGAGAAGACAGCACTATCCTGGCTGAACAAAACGGAGATTGTGGCCTTGGGGGGGGCATGTCGCTACGACTGCAGTGACGTTGTTCCTTGTTTTAAAGATGCCCGCCTATTCTCACCCTCGATCATTCAGCCTTCTGCTTACCGCTTCTGGTGTTCTTATAAAGAAAGGCAATGCGGTACATGTGGACAAGCAGCTCGGGAAACTTATTGGCACCAGTGTGTACAGCATGATGGGGAAGTTGCAGTGTTACATGTTACCGCGTGTTGGAAGAAAAGTTGGCCGCATGGAGGGGAAGACGAACACTGACTAATTGACGGATGTCAAAATGAAGATATGTGGCTTTTTCCAACTCTTCGAGGCATCGCACAGTATTGCGCCGATATTGGCGTCAAACCGGAAATATTCTGCCGGTATCATTTGATTTAGCAGATATATCAGAAGTACCACATGGGTCGCGCCCACGCCATTCTGATGTAATGTACCCGATGCCGGTTTTCCTTGAATCACATGCTGACGTCGCAGCGGTGGCGCTGCTTTTGGCGTAACACATTCGCAATCGCTCCACTCCTCCTGAATTTGGGTTCTGCGCACGCACAGTGCCCACACCTCGTGCGAGGACTGTGCCTCTGCTCACGCCTCATGGGACCTTGTTTTTAAACAGCATGTTGGCCTATTCGGATTTCTTGTCCGACTCAAAACCGACGCCGAAGGAGGAGAAACTAAATCAAGCAAAACTAAATTTGCTTACTTTTAGCTTGACAAAGAGAGACAAAGAAGCGGAGGGAGCTTAGCCGCATATTCCATCACCCTTCGACATGGGATTTTTTTTTAAGCCTGGACATTATATTGTGTATTTTCAAGTGGCTGAGAGCGAGCACAATGACCGTTTCAAGCAAATAGGACGACTGGAACGAAAGACGTGACCGCTTTCCGTAGCACATAAACGCTTGGACGAAAACGTTTCCCGTGACTTGCCATGACGCGCTGATGGGCTCACGGTGGCCGTAGTCTTCACCGTTTGCCAAGTCACGGGGATGGTTACAACGCCACGTGGGCCCGGTTTCTGATATTCGCGTTTGAATGTTCTACTGCATTTCGCGCGTTGCAGTCGCGGGCGTGGTTTTTCGCCGTGAACGGGTGGAACACGTCCATGAAAGCTTTTCGGTAATGGCCGTTTTCTACGTCGGAGTCTATGGAAATATTTTGCTGTGTTCTTTGCGCGAACTTCGACAAAGAACAGCTCATCGGCGACAGCGAGACTTCTGTGGAATGTGGTCATCCTTCCTTTTTCTCAACTTCGTGCTTACCTTTATTTGTGCTTCCTGAGTCAGATATGCATACATCACCGATTACGTGATGTCATTATTTAGTTCATAGGTAATCTCTAAGCATATATCGGACAGTAGTCGTGCTTCCGTCTCAATACACCATTTTGCTGTTTACAAACACGAACAGTCTCTTGCGCCCCAAGAGACTACCGGTCGCTCCGTTTCCGGAAGCATGTCGAGTTTGCTTACGTCACCTGTGCTAGAAAGCATTAATGCTGCATGGAAAGCAAAGTTGGAGATGTAACTAGTGCAATCAGTTGTACAATTTAAACGGGTAGCGAAACTATATTCAGTTGAAATGTTCATGACCTTACAGAGGCGTACTGTGTCCTGAACTTGCCCAAATACACTCCCACGAACCGCCACTGATTCTACCCGACTGACCTTTTATGACGATTGTTCCAGACGCCCACGCGTGTACAGTCGCCGACCGATTATTCGGACTTGGCTGGGACCGAAAGAACGTCCGAATAATAGAGCAGTCCGAAAACTCAGAAGATTGAAAAACTTGCCTTTATTACTTCCAAGTGGGCTTAAAAAAGCCGTAAATAATGCCTTGGTTCAGGTTACGCCTGCGTGCCTTGTTTTAGGTTACGCCTCCGTTTCCGTTCGACAGGTTTTTATTAGCTTGCGAATTGCTGACTCCTTTCCTAGCGTTATGGTCGAGTACTTTCTGCGCTTCTTAACTACAGATCGCGGCGGCAGAACAACAGATATGGCCATGACATCCAAGCCAGCGTTTTCCGAACGATATCACACGCGCAAATCCACGGGCGCAAAATGGCGACTGGTGACGCGAAGGAACGAAAAACAAAGCAAAATGATAATAATGATGATTATGATGATGTGTAGCTAAATGGGGAAAAAAAGCGCTAGCATAGCGTCACCTAGCGGTAGGACTCAGGAGTGCTCAAGTAGCGCTGCCAAACCAAGCCAATCCATTTGCAGCCAACATAGAATTCAAAATTGCCGCTTCTCGATGGTGCTTTCCGCTGATCGCTCGCGACGATTTTGTCCGAATTATCAAACTTTCGGACTACAAGCTGTCCTAAACATTGGTCGTGAATATACACTATTTCTATGGGGTAAGTCACGGTTCCGCCTTTAGGTCTGGAATATCGAACAAGTCCGAATTATCGGAGTCCGAAAGAACGGTTGCTCAGCCACCTGGAGCATAAGGCTGCTCCAGGTGGCTAGTCACAGTGAGCGTCGCCCTAGCGCTTGATTCTGCTGTTACGGCGCCATCGAGCCCGCGACGCCAACCTTTTTTCTATTTTGTGTAGGGCGCAAATTCGCCAAATTAAACGTAAAGTTTTCCTTGAGTCATTAGTCGCCGCATCAATTGTTACTTGTTCGAGTGACATACAAAAACAAGTGAGCGGACTAGTACCTGTGTTGACATAAGTCAGGCTTCACACTGCGGCCGTACAATGCCTCAGCCGTCTTGAAAGTCGGCGCGCCTAGCAATGGTGAATCCTGTGGTACTGGGTCTATGTCGTGACCATGCTCCGTTTCAAACAAACCCCGAGTGCAGCGAGCAATACGATCTGGTAGAGCCCAGCAAACAACGCCAAAAGTGAATCATCACGGCCTTTGCCGCCTTTATGAGCTTGGCATCACTGGCTAAACAAACCACGCGCTGGAAACAAATGCGTGTTCATGGTGCACTCAATGTGCGCCATTGATTTAGCTGATGATAGCAAAAGCATGAATCCAACGAGCGGATGACAAAGCATTTCCGGGCTACTTGATTGACTATTTCGGATAGCACCGTCGGAGGCGCACGGATTTATTGTGAAACGCAGTATAGCCGTTTTTTCTTAGAGTACGCGGTAGGCGTAATTATTGTCAACAAAGGCTTGCTATAATGTGGCACACCTCACACGAATAATGTTTAGAAGGCTTCACATTTTCCAAAAAATGGTGATACCGTAGTCTTGTTTGTACGGTCTCGTAGTCAGCCGCAACAAAGCATAAACTTGGGCTAGTTGAAACATGGTTTACTTTGTCTAATACATGGTTTCGCAAGTGATAGAGCCTGACCACCTGAGACGCAGGGCCCGATTATTCGGGGCTAAAAGTATTCAAATGGACCGGGCCCTGCTAGCGAAGGTGGCGTCCCGACAGGGGCGCAAATATGGCTGTGCTCATAGCGTGACCCGCAAAACATGGATCTTTACTCCTTGTTAGTAAACAATTACTTATGATACTAGAAAACATTTTTTGAATAACTGGATACCCGCATACATGTTTTATACCTATTACTTTTCTGCATGTTTTCCTGGCCCGATGGGTCCGATGGAATGAACGACAAGAGAAGCGATTATAATTCTCTACAGACTCCAGTTACCACACTCTTAAAAAAAGGCGTAGTACTTCGTCCTTTTTGGGGACTAAATCGATGTCACTGACAGTGATCCCCGAAAAACGGCAAAACCCCGGTTTAGTCCCTCCCTTTTCTTTTAGCACCTTTCCATTGATCCCTTGAGATCAAAATTTTTAACCGTTAAAACGATACCTACAGCAGGGCAGCAGGCACTAAGTTTAACTCTTCACGATATTATTATGGTCCCTTGAACGCCGTCGTGTTTATAATTGGGGGAGTAATTTTGATCCCTTTGCGGATCAACAGTTGTGATTGGGGGAATAGCGTTTTTTTTATTGGGGACTAAATTTCGTCCCTTTGGCGATTAATTTCGCCACTTAAAGAGATTATATTTATAGTGACGGGGGAGTAACTTTCGTCCCTTTGAGGATCAATTTTGACGCTTTTAGGGATGCATTTTATAGCAATAAAAGAGTAGCTTTCGTCCTTTTCTGGACGAATTTTGACACATTTAGAGTCGAATTTACTAGTAATGAGACCCTTCAGTTGTGAATAGGAGTGAAACGTTTGCGGCATTGAACAGCTTCCTATTCAGAAAAGGCAGATTGTGCCACTTGTTTGAAAAGGTATCACTTCTAAAAAGTTGCACAAAGTGTCTTTTCAGAGCAGGGAGGTATTCAATACCACAGACCTTTCACTCTCATTGACAGCTAAATATTGCAGTACATCTGAAAAGTCGCACACCTTTATTTTGAAAAAGCAAGCCTTTGTTGCTAAACAAGTTGTGAAGTCTGGATATGCGGACAACACTCGTAGAATTATCAGGCAGGCTTTCACAGCTAATATCACCATTTTACGAAACACGTTGCGCCAGCTATCTGTAGAAAAAATGGCACTTTCATTGTGGAAATATATTTATTCTAGAACTACACAACACTAAAAATAAAAACAATTGCACATCACAAGAAAGTATGCAAGAAAATACTGTCATTTTGGCACTGAAGGACTTGCCGAAATTTCACATACATAGGCATCAACAATGGTTCTTAGTGCTGTAGAATGAGCACGGAAAATTGGTGCCTGCACATTAAAAGCTAAAGCATTCACTGAATGTGCATGTTGCCTGTTGAAATTGTAAGGAATTTCGCCTCCTTCCTGTCGAAATTCATTACAAAACTTGCCAGGGCCTGCGGTGGACATGCTTGCAGCGTTAGCAATGCTTGTAAACTGCGACATCATTTTGTTCTAAGCACAGGAAGCAGAAGGCGATCTCATTTGCTCGTTGATCGGGAGTTACAACGATCGCTAACTCCATCATCTGCAGACATGACTGCTATTGACACTCGCCATTTTGTTGGTCTTATATTTCATGTGAAAGGAGCTAAGCTTTGAAATTTCTGCAGGAAAAATTCACATTTGGTTAAATCTTAATGGAGCTTTCTACATGCAGGATCTGATTGTTCTAGCTCGTTTCACGGCACTTGAACATATTGTAGACACCCTATATATCAGTTCAAGAATAAGAAATCTTGGAGAAAAAAAAAAAGCTACCAAGAGAGAGCTCTTTCCAATGTCCTTTGTTTCCTTCTATTATGAAAATTACTATAAAAAGGCAAACACCCTACTAAAAAGCTCCCAATCATAAAATAGCAGGCAGTAAAATTACTAGTATAAATAAAAAACTAAAAAAACTGGGATGGGTTTTTGACTTGTAGAAATATATCTGCTCAAGAAATTACTAGTATATTGGATGACTCAAGTCACCGGGCTCGACCTCAAATGGACCGCAGAAATTGACGCCTGTACGTACCGATCTAAACTTATCGTCAAAGGTGTATTTCACAGGTCGCTTTTGTTCTTTTTTTTGTAAAATTACAATGTGAAGCTCTTTTTCTGTAAAAGAAAGGGCCAATAAACTTGACACGGTCTACGACGTCAAGGCGATGATTTTTACGGTCCATTTTTGATCGAGGCTGGTGACTTTGGTCACCGTATATTTCTTAATTAAAAAAAAAAAAAACAGAACAAAAACCTGTAAATGCGAATTCATTCCCTCAATGCGTTACACAAGCACAGAAATACTTTTTTTTAACAAAATGTGTGGGGAAAAAAACGTTTTTTTTTTTTTAATTTAGGCTGGTGAGCAGCACTGAAGGTCGAAAACACATGCCAGGCAGAAACAAAGTGCCACAGCTTCCAGAGGGCCTTTGTCTCATAAACCTGATTTACGAAAAGCACACTGCAGCGCTCTGCTGAGGTCGTGGGACACACTGCGATGAAATAGACTGCGGGGAACGTCTGAAACAAAAGTTGGGAATTAAAACATATAATAAAATCGGAGACTTTCTAACAAGAAAAGAGGCCTCCCCTTAGAGCAGATGCAGGTAACTGATGAGACGCAGACGCAGGTAACTGATGATAGACTAGCTTAAATAGGTTCTGTACACACTCCCTAAACCTAACACCCCAAACCAGTTACCCAAATATTGTTCTTGGCGAATCAAAGCTAAATTGGTCATTGGAGCAGCTGGAAGATCTTCTCCAGGGTAGGTCATCATCGGGTACCCAAACCTCAGCACGTGGTTCGACTGGTGATCCACGTAGTAGCACAGACAACGCGAAAGATGAACCATCTCCGGGCAACAGTAGTTTCGGGAGCACTGCGATATCTAAAACTCCTAGATGCAGTTGATGTATGTGGAAAGGCTCTTAACACGGATGCATCTAATGCCTTGCATTAAAGCCAGAAAGGCATTTCGATTATAACGAAAAATTCAGCCTTCAGGCTCAAAATACAAACGTGAGATTGTCATTTACGGATATTGTTGATCATATTCAGCCTATTTCTGAACACGACGGGTATATTTCAAATTTCGTTAAGTATCCCTTTAAACTATTTTCATACCACATAGCATAGACACTTCCGGATTTTTTTGTCCAACCACCATCTACACTATACTCCGTTTCACCTGAGTCAGGGCGCAGCCATCAAAGCAAAGCCAAAACCGTGCGAGTATCATGTGTCCGTAGGCAGCGGGCGCAGCGACATGTGTTATGTGCTATGTTCAAAGATCACGATTGGCTGGGTTTGCTCTTAGCATCCGCTGCATCCGGAAGTAGGGTGAAACAGTAATACCATTCAGCCATATCCTACCAGGTGAGAAATAAGGGCCTGATTTTGTTTCCTCATATGCACACAGGTAATGAACAGACTAATAACCCATTCCAGTAGATTTTTTTTAACTAATCCATTCAATTGTGCTCAGTGCCAAGTGTAACGGCGATTCAACACAAAATATGAAGGCTGTATTTAAGCATCACATCAGTAATGCAAATTTATATTTCTTTTTAAATGCAGCCATATTCAGCAATTTTTTTTTATGTCACTCATCACGAGACGGTCACTCACAATTTAAAATTAATGTACAGAAGCATTTGGAATTTCAGATCCCGTACCGCTCACTGTTAGATATCTCAAATTTAATTTACATAGTTTGCACCCACCTATCACATGAACTGAGTTGGCACCAATTGGTTGCAATAGAGAGCTAGCTGAATGGGGACTTCCGCGAACAGTCAATAAAGGCTAAATTCTAAAGCAGGTATACCTTGTTTCTCCGATTCCTTAACATCATCCATCCTTTGAACACTCTGGTAGAAAGTGTCCGGCTATGGCTTGCCCTCTGTCAGTTCAAGGACGGTCGCCAGGTTTTCTGAGGCAATTTAAAAAAAGCGTTGCTTGGCACCAATCCTTGTGATGCGATGAAATTCATCAGAAATTTGAAATAAAAACAGCTCATTTTTAATCAACGAATAAATTGTAAACTTCCCTGTAGAAAAGCAGGCGGCAAGAAAAAAAAAAGATCCCCATTTTATTATGAGAAACAGAATCGTAATTGCAAAGATGTCAGTGGGGTAAAAAAAAAACACTCGGGGTGCTTGCTTTTTCCTTAGAGGAAGTGCCAGTTAATAAGGCTATGGTGTTGCTATCAGTTTTCTGAAAGTAATTTGTTCCAAGCACATTTCAGTATGCTTGTGATCACATTTAGTTTTGTCCGTGCTTTGACAAATGCGGTGAATACTTACTTTAAAGTAAACAAAGAAATAAAAACAAGTACGAAGTACCCCAATTCTCCACATGAGCCGACTGATTCAGAATGCGCAGTGCTTTTGGTTGGCCAGTTTCGATCAGATGCATCTCCTCCGCAACAAATCTCGCTCAGCAGGAGGAACCTCCCAAGATATAAAGCTATTTTCTCGGTTTTCTAGCCCTCTAAAAATTTAACTAAAAGGCAAGTATTTTCTCATAATGCTGCCATAAAAAAGGCAAGCAAGAACTGTCCTATGAAGAGAATATATTTTAAAGGCATGTTGAACATGAATAATTCCCACTGAATTGAGCAACAGTGCAAAAACAGTGTGCTTGCTCTCTTGAAAACTTCCAACAGGTTGGCAGGGCAGTGCCATTTTAAACCTTTTTATCGCATTGGGTATGCTCTCAGATTCAGCCAGCTGTCGACCATAAAACTGATGACCCTGCTTTCTGCACATCCTCATGTGCATGACGGCAGGGTCAGGTAAAGAAATACTTGTCCAGATAGTCCATAGTTTCTGCCAACCCGTAAGCCGAGCCCTTGGAATGAAATTAATAGCAAAAGGCGAACAACGGCTTCGTTTACTGCAAATGTGCTGAAAAAGAAAAGTGTAATACAACAAACGGTAAAGTGCACCTTTTTATGTATATATATTCTGCATCATGAAGCTTTACGATGATCTCGCAGAACAGGGCCGGTCTCAGTTTTCCCTCAGTCACCATGAGAAGATTTGGCAGGTTTTCTGAGGCAACATTCATAAATCGCTCCTTTGCCTTGACGCCAGTACTAATACAATAAAAAAAAAAACACTGCAAAGATTTGCAAGAAAAATTACTTTCACATCTTTAGTCTACTTGAAGATATTTGTAGACTGCTCTTTTTGAAAGAAACAGCGAAAAAAATATCATGACTTATTAGTTGTAAATAAATCGTAATTGATCTAAGTGGGATAAAAAAAGGAGACCCATTAAGGTGCCAGGCTTCACCATGACAGGACTAACGGCGTGTTTATGCCAGGACTGGAGCCGCGACCGCAAAGCAGATCTGCGCGTTGGGGAACATTTTCCCCAACCGCGTCACCGAGCCAATGAGATCTCTCTGCGGGAGCTCCCATTTGCTAGCAGCGCGAATGCACCATAATGGGAGCGGTCGTGGTCGTATCAGGGTACTTACTGCTCCTAAACGCATGAGCAACATTGTTAGTAAGCATATATTACCTGGGCTGTGAGCTTTAGGGCTGGATAGTCGACTACGACGTTGGAAATTGTAGGGTGTATGCTGATGTACCGTCTTTGCCCAAAAAGTCCTCTCCATGGCATCTTTGACCATCTCCATATACGTAGTCGCTCCCTTCCTTTCTCTTCTCCTTGCGTCCATGTGGCCGGCTATGAAATTTCAATCTTCAGTAGTGGGCTAGAAAGCTTGCAGCTTCCGAAAATTAGAAGGAACGAAGTAAACCAACTTTGAACATAGTAAAAACACTCCGAGATTGTGAAAAAGAAAGGAGAGGCAGACACAGTCCTAATTAACTAGCACCAACTCGTTTTCGCCCTAAACTTCTGTTCGTAAATCAACCTTTTTCCATATGTCTGTTCTCCACCTGCGGTCGAATATTTCTTCTACATCAAAAGTATTTTTCTGATAACATGCAAGAGACAAAGGAGCCTAGAAGCCCGAAATCAATAGTTGAAGGAGCTCAATAATCAGAGATTACTCAGTTAGTTCGACACCTCCTAGATCGCAGAGCCTTAGCGCTGCTGGATTCTACCCCCTCTCATAGGTCATCGCAAGGCAGACTGGAAGAAGTGCTGAATTTGCATTCAGCTGGAACACGTATTCTCACCAACTGAACACGAGTTCTAGGCCAATGCTAACATGGCACTGTCCACTAAGTACCTGCACTGAAATATCATAATCGACAAAGAAAATCAAGTGATAAGGTATTAATATTTAGGAGGTGCGAGGTCAACTCAAAATTAAAGTGTCCTTTAAATGAAGCTATAGCAACATGTTGTGTCGTAATGACTACGGTTCATGGCATGTGCAAATTTATTTTTACATTACTTGTTTTTATTTTTGTTTGGCGTAGCTTCTGTTCCAAAATGACGATGCTACCTGGTACAACCCTATGCTTTATGTAAGATACTGTCATAAAGCAAAGTGTCTGTCATAACCAGAATTTATTAATGCAAAATTGAATGACAGTCGAGACGAGAAATTGCACCCTAAAGGGCCCCTGAAAAAAAAGATTTTTTTAAACAGTTTGTAAAGGACACAAGTGTCGAAAAATACATTTTGCGCAAAAACACAATTTAGCAATATTGACGGTGCGAGATTAATTTTCCATGAATTCCATGACGTCACGGAATGGTAATACGCTATTTCTCTTTCAATAAGATTGTCATACCATTTCTCCACCTCAACGCGATGGCCAAGGCAATCCACCTTTCCTCCCCGCACCCGAAAGGCCGAGAGAAAACAAGTGGAAAGGACGTAATTACCGACAAAATCGCATATCGCGCAATCACTAACTATTTCAGCAGTGACCCATGACCTCTTATTTTTCTTTGTTTGTTGGATATATGATATTTTTGACTTATTATTATTACTATTTTTTATGTGTGTGCCTCTACCCCTCTGTAATGCCTTCGGGCCCTGGTTGTGCTTTCAATAAATAAATATATAAAGTAATTAATATTGTTTTAAGATTTTTTTTTATTCGCGTAAACTTTATTTTTTGACACGCGTGTCCTAACCAGGCTGTTTGAAAATGCTCAAAGTCCAAAGCAATGAAAATGCTCAGAGCCCAAGGCGAACACAGCTATCAAATACCAAGCATACAAAAAAAACATTTTAAACGAAGATTACAAGAGCAGCTTTGAAGAATACAAAACACATTTCGAAGCCACAAGCACAAGATAAGTTACACAGGGTGAAACCAAACTCCGAAGTGAGGATCTCAAAAGCAAAAGTATTACAAGACAAAACGCCTACACGCTGGGCTCTATAAACAAGTGCATCGTTACAGCGTTCAAGTTCAATTTCAATTCGGTGATTCCCGACCATGGTTGAAACTATAAACCATGCCCCGGAGCCGACCAGCGTTAGACACTGGGAAACCTGCAGTGAAAGTAAAAACATAAAGTAATGGTTCACTAAACGCTCGCGTGCACGACTATGCGGCACCGCTCAATTTCGTGGACACATAATCCTACAACGTTTCGTAAACTTTGTTGTTGTTTTTTTCACCACGGGGATTGCATTATTTGTATAATTTCGTTCGCCGCAAGCCTACCTGAACTAAAGCGGTCTTGCCCAGGCGACTCTGATACGCCACAAATGAATTCGCGATCGCCGCTTTCAGACAGTCCGCACTACGCGCTGAAACCCCTCGCTCCGCTCGGGGAAACTTAATATGGATTGAGAAGATGTTTATTTATACATGCCGGATACGACCATACCTTTCGTCTATGAGCGTAAGGGCGAAACGTTACTCTCGAGGCGCGATCTCGCACCAGGCCTCATACGAACCGCAACGGTTTCGTCAAGCTCGCATCGCCTTGGTCGCCGACCGAGGCGATATGTGCGGAAAGACGCTTTCGATGAAGCGTCGTAAGGTTGGTCGACGAAACGAACACGGGAACTTTCAGATGAACCTAAGTCTCTTTAAAACGCTGCTGCGTCGACGAAACGATCTGCCGGTGTAACATCGTTTGTTTGATGAACTGATTGCCGCCGGGCATAGTTTTGAAGCGCTAGGCCTCGTTTGCACGCTAGCGTGGGCGAGTACGCGACCGACCGCGTCAGAGAGCGAGCGCCTATAGTACAGGGTAACCCAAGGACTTTATAAAGTATGTTCTGAAATGCCTATAATATTTCTGCTGCTCTAGAAGTAGCCAAAGCAACCAAAGCTCACCGTTCAACCACTGCATCCGACGAGGCTTCCACCGCAGCCTGGCAGGGTTGCCAGGTAGTTTCTAGCTGAAACCGCCAAATGCCAGACGGTGTAGCCCAAAAGTAGCCAAATGCAAGAGATTTATGTAGCCCAAAAGTAGCCATATTCTGCAAAGCCCAAAAAATCGTGCGCTTGAATGTGCGAGCTCAAGTCGAAGGCCTTCCATCTGCATAATAGGGTTTAGGAGCAGCTTGCAAGATCTACGACATCTTGAAATGTATTGAATGTTTTATGTCAAACACAAAAGTACAAAACTTTTCCAGACGTGTTTTTACAGACACAAAGTTATGAGCACTTGCTCGTGCCCGTGGCTTACTTGCCTCATACATGAATTCCGTGTTAAAACGGGCAAAAACTTCTTCACTGGGGTTGATGTCCCTACAGCACTCGTTCTTCCCAAGGAAATTGCAAACTTTATATAGAGGACGTTTCGAAGAGTTGGAGGGAACATGTTTTTCGTTAAGTCTGACTTCGTGATGGACACGTAACTGAATACTCTCTCCACGGCGGCATTCGACATGGGCAGCGTCGGGAGCGCGATGGCAAGCTCGGATAGCAACGGAAACAGGGCTGCTCCTGGATCGATCTTTGCCATGTTCGGAATATTCATTGCCCCAAATCTGTTGTCTTTTGTTATGGCTCATCGTGGTTTAAGAAACTTTCATGTTTCGCGGAAAAGTCTCCTTTGTTATATCCGGTACAGCACACAGTATCGGGCCACATCAAATTCTGCAGGATGTCTTGAGTTGTCTTTAGTATAATTTTTCCTCGGATGAGGTGCCTCCTGTAGGTGGTTGGTGGGAAACTCGAGGAAATAAGAGACGCCAGTAGGAAGCAGAAAGAACTCGGGAGCATAAAATAAGCCACAATACAAAAGCGATGTCGTGGGAGCAGAATAGAAAATCCCTCAAAATTGAAAATCCAGAAACGGTGGAGTGTCGCTTTGTGTCCATGCTGCAAGTTCTTTTTTTGCACATCTAATCTAAACCAAGCAAAGAAAAAAGAAAAAAAAAGTGCCGCGTTAGGATTTGAAATAGCCCAAAAATAGCCACATAGCCAACTGCCAACTTTTGACGCCAAATGCATAACAAAGTAGCCCAATTGGGCTATTAAGAGCCCAACCTGGCAACCCTGCGGTTGGGCTATTAATAGCCCAAACAGTCGACCTGCGTTTGGGCTATTAATAGCCCAACCCCAGGTCGACTGGGTCAACCGTCACCTCTAGTTCAAACTCGGGCGCGCGCGTGGCAGTTGGAGAGTAGGTAGCCTCGTTGCCGGCGCCTCCGTGTCGCTCGGAGTCCGTTCTCATGTTTTTCGCGGTCGGAAACATTCAACAAATATGCGTGTGTAGTCACAATTTCTAAATCTTGTTTTGCCAAGGCTTCTTTCCAAAATAGCTACTCTAGTGATGCTTCGTCCACTTCATCGAAGGCTTGTGGCAGCCTTTATTGACGAGGGGACTAAAGCATTCAGTAGGGGAGCAACTCCAGCGGGAGCAACAAAATGCCCGCGGGACGAACTGCTCGAGTTACCGCTTCTAAATAGGGGGCGCTAGGGTCGTGGGGATGAAAGATGGCGATTAATCCCTTTGCACACGTTTTTTTTTTTTTTCTTTTTAAGAGTGTACGATCATTCTGGTTATCTTTGCTAGAAGCTCCTGAGCCATACCTGTCGCTCGTGCGTCGAACACGTGCTAGCACCGCGATTGCGGAAATGTCTTCGAAACGACCGCGGCGACCGCGGAAAGGGGATTCCCGGGCAGTTGAATGACGAGAAGGCATCCGCCGATCCCGGTCATGCTCCACTGGGGATGAGTGCGCGGCGCGATCCCGTTCGGATCGTGTGCTCCAGTCCGGATCTGGTCAACTGATCCCAGAGAGCTCCCAAATGCCCAACGAATTCGCCATAAGAGGTTAGTACTTGCCAAAAATTATTTGAGGCAACTATATTGCTAAAACCGATTGGATATTTGTAACGCTGTCAAAAAGAACACGCATATTTTTAAATAAAAATGACGCAATAGATTTACGTGGATCAAATATTTATTTTTCCTCATAGTAAAGCAAGTTGTGCGCTCCGCCTCAACAGCCCGCTGGAAAATGTCACGCGACGGAAACACTCTAAACTGGTCGCCGCCTTGAAATCGTACAACAGGAAGGATGAGTAATCCGCTTATTGGGTTCCTGAGGCGAAAGTTCCGCGGATCTTTTCTTCGGGATTTTGAAGAAAATGGGGGCTCCAGTATGCCATTTAAACGGGTCTAGGTGTGGTACAAACATTTTGAAAGCGTAGAACCATGTCTTGTTGGTCACTACTGCCGGGGTTACCTTTCAACAGTGCCGCAATCAATATCTCAAGTTAAACTTCTTGTATACAAAAAATATTTTGCTCCTATCAATGAAATGGTTAAATCATTTAACACTAATCATATTTAGGGACACCACGTGAGTAAAACATTCCGCAGTGTATGAAAGAGCTCACCAGTTGCGTACAGGGACAACTTACGGTCGGCAGTAGGGAGCACTGTGTGGATTTGTGCAAAACGCTGCTCCTTTGCTATGATGCTGATAGATGTTTTTAACGCTGTGTCACTGGAGACGAATGCCTAATCCACTGTTCCAAGGAATACACAAAGTGGTTAAGGAAACAGGAAGAAACACTTCATTACCAAGCCTAAAAAGTTCTAGGCATTTCCCACACACTGCAAAGATACACTTCAGTGTCTTCTGGTGCCAAGAAAGACCAACAGTCGAACATTACATGTTTTTCCTTCGTAGCGTCAACAGCACGTCGTAGTCTGGCCTGCTTAAAAACAAAAGTAAACCTGTGATTAGGTCAAAGCGCGGTGGCTTGCTGACCTTTGGGTGTAGTTGCAGTGCAATGCGCGCAATCACACGGCAAGTGCAACAGCGAAAATAGTTCCAGGGTTTACGTTTTTTTGTGTATGTCGCATATGCCGTACGCTAAAGACGTGGGACCGAGCGATTTTAATTTGTTCGGACCCCTGAAAGCATTTCAGCGTAGGAATAAAGTTGCGTACATGGGGTCAGATCAAAGCGGCGGTGCAGCTATGGCTTTGGACTCAACATTGTCATCACGTTCCGCCGCTGCTAGCTTTGCGCCAGCTGCACGAGTGGCAAGTTTAGTGCGCCCCCGAGGTTCCCACGAGATTCAAGTTGTTCTAAAATTGACTGATTTAGTAATTTTCGATTATGTTCATCAAGTTACTCATTAAAACCTTATGGATATTTTAATATTTAAAAGAGTTTAAGGAAGTTTAGTTAATTATCCAATTTATTGCAACTAATATCCTCCTATGTGGTGTTCCCAGGACGTCTAAGACACCTGTACAAACCGTATTAGTGCATATTTTACGAATGTTTTGTACTAAATCGGGCTTTTGTGTGAAAAATGAGAGTGGAATTCTCAGATGCTTAGAACTAACCTAGTTAATCAAAAAGAAAAAAAAAACTTGCTCTGTGTATTGCATGAAAAGTACTAAATATGCAAAATGACGTAATTATACTCAACCATAGCCTCCTCTATACGGAGAAAGCCTGGCACATCGACGACGGAGCCATAGAGCGCGCGGCCGCAGGAAAAAGGAAAGGAGGAGCGCGCCGAACGGTGACCAATATGGTAGCGCAGAGCAGAAAGGGCAGACCTAGACAGCGAGCGCTTGGGTCGTGAGCGGCCGCTCCCCGAACCACGCTTGTCTTTGTGTTTTCGTCACCGTCTTTTTTGTACTCCGGGAGAAACGGGCGCGGCGATTCGAAAAGGCGCAGGGAGAAACGGGAAAGGGTGGACGTTGAGTCTCTCCTCTCCACGATAGCGACAAGAAAAGAGAGAGAGAAAAAAAAGATTGTTTCTGCGTTTGGCCGCTCGCTCTTTTGTGGCGCTAGCGGGCAAGGTTCTCTCCGCTCCCGTTTCTCCGCCCCTCCGTTCCCATTTACGGCGGCCGTCTTTTCACGCGACGCGCGAGGCTTTCTCCGTATAGAGGAGGCTATGACTCAACGTACATAGAACGACGCTAGCACTCAAGAAAGCCAAGACGGAGGCGTCTGCCCTTTTGCGGCGTCTACCGTCAAGCTCCAGAATGCTTGCCGCTTGGGGCGGGATACACTAACAGTGGCGTTATGATCGGGTCCTGACTGTTTGGTGGTATGGGCTGTAGGCGGCAAATAACACATAAAAGGCCAGGCCTGTGGATGACGTCATAGTTTGTCATCAGTAGTGGATCCAAGCAGCGTCGCCTTGCTGGCGTCAGCATCGCCGCCAGCGTATCGTGCATCGTTTCACAACGAGCTCGATGCCAGCTGCGCCGACACCGAGACGCCCGCGTCGGCCGCTACGTCGTATCTTTTGTCCAACTTCAACAGAAGTTCACGGCTTGTGGCTGGTCAGGGATTCACTAGCGGTGACGTCAAGCGCAGGCCAACTGTTAGGTGGTGTCGAGTCGACACCCTGCTGTGCCGGCACATGCGCTCGACTATCCGGGCAGACGAACCAGCTTGCCGTATGGATGTACCTCATGGAAGTCCTTAGCCGGCCCGAACAACACGACTGTCGCTCACGACTTGCTGAGGATGCTCGCTGCAAGCAGATTATGGATGAGGCGCGAGATCAGAATCGAGAACTAAAGAGCACATGGCAGGAAAGTCCTGAGAATCGTGCTCACGAGGCGGCGGAGAGACGACAACGTCGTCACAGTGACAATAAATTACGCGAGCGATGTGCCGCTGTTGCTGGGGAACACTTCAGGCGATGGCGTAAGTTCCCGCGGATTTTTTGCTTGTTTCATTAAATAGCGCGTACGAAAACTTACAAAAAATGCCGCTCAAACCAGGAAGTAGGTTTTAGGGTTCGCCGAGGGTCCGCACGAAATAATTTGGCAGGCTGACGGATTCCCAAACTCTGTAGTGTTGTCGTGACCCATAATCTTGTACTAAATTAGGCAATCTACATACCTTAAAATAAGAACCAGATTACAATTTTGATTGGTCCTTTCATTGACTGAGTTGTCTCTGAGCCTGCGAGGGCATAATGGGAATGTTTGTAAAAATGTGCTTTGGGTCACCAGCTTATAATGATCGAAGTCGGCATGAAAGATCTAGTTAGTTCCACATGGAATTGACATTGAGACTCGTTGGATTGCAGGCTTCAAGTGGGAGCTCTTAAAGTATTGCGGTTCTCACAATCCCAGTCTTGCCCTAATGTTTGCCGCACAATACTGACAGAATTAATATGTAGAGATACTGTTATAGCTGTTATAGCTGTTCCACGGATATCTCTTCCAAATGTCACAGGGCGTCGTAAATCCCTTCTTTGATTGGGCAATATCTGTAAAGAGAACTCGGAGCTATATATGTACTTCATGATGGTGCTAGAAAATGTCAAGGTCGAGTGAAAAATACTTCGCGAAATATTTGGCGGCCAAAATATATGAGCTTGCTGTGGTAAACAATGCTACTGTCCGTTTCTTTTTTTTTATTGGTTAATCTTTGTGTCGGCTCTGTTACACGAGTTTCATAGCGCAATGAGTCTCGCCACGGCAGTGATGTTTTATGTTCGAATGAAATAGAGAAGAAGGCAATAATTTAGTTCCGCTCCAGTTTTCTACCCTTTTCGTTTTGTTTTTAAACGCCTCTAACATCACTTTTCTTGAAAGGAAATGTCGACCTGAAATTTCCGGCAATCTCAATCTTCAAATTTGAAATCTTGTTTATTCTATAAAACACAAATAATTGTCCTCAATACTTTTTTTCTAAAGTTCCAGAAGTGTGTCTTACATAATCCGCGCAGGGAGCTAAAGACAGCAAGCTGACTCATTGTTTTCAAGATGTATTGATTAATTTATTTATAAACACCATTAGACTAATATAGACTTTTTGCAGACATAAAAGTGCATAACGCACCATCGGGCATAACTAAACACGCATGCGCGGCTCACGCGAAAATAACATGGTAAGGAAAACTACGGCAGCTTAAAATGAGCATTGTACAATATGAATAATTTTAGGTTGGACATCTTACAATGAAACGATTGTCTTTCATCTAGGCATCTAACTCCAGCAACTTGGAAATACCGATGAAGTACGTAGAGAAAAAAGTAAACAAGTTTCATTACATATGAATTTCTTTATGTGTTCAATATCTTGCCGTTTGAATTTTGTAATGAACCGGCAACATTCCAGCACGTCATAAATAACGCCCCTCGCCGACGCAAATAACTCATATTTGCTTTTTCAGGACTTTGCTCTTAATTCAATCGTTTTGTCCCACAGATTTTTTTTTTGTTTTTGTTCGCATTTTCGATTGATTTATATGGTTTATTGCGTCTTTTGTGGGATGCCTCATAATTCGATGTTTGTAGTCCTCTCTAGTATTCCCCGAATAAGTACTGCTGCATGTTGAGCGTTCTAGAGAAACATCTCCTGTGCGCCAGTTTCCGCCACATGAAGGGAGTGCGCGAACAATGAAAACTCTGTTCAAATATTAGAAGTCTCAACACACAGCCACATGGGACTGACATTTGAGAAACCATGGTTCTTCCCGTACTACTTTTATTCCAGGATAGTCAAAGTTTCATTTTTTAAAAAATGGGCTGTTTTTGCGGTGCTTCACCGGAGCTACAAGGAAATGAGATTGCATAACGATGTTTTTTTTTTTTTATGAAGGATATTTTTTGCTTATTGAAATGAGACGAACCTCGTTCACTCACTTATCGCTTGGTTGTTTTTAAATGAGCGCGGATTGCTTCTATGTCCCTAACGAAACGCTATTCCCTGTGTACCGGTGTCTGATTGGCCGACGATCACTCTGAGGCTAAGTAGACTGCCGCGTCGGCTCAGCAATGTCCCCCTTAGTCCGCCTCTTCATTTAAAAAAAGAAAATATGAAGACTGCGTAAACAATATCACCCATCATAGAATGGGTGGATGATATTGGCTATGCTTTGAATCGGGCGGTAGCTCAGGCACGCTTCTCGGTTAGTCCCGGTCGAGTGCAGTTAGTCCCCCAGCTGTTGCGCAGGGTACCTAGCTCGAAACCTATGGTCTCTTCGGGCAGCCAATGGGAGTTCAAAGGAACAAGTGCTGCCAAATGCGACCACCACACATCGTCGTGGCCACCTCCCGAGAGAGTGGAGACAGCAAGTCCGGCGTCCAAGCGCGGCGGCAGCAGCCCTCTCTCTCGGCGGCGTGTGGGTGAGCGGTAATGTGAACAGAGCGCCGCGCATGAGTCTTCTCGTACGCGAAGTGCTCACAACGATTCGCAATTTTTTTGCTGCTGTAGCCACGCTGCATAACTCAAATGAGCAGAGTATAATATATGCTTATAGCGATGTATTTGAAGTGAACTTGAACGCGTCGAGGCAACACAATCACACAATGAGGCGGCGAGAAGCGGAGCGAAGGAATCCCCCTCTGTCGCTGAGGCTTATCGAAACTTGAAATATATTTAGCTTCGAAAGTTGCTGGCGGAAGCCTCCAAACGACACCGGCCACGTCAACTGATTGTAAGAACTTCGTTGTTTCCTGGACCGTCAGCTGTAATCTGCTTTAGATTGGACCGGGTATAAGTTCAAAAGCAAATACAAGCCCTCAACTCAAACGGAACTTTTTCAACAGATTGTTTCTTCGGACTCTCCCTAACGGCGTCCACTGCTTTCGTGACTAGTTCAGTGTAGTTGTCGCTTTACGTGCTTACATCTTAAATTTCAAAGAGTCTACGCAACTCTGAAAGTAATATGACGTCGCCGCACCACGGTCTTCTGCGAGAGCCAGTTGTTTTTGTACTGGCAAGACTGCTCAACGGCTTTTGAGATATACGTCAACTTTATTTAAATGACACGTTCTTATATAGGCGCAAAGCTCAACAAGAAACATAACAAAGGGGGTGTGATTGTCACCTTCGGTTTATAATAAACCGCCACCTATGTGCCCCGAGCAAAAACTGGAAGTAAAGCCTTCAGGTCGGTCAATTTTATGGAAAGGCAAAGTATAATTATCTTTTGAATTACTTCAATTTTTTTTTGTCAGATGACTCGACACCATTGATATATCAAAACAAAAAATGTTGATCACCATCCACTTTATGTTATAACATGTTTTTAACAATAAATCATCTCGTCTAAAAATTTATTGAATTGAAAGCACATTAGAGCTGTTGGTGGCGGACACCAAGAAGTTAATGGTTTAAGCGGAGACCTTCCTTTTTAATTTTTATATAAGATTTGTTTTGCAAGAGAACAGCGTCTCCATTCCAAAGCTTATATTGATACTAGACTTGGTTACGGAAATTTATTTATTTTAAAAATTCTCCCGCTCGATTGGTGTCGACGAAAACATGAAGCAGCATACAATATCAAAGCATGATTTATGTACAAACGCATTATACAAATTATGCGCGCTCTGTTTTCAACTAAATAAAGATTGACCCATAATTAGTCAGTTGTCATAAAAACTTTACTCCAAAGAGCTCGCAATAGGATTAGCAATGCTGATAACGTTATGGAGAAAACTGGCCCGATTTCGAGAGAACTTCGGATAAAAAATAAGATTTAAAAATGTTCTTCCTGTGCATCAACTAAGTGATAAGCTTTTCATAGTTTTGTACTGTGCTCAAGCTGAAATATTGTACTTTAGATAACTGCGAAACACTAAACCACTTATAGTATTAGGACTTCTATTATTAAGACATAATTTTGGTGAGATATGCAGGGATGACTAAAGACGTTTGCTTGCCGCGTGCATTACAGATCAATTTTATTTTTTAACGCCTTGCAGTTCGTCAGCCTGTGACTGGGAATGCGAATCCCAGAGAGCATCGTCTTCATAAAATCCATGTACACGCTTCATCGCCATGAATGTATCTAGGCAGAGTGATGCCCTTTCAGTCCCTGGAAGCAAAAGACACGCAGGACGTGATTTATTATCTTCGAGCATCCTTCCGCGTGGTCGTTCGGGGATCTTACCGGTCCGGGCCGCTATCTTATTTATTGCGGAGGGGTAATATTGTGCCCGAGACCCTCGACACTGCGTTTCTTAAAGAGTGAGTGTTTCTTGGAGAAGCGGCCCCCAGTTTTTCCCGCTTTCACTCCAAAATTGAGCAGCTCTATTAAAAGCAACTAGGGTGCACTGTAAAAAAATTTGCCCTCTTTTACGGAGAAATTCACTGGCACCTATGCTGCCGGAAAGGTCATCCGTAATCCTAATAACGGAAAAATCCTTTTAAACGCATACACAATCCGCAAATTAAAGGACGTTCCGCAAAACAGATTACGGAAAGTGCTCTACTATCCGTAACGCTATTCAAGAGCTGTCCGTAAAACAACGGACTGGAATATGCATTCCGTAAAACCTATTACGGAAATTGCTCTAGTATCCGTAAAAGTGTTTAAAAGTTGTCCGTAAAAGGGCACTCAGAGTAGGCTTTCCGTAAATTATATTACGGAAAGCACTTTTGAGTATCCGTAATCCTATGCGGAGCGTAAGTTTGTCTGCTTCTTGCACAGGGGTTGCAGTGATGTCAGAAGGCCGAGCTCTTATTGACCGATTGAACAAAAAAAAATAGTGGGTAGACCTCATGCTGTCTAGCATTGTGGTCTACCCACTATATCTTCCGCTCAAAGCCAATGAGAGCTCGTCACCTTTCTGACGTCACCGTAATGTCTACGCAAGAAACAGACGACTTGCTCTCCACATAGGGCGGTGTCAATTGAAAGGTGGGCTGTAAAACGAGCTGGATTAATCGATGCCTTCATTTAGCAAACTGAACTTATTATCAACGGTTTTCTTTTTGTGACACAGACTCCCATGAAAACTTTTAAGGTGCAACTCCATTCTGTGAAAAATAGAACTATATTATTAAAATTTTTGACAATGGGCACCGATGTATAACTGAGTCGTGTTGAGTGCTCTTGTCGAGAAGTGCCACCACCTGTTGTGGAAAGCAGGCAATACAGCTGAGAAATGCATCTGCAGCAAGTTTCCTCAATGTCAGTCGTGTTTTCTTCTGCAAGTTCTGGCATTCAGATCAACATGCAAAATTATAGAAGTCAGTGGGATTACAAAACATTATCTGCAGTCTGATCGGCCACTCCGATCATTGCAATTTCAAACAGCGATATAAAGCACCTTCTCAACAACACCAAACGTCACTCTGTCATCTGCGTCGGCACTCATGCTTGAAAATATAGAGAATGCTGTTTTCACATTCCACAGAGACGGAGCTGTGCCTTGACATGTCAAAACAGTGTTCACTGCTAAAATAGACCTTTGGTAAGAATATGAGCTCAATGCTTGTAGGAGCAAATTTCTCCAGTTCGTTTTACAGCCAGTCCCTTAGTGATACTGCTCTATACATAGAGTAATGTTCATTATGACGCTGAGACCAACAGGTTTTCTATAAAAAAAAAGGTTACAGAATTTTGAATTGGAAAAGGATCTCTTTAAAAGAATATTGAGTATTCTTTCCTATGCTGCTTGCAACAATCATGCAATGTCACCTGAATAATTGATCAGAAAATAAGAAAAGTACCTTCGAACACTTTATTTCGGTCCTTGAGAAGCCAAAGTGGAGCCCCGTGGTGTTTTGCCTTTGTTTTCAGATGCTGCATGTAACGTGATGTGCTAAAGAAGAGAAAACAAAGAAAAAATAATTAAATATCTGTATCAAATCAACATGTGCAAATTGAGCTTTGTGCATAAGACACAGTCCCCCTCAGCCCATTTAATTATTAGTCATGCATCTTATACAAAAGTCAAATAGACATAGCCCCTAATTGTTCATCCTGTGATCCGATATCTAAAACCTATGTTTGACTTGAGGGTCTTGTTCTCCTGTTCCTTAGTCAAAACCGATACACTCCATTCAAGCTTAGATTCGTTCGAAACTGTGAAAAAATGCAATGCCGGAATTACAATAGTGATTTGCTTTATAATGTGAAACATTTCTTGATAACTGATGAACCAACCGGAAAACTCGATCCAGTTTGAGTAATGCTTTATTTCTAAGGTTCATGAGATGTTGCAGAAGAGTCTATGTAAAACTGGCTAAGCTCATATCCTAGACTTTTCTAAGTTTGGGCAGCCACTTAAAATCTCCTATTAGAACGAAGGGCTACTTGCACTCTTTCGCGTCGTCGAATCAGTTGGTCAGCCTCGAGTGCTTAGAGAGCACGAGCATTAAAAACTTTATTTTCTCTTTAGATATCCCTGAAAGTTTTCACAGAACTGAGGGGGTGAGAGAGTGCATTTGTACTAAAACTGCTATCAAAAACTGGGGACTAAGCAGTAGCTTCCTCCCCAGTCCCCAATCCAGGGGTGGAACTCATGAAATGTACTTGGGAGTAGCCACGGGAGCAGCTGAAACAGCTGTTTTGGAGCAGGTTGGGAGCAGCTAAAACTATGCTCTGGAGCAGGCTAGGAGCAGCTCAGATCAGTTTTTATTGCACTACAAGCACGGGAGCAATATCAATCGTGCTTAGCAGCACAGATGAACATGAGTGGTTAGGGACCTAGGTAGATGGGATAACAGCATAACAGATGCGAAAACTTGAAACTTTGTGAGCCTTACCGCTCATTCACACTGGAAGCGGATCCGCGTTCGCAAAGCGGCTGCGAACGCGGTTGTATAAAGATCCAGTACAATTGCATGCGCACTTGATGTCATCGAGTGCACGTGCAATTGTACTGGATCTTTATACAACCACGTTCGCAACCGCTTTGCGAACGCGGATCCGCTTCCAGTGTGAATGAGCGGTGAATGAGAATCAAAAAGCAAGTACCCTATGTTTCTGAAGATAGTATCCTTGACATTTTCTGAGTGGATTTCAGTTGCTCAAAATGCAAACCAGCACTGCTTATCGCACAACCCACACGTGCTCGACATAGTAATTATATGTGCGAACCACGTGACGTGCGTAAGCAACGGACGTGGAGTTGCATGGAGGAATAGGGCAACAAATTTCGACTTTAACCTATTGTGCAACTCGATATCGAAGCAGCAGACTACGATTAACGAAGTTATCGTATTTGAAGCGATAAGCAGGAGCAAGGTTAATGTATGCCGAGCAGATTTACCACTCGCGTAAGAGCTGCTGGCTGGCAAGGTTTCGGATCGGACAGTGCTTCAGTTCTATCAAATCACAATTTATCTTGCGGGAATGCAGTTCCAACTTCTAACGATGAAGTACTAAAAAGAATATTTTGCTCATTTGTTTTCAACTGGCTGACGTCCGGATCCCGGGCCGCAGAGCCTCAGGCAATCTGACGCTTAACGGCTCGACCTCAGCTCAGCCGACTTGCTTAACCGCTTATGGTTAAAGAATAACAATCCAGTCGCAGGAGGTGGTGTAGAGCTTAGAATCCCGAGTTTTTTCGCGCGCTTCCAACTCGGGATACACAGGGAGAATAAACAGAACAAAGGATTACAAGGCCGGTCAGGCTAAACGCGCTCATTGTGGCCAATCAAGTCAATAAAACCGAAACCAAGACAAAATAAAAAAGCTTTTGGCGCACGTTTTGCCATTTGGCGCATAATGGCACGAGGCATTAACTGCGGCGCAGGATGGCGCAGACACATGCGTCTGGCGCAAAATGGCGCAGCCGTTCTACCCCTGCGAATCTCACAATTTGGGAGCTCCATCCTATCCACGTTTGAGCACACCTGTGCACACGCTTTTGAGTCGAGCGAGTTAAAAATTAACAGAGTATTTTTATATGGCATGCATGTCTGTTTGCAAGCTCCACACTTTGTGCACCTGATTACCCCCCAAATGTGATCTAGCCATTTTTTTTACCCAAGGGCCTACCACTCAAGGAGCTCACTTGGCCACTTCGTCAGCGCATTCTGACTGCGCATTTTTTTTTGTTGCCCGTTGAAAGGGAGATTCTTCTTTATAATTTTCTCTAAGAGATTGTTCTGATCTGTGCGAACGATGCATTTTGGTGTACCTGCATGCCATATAGGTACTCCAATTCATAAGTTGGTTTTGGAGCTGGCAAAGGCATAGGGTCAGATGCAGGTTTTTAAAAAGCGTTCTCTCTGCATGAGTGCTCGCTCATACAAACCAAGCTGTCCTCAAGTGCCTGTGCCGTTGCCTGTGCTAGAGTCAAATCCGTCACACGAACCATCCAACACACCAACTGACCAATAAAAAGTGATAAAAGGTTCACTCACAAATGCTGTCGCATTTAAATTGAAAACAGGACAAGCTGAAACAAGCAACCCATCAAAAAAAAAGTACCATGAAACTTTCATTACATCAGTTATTTTATATCTACTAGAAATAAATATGTGAAGCCAACCGCTTAAAATTAATTTACAGAGACTATAATCGGGTCTGCACAGATAAAGAGGAAAAAGCCAATCTTGTGGAAGGCCTTCTTAATAAATGTGGCCTTTGATCTAGTGAATCTGTACATTTTAGGTTAAATAAATGTTAGACGCAGATTTTTCTTCATAAATTGTAGACAAATAGACATCCGACTGCGACTGTGGAGGGAGGGGGACAGAGGCAGCAGCTGCAGCTTTCTTCTCCTAGCACCTCAACCAAGTCACATTAATTTGGATTGTGGGGACCTGTACCTGCATGTCGTGGCACAGAAATCTGGCGAGCACTGTGGATTTCCAAGCCAAAACATGCAGGCCACAAGACATTTTTCAAGGAATTGGGTGGCTAGCAGGACTAGTTAGCAGCGAAGCCACTGCCACCCACCGTGGGAAAAACCCTGGTAAGATGTGACCAATATTGTCCAAACAGTTTTCAGAAGGGTGCTGTCAGTCACATCAGGTTTGCTTTTATCTCAGACATGCTAGATTTTAAAAACTGAAGTATTTACTTGCCAGCAAAAAACATGTGCAGCCAACTCCACAAACTGACTTTTTCAAAGTTCTCAATCGTCAAAAACTGCTCCACGTTGTACAGTTTCAAATTTAGTTCCTGAAAAAAAAGAAGACAAACACGAATGACAATCTATACTAATGAGAGTTGCTTAAATTGTAGCTGGCTATAAGTATGCAAGGTAATCTCGCAGTGCAATGGCCACAGGAGACTGCCAGAAATCAGCGGACCTGTGCTCTAAGAAATTCCTACAAACAAGACTAAAGAACCACGCAGTTCCCTTTAGTTAAAGGTTACATTATAATGTGTTAGAATATACAAGAAAGCAGATTTAAAATCTTCTTGCAGCAAGACCTTTCTTCTTGCAGCAAGACCTTGTATGCATTCACATAAACTAAGCGAAAAATATGCATTTAGAGGGCCCTTGCAATATTTGTCGCCTTGGTCAAGATACTTTATATACAAAAACTACCTAAGCTAGTTAAGAAAAAGGTAACCTATAACAGTTATTTTTAAGAGGTAATTTCATTATTTTACCTGACTTTTTTATTAAAGAAATAAACAAGGAAAAGTAGGAACCGTCTATGCTCAGGTTTATTGCACAAAGTGCCTGTATCCGTGTTATTACATCTTATGTTAAAGCAGCGGTTGCTTTTGTAAATTTTCATCCAAAATCTTTACTTTACTGAAGGCAAGCGCATCTATTTCCATCGCTGAACAAGCTTTCAACTGGCACACTCGGTGGAATGGCTTGCACACACAAGGATTTGTTCCTGGTTAAGACCTTAACGATACACAAAGCCATTGCCGCTGAGGTTATCTTTCTCCACCACTGCGCCTCACAGTACGCACAACTTCTGGAGGGAGTTGAAAAAAAAAATTCTCCTCGTTTATCTGTTGTCAGTGTTTTCTCTGTATTCATAATCCAAAATGCGTAATCTTTTTGGTCGTTATCTATCCATGACAATCTAGATATAAGGTATGCATCAGATTATGCTCCTCAATGTAACTGTAATTAGAAAGATTAGAAAATTAACTACAAAAGAACATTGCTACTTTTTTTTAATCAAGAAAAGAATAATGTGATACAGAAGTTACTTCCAACAAACTTAGCGAGAAGTTACAGAAGTTACTTCCCACAAACAAGAAAACAATTGTTACATTAATATGTTACTTGCAACGTGTCACTACTTAATACTACCTGCGAATCAAACGTAGCAAATCATCGGCTACAAAAAGCCAGCAGCAGGTGACCTAGTAGGCTTGAATTTAGCTAGAGTAACTAGATTCAAATGAATTTAGCATATTAGGTTTGAATCTAGCTATAGTGCATAGTAACACCAGTTGGGGCCAAAACAATGTTACATGCGATGGACACTACTACATAACTTGTCGGAAAAGTGACACGAGCTAGATCAGCGTTGTCTCCCTCTCAGAGTCCTGTTCGATCTGTAATAACTCAGACCTTTTACTTACCATGAAAATACACCAGCGAAGTTGACTTCGTAACTAGAGTTGTTCAAATGGTTAAATCATCAAACGTTGCTCGACATTTCGAGATGCTAACCGTATCTTCTGAAAAACAAGACATACACAAGACTGTCAGAATACCAGTTTAAGCACGCGAGAGTAGCTTAAATCGCAGTTGGTACTGGACATGCAAAGTAACCCTGCAGTGCAAGTATGGGGAGGCTGCCAGAGATCAGCCAACTTGTGCCCTGAAAAACCTCTACAAAACAAGAATGAACCATGCTTTTCCATTGCGAAGTTAACTCATAACCTGCTAAAATATGCATTAGAAAAAGGCTTGATACATGCTCCAACTGGGGCTTTAGTGGCACCATGTTAGATGTGGCTGATATTGCTACAACAGTTGTTGAAAAAGTGACATCAGCTACATCAGCGTTGCCTCCCTCCCAGGGACATGCTCAATATGTAAGAAATCAGGCTTGTGACTTACCATAAAAAACACAAGCGAGGTTGACTTGTAACTCGACTTGTTGAAATGGTTAAATCATCAAACATTTATCGACGTTTCGAGCTGCTACCTATTTTTTCTGAAAAACAAGACACACAAGACTGTCAGAATGCTAGTTTAGGCAAGTAAGAGTAGCTTAAATCACAGCTGGCACTAGACATGCAAAGTAACACTGCAGTGCAAGCATGGCTGCAGGAGGCTGCCAGAGATCAGCCAACTTGTGCCCTGAAAAACCCTCTACAAAGCAAAAATGAACCATGTAGTTCCATTTTGAAGTTAACACATAACCTGCTAAAATATGGAATAGAAAAAAGCTTGATACCTACTCAAACTGGGGTTTTAGTGGCACCATGTTAGAAGCGGCTGATATTGCTACAACAGTTGTCGAAAAAGTGACATCAGCTACATCAGCGTTGCCTCCCTCCCAGGGACATGCTCAATCTGTAAAAGCTCAGACTTGTGACTTACTATAGAAAAACAAAAGCGAAGTTGACTCCGTAATTCAACTTGTTCAAATGGTTAAATCATCAAACATTGCTCGATGTCTTGAGGTGCAAACTGTATTTTCTGAAAAACAAGACACAAGATTGTTCGACTATCAATTCAATCAAGTTAGAGCAGCTTAAATAGCAGTTGGCACTGTACATGATAAGTAGTCAAGCAGTACAAGCATAGCTGCAGGTGGCTGCCAAACCGGCCGACTTGTGCTTTGAAAAACCTGTATAAAACAAAAAGAAAAACCATGCAGCTTCACTTACTTCGAAGCTTAAAAGTTACTCTTTAATAATAATACATTTAAATATTGAACGAATAATTATTTTGTGCGAGAGCAAGGGGCAAAAAAGTTGCAAGGAGATAAGCTGCAAAATGGCAGGATGCTGGTTGCTGTAATTAAACAGATGCAGACTCCTGATAACACAGGATATGAATACCATATCATGTCAGCCACATCTGCCTTGACATTGTAGCACTCACACTGCATGCATGCATCACCGGTTCACAGAAGAGTATCGCAGCAAATCATGCATTTGCTCTGGGGGCCCAAAAATTTTATAAATCAAACATCTTTCTTTACAATTATAGGATGACTTCCAGTTTTAAATGAACGAGTGGAAATAAGTTTTATTTGCATACAGTTTCCAGACTTCTGTGTGGGCTTTTGCGAGTCGTTTCAGTTGCCTGTTTAAGATGGTGTGTCCTGGAGCATTCTCAGAGTGAAAATTGGTACAACTGCAGAACCGTCATATTCAATGAAAGTATAAACAAAATATGACATCATTCGCTTCGATATTTGGAAGTTTTGAATATTCCCAAAGCCCTTCCTTACACTTCTTAAAAGGTTGGCGTCAGCCACATTAGAGTTATCTCCCTCTTAGAGACACACTAGACGTGCAGGAATTCAAATTTGCACTTACCATAAAAAACATACAGATTCAAGGGATTTCTGTGGAGACTCATTTGAAGCCCTTCAGCAGCGCTAAAATCTTGCGATGGGCCGTCGTTCGCTTCACTGCTCCCATTTTCTTCAACCCCTTCTCCAGGTTGATTTGGAAGATTAGTCTAAGAGGATATATTGCATCATCTAACATTAATGCCATTAATGCCAACATTAACACCGACACGCTGTTTATACACAAGCCCGCGTTTGCCCACACCAGGTGTGGGCAATGCGCATGCGCAGAAACCAAATTAGCGTGAAATGAAGTGTGCGTGCATGCGCAGTGCCATCGACAGCGCCGCCGCAGCTGGAAGACGTCAGTGCTGCGTGCTGGTCTATACAAGATAACCATGTTTCCCAGCCTTGAAAGTTACAGCCTAATGACAACCAGTGCTCACATGTTATCAATTCATTATAGAAATGCATCAGCGTAATTCTTTGTAAAATTAATACAGCTCAAATGTTTGTGCGAGTTGTGAAAAAGGGCATTACGGCACGATAAATGAAAGGGTGATATAGATTATGTCATTCTATGACATATCCTGTGGATTTGACACATTTCAAGATTCTCTCCCTGTTGAATAAACTCGAGACTGGCCAAAGCTTCTTTTAGATAGGTAAATTTAACACGCAAAAAGCTCCAAATAAGACGCATACCGCCTTCAAGAATGGCATAGGCTCTTTAAACATTGGCTGACGCTCGGTGACAAGGAAGCGTGCAATTGTTGTTGATGACGCTTTCTGAAAAAAATATGAGCTTGCATCTCAGACGATTTGAATCTGCAGGAACGGTGGCTAAGCTCTTTACAAACAGTCTGACTGCAGAGCCAAGATTAATGCATACAATTTTACAGTCCGTGGAACAGTGGTATCACGTGCCCTCCTGAGTGGCACCATGCAAGTAATGAGTGGACGTATATTGCTTTAATATACACATAGAATATTATGAGCATAAACATTAATATCACTACGATGGTCTTAGACCATGTGGTTGGGGGAATCAGCGTACGGTGACACACGTGCATTCTGTGAAATGAGAAATTCATCAGCTGCATTGTGATTGCTAACTAGTGAACGCGCATCACGCAGTGGTGATACACCGGTAGGAATCAGTTCATCGAACGACGTTTCCTCGACAGATCATTCATCAACAGCTCAAATTAGTTTTTTTTTTTTTTTTTTAGGGGGGGGGGGTTAATAACCTGCACGAGACTGTCGCCGCGAAGCGACCTGTACGGGTCGGTTAGGTGGGTTAACATTTTTGTAATGTGCAGCCGCAGGCTGTCACCGCGAAGTGGTGTGAACGCAGGCGGGAGTGTGGGTTAACGCGCACTTCACTGATACACGCGTGGCGAAACGACCCTGCAGCGTGAAATTCGCGTAACGAGTGCCGATGAAACGTTCGTGTCGACGAAACGTGTCCATGAAAAGTTGTCCACGAAACGTACTTCCGCGAAACGAATTTCGACAAAACAATAGGGACCCCCCGGCGAAAAGAGCAGGCTACAGGCCGCACGAACAACGTTGCGAAACTCGTAAAGCACACTCACGCACTCAGACAATGCGTTGTCATGTGCTTTACTGCAACACTCCTGCCAGCCAGCACGCGCGAACAGCCTCCCAATCGCTACGAACGACGAACCGCGCGTACCAGCGAGCTCGCGACATGACACAAAGTTCAAACGAGTACCGGACATGAGCTTTCAATTCTGAGAAGAACGTCAAACACGAACTGAGATAGCGGCGACCGTCATTGAACCCGAAAGTTTAAAGCGACGCAAATCCGTGATTTCGTTCCTTTCGAGGAAATAAGTGTCAAAAATACGAACGCATATATGACAGTCCCCAATCAATGTTAATAAAAAGAGCAGAACAAACTCACCGTTTTGATAACAACAAGGTAGTTTAACGTAGAACAGTCGCAACCGCAAAAATCACCAAGCGCCTTTACGCCTCGATAAAACAAGCGCGGTTGCAAAACAAGGAAAACAAGCGAGCGGAGATGGGTAGATGAAGAGATAGCGGTAGTGTGATTGTACTAGACAAAACTCTCACCTCTAGCCTTTTCGACTAAGCGGTAACTAGCGCCACCTCGTTTCGGAACCTTTATTATAAGTTGTTTAACAGTGCAATAAATTATATTTTAAAGAGTGAGAACCGTTGTCTATTAGTCTAAACCAAATAAGATAATTTTCAGCTTGTTGCAAACAACTTTTGTTGTTGTTTACAGAATCGTAACTTTAGATTTACGGACAAGTCAACTGTATTTCAGATTACGGATGCTTCTCCGTAGCTTTTAATGAGAAGTTCTACGTTTTTTTACGGAACGTTTTTACCGTGTGACGGAAAGTCGTCATTCCTGTTAGTAACATGTAATCTGAAAACATTGGCACTCGTTGACACCCTGAGTAAAATAAAGAAAAGCTCCGACGTCGCCTTTCCACTATATACGCTTTAAACACGCGCCAGATTTCAGCCGCCATTGCTGGCCTTTTTTGTCTTACCGAGATGCCAAGCCGGAGAAACGGGCGTTTGCGAGATTTTACTAAGACCATTGCTGGGGACAAGGACGTAGTAGAATCCAATATGGCAATACATTCTCCTTCTGTTGTGATCACGAAGAGAAGATACGGAATAATATATAAAACAAAAAATAAATGTCGGTTGGGGCGGAGCCCATGCATATCAGCTTAAATGCATCCACACTTGTTTTTTTCTGTTTCAAGTCCGCCGTAGTCGACGCTACCAACAAATGGAGCTCAAAACTAAAAATGCATCGTCACGGTGCTTATTCGTTTTTGGGGTTCGCTATAACCGATTAAACCAATCACGCGCAGTGAATGCGCCACCACCCTGCTCTTTTTTTTTTTTTGTGCGTGATTCGTTGGTTTGGTTATAGTAACCCGATACATGCAAAAAGTGCAGTGACGGTGCACTTTCATTGCTGCTTGATTGGCACTACTGCATCGTAGCGTCGGCTGGGTCAGACTTCAAGTGAAAAGTAGTATAACAAGGTAGTGCAGTGTACGTGTTAATAATAGTAGACATTGCGGGTGGAACCAGGTGAACAAGGAAGGAAGGAGAAACATAAGAGGCAACCAACCGCTGGACTACCAACTATTTTAAAATATTCTCCTCCTCTTCTACTAGTCCTCATGCGTTTAACCTTGCTTCTGATGTTTTTTTTCTTTATGCTGAATTGTGTTGCCCCCACCCTTTCTTCTATTTCCACTCAGCAAGAAGTGTGCCCTGCCGAAAGTGTTTTTCCTGAATTTGCAGGGTTATTGAGGCGGAGCTCACAGAGTTTTCTTCTTCTTTTACTATAGCCATGACCTCCGACATCTCCTTTGCCAGCTAGTTTTTATGGTGCCTTTTGATGCGTGCTTGCTCAAGCTTTGCTTTGTATTTGCAAGTTCAACAATGAAAAGCGAGGTGTCCTAGTCCGGCAAGGTTTTTCAGGTTGGCTACAGGTTCACTTGCACGGTATTTTATGCAGCACCATCTGTCCCATATAGCAGCGCCCACATGTCAACGGTATGTTGTAAATGACTCCCTTTCGCACCGAACGTAGTTTGTCCTGTGCCTGATATCCCACTTATCTTTCTTGTCGGTTTGTGCCTGGATAATCATCCGGCATAAGGAATAACCCTTATTGGTTGCTGAGTACACAACTGGAACGTTCTTCCGGTTCGCTGTGTTTCAATTTGTGGGTGACCACATGATAATGCGGGACCACTGCAAATGTGCTCCTAGATTCCTTTGCTGGTTCTTCACTGTGGACATTGCTCCTCTTGACAGTGCGATATATTTTTGCACAAATGGAGGTAAATAAGGGTTTTGGATACCTAGCATTGTGAAGTCGGAAAATTGGGGAGTGAAACCTTTGTTGTACTTGATGTGGAGAGGTCTTCTTTAGGCTTGCGGGGAGGGCTGCGATGGCCACTCCTTGCTTAACCTTTTTTTAATGTTCAGATTCGTAGGGAAGAAGCCTTTTGCCCGATCGTTCTTGGTATTCCCAACAGATATGCCCTGCTTGAAATATCCAACGCCCAATTCAAAACCCCAAATTGATTTATTCACTTGAGCAAGCACGCATCATAGGGCACCATAAAACAAGACTGGAAGGGAGATGTCGGAGGCCTTAGCCATAGAATTAGAAGAAAACTGTGTGAGCTCAGCCTCAATAACCCTGCAACCTCAAGAAAAGCCTTCTGCAAGGCGCCCTTCCTGCTGAGTCGAAACAGGAAGAGTGGGGGCAACACCATTCAGGATAAAAAAAAAAAACGAAAACAAAACCAGAAGCAAAGGAATACGCCTAAGAACTAGTAGAAGAGGACAAATTACTAAAATAGTTGGTAGCCCAGCGGGTTGTTATCATTTCTGTTTCTCCTTTCTTCCTTGTTCAGGTGGTTTCACTCGTGATGTATGATAATCAACTAGCTCATCTCATCCCAGTAGTACGAGTACATTATACTGCACTTACCCTTAAAGAAGAACCGTTATGATTGCCACAAAGATTATAACCGCCGTTTCAGCCCTCATGGAGGAATATTTTTGCCGAACTTGCCTTTCTTATGAGACAGGCGTTATGGCAATCGTACTCCGAACGTTCCTTGATATAACGCGTCCTGGACTAATGCATAGTTCATTGTCCGCACGGATAACACTAAACATATGGCGTAAATGTTGTCTCTTCCGACATTTCACAGAAAATATCGTAGTTCTGCAAGCGCTTCTTTCTGAGTTTAGTTTCCAGCATCGAATTTTTTTTTTATTTCTTTATTTGAAGAGTGCTTTGTCCTTATAAAATCAATTGTAAAGAGTGCGTGTCACTATGCCAGTGATGGCTTTGTTAACGCTGTCAAAAGGTTCGTAACGGTATAAAGTAAAGCTGTGGAAAATGAACGAACTAATTACAAAACACAGAAACATAAATTATAGATCAGAGTCCTTACAACCAAGATGAGATCTGGTTCGGCTCAGTTCGGGCCAGTCTGAGGAGCCAAGCCAGTGAACGTCTTGTCGCATTTTTAAGACCGAGAAGATGCGTACGATCCAGAAACAAACTGAAGTGGAACCGTAGAGTATCGCTGAAGAGTGGGCATACTCCATTTTTTCTTGATTGCTGATTGGAGCAGGGATGTGATGTAAGTCAGCCTTATTCTTCGGAAACCTTTGGAGTTCTTGGGGTAGCCTGTGACCTTGCAGTCGAGTTCAGTTACGTAAATGTGAAACCTCGTGGAGTGAGTCGACCGGACAATTTAGGCACTGTCGCTAGAGGGTTTTTATAAACGTCACTTCGCTAGGTTATCCAGGGTGGGAAGGGGAGTAGCTTAGGTATACATGAGACTGTGAATAAGGTATTGGTCTTTATTATGCTACCAGATTTCTCTACACTTATTGCGTAAGGGAATTTCGGAGCTGGCTAATAACCTCAAGATCGACCTAGGAGGGGCCCCTTGTCACGCTAGCATCATCATCATAGTTGGCAGATAAATATAGCCGTCCCATGGGCTATCCACCTTGCCATCCGAGTTTCTTTAGGTTGTTTGAATTTATCTTGCCGCATGATAATTTTAGGACAACCATATCAGCTGAAACTGATGCAGTGTCCGGTGCTTGAATGCAGTTCTAATCGTGTTTGGATTTCCTCCGAGTCGTCGGCTTTTTATGCACGTTAGAAGAAATGGATCCCGTCGACGGACGCCTATTAGCGGGTAAGCTTAATGTTTAAACTTTGTGTTTGAGAAAAGTTATACCGTTTCACGTTCGCAGAAACGCCCGAAAAATGGCAAGCTGGATATTCTAATGCTCTATTGCTTCTGTAGATTGTTCAACCATAAAGTCCATGATTTTTTTTTTTTTTTTTTGAGGTGCAACTTGTAGATTTTGCCAAAATGGATAACTTGTCATCCATTGAGTCTTGTGGAAAGTACAAACATAAATTCTGGTTTTTCTCCTTGCTTCAAGCAGTTAAAAATTAGTTGCCGCTTCAAGCGATACTCCTTTCTTTGTTCTGGTGTGGGTGGCTTTGTTGGGATCCCAACGATAATATTGCGTTGAGGAAAGATCTCCCCTACAAGTTCAGAACCGTAAACGGGGCGTTGACACGACAATCGAGGTAGGTAAGAGGAAGTTTTAAGATAAATTGAATTCGAGTCGATTGAAAAAGTGCAAACGAACAGCGCAGCAGCGTGCATGTTTATCAGATAACTTTCTCGGTAACATTGTCAAGCACGTCTTCGAGAAAGCTTGTCCTTGGCCGAACGATTATCGTGCTTGGCTTCCACGCAAAGACAACGGTTCGATTCCTCGCGGCGGAAGTACATTTTTATTTCTGTGAATGTTGCATTCTGGTAAATTCGAGAACCCTGTTGAGCTTATTCGAGGTTACAATGTTCTACGCGCCGAAACTTCTATGACGATTGTGCCAGACGCACTCGCGTGTACAAAAGCGGCTCCGCGTGGCGAGACGAAGCCATTCTCGCCCGGCGTTTGACCCTCCTGTTTTGCCGCCATCGACGCATGCTTTCGCTTTTCCGTTTCCGTTTGCAACCATTAACAGCCCTCATAAATGGCGCAGCAAGCTACACCGCCGTCAAGAAGGTTTTTCTCAGTTGCATAATACAAATCACTTCCAAAGTATGCAAACTCGTCTTCTTCCGGACACCTGCATGCACACACTTGCGACCTTAGCCTTTTTTTTATTTTATTTTGGGAGCACGTTTCGTCGCCTCATCAATTGTCATTCGTGGCATTTTGGTGGTGCTTCTGGGTACCGCATTCTATGCGTGTGAAACGTATCCCTCAGAAGATTTGTCGTGCCCGATCGTTTTCCAGTTCCGGAAGACATATTCCCGTCAACGAACCTGAGCCAGCCGCCGCAACTAATACCAGTGGATGCATGCGTGCATAGCCCCTAGTTGATGCAAAAAAACCTTCCTGTCAGTAGCACCAGCCATGTCGAACCACTGCGTACCGTCCGCAGACAAGTGCTACAGAAAGGATAAACAAAAGTATCGCTGATAGGATCTCCATGTGCGTCGACGTAGATCACAAGACGAGAGACGGGTGTTGCTCTACGTCAGTTTTGCTTATAACGCGGCAGTGCAGGAAACCTCCGGAGTTACACCATTGGATGTGGCTCACGGCAGAAAGGTCTCTACGATGCTATATGCATTGCTACCCCATGACCCAGCGAAAGACGGGAGCGACTACGCCGAGTTGATAACATAACGAGCCGAGGAGGCTCGGCAGCTGGCCAGACTCCGACTTCAGTACAATCAAGGAGATGACGCCCGTCGGTACAACCTTCGTCGCCGCGACGTGCACTTCCAATCCGGAGACAGGGCATGGGTGTGGATACAGATTCGCCCCCGGCGTCGCAGTGAGAAGCTCCTCAAACGGAACTTCAAGCCCTACAAGGTACTTCGCCGACTGGGAAATCAGAACTACGAACTGATGCCCGACGCAACAAGAACATCACGCCTCCCACCAATACCTGAAGTCGTCTACGTCGTGCGCCTCAAACCCTACTACGCTCAATAAGACTGTGAAGTGGGATCTGCAACCAGACTCGATAGAACCGTGTGACAAAAGCATCCGCAGTTCCCCCTTCTTCTGTTTGGTTTTTCACTGTTGCCTGGCATTGCTCTCTTACGGAAGCAATGCCAGGCGCGTCTCCGAGCAAGCGCGTCTGTGACCGAACGGCTGTCGTGCTTGGCTTCCAAATAAAGGGCCCCGGTTCGATTCATGGCAACGGAAGTTCTTTTTGTGTGATTTATTCAAATGCCGCGTTTTGGTAAATTTGAGAACACTGTTGGCTCTATGGAGTTTAGAATGTGCTACGCCCCGAAACTTCTATTCCGATTGTTCCAGAAGCACTCGCTTGTACAAAAGGGGTGTGGCGAGCTGCAGTCAGTCTCGCCCCAGCGTTCGATCCCGCAGTTTCGCCGCCTTCGACACCTACGACGCCTACGACGCTAGTAATTTTCTATTTTGTTTTGGGCACAAGCTCGCCTCATTAAACGTTCAGTTTGCTTCAGTTTTCGTCGCCTCATCAATTGTTTTTTTCAAACTGCTGACCTCAAACAAACGTTATTGTTATACTCAAGGATATGAGTTCTTAAAAGAAGCTACTTTACCATCATGTATTCCATATCATTTATTTCTAAAACAATTATGTGTAAGCCGAAGCATAATCCCTAAGTAAAAAGAAGGACTCCGTTTCGATTAGTCCGCCCCTAATCACAGATTCTGGCAAGTCAGTGTTCATGCTTCTAGCTCTAGAAAATGGGTGTTTTTTTAATAAGAGTAATTACTGAAGTGCCATGTTACAAGGAGAAATACATACAATAGGGTATACAATGAATCAATAACCAAATACAGGAGTTTGGGACATTTCATGGTCGTACGCCAATTCCGCGGTTCGGGTTGTGCTTTGAGCGTGAACTTGATTGAACAAGCATGCACCATAACCCTTTTGGTTAGATAAAGAACATTAAATTTAAATATCATTCGGTAAGCCATTAGAAAGAAAAAAATTACTATTCTCCTTAGTTGGGAAGGAGGAACTCGATTGCATCCCAGAGCAAGATTTGCAATTAATGAGAATCACCAGAGAAAATTACATTCTAAGCACATTGACATAAACCACACCGTGTCGTAGATGTAAATAAAATCTATATTGCGATATTCAAGCACACATATATATATATATATATATATATATATATATATATATATAACTTGGTTTGACATTCCTAACCAAGTATTAGATGCAAGATTTTCAACATATTGTCTCCACGAGTTTCTTTTAGCTCATTTTTTAACTTTTATTATCTACGTCCCGCTTCTTTATGAAACACACGCTGCCAATGTTGCTGCATAATTTTTTTTTGGTTTTTGTCTAATGAACATTTACACTGTTAAATTCTCCTTACGGCTGCACTCAGTGGAGAATGATCAAACGCAGCCACTCTGGCGAGCTCGGATTATCCGCCGGCATACGAATTCTTTACAACGCATTGGTTCGGCCTATTTCTGTGCGAAGTGACCAATGAAAGAAAAAAAATTTCGCGGCTATTTGCTGCTCAGATTGTTAAAACAACTGTGCCACCTCATAAGTGAATGAAAGTTTCTTCGCTTCGGAATGATGTTAACGTTTTCAGGTGGCAATTTTGGGGCTCTCCTAAACAAAAAAGAAACTTTGTCACAACTTATGGAAGCAAGGCAAAACACAAATGTATCTTCGCACTGTTTTTGTTTTGAAAAACTGAATTTGCAAACATTTTAGAACACAGCTCCGTTCAGAATATTCTTATTAATCAAATCGTTTTTTTTTTTTTTTTTTTTTTTTGCGATTTTCGTTTTTTATGAATGCCTTGCTTATAAACGTTTGGTCCAAGAGTCGAGCCGGCTAATCCCGTTGAGCTCATTTCCGGATGAAGAAGCAAAATACAATTTCGAACCACGTACGTTACTTCAACGTGAGTATGCTCCCCGAAGAAGTCGATTGTGGGACAGGCAAATCTGACGCTATTACTAAAATTAATAAAAGCGGGGTTAGAAAAAATCTGACTTTTCGCTCTTGGAAAATAAAAAAGAGAGCGTCGAGGGGCAAATAAAGATGATTTCGGTCACGTTAGATACGGTGCACAAATTGCGATTTTCAGCGGCGGGACGACTAACGTCCTCTGCGCCTTCTACGATAGAGGCCGGCACCCGTTGGACGGTGGTGCACCTGCTTCCTTTTTTCAAAGTCAACTTTTTTTTATTTTAGAGGCGACGCTACGCCGCAGCGGTTTTTCCTCCTCCTGCTTTAATGTTTTTTGTTTCCTTTTTTTTTTTAGATGCGGAGCATCTCTTGCTCGGGTCTATGTCCCGCGCCGTCGTAGTCCACACTCACACTACGCATGCGCAACTCTCCTCCTTCCCTCTCTCCAACAACTGCGCGTTACTCTCTCCGCTCTCTCTCTCTACCAGCTGCGTGCACTTCGCGTGCGTTCGCTTCTACTCACACCCCGCGCGCATGCGCAACTCTCCTCTTCTAGTCTCATCTCCTTCAAGTGTGAATATGAGCAGCGGTAGCGCGCTGCGCGCGTTCTGGCTCAGCAACACTTCCTTTGATATCCTTGCTCTCAAGACTCTGACTGACTGCGCGCGTTCAGTTCACCGCTGTTGACTCCACTTCACTCCGTTCTTCCGATGAAGTGTGATGGAAGCAACAGTCCCGTCAGTTAGTGGGTTGGCGCAAGCAAGCGTCAGCACCACCCAACAAACAAACAGCACCGCTACGTCCACTGAAGACAAAGCTGCGCAGTGAAGGGCACGCGACGCTGAGCGCAAACGCTTCAAGCGAGCGGCAGACCCTGAACTACGGCAACGAGAAGCGGCGTCCATTCGTCAACGTCGAGCGGCGGATGCTGAACTACGACAACGTGAAGCAGCGGCGGTTCGAGAACGTCGAGCAGCAGAACCTGAGGTTCGGGACCGTGAAGTTCAACGTAAACGTACGAAGCGAGCGGTGGAACCCGACCTTCGAGAACGGGAAGCCGCGTTGGTTCGTGAACGTCGAGCAGCAGAACCTGAGGTTCGGGACCGTGAAGTTCAACGTAAACGTACGAAGCGAACGGCGGAACCCCACCTTCGAGAACGGGAAGCCGCGTTGGTTCGTGAACGTCGAGCAGCAGAACGTGAGGTTCGGGACCGTGAAGTTCAACAACGTTACTAACACCGTTTTAGAGACGGCGTTGGAGATGGGGTATATAAAGCGTGTTCGAAATAAACTTTGCAGCTGAGTTTGAGACGTTGCCTCCTCTTTTACTACCTTCTGTTGTGTTCTCTTCCTGCCCCAGTCTCAGGTTTACAATCATGTTCAACTTACACCAGCTCGCCTGCACTCTGACTATTTTTTCGTTAACCGTTAATAACACCGTTAGTGACGATCCGCGATGCTCCGCATCACCCCATGGTTCCCCTCAGGAAGATGCTGTAATTTCGTTCATGTTTTTTTTTTTTTTTTGTGTTCGCTTGGCGCTCGAGACATCGCGTATTTTGCACTGCCTTGTTTGGCTTAGTTTTTACTTTCTCTCCTTCGCTTCGGCGCTTACTACCTCCGGTTCGTCTGCTACGCTCTGCCTGGACTTTTGTAGGGCGTCTGCAACTTTGTTGTTGTTATTTCCTTCTACTGTCGTCTGCAATTTTAGACTTCGATTGAGTTTCTAATCCTCCATTTTTATATATGCGTTTTTGATATTTCTTAAATATAGTAAAATTGAAGGCTCGTTAAACATTTCTATTTTGATTTTATTTGCGTACGTGGGCACATCTGCTATGGGTCATTGTTCGTTGATCAACCGGCCGCCTTCGGGCATACACCAGCACATAGTTGGAGATTGCAAGCATGCCATGTGCTGCCTACCACCGCAAGAACAATTTCTTGCGATGTGGTGCAAAATCCTTCTTCCGTTTCTTGAAGACGAAAAAAACAGAGAGTAATTAAGTTACTGCAGCTTTCATAAGAAACCTGAAGAGCTGTCTAAGTCTGGCTTCAAAATCGCGACTGACGCCACAACAGACGATTATGACAACTGCACCGAGATCGCGGAGATCTTAACGTACGACAGACCAGGGTCGCTAAACTCGTCAAGCACAACTTTGTTCCCGAAGTTTGCGGAACGCGTTAATTGGACTCTCGCGACTCTGACGTCGCGTCGAGCGAGGTGTCAATCATTCGAACGCTCATTTCTTTGAAAGAGGCAGAATGTAGCAAAGTTCATCGAGGCGCGCGTGCGGCGCGTGAGGGGCGCGAGGCGCCCGCTGATTGAACGGCTTCGCCGATGACGTAGCGCCCATTTGTCCCTATATCCCTACGCCAAGCTAAGATTAATGCTTTGCGGATTGTCCCTAGGCGACCTGCTGACGCACAAAATCCCTCCGAAGTTTGTGTGAAAGAGAAACCTCGTTTGTCGAAGTTGTCGCTGACGTCAAAGTGACGTTTCCGAACTTTGCGAGAGCCGTGGTTTGAGCTCGAGATCTTCGCTTCGGATCGAGGCGAAGTTAAACTTTGTCAACATGGTGGTGCCGTACGCTGCGGCCGAGCTTATCTTCCGCCACCGTCGGCGTCGCTACTGAAACGACCGGGGACGCGTTTTAACTCCCCGACGACGACTTTCGGCGACAGTAGCGGCTATCGAAAGCCGTTGTGCGTTGACTGCGACGAGCTTCGTTCGGCGCCCGGACTTCGAGGCCGTGGAAAATTGCGTCTACCATGACCGTGGAACAAGTTCTCTGCGCGCTCCGGTTCTTCGGAACCGGTAGCTTTCAAGGCATGGTGGCGACTGACGAGCACCTGTCAGTCTCCCACATGACTGTGAGCCGGGCTGTCAAAGTTTTTGCGGCTGCTATCGTTTTTTTTTCGTTTTTTTTTTTGTAATATTTGAAGAGGTACTAATAAGCTGGTATACAATTCAGAATGCTGGGAAACAAAGAGGGAATGGGGTAATTCTTGGGTAGGGTCGAGTCTCCCGGCAGCCGGCAGAATTATTTCCCCGAAATTCTACTGGCAGTCGTCACTCATTGATGGTCAAATCAGTTAATCGAACGACGTGTCATCGACAGATCGTTTCATCGGCACGCGATGTAATCCCATGAAAGAGATTTTCTTTCGTTAGAGGTGTATATATACACATTAAACATTTTCACACCTTTACACATGTAAGTGGGGTGTCCCATAAATAACACCCTAATAAGTGTAGCGACGGACCTTACAAAAGAAATGTAAACCTCACACCTCTAAAGATGTGTGATTTTTAAACACGTTTCTTAAAACGTGTGATAATGCACTACAGCTTTTTATAAAGATGTAAAACTACAATACCCCTTCTCGTCAAGCTACACATTTAAGTGGGGTGCCCCATAACTAACACCCTAATAAGTGTAGCAATAGACGCTATAAAAAAATGTAAACCTCACACCTTCGAAAATGTGTGATTCTTTAAGCACGTTTCTTAAAACGTGGGATAATGCACTACATTTTTTTTTATAAAAATGGAAAAGTACAATACCCCTTGTCGTCAGGCACGTAGCCAGGGGGGGGGGGGGGGGGGGCATAAGGCCGCCCCCCCCCCCGAAATCTTCCATTTTGCCGGGGCCTCCTCTCCCCCCTTTCCCTCATAGAGCACTTTGTTATGGGCGCCCCCCCCCCCCCCCCTTTAAACAAAATTCTGGCTACGTGTCTGCTTCTCGTCAAGGTGTAATTACCACAGTACCTTTCTTTTTTGGGGTGTACACAGTGGCCCGGGACCCAATAATATGACTGAACAAATAAATTACACTAACGGGTCGCCGAAACAGCACGTTGCTTCTTGGAGAGTGTCGAGGCAATTTCGGCCGAAAATCGGCTTCAATATTGGCCGGATGTGCGGTTTTGCGCCTCGTCCTGACATCCGGCAGGTATGGGTGTACCGACGCAAATAAACGATTTATGTCTAATAGCACTGGCACTACTGATTTCTTAGGAGGCTGGATCGCGGATAGAGGCCTGTATTGCTGGGGTCGAGCGGCACCACCGGCAGTCATCGCTTGACACGATCTAATGCATGCTATAGGAGAAACAAGAAAACTCAATTTGATTACGTTAGTAGGTTGTTCTCTACCTTGAAACTTCTATCGCGTTTCCGCAAATAACAGTTAATATTGTGGCCAAGAATATTAAACGCGTTAGAATGCCAATCTTGTTTAACTAAATGTTGTGTGGTTGAGGGTCGAGGGCGACTTTGTTGGGCGTCAACTGTGATGTGTTTAATAAGACAAGGGCTATCGAGAGTTATTGTGGAGTCATCCGTGATTCCGGAGTCATCAAAGCTCAGCAAACGATAAGTTAGAAGGCCTTTACTGGGGACATTCGCATCGTTTTAACCGCTTGTACATTCATGGTGAAAGCTTTTTCTTTGAACTGCTGTGAGGGCTTCCGTGACAAACTGAAACTCGGAGCGTGCCATTCAGTCGCTGTACGTGCCATTTAATTTGCAACCGAAGCAAGCGAAGTCGGTAAAGTCGGTGGTCCTCTGTCCCATTTTGTTTTTAATCGATGTTCGAACGTTTGACGAATGTCTATTTGATCTCCAAGCTCCAGATATAATCATCGGCGCACGTCATAAAATACTCGCCCTCGAGCACCGCGTACAAGCTTCCTATTTTTGCGTGTTTATCCCTTAGACTTGCGTGTATTGCCTCATAGTGTAATACGCCAAAACAACAAGGACGAAAACGAAGTGAGATCTAGACAGGACGCGGCGTATTACCTGTTGTCAAGCAATGGCCGTTGGTGAGGCCAGTGGAGGGCTCCCGATCCGCGATCAAGACTTGCACTGTGATAGTTCTAATGCACTGCACCCGCGGAATGCTGCACGGAGAACAGGCCCCGAACGAACTTGCCAAACGCACCGAGTGCAGGCGGATGTTGTCGCCATAGATGTTGTAGAAAAGTACCGACCTCAAACCGAAACTAGCGCCTTTTTGTTCGATGTGATGGATGGGAATGCGAGAGCGCCAGTCGCTGCCATCTTTTATCTATAAACGTTTGTTGCTACAACGTGTAACTTATATTTGCGATAACTTCCAATTAAGGAACTCGGCTGTCAGAGATATCTACAGACGGCGTAGGTTTCCGAAACCAGCTGACTACAAAACAGCATACACTTGAAGAAATGGATGGCACTGTACGCGCAAGAGCTTGCTTCGTTTTAAGCTTAGTAATATGAGTGAACCACTGAAAGGATACGGCTTAAATCTAGTTCTTTGAAACATCTAGGAATACGTTTCGTAAGACTTTTTATTTCCCTGGTGAGGGCATTCAGAACGAGAGCTTTCTCATACAAAATACGACGGGGGAAGATAGCTGCCGTTCAAATATGACTTTGCTTGAGTCTCGGGCAACGTCTCCATGTTTAGCCTTCCCGGACGTTGAGTGAATGCGTCACAGGTTTCTGCTGTGGGAGCTTTGTCGAAAAATGTTCCACTTTTCACTCGCACACAGATGATGCGAGATCTCGCGGCCTCTGTGTTGGTCCTGAGCCTTTATTACACACCGGTAGGTTTCAGCGTCTGTACGGCAACAAAGCGACTCAAATTTTGCAAATAAAACACGGGTCGTCGATTCCTCCCTTCGTGAAATATCAGACGCTTACAATTCAAGCTCGCGTTTGAGTTTGCGGCCCGCGGGACGCGATTTTGAGCAGAAAACCAACTTTTTCTTTCAGTTCCGCTGTGTGAATGCCGCATCGTAGCAGACGAACTCTCGTCGTCTGCTCTCACTCCTCGCCCGGGCGAGGCATGACGGGATTGTCGGCGCTAGAGAGCTCGAAGACAACGTACAGCGAGCGGCGTGAACACTCGCCTCCCCGCGCTGTCTCGTGCTCTCGTGCACCGCACCGCCTAGGGATCGCGGGGGATTTTTCGTCAAAAGTTGCTAAGTTGAGCGCGCGCAGGGAGGAGGAAACTTTGCGGAGTTCTTTTGGTCGCTCCCCCCGCTACGTCAGAAAGCGAAGAATGTTTTGCTCCACGAGTTTAGCTACCCAGGTGTATGTACATCAGAGCACCCAGTCCTATTTCGCCAGGGGGGCAGCCAGTAAGATATGTCATCATGCTTCCCAACTCCAACTGCAATCAGAAAACCGAATTCCTCGAAAGACACTTTGTTAAATAACAACGAATATTCGCATGCTATCATGACACCATCTTTAGACCTAGCTCGACACCTAGCCGGTAAGATGAGCAGCTCCTTCAACACACATTTCGCTGATATATTGGACCAGACAAATGCTCAGTTGAAGGCGGACTCGAGGTCGCTGATTGACACTCGAAACAAGGGCACGGTGTGCAAAGATTGCCTGAACACGTACGTAAACAAGTAGTAGAATGTACTTTTGAACTGCTTCGTCAAGCCAGCAACGAACAAACCTGCCAAAGTCACTAGGAAAATAAATGCGCAAGCAAAAAAGGTGACACACTGCCTACACGCACCAGATTTCTACGTGCGACTTTTATTTAGCGGGCACTGTGTGAGCTGGGTTAAGTCATTCCATTATCGTGCATTGTTTTAGTTCTTAACAACACCACGAAAGCAAATAAACAAATGTTTAAAAAGCAGCTAAACAAATTAAGCTGTTTTCCTTCACAATTAGTTTCGTCATGTTGCTTCCGCGTTGTTTGTTGTGGACTTAACACCTACGGCGACCACCACCTGCACAACGATCGTCGTCGTTGAAGGAATTCCTTTGCTGGGTGATGTGTATATTTGTATCGTCTGCTAACTTCTTTGTTTGATTCAGTGTTGTTGGGGACTGCTTTCCATTTTGTTTTTCGTCTGCGATGGGGACAATATTTTTCTTCCAAAAGTCGGAAAGCCTTTGCACGGTTATTTTTCTCGTTGCCTTTTGGTTTTGCTGTGCTGCAGCGGCTTGTGCGTTTGCTCTGGCAATCTTATACCCGTGCCACACGGGCAACTCGAATGCCTTTTACGACGAATGACATTTGCGTGATCGGCGATTCAGCTCGCAATCTGTCGCGCGTGGTATGCGCTAAGCCCGGAGTGTCGCGCGCTGATTGGGCGTCCGCTCAAATACCATTAGTTGTAAATGGCACTTTAGTTGCTTGTGTGGCACGGGTATTAACGTGTTGTTTGCGCAAAGTTTACATTATCACTTATTCGGGTAAGATATTGTGACAACGCAGTTTCTGGCGGATCAACAGTAACCTTTTACGACGAACTTCGAGGAGCTGAACGCATTTTCTCTGCGTCCCAGGTGCGCTTTAAACGCGTCTGATCTTCTGTGTGGAGTTTGAGACTGCTAAGTAAAGTGCTCTATCTTTGCGTCTGCGCTCGTTGTTATATGATTGTAGTTACAATTGCGATCAGTGGATTCTGCTTTGCAGGCGGACTAACCGTAGTGAATTATTTCCGCTGTTGTGGTGAAGAAACGGGACTCGCAAAGCTCTAGATTGTTGCGGACCCTATTTTGTTTAACTCCGTCGGCTGCTTCCGTAGACTCCAAGTCTGCTAGAGGCGCCACGGTCGAGTTTGCCGCTGCTCCCGAGGTTTTCCGGAGGAGTTTCCAATATTGGGGGAAGCTATGCGTTATTTGTTTTTACACAGCGTTTTACAGCGCTGATGGCGCCCATGCCCACCGACATGTTTTCTCAATCGGCACCTCTCATCCCCGCGATAACCATGTTTTGTCAACGACGAGAGCCGTCGGCACGTGTGCGCTAGAACCGCGAACACAAGTCGTAACCGGTCCACGCGATGGAGCATCATGGCATGTGACGTCACCAGGATAGGCTGTGTGTGGAACGCAGGGAAGAAAAAGGAGATGAACGAGATTTGAGGGTAGGTACCCGTCTTGGGGATGAACGGATATCGTATTAATAAGCCGCTTGTTTTTACAACGGAGCTGTTAAGGGCTAGTTTCCCCAGTTACGTGTCCACAAATAAATCTCAACACAGCCCTCTGGACAACTACCGTCATCTATGAGCGACGTCGGCAACCAGTGAACCGGCTTACCGGTGATCTGGTTGCCGACGTCACTCATAGATGGCGGCACAAAGTACAGGTCAGCTGCTCTTCCTTCTTCACCGAGTGGAGAGGCTGAATTGTTATTTTCTCCTCGACCGTATCTTGTGGAGTGGCCTTGAGCTTCCGTCTCTCCTTCCACAGTCGCATGGTTACTGGGGCTCTTTAATCGTCCTGACTGCCCAGCGATGCTCCAGGTTATCCTACTGCCTACTTTGGGTGGCTCTTCCGATTTCAGCATCCCACCATGGGACAAGCCGCCTTCGTCCTCTTGAGCCCTTCGCTATCAAGCGTGTTGCGATAGCCTGCCTCAACGCGGCGAAATAGTTTAAGAAAAGGGAAAACGAAACGTCTATTTGACTACTCATGGAAACATCTCAGCTGGAAAAAATTCAACTACATATCTTTCGCTACAGCGAAAGCATGCGACTGGCCCATACGCTGATACGCCTGTTGGAAAATGCAGCGGAATCGGGCAAGAATGTACGGAATGTTGAGAGCATACACGAACGGCCTTAGACCTGGGCTCCCTCAAACCGATGAGCCTTCACTTAGTGCTTCGATGTGGTTCCTGGAGTGGCAAGCGGTGAAACTGCGGCCATTCTTTCTAAGCTCCGTGCGGCACAAACCGTAATTCGGGCATTTGCAACGAGCGCGCTAGCTACGATTGCCTCCGTTGTGACAGGGGCGGCCGGAACAACCGCTCTGAACAGCGCGTGCACGCTCGCGCAACCACTACGGCCGCTTCTCCGCGGATGTCAACTGTATCCGCGGTGGCTTTTAAAAGGAGGGGACGCGCTGCCACTCACTGGCGTAGCAGAAAACTGAAAGTGTTCTACGGGCTCAAGTTTTACTAATTTGTATTATGTCAGGATAGGCTCGTAGGGCAGAGTGAATAAAAAAAGAAAAGATAAAGATGCAGTGCACCACCTTGGAGGATCACGACTTTAACACGCATCTTTACCGATAGTACAAATCTTGCCACACGCCTTTTCTACGACTGGAAAAGAAGACGTAATCTTGGCAGCGATATAGCAACGTAGGAATAGGATTTCGTGATCACATAGACGTTGCGATATTTCAAAGAATGCTAACACTAATCACTTTTCTCCGGTGATGAAAACGCACCAAAATTCGCGTCCTTCATACACGCCTTTAAATGCACACGCACGGGTCATACCTTGAACATGAGCACACGCGTGGATCACGTGAAATAAGAAATGTGGGTGATGTTCGAGGAGACAAATGCTAAGAAAGCATCACTGTAGTCGAAATAACCAAAGACGACGGCACGAGCGTTTCTGCTGTCTTGAGGGTGCAGCCATGACATCACCGCACGAGTAGATGGATTTTCCATTCTAGGACGTGCTGGGTTATCATTGCGGCACGCGACGAGAATTCAGTCAAGGATAGCGCTTTACGCAGGACGATGAGCCTCCACCACGCCGACCACTTCGACGATCGCCACCGGCGCGATGTTCCTTAGCAGATAGCAGCAACCGCGACCTGCATGCAACGCATGCACGCGAGCTCTCCTCAGCAGATGAGGCTCGTGAGGTGTAAGCGCAGCCACAGTTTGATCTTTCTCTTGCTTCCTTTATCACTGGATAGATGGCGCATGGCTGCGAGCATTATAAAATTTGGCAATTTTTTTGCGTAATTAGAGAAATAGTGCTACAAAATGCGGATCGCAATATTCTTTAACAAATATTTTAAACAACATTCCCCGGCTGTTGATTGCTTATGATTGCTGTGCTAGTGAGGTCCGATATTTGCGCGGATTTGGCTGACGTTCTTCTTTGGCACCGCGGATGCATCGTTGTAAAAAGGCAGAGAGCTTTCGAAGGAAATAAAATATAAAAGAGTCCGCTTTTTTTTTTAAAGGTTCTATGACAAAATTGTTTCCTAACTCTGCATTTTGTGTTTTGGTTTTCTTTTCACACCTTTGACGACGAGCGATGGATAAAATTCGATTTCGAATCGTTTCATGGTTCCTCTACCGGCAAAGTGACACTCGCGTGGCCAATTGAAATTAACTACCCCGCAGTGGAAATGACCAGACGCAGCATGTGGGCAAACTAGTGAAGTGCTGTGGATCACCAAGTTGCTCGCATATCTCCCCATTCGAGAAAAACATATGAGACGGCTCTGGACGTCTTTGGGCGGCCTTCTTTCTGGGTTACCGATTTTCGCGACTTCGTAGATTACTGAGCACAGGTCCGAGTAAACCTCGCTCAATCTTCGGACCGACGTTAGCACCTCCGGGTGGGACCGATGTGGCAGGGATGTGTATCATGAAGGGAGGGGGGAGCGGGCCTTGTCATCATCATCATCATCGTAAACTTTATTAATTGATAAAGTGAAAGGACCTTGCGGTCTCTGGTCGGTGCCCTTAGTCCAGGGCTCCGTTGGCCGCCCAGATTCGGCGGGCTCGCTCAACCAGTCGCTGCTGGTCATCGAGCTCTGTGCCGGAAAGGGCCGCCTCCCAGGAGGAAAAGGTGGGGGAAGGAATGGGGGTGATACCCTCACCGAGGGGGTGACGGCATTCCCAGATGGAGTGGTACAGGTTAGGGTGATCGCTGCCACATCCCGGACAGGTGCCTGGGTACCGGTTGGGGAACCAGAGATGTCGCTGGTGGAGGTTAGGGAACGTAAACGTTTGAAGTTGTCGCCAGTCCGCTGCCTCTGCCCGGGATAGCGCACGATGCGGAGGGGCAGGACCCGGCGGGTTGTTCGGTAGTATTCTGTTACCAGGTGGTAGGTGTTAAGGTGTGCGTCGGTTGGAGTGCGGAGGGACTGGGAGTCCGCGGGTGTGTTTGGCTCTGGGTCCCGCTGTATACTGATCCCATCCGACATAGCCCGGTTTGTCGCTACCGCTCGGGCTAGTGCGTGAGCACTTTCGTTGCCGGATAAGCCCAGATGTGCAGGGGTCCAGATGATCCGGATGACCGGTATTTGTAACCATTCGGTTTTTATGGCGTTGATGAGATGTGCTGTCCGTGGGTAGAGGGTGTTGCCCGCAAACGCTCTGCACGCTGCTTGCGAGTCGGTGACGATAATTATCTTATGCTTGAGATCGGTGGTGTCTCTGCGTGGGATTGCGCGTGAGATGGCCAGCGCTATCGCCATCTCCTCCGCCTCCTGGATTGATGCGATGTTTGAGATGGAGCCCGTGCTGTAGCAGGTGCCGTCTCTGTCTGTCACTGCGATGGTTGCTGCTCCGGCTCTTTCCCTGTGGAGAGCAGCATCTGTGTACCATGTTTGTGGGTCTGGGCCGTAGACTTTCTCTAAGGCCCGGATCCTGGCCTCTCTCCGCCCTGTGTGGAGGTCTGGGTGCATGTTTTTAGGGATAGGTGCCGCCTGTACGCGGTTCAGGATATCCGGTTTCAGGCGCACTGGGGCGGCTGGTTCTTCCTGCGTGAGATTGGTGTAGCCAAGTCTGCGCAGCGTTGCTCGGCCGGTTCGCGTGGCGCTGAGGCGTGTGAGCTGTCCTGTTTTTTGCGCTTCGACTAGCTCTTCCACCGTGTTGTGGACCCCCAGCATCAGGAGTCGCTTCGTTGACGTACTTATTGGTAGACCAAGGGCTGTCTTGATCGCCTTGCGGAACGAGTTGTTTAGCCACTCCATTTCGGTGATTGTGAAGTTGTGAAAGGGCACATGATATGTGAACCGGCTCACAATGAGGGCTTGATAGATTCGCAGCGTATCCTGTTCACTGAGCCCCCCTTTCCGATTAGACACCCGTCGGATGAGGTGGGCTATTTGGTCGGCTTGTCTGCGCAGGAGCTCCACGGTGTGTCGTGCTCCGCCGTGGTTTTGGAGGTACATGCCAAGGATTCGTAGGCGCTCTACCCGGGGTATACGTGTATTTCCTAGCGTAAGGTCGATGGTCGGCGCGTGTTTGTTCAGTACTGAGCGTTTTAGGATCACCAGGAGCTCGGATTTTTCACTTGCGCAGGTTAGCCCTGCCGCTCCAGCGTAGTCTTGGGTGACGTTGACTGCTTCTTGCAGTCTGTCCTGGATTTCTCCCTCCGACCCTGTGGTGGTCCACACCGTGATATCGTCGGCGTAGAGGACGTGTCGCAAGTGCGGGATTTTGTTGAGTTTGTGCGGGAGGCCTGCCATTGCCACGTTGAACAGCAAGGGCGATACAACTGATCCCTGAGGTGTCCCTCGTCCTGTTAGACGAATGGGGTCCGAACGGATGTCACCAATCCCCAGGGTGGCGGTTCGATCCATAAGAAAGGATCGCACATAGTTGTATGCCCTTGTACCGCAGTGGGACTCGGTGAGGTTGCGTAGAATAGCATCGTGCGAGACATTATCGAAAGCCCCCTTGAGGTCGATGGCTAGCACCGCCCTCGCCTGGGCTTGGCTTTGAAAGTTCAGGACCTCTTTCTTTAGTTGGAGGAGGACATCTTGTGTGGAGAGGCGTGGTCGGAATCCATACATGGTGTCCGCAAAGTACTCTTGTTCCTCGAGATATGGTTGTAGTCGTGACAAGACGACGTGCTCCATGAGCTTCCCCACACAAGACGTAAGCGAAATGGGTCGTAGGTTTTGAAGTCCTAGTGGCTTGCCAGGCTTAGGGATAAGTGTAATGTCCGCGTGTTTCCATTCCTCCGGGATTCTTCCTGTCCTCCAGACCTCGTTGAAATATCGGGTGAGCGCCGTAATGGAAGCGTCGTCGAGGTTGTGCAGCATTTTGTATGTGACTCCGTCTTTCCCCGGGGTTGTGGTGCGCGTAAGCTTGGTGAGGACAGCTTGTATCTCCGATTCGGCTCTTCCGTGTAGGAGTACTCTGCATAGTCGGGGCGTGGGCCGGCTGCGAGGTATCGGGATTCTAGTTCCTTCACGATGGAGGGTTCGTCCCGCTGCAATCCGTGCAGAAGTTTGGTCACGGCCTTGGATGTCTCGGTCTTGGAGCGCGATGGGTCCAGCAAGGATCGGAGCATTGGCCAAGTCTTAGCGGTCCCAAGCGTACCACGCAGCCCGTGGCATAGTTGGTTCCAATTGCTTTCCGCCAAGGTGGTTGCGTAGTCTTCCGCCTTTTGGTTGAGCTCGGCGATGCGCAGTCGCAGCTTGCGGTTGAATCTCTGCGTCTTCCACCGCTTGGTGAGTCCTCGCCGGGCGTCCCACATGTGGAGGAGATGGGGGTCTATCGCTGGGGTGTCGATGGTAGTATTGACTTTCTTGATTGCTCGATCAATGTCTTCATGGAGCCGTTGGGTCCACTCCTGGATCGAGGTAATGTCTCCGCTCTCGGTGCTCCCTCGCTGTTGTCTGAACTGGTCCCAGTTCGTGAGTCGAGCGGGTCGAAGCTTTCGTGTTCTACGGCCTCCATCGCACACCTCGGTTTCCAGGATGTAGTGGTCACTTCCCAGCGTTTCGTCCAGGTTGGACCAGCTACACGAGGTCTGCGTGCGGACTAGGGTTAAGTCTGGGCACGTGTCGCGACTAACGCTGTAGCCCATTCTTGTGGGGTGTTCCGGTTCTGTCATGATGGTAAGGTGATTGTTGGCGATAGCTTGTGCTAACCTGCGTCCCTTGGGGTTCTCCTTCACATATCCCCAGGTCGGGTGGGCCGCATTGAAGTCGCCCACGATCACTAGGGAGTTTGTTCGGGGCTGAACAACTTGGATCGCATCGTGGAAGAGGGCTCTGAAGTCAGCGGCCTTCTGGCTTGGGGAGCTATAGACGTTGAGCACGAAGAGGCTGGGGAGCGTCTTTTTCTTTGGTAGGATTTCGAGTAATGTGTGGGGTATATGTCTATGCTGCTTGAAGGAATGGTTTATGACGGAGATGTGTTTTGCGACGAGGGTTGCCGCTCTGTACAGTGTAGCCTCCGGGCCGCTATCCATTTGCATGAAAATTGTATATCCAGAGAGGCTCGGAGGACAGTTTGGCTCTTGTAGTGCGATAATATCCGGTGCAAAGTCTCTTGTGCCGATGTAATGCATGAGAGCGCCGCGCTTGCGCCTGTACCCTCTACAATTCCATTGCCAGATTGTTGTTGTGTGTTTCTCGGACGGGGTTAGGGTTGATGATGAATGGGCTGTCGGTTTCTGGCTTGCCATATTAGATCTGAGGTGTGCCTGGGGGCTCCTGGGTCGTGGGGTTGGGCAGGATTTTCGCGTTGACCGTTGTTGGTGTGGGTGCGGTGTTGCTTGTGATGGCGACCACGGACTCGTTGGGAATGGGGACCATGATTCTGGATTGCGCGATTTGGCGCAACTGAGCTGTGAGTTCCGCCACCTGCTTCATCAAGGGCTGGATGAGGGGTTGTATGATCTGCTGGAAGCGAGACTCTTGTTGTGAGATGATTTCTTCCGCAAAGCTACGCATCTGAGCTTGTACGTCATTGTGGATGACCTTGGCCAGCTCACAGACTCGCCTGTCAAGCTCACCCATCATCTCTGCTTGGAGCGCCTTCAACTTGGCGTTGGATTCTTCTCTGAGCTTTTCTAGGGTTTGGTCTGACGTCGCTTGTGCCTTTAGGGGGGTAAGCTCGCATTCTGATGTGGGGCTGGGTTCAGGGGGTGTGGAGGGTGGCGGTGTGAGGGAAGGTGTGGGTTTAAAGGGGTGCGGCTCCGTCAACCTTACTTTACTCGCGGGCTCGCTGGGATCGGAGAGCTCAGCTGCCGGGACGGCAGGTGGTTGACCTGGTGATTCAGGGGGATTTCGGTTCCGCTTCTTAGGGTTCGGCGCCGGTCCTTGTTCCATCGCAGCTGCTTCCGCAGGTGTGGGATCCGTGATGGACGCGAATTCCTCGCGCACCATTGGGTTGTGGCTCGGCCGTGGTCTGGGTTGCGGGTGCTCTACCTTGGTTGACGCCGCAGATGGCTTCTGACGCGGTCCTAACAGTCCCGTCAGAGACCTGCGTTGTACTGGAGTTTGGCGGTTTAGCTGGCGACGAACGTGAGCCTTGTTGAGAGGCCCCCGCTGTCTTGCCGGACACTTTGGGTCGGTGGCTGGATGCGGCCCACCGCAGTTGACACATTTTTCGTTGCAGTCGTGCTCTTGGTCCGCTGTTCCGGGTTTGCCGCATCTGCAGCATTTGTTCTCCTCGGGATGTGAGCAAACATCCACGCGGTGTCCCAGGCCCAAGCAGGCGGTGCATATTTGTTCTCGGGGTCGGTGTGGTAGGCACCGGTATTCGGCGCCCCTGAAGTACACGTAGTAGGGAACCTTCAGTCCTTCAAAGTTGATAATGGCCGTGTTTGTTTGGCCCATCATCCGTGCGCATAGGACCTTGACTCCCTGCGCTCGTATTCTCGTAGAAAGAATCTCGGACGTCGGTTTCGAATCCAAACCCATGATCACTCCCCGGCATGAATTATCTGGCAAAGCGATGTAAGCAAGGATTTCGTATTGGCGGCCGTTGATTGTGATAGCGGGAAGCTCTTGCACCCTGACCGCTACCTCGGGCTCAGGGGTGCTGACCACGACGAGATTCTGGTCGCGGCGTATTCGGATCTTGACCGTGTCGATCTCCGCTGCAGTGAGCTGGGCTGCGTCTATGAAGGCCATAGCGACTTGTTCGGCGCTCCATACTGTGAAATTGAGGCCGTCCCTAGGTCGTACAATGACCTTGTGGTCATTCACGGGTAGCGGCGGCAGCCGGTGTGTTGGATGGGTCTTGCCGGCTCGTCCGGGCCTCCCAGTCGGTTTCGGGGGTTGGGATTGTTGTGCCCCAGCCTGGGCGGCGGCCGCGGCACGTTCCGCGATACGTTTCTGCTTCTTTACCCGTCGGTTGACTACGTCGGTCCATGTGTAGTCACCTGAGCTTTGCGGGGCCGAGTCATGTTCCATGGGTTGGGCGACGCATGTCGTCTTAGAAGGGGTTTGGGACCCGGAATTTTCTTCTGGGTTGGTGCTGCATTCGTCCGAAGACAATAGAGAGGTCATTTCGGGCGGTGCAGGGTCCGTCAAGGGCAGGACGGGACCTGAAGTTGCTGACCTTAGGCGTGGTCAGGCTGAGCGGCCCGCCGCATAGACTTGGGCAATCCTATCTTCGGTTAGGCCTAGCGGGTGCGTCCCGGTTCGGATTTTCAAAGGGCCGAAAATGAAATTCCGGGAGGACCTACTTGCTCATATGTAGATGTTCCGTGGTCCTGACGACAAGAGCAATCATTTGTTGTTGATTGTGAATCTCGGGTGACGAAATGAACGAGCTAAGTAGCGATGAATCGGAGGAGCGAATAACATACGTGGCGCTCACTTAGACGTCCTCTTCTTTTTCCCGGCTGTGTCAACGTTTCTATGCTACTCATTTACTGCGTGGAACTAGACATTTTAAAGCGAAAATGAAGGCTTTTGAGCGGCAGAACAATGTGTCGTGCCCAAGTGCGACGCCTATCCAAGGCAGTATAGGAGAACGGTTACTTCTTCTTTCCACGCCTAAAACAAACAGAGAAAGAATAAATAGAACTGACTGGTCTTGTTTTCACTTTCGTCATCCTCACCACGCAGTTTTTATCGTGGCAGAGACTGTGTGCAATCTTCCGAGAGGTCGTCTCCCTCATTGCCATTTGGAACCTGCGCCTCATCTATCCCTTCGGGCTCGTAGAAAGCTATTAGGCCGGCGACATAAATAGGCCCGCACACTTCGTCATATTCACAATTCTCCAGCGTGTAACACAGATTACAAAGCTTCTTGCTAACACGGTAGGGTCCTCACATATCTTGGCTACAGAGACCATAAATCCTCTAGCAGCATCACTCAGCGGTTGAGTTCGCATAAACACCAGATTTCGTACATTGCACTACAGGTTTTTCCTCCCCTTGTACTACTGATCGGCCTGCTGCAGTTTCGAGACGTCGAGGCTCTCCAGAGATTCTCGCTAGGTCTACATGAAGCGATTACTAAGATCTTCTGCAAGCTGCGTTGTATTACTCTGCATGCAAACTGGCTGATTGCAAAGAAGGTCATTTTTTAGGGGAAACGTGAGCTCTTTCCGAAAGTTCAGTTGAGCCCGAGTAAAAGCCGTGAACCTGTTTATTGTCGTGCGGGTACGGATGGCCGTTTTTGCATGTTTCGCGTCTCAGTCTTTCTTTGGCTTCGTGGGCGTTGCAATTGTCATCTCCATGTTACGGTTCACTCTTTCCGAAATATTTGCCTGTGAATGGTACTGCGAACTCGGCTTGTTTCGTAGCTTAAGGGCCTCAAAGAGTTTATGAATAGCTTGTTTAGAAAATAAGAAGCACTGTCCGTAATTTGCATTACGGCGAAGCCAGAAGGGGGCGAACGTTTCAAGATACAGCACCAGAATTTCATACAGTCAAGCTTCCGCAAAGAAAACATTTCGACTCACATCTTGAACTAGTCAGTCACTAATAGCAAACATATTGATTTCCGTGTGAACTGTGGGAGAAAGGAACAACAACGTCACAGGCGACGCACACCCAGGTGTGCTTGCCCTCGACCGACTGCATTTATTCTCTTGGTCGATACCCTCGTGGTTTTGCCTTCTTACAAGCCCTACAGCTACGTGATGATATCTTTACATCCTGTCAAAAGACCCGTTCACACTCTTGCAACCGAGTACGAGCGAGAGGCGAGATCTGTTAAAACGTTTTAAAATTTCTTAGGACGAGGGAACACACTGGCACTCTGGCGCCATCTATGGGGTGACCCTGGAACTGCATTTCACAAGAGCGAAGGTTTTGCGGGATTTCCGAGGACAAATGTGCGTAATAGAAGAAAGGCTCGTTTATGACGTTTAATAAAGATTTTCGAGCCAAAAAAGAAAAAAAAAATGCGCGAATCAAATAAAAATATATTGGACCGTTAAGTTTACACTGCTACCCAATAGATGGCGCCAGTGTGTCCTCTCGTTGCAAGAGGTTTTTAAAATACCCGGTTTCAAGAGGTCGCAAGAGCGTGAACGGGCCTTAACGCCTGATCAGGTTCTTATTTAGTACAACGTACCGTAAGTTATTCTTACACTGCTGTATCCTGACAGGACAAGATCATGCATATATATCTTATAAAGGGTATACGGTGCTTACAATTACAGTCCAGAATGACGAGACACCGGCCAGACCACCTTGTCGGCTGCTCTGGCCGGTCTCCTGCCGAGTGAGTTCCCCACCCGGTGTGTTCGGCTCACTGGTCCACTGCCGGAAGGGTTGACCACCCTGGGAGTTGGTCCGGCTGGCTCCAGCGGTATCCCGGGAGGTGCAAAGTCGCCCCCCTGGATGGCGCCGTCCATTCTGGTTTCTCCGGGGAGATTTCTGGACAGAACAAGCTCTATTAACATTTTGGAAAGATTAGATCAAGTTCTAGGCCGCAGATTATAGCGCGGCGCAGAGCCCCCTACAGGTCATTCACCGACGGGTTCACACACCCTTCGGCTACCGCGCTAAGGCCAAGCTGCCGGTCGCGCGCGAGAGTCACGCGCAAGGGAGGATTCCACGTTTTGTTCTCGTTCATCGTCATCCCGATCACGAAGATGGTACTTATAGAGGTCTGTCATGTGGACCAGGCCAGCCTCCTCGCTCGCATTTTGCTGAGCGATCCTGTAGGTAAGACGTAACAGTCGTGCCTTAACCACGTAGGGCCCTTCCCACTTCGGAACAAGTGAGGCTCCAAATCCGCGCGCTGCATTGCTCAAAGGACGGGTTCTCCTGAGGACCAAGTCCCCCACCTTGTACTCCACGTGAAGATGACTCTCATCCTACCGGGTCGCCTGGCGTCATGCATCGCATTCGAAAGGCGAACTTTCAACACCGCCGCGTATTTAGAGAGTGGGCGCTCTGTCGAACCTTGGTTATTTCGTAACCCGTTCTCCAGCGGGGACGATAGCTCCTTACCCAAGTTTAGAAGCACAGGCGTTAACCCAGTCGATCTTTTCACGATCGTCCGGATTGCAAAACCCAATTTGACAATGTGTTCGTCCCAGTCCCTGTGTCTTTTTGTTAGTGTGATCAGCATGCTCTTCACGTTTCGGTTCACTCTCTCAGTGATATTAGCCTGAGGATGGTGCGGTGTCGTCATTTTGTGCTTTATGCTTAGCGTAAAGCAGGAGTCAGTGAACACTCTGCTGGTAAAATAGCTAGCATTATCGCTGATGAGACACGTGGGTGTACCGAACCGCATTAAAGCTTCCAACAACTTCTCCCAGATGCGCTGCGAAACCAACTTCCTCAGCGGGTGTAACTCCACCCATTTTGTGAAATGATCGGTTATTACCAAGAAGTACTGTTTCCCACGGGGACTTTTTGTATAGTGGGCCGGTGATGTTGCAAGCAACCATCTACCACGGGTAGTGACTCACTACAGGCTGCATCAGGCCTGGGGCTTTACCCCTCGCGGCTTCGCTTTCTGGCAGGCTGGGCAGCTACGGGGGTGTCGGAGTGCGTCCTGTCTCATCCCTGGCCAGGTCGCGACGCGACATAACTTTTGAAAAGTATTGCTGCCGCTGCCATGACCAGTGAGAACCGAGTCGTGGAAGTATCCAATAAACCGCCTCCATAGCCTTCTAGAACCACCACCCTGAACGGAGAGTCGTTCCCCTCTTCGTCGTCGATTTTTGGGATGTAGCGGAGCAATAAGCCGTCTTGGCCCAGCAGGTATGTATCAGTATGTTCGTTAACTTGACCGCCAGCATTCCCGGTGTCACTTGGCATTTCCGAAATTTTCCCCAATACCCGCTGACAAAAACCATCCGCCTTTTGGTCCTTGACAAGCTCTTTCTTGCTCACCACTTCACCCCAAGCCACGATCGCTTGTTCCCTCGTGCTCCCTCCCAACACTGCGACGAGCTCCTGTTGCATCGATTTCTCCCCGCTGTCTCGCTTACGGGCGGCCGCGCGGGAAACTCGTTTCTCGCAATCCCCTGGTTGCATCCCCCCCTTCCAAACACTATCATGGGGTGCCCGAGATAGTGTGCCTACAACTTGGTCGGTCGTGCTTCTGCGGTCTACTCGCGCAGCTAATGTTTGCTTCTCTCGTGATCCGGCGAGTGAATGTTTTTTTGTCCTGACCGAAACTCGGTAGGACGGCAAATGGGGATAAGGGGAGTCAACGGATTATAGTGGTACCCGTTATTCTTCATGTCTATGATAATCCCCTACCGGCAGACGAAGTCCTGTCCTAAAATCAAAGGAATTTGCATATCTGGCAAATAGAGAAAACGCTGCCTCCTTCGTCCACCGTCGAGGCAAAGGTATACAGGCGTATTGCGCTTTGCGCCTTAACCAATCCTGCTGCTAAACACAGCGCGGTGGAAACTTCCCGCACTTAGAGTGCTTTTCGGCGACAGTCTTCGTAGACTCTGTCGCCGATTAGGGGAACGGTCGAACCGCTGTCAATTAGTGCGTATTAAATGTTACCACCGATCTCGACTCGCACGTACGGCCCCTCCTCAGATGTCAAACCCCGAGTCCGACATGCCCACGGGGCAAACACCGACCTGTCGCTGACCGCAACTCCAGCCCCGTTGGCAGACTGATGAGGGGCCTCGGCAGCGGCCGGCAACCGTGAGTCGTGAAGTCCAATTAGTGGCGCCAGCCTCTCCCGTTTTCCTGAGACTCATAAAGGGGGCGGGGCAGCTGCCGTCCATGTGCACTGACGTTTGACATGGCCAAGCGGATGGCATTTATAGCACCTGACCTGCCCCTGCCATTGTGTGCTGAGCAGGGACTCAAACCGTAACCGTAACCGAAACCGAAAACCGTTTAGGAACGAAATTTTTTCTGTAACCGTAACCGGAACGAAACCGTTATTTGATATTTATAAAAACCGTAACCGGAACCGGAACCGTAAATTATTCACCGGTAACCGGTTTTAACCAATATTAACCGAAAAATAAACTATTAGTTTTTCTGAAGTATGACCTGGAGGGGGGATCTTAAATTGTTGTGGCCATTTGACAGAGTTACTGTCAGCGAGTGGTGCATCTGGTTACACATTTCCATTCAATCTCACTTTAGGATTAAGAATACTCAGATTGAATTAGTGGTCGAGCTTATAATTAAAAAAATTCTATATTTCTAAATCTGCCACACTCCTACATCGCTACATGTATTCAGTACGTGTCGCTTTCAGTGTATTAACTAATAAGTTCGAATTCTCAGATGTCCATCCAACTCGGTTCTATCAAAACCACCGATGTTCCTGACATGCAGTAGCCAGAATAAAGAAACGAGGTAAATTGGCCATCATGCAGAGCTGGCGGAAAAGAAAAACTGGGCCCGTTTGCTCGAAGCGCTAACCGCGGCTAAAGTTAGCAGCAGTACCTAGGAGAGGGAGTTTTAAATCACGTGACTGGGGGCTGGGATGCCGGGAAGCATGGCGGCGCCCCGGTGCGTAAGCGCCGCTCGCTTTGTAACTAATGTGTCGTTGTAGCTGCACTATCGGGCGCGTTAGTCAGCAACGAATAGTGCAGGAGGCTTTCGCTTTGCCTTACCTCGCTTAAATCGCAAAGCACGAGCAATGACTTCGCGGCATTTGTTGCATAGTCTTTCCATTCTGGCCTTTCGAAGCCTAAATGAACGCGATAATTGTCGGCATGGCAACGTCTTTGGAAAGCGGATTGCCTTGACTCAATCGACCGGATATTAATAGTACACAAAAGAAGACCAGCGTCCCGCCCCAACAGACCTTTTTCTAAATTACCCAAGCATCGAGAAGAACGCTGGAAGTGTAATTCTATGGTCCGCGCTCGCTGTCCTTCCTCTTATAAAAGATTCGAAGTAAATAATCATTATAAGACTTGGACGAACGCGCCTGCAAGGCAAAATTTGTTTTAGACTTTTTCCTTTAGAACGATAGGCCCGTAGCTCACAAGTTTTGAGCAGAGCTGCAGGCGAGCAAAATAGAATATTTGGCTCGCATTTCGAACATGCATCAATACGCTTCCCCACTAGAGTTTTTTCTACTCTGTTCCATTCTAAGTTCCAGCGTAGCAGAGGCTACAAGAGCGAGCTGCGAGCTTTCCGCGTCCCTGCCAAGCACGCGCGCTCGTGCAGTGCGAGCATCGTTCAGGATGACGCGCTTTTCCGAGTAGCTTCGGCTTCACTATCACGTAAAGTGAAATATACGTGCTCGCGGAAGCTGTGAAAGAAAGCAAATATGAAAGGAATGTTTAACGCCGCCTAAAGCCCCTTCATGTTTCAAAAGTAGAGCAATGTTCGTCGATGCACAAGGCACGTGCAACGTGCAGCCCTTGGGAAGATCATGGCGGCACAGCGCAACACTTAGCTATTTCAGACGGCATGAATTTCCCAGAAGTAGCGCGTCGCACGTGCCTCGAGCATTTAACAACAATGAACGGCGCCACTTTTCCCAGGATAGAGGGGCTTTACCGTCGCCGGCACTGCCACGCCTCTCAGCTTCTCAACATGACAAAAGAAAAAGCCATGGAGAAGGATGCCTCCTCGTCAAACGCGCCAACGCGCCACCCTCGTCCAACAGACATGGGATGCAATTTCTGCCTCCTTCGCCTGAACCTTGGGAGCTGCCCTGCTTCCAATCGTCGATGGCCTGGCCAATCTCGCCCCACACGGCCAGCAGTCTCAACAGTCGCTCTCGCAAAACTGTGAACGCGAGCTATTCGAACGTCGGCACGGTGAGCTCGAACATCCACAGACGCGCCGAGAGATCGCTTCCAGCATCGCCGGAGGTATGGCTTCTACGAGAATCATTTCTACCAGAGCCACCAGCGCAATCCAACTACCTCTGATAGAGCCCCCACCACCCATGCCGGAGCGAGGGTCCGTCATACCTACGACATTCTGAGCGACCTCGCCCAGGACACCATAAGTTTCTCCACGAGAGATGTCCATGAGATCAGGCATCTCCCCCGTCATTGGTTCTACTGGGATGACATGCTCCCCGAACACCAGCACCTCATTTTCGATAGACTGGAACTCTTCCACGTCGTCGCGAGAGGGAACTGTAGGAGAGCAGTCCTATCCGAGACGTCGAGGATTCGAGTCTGACGTTTTCAGAGAGCTCCCCGACCAGCTACCCAACCAGCCTCGACGCGGACGCCACACGCCTCGTGCTCCCGCGCACACCAGCTACCGCCCAGACACCAAGTCGAAGAGGCCCCCTAATCGTGAGTCCGGCAGCTACGCTGAGTCTTCGAAACCCACCAGTGCCGTCATCGACGGCACAGTCGTCTCCTCGACGCTCCTGTGCGTTTTTCCTGTCGAGGACATTCTCGCCCATGCTCTTTGCGAGGCGGGCGTCTCGGCCGACCGTGCCCGAGCTTGATCTTGGATCGAAGAAAACGACCCAATGGATCCCGACTCGACAACCACCGCCCCCGAGCGAATCCTGGAGTGGCTCAGCAGGACCGACACTGTCATTGAGCCCCACGCCGATGACGGCTCCTTCGACACGTACGATGGCAAGGAGGAAAACCACACCAAGACAAAGGAACACACTACAGACAAACAAAGCGTCGTCGAAGACTCTCAGTCGGACCTGGGTAGCACTGCCTACAAGTCAAAAGCGACGGGACCTACACCGCCAGTCCAATCGACCCAGCAGGCACCTGAAGTCGACTGGGCAGTGTTTAGTGAGGCAAGTAGTTTTCACGGGCCGCCCGACTACGGCGGACTTTCCATTCGCTGCACGAAGGCTTCTTGCCTCACGGCCCGCCCAGCCCAGCTCTCAATTTTATTACTTCATTCCACTTAGCAGTATTTTACTTGTGAATGGCTGTAGTTCTTTTCCTTCCTTCAGTGAAGCGAAGACTCGCCTGCATGTATGAGGCTGAAATAACTGTAGCGACGAGAAAGTGCGAATGGTTCTTCCAGCATCAAGTGGGAACTTTCTTAGGGTAATTGTTTATAAATGGTGCCAAACAACAGAGTAGCGGTGTTTATTTTAATTTTTATTATATAGAACGCGATGATCCCCGAGTACTAGAAGTAACATGTATGCTCGGGCATCAAACGAAATAATGTAAGTAGATGTAGTGAACAAGAGTTGGAGCTAGGAACGTGTGCAACTTCTGACCAATTAGAAGTATTAAGACGTTTCTAGGTTCCTTGTATTTCACGTTATTGGATATCTGAGACTACTTTAAACAGTTTTTTCTAAAATGGCTGTATAGCATTTCAATTAGACAAATTATTGGAAAAACCGAAATAAACCGGTTTTTATGAACGTGTAACCGGTAACCGAAACCGTAAAAATTAAAACCGTAAAAAACGGAAACGAAACCGTTATCAACAGGAAGCGGTAACCGTAACCGTAACCGAAACGTTATATTTTTCGGTTTGAGTCCCTGGTGCTGAGCGTCCGCCGCTACCATCACGCGATGCACTGTCGCGCCGAGGGTCATTTTAGCCCCCCCACATTCGTAATTATTCCCGACTCCGTGCTGTTCGGCTGTTTTGCCCCCGCCCCCCCCCCCCCCCCCCCCCCCCTAGGGGGTACGCCTTGGAAGAGCCCGCGTTGGCTGTTCTGCGCCTCTGTTCAAAAGCGATGGGATTTAAGACGGGGGGCACAGCAGTTTCGCTACTCCAAAGTCCTGTAACTGCCAGGTACGGCGTACGTGAGTCGTCGCAAGCTCCCGCGCCTCGTCCTGTCAAGGCGCAACCCTGCTCCAGAGATTCCTCGGCGCTTGGAGGGGGGCGATACTGCAACTCGGCGAGCAATCTCGCCTGAACGATGCGCGCCTCTCTGACAAGTGCTTCCAGATCAGCGAAATCACTTCCGCGCAAGTAGGCTTCAAATCTAGGGTGACACTGGGGGATCGCCCTAGCTACCTTCTCTGCGGCTGACACTGTGGGTTCGGCTCTGGAGTAGAGCTCCTGGAGAGCGCGGATGTATTCTACGAGGCTCTTGTCCGGATGTTGAGTACGGCTGGCTAGCTCATCCCTGATCCGCATTTCATAGTCGGAAGGCAGAAATTCCTCTCTCAATCGTGCCTGGACATCTGCCACCGAAAGGAACGGCCTCTGCATTCGTCTCCAACGCTCTGCGTCACCCGTCAACGCGATTGGGACGATCTGTATCAGGGCCCTTTCATCCGACTCGCCCAACGCGGCAATGTAGGCGTCTTGATGCTGCAGGAAATCGTGAACCGATGCTGCGGTGGAGTAGCCCGAATAGGTCGGCGTCGGCACGCTCAACCGCGGGCGAGGCACGGGCGTTGGCGCGGCATTCACCATCCCTGGGGCCAAATCCATCTTTTGTAGAAAACGTCGGGAACATCGCCGTCATGGCGTGCATTAGTTCGCTGACGTCTCCCGTGTTCACCGCTGGAATTGGGGGCTCTAGCGCTGGCGCAACGCTCGCTTGCCCACTCGTGCCTTCTCCCGTGTTCGAGTCGATATCCGCCACTGACTGGGTTGAGGCCTTGGGATGGGCGGCCTTATTCCGAGACCTGGACATGGCGGCAGAACGTTAAACACTGGTGTCCTGCGGAGTAACAAAAAATTCAAATGGAAAAACAGAGGAAACCTAAATCTAGGAATCGTAATTCATGGGACTCCCTGGGAGCGAACAGAAACGACGGCAGACTGATCGGGCCCCACGTTCGAAGCGCCAGTTATGTGGGTCGCCTCTCAATATCGCCCGATCAGGCCGAGTTCCATTCGCCCCGAGGAAGCCACACAAGGAGCGCTGTCATCAAGAAAGGTTTAATTGCTACTCATGGTTAATGCTGAGGAGGGCCAAGGATGCCGTGTGTTCCGGGTCTCTGTTTGGAGTCGCTGCCCGGCACCGGCTCTTCCGTATGTCCCTGCCTTCGAACTCTGTCCTTGTGCTCGCCCTGCCACGAGCCTCCCTTCTCTTTGCTCACGGCGCCGTCCCTCCACGTGCATCGTGGCTCATTGTCCCCAGAAGTTCAATAAAATAAATACTTAGTTTAGCGAAACCATCTTGCCAGAGTAAACGTAAAAAGTTCCTCTAGGTAAAGGTAGTCGTCATGGATCATTGTGCCCATTGCATAGCATAAACATTTAATTTGCGACCTACTATATTTAGAGGCTCAACCAACTCTGAATAAGAGGAACACTTGACATTAAAGATCGGACTCCCAATGACTGCTTGTAAACATCCACATAATAATTTCCATGAACCTATGCATTTCAAGACAATACTTGGTGCGAGCGTTTAAAACACCATTACACTTTTTAATACTAATAGAAACCCTGTAGTGGGCCACAACTTAAGCTGTTTTCACTTCATTATCAAGAGCAATTACACGTCTGTAAACCTTGACTAGGCCAGCACTGAGTTGTTCTCGTAAGTTGCAGGCGCTGTGCTCTCTTTACTATACAAATTTTTGCAAAGCTGGCAATGTGCAAGTTCCAGTTTTTCTTATATTTCACATCTCCCGACTGCTGGGCGCGCTAGGTAGACAAGATTGATGACAGCAACATAACCCAATGATTTTTAAGAATTTGTTTGGGTATAGCATGAGTGAAGCAATCTGCGAAAAGTTATGTGTGTGACACCGTCCGTCGAACCTACATCCGCGGACTTCAAGTTCCGATGTTAATCATGTCTGCAGACTCCTTTTTGTAGTTGGAACTCCAGCCAACCGAAGATTTGAATATGTATTTCTTTATGTTAGGTTTAGTAGTGATTCTGCTGTATCACTTAAGGAGTCGGTAAGAATGCTCATTTCGAGGGGCATACCTAACGTGGCACGAGGAGTCCCTGTCGTGACGCTTATCAAAAGTCACTGGCAGGGAGATGCTGCGATGCTTTTGTTGCTGGGATTACCCCCCCCCCCCCCCCCCCACCCCACCCCCCTCCCCCATAGTCCTGGCCAGACCACAAAAGAGCCAATATTGGGTCCAAGCTTGTTGCCACGAGGATCTCCAGATCTTGAGGCACCCAGGTAGCTGAAAATAAAACCAAATCAAACTAAAGTACTTCGCAGAGATACATTACAATGGCTAGCATATCCTTTTGTGATCAGCACATATATATTTTTATTTTTATACTTTGTGCTTCTACTTATAAAAAAATCTGCTCCTTTACTGCCACAGCCATAGTTTCCCCCGAGGTCAAGGCCACGAATACCTTGAAATGATGGGTACCTATTTAAGCGAAATTAATTAAACGCGTTTGGTTAACCCTCTTTTGCCGAAACCTGAGAGATTTCTGTCGAATATTCACATCCAACTGTTAAGACTATAAAAAAAACTACTACTGCAAGGAAAATATTTTTGTACCCTTATGCTCACCGAGTATCGACTGGGGATACAACTCCACCTCATACACTCACTGAGCATGAGGGTAAATTGTACCAGCAGAGGGCAGGTGTCTGCGTAGAAAGATTTTAGTTGGCGCACCAAGCCGCTAATCGATATAAATGGGCACTACTCTGTGCAAAAGGCTAAAAAAAGTGCCGATCTCGACTTGGCACTAACAGTGGCACACGGTGTCTATATTACTGACTAAAGTGTACTCAATCATTATTTTCAGCTGCCTAATCAAACTAAATATTCTTCTCAACTTGCTCTTGAGGAAAATCTCTAAATTTACAAATACTATTAAGGCACCTGATAAAAAAAGCAATGGCAAAACCAACTATCCAATTTGCCTGCTCTCCAGTAGCGCGAAATCTATGGCAGGCAGACCTGCAAATGAGCAAGCAGTCTAAAAAAACAGGGTATGTACTATGCATATTTTTTTCATGCTGCAGAGCAAGTCCTGGAAGAAGGTTCACGGTATCCATTTTCTCACAACCAAATTTCTTGCAATCAGTTGAGAACAATTTTGAGCAGTGAACTTGTCCTCGCCACTTTTAGTGTTGCCCGTGGAGACTCAAATAAATTTGGAAATAAAAACAAGGAAGACCAACCTTCATAAAAAAATCGGTTACTTTGCAGACAAAAGTTATCTTGACAAAAATGTGTGGGATTTACAGTGTCTATTCGTGCGCTTAACAATTTTGATGCAAATCGGCGACACTGAAAAGAAAACGCCCAACTACTATTGAGGGAAAGACTGAAAGGATACATGCCTACAAGAAATATTTAGAACGACCACGGGCAGGAAACTCTGGTGAGACTCTCGGAGTGTCTCCCTGCAATGGGCCTGCACAGACCACAGAAAAAGATCCCGTCAGAGCTTGCAGCCATAAGGTGCTTCATATCATGAAGTTCCCGAAGCAGCTGCACTTCAAAGTAAAGTGCATTTTGTTTCTCTGCAGAACGGAGAGTTTAATAGCTAGCATGCATTCATTAGGTGATACTAGGGCTGGGCGTCGATTAAAAATTTTAACCCGATTAATCGTCACCCTCTAATCGATTAATTAATAGATTAATCGGTTGTGTTGTTTTTAAAAATAATATACTAAAAAGAGTGGCGACAACTCGTCTTGCCTTTGAAGTCTTATTTTACTCTCTGTTACACGGCGCAAAGAACATTTAGAATTGAGGATACAGATAGTGCAACTATTCAATGACGCACATATTTTGCTCCAGCTTCGAAGACGAAGAAGTTTGTCCACATTCTCCGACAGGAAGGCAAGAAGCCAGGCCTTGGGCGATGCTTTCTTTCTTTTTCAAAGAAAGGGGCCTCGATGAGAAGGCGTTGATTGTTGTCTGCGCTTTGGCGGATGATCCTTGCTGCAGTTACATGGATGCTTGGCTCGTAAGCGATACTAAAGCAAACTTATATAGTTTGCTTTAGTATCGCCTTAGCTTCCACTGTTCGAAAACGGCTTTTTCCAGATGATGCAGTGGACTTCCTTTGAGTTAAAAACTTCACCGCTGGAGTTTACTTTAAGCCGAAACTTTTCAGCAAGATTGCCTTCCATACTCGTGAACTCGTCCATTTTTAAGGACCGGATAATGGAACAAGTAACCATGGCGTTGTTAGCTTCCCAGCTGTTTTTTTTTCTTTCTTGTCTTGACTGGGCAGGATGTGTAATAGATCCTCAACACGTGAAGTTTCGCGGCCGTGCGGAGATCAATTGCGGGCCCGGCGTGTTCGTCTGGCCTCGGCAGGACTGTAATGTATAACCTCGAATACGTGACGCTTCGCGAGCGCGAGAATTGAACCTTACTCATTGCACCTTGCTGGGAACGGAAAACCACTCGGGACAGAACGACGGGATACACACCACACAGCGCCTTTCTTAGAAGGGGAGGGGGTGGGGGGGGCATGAGTCACCCCTACTTCGGGCAAGTCGTCCAGGATAGAGCCATGCGTGCGTCCAGTTGACTTCGTTTTGAGTACCGATTCAAAAACATTAACCGGTTAAAAAAATTGATCGCTATTAAAGCCTTAATCGATTAATCGGAAGGTTAATCGATCGATTTCTCAGCCCTAGGTGATACTGTGATGAATGCGCCGATTTTTGATGCTGCACTATATCACGAAATTGTTAACTGTGCCGGACGACACTGAAAACCAGAAGCATTATTCCAAACCATCTCAGCTCAAAGTTAACCACGGCAGAAGCTTCAAGCCATCCTTGCAAATTCAGTGCAGAAAGCAAGCCATGTGACCTTGTAGTTTGACGCCATAGTACGTTGTCAGGTGTCACGCTGTTTTTGCTGCAATGGCTTGGAGTGCCAAAAGTGATACTGCTTAAAAAAATACAAAGAATAGATCTTTGTGAGTTGGGCCCTGGCTTACTCTTCAGCTACCTTGCAAGATAGGTGCACAGACATTCCAACCGTAATGTTTGCTGCCTGTAACCACACGACCAGCTTGATCCCAGCGATTGTTTGAGCTGAGAACATGACCTCGACAGTGTCGTTATTTGACAAGCAGTTTTATGAATGTTACATATGACTGACTTACAGAGAGACTGCCTCTTAACCAATAACGACTCGGGATACCTAAATGAATACACATATATTAACTAGATGCAAAAAAATTAACTGGCAGGCATTATATTTTTCAACAGGCTGGGTCGGCTTCTCATTTTCGAAGGGGTTGATACGTAATAAAACAATACAAACGCCAATATGTCTTAGAATACCTTGTGCACCCCCAAATGATATGTCTGAAGGCAAGACACAAGGTACTTGATTTAGAGAGTGTCTCAGCTGTACCAATGCATACGCAGTAAGGGCACTCGCCATGCCTATTCTCCTCAGCTTGTCCAGGTTAAGCCGAGTTAGAGTATGGAAGTACACGATCACTGACAGAATGAGAAAGGCAGGGAGAAGTCTCAGTTGTTCCGCCACCAGCCCGCTTGCTACCTTCGATGAAGTTTCAGCGTCCCATGACCCTCAAGTGAGCCAATCCGTCTAAAGCGGGGTGAAAAGTACAATCGTATGCTGCAGGACGCCCAGCCAATCTCTTTCTGTCGTTGGCTATACTACATATTTTTAGTAGGACATGTTTTTAAGTAAGAAAAAAGTATTGCAAATATGCAGTCCACCTTTGAACATAATACAGAATTATTGTAAAATAAACAACAGTGGATGCATATTGCAAACCACCATTTTCCAAATAAGCGCTCCCGCCTAACGGAATATCTACAAATGTGGTGCGCGAGTGGGTTCAGGACTGAGACGCTAGAAAACAAAGCGCTCACCAGGCTTGTCTGTCCCTTTTAACCATGCAGGTACATTCGTCGCAAATCCATGATTTCTAGCGAAATTTTTTTTTAGAATGAGCGAATCTTGTCCACGTTCGAGGTAGACCACTGAATCGTGATTCCCCCAGATTGTGCGAATCCTCCTTCAAACTGAGGTACAACCTGCAGATGAACTCTTTTTGTGCTGCGGCACGCGTCCATGCTGTCTGCTTTAGAGGAAAACCACAGTTTGTGTTGAAGACGACATCCCACAACATACAGGCAACAACGTTTAACTAACTAAAATAAAATTCATATCATTGAATAGACAAAGATAGGCTCACAAAGTGACGACACCATGATTGTTGTTGTCGGTTTTACTCTTGCATACGAACAAAAATTGCCTCCTCTTCTCTCCGATGTACAGTAAAACCAATTATCTTCGTGGCCTCTATTTCTTCTCGAATCGGTCACAGAGGAAATAATCGCGGCCACTAATTTACGCAAAATGAAAAGCTGCGAAAATTAAGGGCTCACCAACATTAAAGCGTTTACAGTACTTCCGTGTGTCACATGATGTTAACATTTCAAGGAGGCTGAAGGTATTGGTTTAAGAAAAAATCGGCCTATGCAAAAAAAAAACGCCCTTCTCTAGGTTAGGCACGCGTGTTTTTTTTTGCACTACATATAAAGTGGCAGATTTGCTTCCACAGAGCTTTTCGTAAATAGAAGTTTCAAAGCTAGCTTTACTCGGCAGCAACTATTTTTTTGTTTTGCATTGTAAAGGTTAGAGTAGCTTCCACAGTGCTTCAACCCAGCACTTCTACAAGAGCGGGTGGTTTAGTGTTGCATCTCATTTGTATGGTCCACAGAATCTAGCCCTGACGAGTTCGAGCACTCCGGAATAATAACGCGCCGACTGTAGAAGCATTGAGAGATGCGCACATGCGGATAGTGCATTTCTTGAAAGAAGTGGATTCGAGGAAAGGTAAAAACAATATGTGTACTTACGGCAGCCATACTTGCCCCTCTCTCGGTAGCACCATCCTATAAGAAGCACCAGCAACACGCCCATGAGACACCGCCGACTCCTGGATTGAATGACGACCCGCCTCAGCTCTTGGAAGGAAATCTGAAACACTGCTTTAGGCCAGATGCTGTATCTTGCGGGGAAAGGTGCTAAAAGTAGGAATTAACAAATTTATCTTAAGCAATACATTCCTGTTGCATAAACTTTAGGATAGCTAGATTTTGTATGCCAGTGATGTGTTTTAATTAAACCTAGAAATGGTTGGTTTGTATGATAAAGCAGCAGCCCCGTTTTGCATAAATGTAATCGACAGGGTGAAAACAATTGCTAGTTAGAGTTGTTCAAGAGAACGCTCGCGGTGTATAAAAGCTTCGTTTAATTTACATGCACCTCCTGCACCGGTGCAGAAAAGTGTAGGGTGGTGTACTTTATGTAAGCGATTTGGCGAGCAGCGACACGAGCTACAGCGACAAGGACTCGCTGTCGCTCAGTCAGCCGCGCGACGAGACACGCCTTATGAAAGCGATTTGTGCAAGCGATGAAGGCGATGAGCGACGTTTTCTAGAAACCCAAAAACCCGAGCGACGCAAGCAGCGACAGTGAGAAATCTTCGTCGCTCGTCGCCGGCACTCGTTGCTTCTCGCCGTCGCTCGTCTCGTTGCTCGCTATATTGCTTACATGCAGTTCAGAAAGGCCCTCTAAGGGCTTACCATTGAATTGGGACCAGCTTCGGAACCAGCCATAGCCAGTATTTTTTTTTTTTAAGCCGCCCATTCAGAAGTTAACATCGTACATCATTTTTAAGCATGGCTCCTCGTTCATCGACTCGATTTAGATTTTCGTTAAATGAAAAACCGTGATTAAGTGCAATTATTCTAGCTCAAAATTGTCCCGAACACTTGGCACACATGTTTACACTGAAGCGCACCTAACATAATTTAAAAATAGAACGAAAATAGGACGAGATTTGCTTACCACTTTTCGGAAAGACAGACGCCTCCGGATCCTAGGCCTAACGGCCGGACTTCGAAGTCGTCGGCGGTTCGACGATCGGACGAGGCGAGCCGGCCACGCTGCGGTGACCAAGGCTGACCACGCCTGGTTGAACTATGAGAGGCGCCGTCGAGTTGAGAGCCAGAATCAAAGGAAGAACCGGACGTCTAAACATCTGTTCCATAAAACGTAGAACGAGCCGACGACACCCCTGCCGCTACGTCTCCACCATCTCCGCGAAGACGGGAAGTGGGAAGCCGAAGCCGGGAAGGCATGGGAGCCGGGGAACCGCGGCAGCCTCTGGGTGGAAGCTCTACGTTTCGGTTTCGCTTTTCGCCGACGCCGGCTATGGGTTGCGGGGTGGTGCGTTTGTGGCTGGTTGCGACGGTTGCGATGACGAGAGGAGCCACGAAGACGCCGAGTTCGCCGAGTACGAGTGACGCCCCACGGTACGAGCGACGGACTGTTTGCCGCTGTCGATCGGTGATGCGGTATCCTCGGCTTGGTGTCACGATCGGTTTGCTGCCGTGCACGTTGGCTTTGCTAAGCGGTACGGCTGGCGCAGTTGTCGAATACTTGGGGTACACATTATTCGAGAAGGTCGCCCCAAGACGTCACCGTGAAGAGTTCACCAAGGAATTTGTGTGAGCTCCACGTCGGCCTGTGTTCAGTTTCAACATGTATGGTATATGTGACGATACCGGTGGTAAATGATTGACGTTTTGTTGGAAGATGACGGTCGCCTTTCTGCATTCATAATTTTGTGATACCTATGGTCTTGTGGTATAAGCGTTTTGCTGCATAGATGGCTGTCGCTGACGTCATCGCACGCAAAATCATACTAGCCACACCGAATCATATCGGCAAGCAAAGTGGCTGCCCGTACAGACAGACGCGGAGCCATGTCGGTTCCGGTATCTCCAGTTACGCCAAACGTCAAACCAAACTAGCTGCATACAAAATTACAAGAAAATATAATGGTGTCATACAAGAACTGTACAAGCAGCAGACTGTTTCTTGTACCTTTTTCCAATAGGGAATCGCTACCACCGCCTCTTGAATTAAGAGTACCACAAGTTCCACCCTTGCAGAATACCTCAAAGAAGCTGCTCGGAGCGCACAAAATTATTCAACTCTGAATAAATGCTTCGACAGCGTCGAAAAGATCGTCAAAAATCACAGAAGGACGAAGTATGCAATCTTTATGAGAAGTGGGGTGTTGTTCAGAGAGTGTGTGTACAGCTCGGGTAGAAGAACGGAACAGTTGGTGCTTCCAAAGAACTTCAGGCAAGCAGTCATGCCGATGGCCCATGATGGTTTCACGTCAGGGCATCAGGGGGTAAATAACACCGTGGGGCTAGTGACAGAAAAATTCTTCCGGTTCGGAATGCAATGTGACGTTAAAAGAAATGTTCGCTGGTGGGACATCCGCCAGAGAACGATGCAAAAAAAGAAAGAGTGGGCGACGCACCCTTAGGGACTATGCCAACGATTGCGACGCCCTTCCAAAGGGTGGCCATTACCGTTAGTGGCCCCATCGCAGCGACATCAAGCTCGAAAAAAAGATGCATCTTGACAATGGTGGATGTTGCCACCTGGTACCCGGACGCAGTGGCGCTGGAATCAATCGGCACGCCCGTAGTGGCTCAAGCTCTGGTTGATATGCTCTCGCGATACGGTGTACCGGAAGAAGTCCTGAGCGAACGTGGCTCGACGTTTACCTCAGATTTAATGAGAGAGGTGGGCCGTTTGTTTTCCATGAGACCTTTTAACGACACCCTACCACCCAATGTGTAAGGGCTGGTAGAGCGGTTCAATTCCTCGTTAAAGCAGATGCTACTTAAAATGTGCCAAGAGAGGCAAAATACAAACAAACTAGGATGGGTACTTACCCGCACTGCTCTTCGCTTACAGAGAGCTGCCACAATCGAGCTTGAGATTTTCGCCGTTCGAACTTTTGTATAGGTCGAGGATACGTAGACCTCTGACCATCCTGAGGGGAGTCTGGTTCAACGAGACATTGAACAAGGAGACGAAGACCTCGTATGGATACCTATGGGAATTCCGAGAAAACTATAGGTAACATCTCGAATAGCACATAAATGCTTGGAGGAGGCCAGAGCGAAATTCACGGGATATTATTGTCGCAAAAAATCCAGCGAGGAATGAAAGCAGGCGGCAAGGCACTTATCCTTCTTCCGAGTGAGAGTAACAAAATGTTAATGCAGGGGAAGGGTCGCCTCATAAGTACTGCAAAACGGAATGAAGTGGATTAGGAGTAGGGAGGTCGCGAACCACCCTAAATTCGAAATCGAAAGGTTTTGATATATTCGACCCAAACTGAGGTTCGAATTCGAAAGATTTCGATTTTCGTACCGACCGAGGTTTGAATTCGAAAAAATTGCAACTTTCAAACACCGTGGAGTTCCGAATACAAAAGGTTCAAAGCTTTCACGGTTTCTAAAACTTCGGTTTCAAATATTTCAAATATCTTTTTTTAATTGAGAATCTATAAATTCGAAGATTTGGAACTTTCCTAACTTGAAATTTGAGATATTCAAAAATTTTAAATTTTGGGGGATCTGAAGTTAGAAAAATTCGAAGACTACGAATTTTTTTTAAATCTAAAGTTCGAAAACTTTGAAGATCTCGAATTTATTCGGATCTGAAATTCCAAAAATAAGAACGCTTCGAATTTTTGTAGACACAAAGTTCGAAAAATTCGAAGATTTCGATTCTCTTTTAGGGTTAAGTTAAGAAAAAAAACTTCGAAGATTTCGAATTTCTTTCAAGTCCAAGTTTTCAAAGTTCGAAGTCCGGATTTTATGCTCCTCCACAGGTTTAGTTTCAAATAATGCTTTCGCGCCTCATTGGTTTTTCACGAAATCAGGTTTAGAAAAGTTCGGATGTGATATATACACTTCGCGAAGTGTGTCAGGCAATTAAATGAGACGACGAGTGTCCCGGATGTGCTGGGATATTTGCGAGTGCAGTGTGAGGTGTGACCATAAATCAGTAATTGTGACCACCAGCCCGGGCGGTCTTTAACGTGCATCACGCAGTAGTGATCACACGAACGCACTGTTTTACGATACTCATTCAGTACGAAACGGTCAGGGGCGGGCAGGAGGTTGAGGCTCGGAAAAACCTTCAAGCGATCTGGCGAACTGCCTCCCCACCCCTTTGCACGCTGGTAGTAATCTGATCAATCACAGCCCGAGTGACGCTGGCATATAATAAGTTTTGATTGTAATTGTCATGGAGGTTTATTTTCTGCGCGGAGGAAACACCGAGCAAAATGTCCAGAAGCCGACACAACTCGAGGTCGAGGAGCGTTCTACCATACCAGTGGCGCCGGAAGAGGTAAAACGAGGGGGAAGAGGGATCCCCCCCCTCCCCCTCCTGATTATTCGGACTGTTAGAGAAAACAACACGGGGTAAGAGAGCGTGGTCGAACTTATTTTAATCTGAAATTATTCATGCATATGTTTAGCTACTGTCGCTCTTCCCTGCATAAATATCGCGTAGATGGTCATTGTCGGATACTCGTTGCAAGTATGCACTACTTGTCACATGCTTAGTGGTTCGGAAGTTTAAAGTTGTTTTTTAAACATAAATATCTGTGCTATTTATGAAAGACATTAAAAATAACAATAAATGCGGAAATAAAAAACTGGAAAAAAGCTTTCCAGAACTCGTTGGAAGTGTTGTATTTTTGCATATTCAAAGGCTCAGGACATTGAAAGAAGCTTTCCTACCAAAATCTGTACAGGCTAGAAGAACCACGTCTCAGGGAGGTAAATAAAGAATATATATATATATATATATATATATATATATATATATATATATATATATATATATATATATATATATATATATATATATTTATATATATATATAGTATATATATATAAAGAAAGAGAGAGAGACAGAGAAAAAAGTTTTCTGTTAATCGACGTGCTGAACTTGATCAATATTAAAAATCTTCCGCCATGAGTTAATGTATTCCTCAACGCGAAAAAAAACCAATAAATTCATTATTTTGTATTCTGTAGATGGAAATGGTATGTACTGTCTGTGGTGATAACATAAATGCTATACCTCAAAAAATTTATACGAAACAAATTACTAAGTTTAGGGCATAATTGCCCGTAGATACATGTTTCACCATTTCTTCGAAAGTTACCTTGAATAACAATAATCATATCTGAAGACGAGACTTACCTTGGCTATACATAGATCATTTTTAAAAACAGCTTAACAACTCTACCATAAATAGCTTCGGCTGTAGCGCGCTTAAAATATGGCACAAATGACAATCGTCGAAAACCCGTCGTCCTTCCTCGCTCCTTCGGGAATTTATTTCTTTAAAACTAAGCATGCCAGAACATTGAAATGAACGGCATTGTCTTTCTCAATAAATGCAACACCGTATGTAACAATGCAAGCAAAATATTACGAATGTACCTCACTGCTTCAATCCAAATGTTAACGCCCGCCGGCCTATCTAAGTTCGTCGAACTTCGACATGTAATGCTATAACATGCAATGTTCTTATATGTCCGACACATACGAAAAATGGGGTCCAGGATAGTTAACGTTTGAGGATATTAAGAAGACGTTGTTAAACGGGTCGCTGTCCGAGGAACTCGTAAAGGCATTTGTGAGAGCAGTTCTGAACAGTCGGCCATGCCACGAGGGAGCTCGAAAAGGAAAACTACATCTGCCTTTTCTCGACGGTGACATAAGCTGTTCACATGTAAGACGTCCAATACACTGTTACTCTTCGAAAGAGATGTTTCATTGCGAAGACATCGACATTGATAAATAGATAAAATACGGCACTGACTCCAGCCTTAGTAGAATAGTTTTACAACTACCATTCCATACAGGAGATGCGTGTTCGAGTTGAGACCTTGTCAAAGAGCGGTTTCGGGTTACAAACTTTGCGGGGTTTCTAAATACTCTAGTCGTTCGACAGACAACACCGACCGCGCGCAAGGCGCAGGTACTTATACGAGCCACGTGACTATCAAATCTCAAGGAGGAGTCAAAAAACACTCCCAAGTTTCGCACTTCACTAGCACGGCACAATACGTCTGAACGAACCCTGTCGGGGAAACACGTTGTTTGCGTTTTGCGACTTTAGAATTTGACCTTGGTTTTCGAGCTGTTTAGTAGAAGACCGTTCAGTCCATTTGCTAAATGAGTTTATGCCTTCTTGTACAAACTTGCAATCTGAGATGGTATTAATATTCGTAAATATCTAAATAACATAAGCATATTGCAAAAACCGAAGAGTTTACAACCTTCGTACACATATCGTTCACAAAATTAGAAAAAAAGAAGCGGGCCCAGAGCTGATCCCTGAGGTACCCCAGAGGTGGCCGTGTACGTAAAAAAATACTCACCGTTCACACAAGCAAAACATCTTCGATAAGACAAGTATTTCTAAAACCAGTCATGTAGCCCCCCACAAACACGAATACCCCAAAGTTTTGATAAAAGAACGTCATAGTCAACCACAACAAAGCCCTTACTCAGATCGAAGAAGACTACGTCAAGCTGGCATCTGTAGTACACAGCTTTGAATGCAATGTACATAAATAAAATCAAATGTGTTGATGTCGAGGATCCGGATAAAAAATTCGTGTTGGTTGGAAGTTACTTCTTTTTTTAAACGAAATGACTATGTTGTGTTGACTATCATTTCGAAAAGCTTTGAAAATGTACACAGCAGAGACACTGGCCTGTAGTTTGACGCAGTCGTAGAACTTGCAGACTTGTAGACTGAGACAACGACTGACTTCCTCCCCGTGTCAGGAAACACTCCTGCTCTTGTTGAAAACATCATAGAGAATGGGTGGGAAAATCTCGTTAAATCTTGAAATGCCTTTACAAATGTTGCTGAAATACTTTTCATGACCTGAGAACGTGGTAGGCCTCAGTTTTCTTATGCACTCCGAACCATTCCCTCTTTCAAAGGCAGAGAGGAAATGGATCCACTCACACCAGGGGAGGGCGGCTGTTGATACCCACTCCTACTGTGTTTATATACAGGACTGATATGACGCGCGAATATATCGCATACACCGGATGTGATCACATTCTCCTCGTTCAGCATAATACCAGGAGTAATCAATTTCCTCGTCGAGAATGAACATGTCGGAAGAGTTTTCTTGTATTTGTCCTCACTTCGGACTCCACTGACCACAAATATCTTATGATGTTGCCTACAGAGGCGTCTATATTGAATGAACTCAGCCTTCTACCTGAGACTACCAGTCTTTTAGAGCGCAGCTCTTAGGGGCCCGTTTCCAGCCTGAGCGGCGTCGGCGTCGCCGTCGGCGTCGCCGTCGCGTTCGGCGTCGGCGTAACCGCGCCCCTCCCTCTCCTCCTCCTCCCCCCTCCCCCTCCCCCTCCTCCCCTCCTCCTCCTCTCCTCCTCCTCCCCTCCTCCTCCTCCCCATCCTTCTCCTCCTTCTCCCCTCATTGTGTAGTATGGTCCGGGCGGGTCACATGACCTCGGGGGGAGGGGGTCACATGACCCGTTTCCAGCCTGTGCGGCGTCGGCGTCGGCGTCGGCGTCGCCCCTCCCCCTCCTCCCCCTCCGTTCCTCCTCCTCCTCCTGCCGAAGTCACGTGACGGCCCGCCCAAGGTCATGTGATCCCGTCCCCTCGAGGTCACGTGACCCCCCGGACCTCTGCCCTCCTCCTGCTCCCCCTCCTCCTCCTCCCCTCATTGTCTAGTATGGTCCGGGAGGGTCACGTGACCTCGGGGGGAGGGGGTCACATGACTTCAGCGGGGGGTCACGTGGCCTCGGGAGGGTCACGTGATTACCCCCTCCCCTCCCCCCCCCCCCCGAGATCACGTGGCCCCCGCGCGGGGAAGAGGAGAACGCAGGGGAGCAGGGAGGATGAGCAGGGCGGACGAATCCGAATTTTCATTTCTCCGAAAAATTATTTTAAAAGACTCTTATCTCTTATCCCTCGGCCGGCTTCGGCTTTCCTGCTGCACGGTTGAAAAACCCTGCAGCAGGCATGATCACGAGGGAGGAGGAAGAATATACCCTCCACTCCTCCTCCTCAAGTGCTGCGCTCCAATTCGGCGTTACAGGAAGTTGTAAACGGCTTTCACTTTTTTTTAAGTTTGCAGTAAAAGAAGCTTTCCTGTTCAGAATTTTTTTTTTTTTTTAAATACGGGGAAAACCGGGAGGGAAATTTTGAATTCGTCTGCTTCTTTAGAGGAATGGAATAATATTAATATTTAAAAAAAGTGTAATATCCAAAGCTCGGCAGTGAATTTGAAGGTCGGATTTCCTCAGGGTGCTGTGTTGTTGCCGCTTATAATTAATATGTATGTAAATGATATTGTGAACATATATTTTCTGTGTGACTTATATCAGTACGCTAATAATACCTTGTTAGTGTCACATCATATAAAATTGCACAGTGCAATCATTACATTGCAATCTACTGCTACCAATGCAATTAATTGGTTTGATGCCAATCTCATCAAAATTAACACAAAAAAACAAAGCTTCTATGTTTCAGTATTTCTTTGAAAACTAACTATATGGATATTCTATTTTTGCTCTATTCTTCGAATTATGTTGATTACCGCTGTAGATCCATTGTGTATGTTAATGTAATCAAATACTTAGGCATACGTTTTAATAGTTATGTATCTTGGAATACCTATCTTACCTACATTGCTAAAAAACTGGCAAGTGTATCCTGCCTTTTATATTCCACGAACATTTTTTGCCTCTCTCAGTACGAAAAATTTTTGCCAATGCTTTGGTGTATAATGTACTGCGTTATGGTATCACTGTGCAGTGATGTTTCGTTGCTATGGACACCCATGTTTCAGTAAAAGATCGGTCATATTACCTAGGCGAAAATGCTCGTATTTTTCCAGTTTGTCCCCGAAAGTGGTGTCCATATTAACGGTGTTCAAATTTACGAGACATAACTGTACACGCAAATCGTTCGCAAATCTGGAAAACTAAAATTGACAATGTCATAAAAAGAATTTTACGAGGAGTTGCATACTCCACTGAGGATGCACTAAACGAGGATTTATTTGTACCCTTTTTAAAGAATTTGTGATGGCGAAACACTATTGCGCTAGATTTTAAAGTCGATCGTATTGCTCAGCGCTGGCTAAGAATCGGCGAGTGTTTTTTAGTACCTCGAGTGGATACCAAATAAGGAAGAGGAATGCGGTCTTTTTATGTTCCGGAAATTTTTAATAGACTTCCAGTTTCGTTTCTTGAACTGGACTCCGTAAGATAGTTAAAGAAAAGCCTGCAAACATTACGTTAAATATCTATGCTTTCGGAACTATTACTGAACTACTCCTGCTATGAATTTTTCGGGTATATTTTTTGCATCTGACGTGGGTCACGGTTGAAGCTGTTACAGCAAGTTTTCTGCAATGCTAAGTTGTGCTATGCCTACTAGTTCTTTGTCTCAGCAAGACCAACAAGCTTTTACTTCGCAATCCAGTTTGACTAACGTAGCGTTCGTAACTTCGCAGTTTTTTTACATTTTCCGTTTTGATGGTATTATTAATATACGTGTGTTGTGTTTTTGCTGTCTTTCTTTCAGTGTGTTGTGTGCGGTTCTCATGTTTCCCTTGTGCAATTTAAATATTTTGTGCGTTTTTTTTAATTTTTCGAACTCCCTGTTTATTGTAATGTCATCACTACCTGTCATCACACAGTGCGTACTTAATTCAATTGCGGGTCCAGGACCCACAAGACATAAGAGGCTTTGACCGAGCCGTAAAACCTATTCAACACTAAAAACATCTCAATGAAATAATATTCTTCTTCTTATTATTCATCAAATCAAGGATTCAATCAATCGTTATATTATTTGGTGCCAAGGAACAACAATAAGGTATTGGTGCTTTCACACCGACATATTCAAACACTGTCTAAATTGAAACACACACATGTTGCGCATATTGCCATTTAGAAGAGCAAAAAAAAACATTACAACTAGACAAGAACACATAAACAATACATTTCATCACGCATAGAAAGAGGGAAGATTAGCGCGTTCGCATTTCCTTACAGCTAAATGTTATCTCCTCAATTTTAAAGCAACGAAGCATTACTCGCTAAAAAGAAAATTTAAATTTCAGGAAAGCATTAGTTGGAACATGCTTTCAACCGAATGATCAAACTTGTTTAAGCTAGAATCAAAATTATTAAGCTTTTAGCGTATCCGTTGTAAATTTCCTAACTTTGGGGATTCGGCATATAGTAGTAAAAGTTACGGGTATATAAAAGGGCTAAATAAGCTTTGTGGCCACTTTAGGTACCCTGAAGCGCAACAACAATAGAGGACATGGAGAATCAATATACTCGTGAAGGGTTTTAAACAAAAATGACAAGTCCACCTTCTGTTGGTGACGATGCAGACCAAGTAGTTTGATTCCTTTTCGTAGAGCCTCGTAGTTCAACGAATAATCATCACCTGTCAAATAGTAGTGTCTAACAAAATAATATTAATATAAAATAATAAAAAAAATAATATTTGTTATTTACGTTCTGTTTTGTGTGAATTCGTTTTACATATGCCATTCCACACCACCGACGCCTACTCTAGCTAAGAACGGCACAGCCAACAGTAAAGGGCAGTCAAAGTACATGGATTGTTGAATTCTCTAGTCACGCGACAAACAACTCCCAAAGCTTGAAAGGGTGCACTCATCATTTTCTCCACGTGAACATCAAAATGCATGTTTGATTTAAAAACCACATCGAGATCTCTTATTTCTGTTACACGGGACAAGAATTCTTCGTAACTGCGATAAGGGAAGCAAACGTTTTGCACTTTTCGTGAAAGTGCCATTACTTTTTGTTTTTGAACGGTTAAGACGAAGCTTGTTTTCTTTTCACCAAGCGTTGAATGAGTTTACGTCGGTCTGTAGCCTCGCAGAGTCGACAGTAGTTCAAATTTCTCGAAATATTTTGATATCATTCGCATACTGCAGGAAGAATGATTCTGAAGTAACTAAAGAGACATCGTTCACAAAGATAGAGAATAAGAGGGTCTAAAACAGATCCCTGGGTCACCCCGGAGTTTGTTTTGTAGGGCCTGCAGCCAGTATTATTAACTCGGACAAAATATTTCCTCTGCATTATAAAACACTAACTATTCAAACAATTCCCCACCAACACCATAATGAGCAAGCTTAGCCAGCAAGATTTTGCGACCAACTAGACCAAAGGGCTTGCTCAAATCAAAATGAACTACATTGAGTTGGCCCTGATTACACACGACGCGTGAAGCGGTGGACATGCAAGTGACTAGATTAGTTTTTGTCGACCTGCCAGGAACAAAGCCATTTTGGTTAAGAATTGAGAGGTTTCTGAACAAGAAAGATGATAATTTATGAAAGACAGTTTCAAAAAGCTTAGAGAATGAGCTCAGAAGGGAGATCGGCCTATAATTAGATACGTCCCCGCTTTTCCCGGTCTTAGGCAAAGGAACAACTACAGCGAGCTTCCGCATCCCTATTGAAAAAAAACCTAATATGAACAGCGTATTATGGATATTGGTAAACAATATATTTTTATTGTATTACAATACAATATGGACAGTGTATTTGAAAACAATACATTTATTGTATTGTATTACAATAAGGGTTTGTTATGGGATTCCAATATCCATAATACGCTGAAAACATTGGAATCCAATATCGTATAAACACCTATAGGGTCCCCAGGTGTCGTATGGGGATCCAATGAGGGTTGATGATTCCAGTGTACTTAGAGTATTATGGATACTGGAATCCAATATATTATATCGGCTACCAATAAAACTATATACGAGTTGGAATATCGCGTTCAGCACAACATTTCTTTGCAACGCAGTCTCTCCTTGTGTGTATTTCTGAGTGAAAAAAATAAAAAACAAAATGTTCCTGTTGTCAAATTATCAATAATCCCCCCCTTCCCCCTTCTCCTCCTCCTCCCCTCATTCTTTAATATGCTCCGGGGGGGGGGGTGTCACGTGACTTCGGGGAGGGGGTCACGTGACCTCGGGGAGGCGTGACCTGGGGGTGACCTCAAGGCCACGTGACCCCAAAGGTGACCCCCACGTGACCTTGGGGTCACGTGACCTGGAGGGGTCACGTGACCTCGGGGGGTCACGTGACCTCAGAGGGGTCACGTGACCTGGGGGTCACGTGGGGTCACGTGACCTTGAGATGACCTTGGAAGGGGTCACGTGACCTCGGGGGTCACGTGACCTTGGGGAGGCGACCACGTGACCTCGGGGGTCACGTGACCTCAGAGGGGTCACGTGGGGTCATCTTGGGGTCACGTGACCTTGAGATGACCTTGGAAGGGGTCACGTGACCTCGAGGGGTCACGTGACCTTCAGGGAGTCACGTGACCTTGAGATGACCTTGGGGGTCACGTGACCTTGGGATGACCTTGGTTACGCCGACGCCGACGGCGACGGCGACGGCGACGGCGACGCCGACGCCGACGGCGACGCCGCTCAAGCCGGCAACGGGCCCCTAAGAGCTGCGCTCTAAAAGAAGAAAAACACTGCGCTTATCCATAGCAAATACATTGAACATATTCCTGAACTGGAGGATCTGGCATTTACTGCAAGAGAAGTTAATTGTTTAGGACCCTTATTCAAAAACTTGATGTTTGAAAACAGAATGTGAAATTGTCACCTTTTAATGAAAACAGCACCTGCTAGCTGCAGCCATATAGAAAGTGCAAGATGAAAATTCGTGATTAGTTCGCGACAAGTGGCAATCCTTCACCAAGCCGGATAGATTTGAAATTATGTCTGCTTTGATTGTGGAAAAGTAAGCTTCAAAGCCACTGCAACGGGTTATTTTGAGCTCGCTCAATTAAATATACGTATCCGGTCGTCTGGCTCCACTATTTCCGCTTCGCACCAAACTAGGTTATCTGGAATGCTCACCTTTGAGCATAAACAGACTGGGACCTGCTGGCTCTTAGGCCGTGGAAACTGCCAGAAAGATTTGTGATTAGTTGCGTCCAAGTATCAATTTCTTTGACCAGCCTCCTACAGCACACTAAGCCGGATAAATTCAAAATTACATGTGCGTGACATAATATGCATCTTGTGACAAAACTGGGCACACGTTTTGTTGCCTACAGCAGTACTGAGGCCAGACAAGTGGTATGTTGCAGCCAAACAAGCTTCAGTGAAAGCGTCCCCAGTCGTTCTGAGCTCCGTCAATTAAATATGCCGTACCGCTTGTCTGGCTTCACTATTGCTGCTTCAGAGCAATCTAGAAAATATATAATCCACACCTTTGAACGAGAATGAACTGCCACCTCTTGCCTTGTGGGCCATGAAAACTGCAAGAAAGATTTGCATTCAGTTGCATCCAAGCAGAAATTTCTTTCAGAAGCCCAGTGATGTGATTGGCCTCAGCCAATCACATCACTGGAGCAGCAAATGCAGCCTTTGGAGCAACCAAATCAGTGTTTTGCAGCAGCAAAAGCGGCTTTTGGAGCAACCAAGACCGTTTTTCAAAGCAGCAAAAGTGGATTTTCGAGCAGATATTATTAGGAAAATAAAAATATTTGTTTTAGGTGCTGTACAAACAAAGGGCAATTTTGGTTGCGTTGTGTCCGGATGTGACGTGTTGTGGCGGAACTCGCTGCTTCTGTTTTTACTGCTCAGACGTCCCATAAGTGTACAGTGCTCTAGGCATTGCCAAGCAATTTCGAAAAACTGCTTGCCATCGTTTTACTGGTTCCCGACGTGCCAGTGCCAGATTTTCGTCAAAAGTATGCAAACGTAAAAAAATCAATTTCAAGCGTCCCAGCTGGTGCCTCAGTCACGCAATCATGTTCGCATGCATGTGAGGCCAACTTCGGGAGGCTTGCTGTTGGGCATGCTTCGTCGCGCGAGCGCAGACAATGGCTTTCCGATCGAAGCCGAAACCATGCCCTTAGCTCCGTCGCTAACTAATCCCCAAAATTGTGCACAAAATGTAACTTCCGAGCATGCGACAAAAAAAGTCCAGTGACGCGCGCTTGCCAGACCGGCAAACGAGGTACAAGCTAAACACAGAAAAAATAAAGAACCTGAATGCATCGATGCAA